>NC_137630.1:12414219-13614219 GCF_963383615.2 Lipophrys pholis | reverse complement strand
TCACCTTTTCAGGCATGTGAGCACAAATGGTTGTTT
Organism: Lipophrys pholis; assembly: GCF_963383615.2. Lineage (NCBI taxonomy): Eukaryota > Metazoa > Chordata > Actinopteri > Blenniiformes > Blenniidae > Lipophrys > Lipophrys pholis. Next base: position 13,614,183 of record NC_137630.1, on the reverse strand, counting down.
TAGTTTTACTTAGGAATTCCTTTATTTATTACCTTTGATGCCTACACTCTATGCGCGTCTCCTTTTGTGTTAATGTTTTTGCTCGAGAGCTTTTGACAAACTCTGTCAGTCCAAAGAAGAGACTTCACAGGAAACTCTCATGACAATCCATCTATCAATGAATCAATCAATTTCTTAAATCACGTTTCTATAGTTACTACGGATGGAAGCTGGAGCTGATCCCAGCTGACATTTCCCAGGGCGAAAGGGCTGAGCACACATTCAACTGGTCACCAATCAATTACCAGGCTAATACAGAGACGCAAACAACCTACGAGCAACACACACTCGCTGAATTAACCTCCTGCACGTGTTCAGACGAAGCCAGAGTGCCTGCAGAAAAAGCCACACAGGAGTAGACAGAACATGCAAAATTCACAAGGAGACCTTGGATCACTTTTTATTTCTGTGAGGCGACAGTGCAAACCGCTACTCCACCCCGCTGCTTCACTGGTGAGAAGAAATAGTTGATTTGTCCTTCTTTCAGCTTTATCCTGTTGGGAGCTGCCACAGCAAATCCTCATCTTCCAATCCCATCTGTCTCCTGTATTCTTGTTTACTTTTTTTTAAAGAATTGTACATTGAAGTAATGTTTGCTTTTATGTGAAACCGTACCCGTGTGGGGTAAGTAAAGTTTTGGGAAGCATCACTATTTTAGACTGGAGGTTTCCAAAGTGTGCAGCTGCTGTTCCACCCTCGATACAGCCGAGCTGGACTGTGATGTATGGGACAATATGTATACTGCCATTTAGTCGAGCAGGGAAACTGGAGCCAGAGCAGCTAAAAACAAGGACACTGCGGCACAGAGGGCACATTCCTCCACAGTTGGCTGTTCCATGGCTCAGGGCTCAGGCAAACATCTGTTGAATGTATTAAGATCTAAAACCGAGCCAATTACCAGAGAGAAACACAGCCCCTGGTCACTCTGTCCTCGGCCCATTTCTGGTTAGCTGTTGATGACTGTGGCTTGCTTCCATCTTCTTCCTCCTGCAGGCGTGATTGGCTGAGTCTAGTCCAAGGACGGGGATGTGGAGCGCTACAGCGGCAATAAAAAGCCAACCTGACTGACTCATGTTGTTTATAAAGGAATCCATGCGGGAGTGGGTGTGAGGAGGTGGACCTCTTTGTGTGTGTGTGTGTGTGTGTGTGTGTGTGTGTGTGTGTGTGTGTGTGTGTGTGTGTGTGTGTTTTGTTTTTAATCTCTGGCAGCTATTTAACATCGATATATTCATATTCAGATATGTGCCTCCAACTGCAAGGATATTTTAAGGCTCTTTTCTGGATATAGGTGGCTTGATCCTGAAGGAGGAGACAAATATTTTGGATTGGACACAGATAAAAGGCTTTACTAAATGGATATGTGCCAGGTCTGTTCGGTACTGTAGGTTGTTGTAGAGCCCCATGAAGAGCAGATATTTAGATATCAGACCCGTTATGTCAGGGACAAATATTGTTCACCCTATTGACAACAGTCATGGCATGGAGTCAGTTTCATAAAATATATTATATAGGTCCAATTCATGAACATGTTCCAATGTGTCTTTAGAAATAAATGGCTAAATGTGAAAAAAAGGAATTTCCCCAAGGGGATTACTAACATATGATTAGTTTGGTTTAGTTTAAATTAAACCCAGGGGGACATTCTTTAAACTTACTAATTGCCCTTTCACAACAAATGTTCCCGCCCTCATTTTCTGAAAAAATTCACTGGTTTTATAAAGAAAAAATCGTATCTTATCGTCTGGTAGGTTTTTTGCATCTGAGTGAGATAACAATTAAAGCGAAAAACACAAACACATCTACACTGTAAAAATAACCTACTCAATACTAAAATTTACCGTCATTAACGTGCATTAATCAAATTGAAATATCTTCAAAATTTCACTTTAATTGTCAAAGTGTTTAACACTAACATAGATTGAACCTCCCTGCAATCAACTGATGGTGCAAAATAAGCAATTAAGATACACAGATAGACCGACATCATAAGAAAATAAAATATAAGTTATTGCATATATTTTTCATTTTACATTAATATTCTTCAGAAAACTAACTGACGTTTGCTTTGAGCTAATAGCTTTATTGTCTGACTTCATTCCAAATGCTTCTTTTGTTACACCACCTAAAACATTAAAGTGAGATATTTCTCCATTTAGTTTAACATAATATATGTACTGATATGTAATGACAATCTTAACCACATTTTTGAAAAAAGCACACTTAGTCCAAAATATCTTGGCCTCAATATCATTATGGAGACCTTATGACCAATGACCTTTGCAGTTCTTTATTTTTCAGTAACTACCAGAGTAGTCTCTGTTTTTTTAGCACCATAGTTTTGGGAACAAGGGCAATAAACCAATGTTCTTGTTCTGGAAAAGTATCTTCAGCAGCAGCCATCAAAGAAATATTGGGACTCACTTTGAAGGGGATGAATATTTCAAACACAGTAAGAATTATTGACGAGTTTTTCTTGGGAATTTAAAAAGCATTAATATTTAAAACCATTAATCCCATTGTAAGCACATCACATAAGCCTAAGTTCCCACGAAGAAGGCTGATCTGTAACTCACAGGATTGTACATGGAGCCTATAATGAGAAAGCAGGACCATGTGTTTGATTGGAGACTCCATGGTTTCAGTTCCGTTTTGTATTTCAAAGTCCACAGACATTATTTCCCCTCAGCAGACCTCCAGGTGGCTTCCCTCTGTACTTCTTTCTGTCTCTCCATTTCAGTCTCCGTGCACTGCTCCATTCTTTTCACAGCAGAATTGTATTGTTACAGCATTACTGCGTCACTTTCTGTTTCTAAAATGACAATCTTGTGCTTTTTAAAGAAAAATCAGTGTACAGCTTCACTTCTATCGTGACTATGGTTGGAGTCAGACCCAGAGAATGAAGATTCCTTTACAGCGCTGCATTATGAATGTTCAGGAGACTGAGAATGTCTTAAACACAGACAGGTCTTTGATGTACATGTACTCTCAACTCAATCCAGTAACCAATATGCCTTTATTTTTTTTTGTTTATGAATTTTCTTTTTTCTTCTATTCAGAAAAGTAGGTATTTACAATGCTGTTGACTTGTTTCGACTGGATCCTCTTCATCAGAAATGTCATCTGGTGACACCAGACAATAAAAAAGAAATGTCATCTACCACCTCCGTGAGACTTTTCTGATGGAAATGGGAGAAATTAGTCAAAACAATGTCAGAGGTATGTTGCAGAGAAGAGAAAAATATTTATTTATCTTCCCAGCATTCCAAGGGGTTGTGGAAACCTTTCATAAACTAGAAACAATGTTGTTTTTATTTCTTTCCTTCAGTTTTCTCTTTAAATCTCCAAATATGAATGATTCCTTTTTACTCTTGAAGAATCTAGTCAAACAAGAGTTTCCACCGATTCACTACACATGGCCAAGGACTTCCCAATATCCAGCTCCTGTGCCCTGGCACGATGCCAAAACCACATTTGAAGTCAAACTGGGCTTATGTCTATGTCAGTGGTGAATGTCAACCAGTTTGATCTTGTACCATCTCTTGACATCTCGCCAGTGTCATCATACCGGTGCTCAAAGGCCAGATTTCGACACGGGGGTGATTCGAAGCAACCTCTTCCCATATGACCTCTCAGCAGTTTCCCACGCCGCTGCACACAAAAGGTGAACATGCAATATTTATGATTGCACAGACGAGCCAAGCAGAGTCTGCCTTGTCACCCTTAACATGTAATCAGACACACGTGGTTCCGACTGCCGGGGTGAGAGACATCCGCCCCCGTGCACCTCGTCAGGAAGACGCCGACATCTCTTTGTTTACGTCGGCAGGACGCCATTATCAAACTGTGCACCACTTTTACAAGCGTGTCTGTCAACCATATCAAACTCAGTTATTCCCTGCAAAGTGAGATACTTATTCCTCCACCGAAAAAGTAATTTCACACCAATTAAAAGCAGCAACAGCAGAATTTGGCAATCCGATGCCGCAGACCCCCTATTCTGCCTGCAGCACCGACAATATGATACAATGAGGTCAGTCGTGAGCGGAGTGTGATGATCAGAGCGGCTCTCTCTGTCTTTACCCATTTATTTTCTTAATGTGATGAGGCAACAAAATATTGGGGAAATCCACACCTGCTGGGAAGCTCAAAGCTGTTTGGGGAGGTGGGTGTCAGGAGACTAAAGAGTATGCCTTTAAATGTGGAGAGAATAAACACAGCAGCTGTTGAGGGCTATCGGTGAGATAATTAAAACCTGAACAATACCTGTCTTTGCCTCATTGGGTTTTATAGCGAGTGTTAAACTGCCAGATTATATTTAATGGAAATTGGGTTGTCACTACCGCTTGAAGAGGTGAGGAAAAAATTAGCCCATTGGTGCCATGTCATTGTTGGAACCATTATTACAAAAAAAAAACCACAGAGGTGTGTTTAAAGTAGGGTCAACGCCTCTGCTTCCATCGTGGACTCGAGCATCTATGACACTGGACCTGTTGAGATCCTAAAAAAAAAACCAACCCTTTATTAAGTTGTGCCAGTGGGACACAAATCTCTCATCCCAGTAGATCTGTTATGGGGGGATTTTCTCTCTGGCAATCGTATTATGTATGGTTTTCTCATTTGAATAATTTTGCAATAACATGAAAATGAATTTCCCGTGTCGTTCGCCTGGTAGCATTCGCGCAGCTAAAAAGTGTATCAGTGTTTTAATGGCTCGCCTGTGGTTGTTGTTGCAGCTCCTTGCACACAGCGCAGGGAACTATTTCAATGTTGTCTGCTTGAAGATAATCTGCAGCTAATAAGGGTATTTGCCTGTCACAATGGTTTTATTTGCTCATTATTAAATGCATAGTTTTGAGACATGCACCCCTTGTGCTGGTGTGATTCTAATACTGTCTGTTTGATGGGATTTGTTGTGATAAATATAAGAACACGTGGTGGTTGCAGGGCGAAAAAAAGATCAAAAAGCAGGTCATCACACCAGAGCAGGAAACAAGTGAAGATATACAGGTCACAGACAGAAAATAACAAATGTGAAGTATTGAGATGACATTACCGGCCTACGTCCACACATTTGTCACTGGTGCCAAATTGTAATTTTGGCTTTTACAGCAACTGAGCAAAACTGAATGAATGAATCTTTATTTCAAAGATACAGATGTAAAAAAAAAAAGAAACATTTAGATGAATAAAACAAAAAACAAAAGAAACAGCAAACTCCACTTAATCTACATTTGCTTGTTGCCAGATGCCTTTTATTAGGAACCTTAAGACTCTCGATAAGTGATGGGCAACATTTTTTACCCTCTGAATTAAAAAGTCAAGCCGTAGAGGGTTAGGATTACTCTCAATTGCCTGTTCAACACTGCGGAATGAAACTAATGGAAAGATCATAATGATGTCCAACGGGCAGTATTTTAAAGCTGTCATCCGGTTGAGTTTTCCTTCTATGATGTGGTTTTATTGAACACAAGTGGATAATTAGTCCTATCAAACTGACTTTCTTGAGGTGCATAAATTCAAATGTTCAGCCAGCCGTATTTCAAAGAGCAGATACTGACAGTAAATTCAGGGATAACGGCATAATACTGCACTGTTTGTTTAAGAGCATTTAACATGTAAAGGTGATTAATTTATCCTTTTTTTTTTCAAATCCATTTAATTTATTCAATTGATTATGGCACTTTACATAGTCGTTGTCACAAAGTTCTTTATATTTATAAAGCAGTGTGAAGACAGTGGATTTTAAAAGACGTTCAATGCAACTTATGTAAAATAAAGAAAATGATATCATTCAACGTGGGCTTAAAAAGCAGATTTAGGTCCTGTTTAATGAAAAATGCATTGTTTTTGCATGTTTGTTTCAGAAAAGCTCAGCATCCATTTACAGGGAAATGGTAGAAACACTGAAAACGATGTGTTACGCCCCAAGAGTGTTACACCCGTCCACATCTTTTTCATTAAATTGTGGAACAAGACGAATATTTTTACTCACATCCAACGAGATCACCTTATGTTGCTGCTGCTGCTGCTGCTGCACTGCCAGCTCAAGCTCACGCAGGCAAAAAAAAAAAAAAGTCAGAATAAACTCCACAGAAGTCCTGACTAGCCTCTCACCTCACTCAAAATAACACCAAATAATATCCAAAACGAAGTCCAAACGAAATACCCCTTTAATATAAAAGTTACGGGGAAAAATAACCCAAAAAGCTTAGGGCCAAAACACAACGGTAACTACAGGGCGACAAATGACTACGGGCTAGAATTTTGGTTTGAACGAGCCCCCATAAATATGTTACACCCCAAGAAGGGAAGGGACATATTATGAAGGACACAGGGAACCGGTTAGGATTTTTACAATTTTTATTTGCTTAATTTTCTTTTAGTTTGCTCGTTGGTTTTACTTCAAACACGTGGTGGAGCCTGAAAAGAAAACGGGTTAAGCAAAAACCAGAACACGACAAAAACCCATAACCACCCCGTGTCCTAGATGAATTTACCTCAGACAAAAAAATATTACTTTATATATAAAAAACAAAATAAGGAAACAATCATCCTGAAGTCTCAACGGAAGTAGAATAATAAGAAATAGGAAAAAAAATACCTTCCCTAACACCTATCATGAGCATGCAGCGCCACGAGTTGGTGGTTTATGTGATAAAACCGCGCACACATGCACACAGAAAACAATACACTCTAAATATCAACAATGGCGAGTACACAACATCCACATGGACAGATAACGTTGGATCGCTATTCCGGGTGACTCTCAACTAAATAACTACCAAGAATTACCAGGAGAAGATCGAATGGGAGTCATGTCACTCTGGAGGCCACCGTTGTTATTGTCCATCTTGTGCATGTGCAGAAGAACTATTCATGACAGCCGTGGCGTGCAGGTGCAGCCTTTCAGAAAAGTTGCGTTTTCGACCATTTCCAAGGAGACAAAGTGTTTTCGAAAGGTTCCACCCTGAGAGACGCTTTCAAAAAGTTGTGTTTTCAGTGGTTCCGAGAACCTTTCCTCATGTAAATGAGCGCCCAAAATGCAACAAAGGTTTTTCTGTTTTTACTTGAAACGTTGTCATGTAAATGGCGCCCGAGTGAGACAGGCAAGTTTGAATAGAAACTCTCCATCAACAACTGATAGTTCCTGACTGAAGACCAAAGAATCGTGTTTCGTGTGTACAATATCATGTTTAAAATGTGTTATTCAGAAATGTTATTTCATTCCGTTCAGAGCTTTATCTGCAAAACAAATATCGTGAATTAAACTCTAAACCTGATGGGAAGCCAGCGAAGGGAATATGAAATGGGGGTGACAGTATATTGGTGCAGGTTCGCAGCATAATTTTGGATTAGTTGCATACGGCACACAGCTGGTCGTCTGAGACGAGTCAAAGACAAGTCTAGTTTAACCTTGATGAAATGAGGGCCGATCTGCTGCACGCTCCACCCCAGCAAGAAATGAAAAGACCAAAGTCATTAACGTTAGTTATGAATAAGTCGACCAAAACTTTGCAAACTCTTTAAGAAATGGATCCACTTCAGGAACAACCAAAACTCTCTGGGTTAGACATACAGCAAAAGTACCAGGATAAAGTTTCATCCACAAACATTTTCAACTTTTGCAAACGAGTGATTACCAGGAGAGACAATCAATTACTGCTATAACAAAACCTCCGATGTCTTTCCCACTCTTTGTCGACTCATCCTGGTATTTTGAGATTTTTTGAGCAGAAAACAAATTTCTCTAATTAAAAAGACAAGAAACGTGGGCTTCAGAGTGCTGTGGCTGTCGCTGTTTGATCACTCTCCTTCTCTTAGAAGCAGGTAGCATCTCCACACGCTTGCTGTGGATTTGTATTGACTAATTAGACTTTTATCTTTTTTTTTTATACGACCCCTCCCAAACGAAGAGGAAGAAGTTGTTAGCGCATGTACAGACTGCTCTTGCAGACGTTCCATTACTGACTCCTGTTTTGGGGTGATAACTAAAGAGAAATCATCTAAACAAGCTGAAAGACACCACAAACTTCACAAAAGTAATTTCGGGACCTGTCAACACGCCAATTCACCCGAGACGTCGCGGCAAACAACGGCGAGTATCAAGTCAGCACAAACTGAGGGATGAGGCTTGAGGTAAATTATCATGACCTTCTGTTTGGTGTGTTTTCCGACGCTCAGCTGGCAAGGGGGACACAGACGGACAGAGTGTACACAGAGATTTGTTGTCTGAGTGTTTACGTGGAGTATTGACAAAGACACGGATGAAGTAAGTATTCATTCACACACACACACACACACACACACACACACACACAAACACACACACACACACACACACACACACACACACACACACACACACACACACACACACACACACACACACACACACACACACACACACACACACGGTCCGTGCCCGTGCCATTGTTGAGAGTCAAATGATTTGTCTTTCTGAGGCGAAAAGAGGGCAAAATCAATGTGGACAAAATGGGCAGTATTGATAAGCAGACGGAATTACTGTGGCGTGAGCCATATGATATGAGGCAAGGGCAAACTAGAAATGGGTTTTCACCACAATCCTTCATTAACAAAAATTCTGACCTGCTGGCACATTCAAAGGCGGGGGGGGGGGATAAACACTGTGAGGGAATAAACACTTCATGTATTTGTGCATTAGAAGGTCTTCTGGAACAGGCTCAATGGAAGTTGCGTAAGTGCATTCACATAATGCACAGTTCATCTCGGAGCACAGTCTTCTTTTCAGTTTCATGTGGAACAAAAAAGGGGAAAGATATATCTGCGGCCCTACAGAGATGTCATAATAGATTCACCTCCACCGCTTTCATTAGGCGTATAGAACCTATTTAGTAGTGTTTTACACGGGGGGGTTTGTTTATCTTTTATTCCAATTCAGCCTTAAACCTGTGTTAATATTCCATGCTTACATTGCAAAAGAAATTACCTCCAGACTCATGAATATTCCAGCAGGGTTAGTTGGAGGATTTGGAGCTATCTTCCCCCAGATCTGACGGTTCTCATCAGCCACACTCTGCAGAGATGATACGTGGCATCAGTCACTGTGTAACCAAAAGACCAAGACAGAAATGTAACTTCAGACAGAGAAAGAAAACTGCTGCAATTTTTCTGTCAGCCAAGGATATCAACAATGTAGGATAACATGCCTGAAAGCTTACTTTGTTAAATGCATAGATGCCTTTTCATTGCAGGCAACACAAAACAAAATCAAAGACACTTCAAAAGGGGACCTGACAGAGTTTCTGAAGAAAATGTGATCAAACGGCTTTTTTTTTTTCTTGATCCACATGTGAACATCTTGTCACAGTTTTATAAGTGTTTGGCTGAAAGCAGAGGAGCACAAAGGCACTTGTCAGAATGCACCAACCTTGATTCATGTTACTTTGCAAACCACGCGCAAAGAGCAGAAATGTGTTGAGCATGCATGACCAAGCTCAATGTATCCATCTATATTTGTATTAGAGTTAAAGATGCATTGCTCCAGTTTATTTTGTGCAACACTCAAAGTGACGACATGCATGCAAAATACGTTTAGAGAAACAATTAACAGAGGTATAAAGGTATCTACCGTACGTTACCTCTCAGGGACATATCTGGCCTATTTTAGCTGATTGCTTGAAAAGCAGGGAGCAGTTTGAGGGAGGATAAAACAGGCCAAGTATCTGTGCACATCTGTGTGCTCCAGTCGGTGGTGCAGTGTTTCCCTGTTAGTTCAAGGGTGCAGAGTATCAATAGATGGGTGACTCAGACTCTTGTTTACACAGTACTTGTTATACTCAAAAGTATGCCGTAAAACTGAGGATCCAAAGTTTGTCTTTGTTTCTTGGTTCTTTCCCCCGTGCTGAGTAAATACCTGCAACAGGGTCGCGACGGGACGACAAATATACACATAGCTGTGATAAATTGTTGACTTAAATTGATGAGGAATTATTTCCATTGTGAAGGCCCAGCTGTTTAATGGAGACACGGGAGTTACTGCACAGTTTTAGCATAAACAAAGTTTATAATGAGAACAGAAATGCAAAAGTCAGCTGAACTATGGACAACGGACATCACACATAAAGGACACAGAACCACTTCAGAAGTTTCAGTGGGGGGGGTTAAAACTACAGGGGGAATCCGGACTTCAGAACCAAGAGTGTTGGAATTACAGTGAGGAGGAGGAGGGGCACTTCAGTCAGTGGAGGCTATTTAAAAAAAAAAAAAGAATCGGACTGATAATTTTAAATAAGTACAGGGATGAAAACCCATATGGGTCTCTCTTACACAGTAAAAAATACTACACAGGTGAATGTTAGTATATTTCTATGTAATTGTTTGGGTGTGAACATGTATATTGGGAAGGGGTGCAGTGTCTGTATGAATGCAATACTTAGATTATTCTTCTCGTCACATTCACCCAGTCGCTCACACAACAAAGACGGCTGCCACCTCATCAACTGGAGGGTCCATTGTTGTGCTGAAGGACATTTGGGATGGAGATCGGGCCACATGGGAAATCGAACCAAATACGTCCAGCTTTGCACAACGTGACACAGTGAGTCAGGAGGGGTGGAGTTGACTGATAGGGGAGGAGCACACGACCACATGCACAAAGAAATGGAAGAATCAGCCTCATGAGTGAGTTTTGTGCTGAGAGATAAAAGAAAAGTAGCAAAGCCAAGGGAAGTAAATCTCCCAGAAAACATGACAAGACAGCAGTGCTCAAAATAAAACAGGAAACACAAGGGAGTCGACAAAACATGAGAGGAGAACACCAGAATACCAGGAATAGGGAGCACTGAGAACAACACCGCAGACAGAAACTTTGAGAGACGCCATAAAGAGGCAGACCATCAAAGACAGGACCAGACACGACATGACTAATGCACCAAGGTGGAAATGCACCTATTTGCTATTAAAAAGGCCATCTGGATGGCAAAACACAGCGCACAAGAAAAAGTACAACCTGTGCGGTTCATTTCAGAAATCCAATAGTAAAATACCAAAAATGGATAACTGAAATAACCTGTTAATGTTCACACAGCTGTAAACATGGAAAAAAGTCCTTGATATGTCAGCATTTCAAACTGAAGAGGCCCGCATCACACACTGCTGGCCACTATCTCCATTTAGCCCATGCAAATGTCATTCATTCATTCATTCATTCATTCATTCATTCATTCATTCATTCATTCATTCATGCTTTCATTCATTCATTCAGTGCATAAACCATATGAGTGTCCCCTCATATACAATTGTTTTACTTGCAGTGTTTTACCACGAATAGTACAATTAATGCTGACGACCTCAGTAAGTCTCAATATTTTTGTATGATTTCTCAACCAATATAATAGTCTGGAATTGTGCATTGGTTGTAGTTTTCCTTTGTTATTTCATTGCAGTTTTCTTTCTTTCTTTTTTTTTAATTAGTGAGTTAATTAGTTTTTGAACAGAGCAGTTCTTGCACACTTCTGGTCTTTATGAGTTTTAATGTTAGTTTATTTGCAGTGGGAATTCAGATGCAAGATTTAAAATTGTCAGAAAAAGTTTTGGTAATGGTTCTTATATATGTATTTAGCGAACAGACAAACAGCCATGCACCAATCAAATGAAATAGTGCTCAAGTACACAGCTTTAGGAACAGAATAAGAGCAAAAAAAGCTTCTGATATTAGTTGCATTCGGTGTGCTGTGTGAAAATCAACACACATGAATATAATATGAAGCCATTCATACGCGCAACATTACTTGAACACAAACAAAAATAATAAACTTGAAACCCCCATAGATTCTTTGAGAATCAGTGATGAAGAACTGTACTGGAGGTGCAGCATCTTTAATGCAAACCACCGCAGCTCAACAATACAGTACCAGGAATGTTATATTTGACACTGAATGAATAAGACATGGAAATTGCATATTTATCCGGTAGAACACACAGTAAGACAGCCCTTCAACATGCAGCTTTATCTTAGCTGGATGCTGTTTAAGTATGGCAAGGCAAGTGTGCTTTAGATGTATCACACATTTCAGCAGCAATACATTTTAAACTGCTTTGGCAATGGAATATTAAACTGACGAATGAAGGATGCTGTCTTTATAATTTCAATTAGTTTAAGATTTGATTTGTAAACATGAAATACAGTTTGAATTAGTTTCTCTTATAATTATGTCAGTTAACAATTGTTTTTAAATGTATTAGATACATGGACGGATGGGCAGACAGATAGATTGACTTCATTGATCCTGTGTGGGAAGTTGTGTTGCAGCAGCATAGAAGGCAGAAACGGTGCAATTAACATACGGATACACAATATGTAGTAATAACAGCAGCAAGTACAGTATGAAACCAAGAAATGAAGGGACGGAAGAAGAGACAGATAAAGTAATCTAATCTAATCTAATCTATTCCACTATCAGTCAGATTTATAGTCAATTTCTTCAACAGTGCAACATTTGAGTTGAGAACAGCTGCACTGAAGCATCAGAGTTGAAGTATAAAAACTGTATTGACTCCGAGAGGATTTAGGTTGTTGGCTGAGTTTTTCTGAGGTGTGGGAATATATCCACTTGTTCTGACCATTTCAGTGAAGCTGAATGTTTTCTTCCAAGCTGCTGAGCCCTGTTCCACGCTGCCAGCATCCAGACAGCGGGGCGACTAAATCCACCCGAGACGAGGCAACCCTTGGTCCGATAACGCCGGAGATTGATTATTGAACCAAGCTCACGCCGCATACCTCGCTCCACAGTGGGTCTTACATTTCCAGCCGACGGCTTTAACCTCAGAGCTGTGGAACAAGTGAGAGAACGAGATCCAGATAAATAGAGACATGGAATGACGTGTGAACGGGGAGAGTGACTGTTGTGCACAGACGAGGCCGGAGTTAAATGTGGTGTGGCAGTGAGGGTGGTCTTGCCCCCTCAATGTTGGATGAAATTTGATTCATGCAGCGTGTAATAAATATAATGACCTCTTGTCACAATAAAATATCCGGTGTCGACTTGATGACCTGTGCGTTGATGATTTGTAGGCCCCACGAGGCCACGATGGTTATTAATCTGCCGGCCAGCTTTCTAAATTAAGATCTGCACTTTGATATTACTGACTCCTGTAGATTCATGAATTGGTGGGTCACAATCAATATACAATACCCTCACGGTAATGTAAAACCTCCTGCAGACGCTGCATTTCTTATTTGTCAAGGATTTTATGAGGTCAATCAACAATCATCGATTAAACCCAACAAATAACCTTTTGGGCCTCAGCTGGGGACACGAAGCATTTTTAAAATCAAAACAGCATCAAGACAACAATAACAACCTTTAGAGTCATCCTATGGGGGTTTTATATTGCTCAAGTCATATTATTCCATTTGTGAGCTTGATTTTGTTTGCGTGGCACACACATAATAAAAATCCACTAGTTCCACTACTTGCCATCTACAGTTTTGTAGAGCATGAAAGATCTTTTCTTTAGAGAAAGAAAACAAATATATATATATTTTTTTTTTTTCCTAAAGGTTCCAGATCTTTGAGAATTTTGAGCCCAAATCTGCCTATACCACCACTGTTGACACCTTGTTATAGCAAATAATAACAGTGACTTTGAAAAAAACAAATCTGGGAAAAGCCTTCAAGAATATGACCAATGTTCTAATCGATGAATTAGATTTTTTCAGCTGTTATTCATCCAATGTAGGTGTTTCCAAGCTGCCCTCATTGTTCATGAACCAAACTCGCATTTAAAAATCTCCACTTTTTTCTTGTTAGAATTGGCAAGGCTACATCTGGCACACTCTGAAATGAGGGTTGAAAGAACTAATAATGTCATCATTTTGGCGGTTCTGAATGTAACAAAGCCAATAACGTAGTAATTTGCCAATCATGTAATAAAATAGTAAATGATTGTTTACTACCATCATAGTAGTGACAGGGTTGCTGAATATGTGTCATATACATTCACAATAAATATAACAAGTATTTAATCTACTATATTGATTTTGATTGGCAAACTGCACAGCACCTTCAAGGAAACAAAGAAACGTTATCCCCTTTATGTATTAGTCGAATATTGACTTCAGTCCTTACAGTTTGAATTCCAATTTTATACCTTTTTACCTTATTAGGGAAAATGCTATTACGTTAATGGAGAAAACATCTTATTATACTACTGGCACTATCTTATTACACTAACTTATATGCTTAATGGGCCTTATTATATTGAAAAGGGCCCAAATTATTATATTATATCATTGTTACGAGGGCTACATGAAAACATAAAGTGAATTTTGATTATGTTTTAATGCAAATGTGAAACACAGATGAGGTACCAAGGTTAGAATCCCGGTCGTCGTGAGAAATAGTGTGAAAATTGCAGTGTTGCAATGACTTGCCGTGGCAAGTGTTGGGAGGGGTCTTATGAAGCACTGAAATACAATCTGAAAGTAAAAAACGAATTATTGCAGAATCAGATGGAAGACGGGCAACCTAGTTGTTATCACAGTCATGTGACCAAGGATAGTCCAGGATAAGCTTCCCATAGGGTCAGAAATTTTACAACCACTGTCTCACTACACCAAACATTAGGACTGCAGTTATGAACCACAGGTAGTAGAAAATCAAAGTGAGACCAGCACTGCACCTAAACATTCGTCAGCCGATTCCCAAAAAGGTAAAACAGTCGACCACATCCAACTACTTCCATACCTGCACACTATATTTATTAAAAAAAGATGTTTGGTTTATTCAAGTATTTGCTCAAGGTGCTGGCTGTGTATGTAGAAGATCGTATTCAGTGTGGTGCAACATTGTGCAATCAAGGTACTGTATTTGCCATGACCAAGTTTATAAAACCATAGTATTAAACATATAAGACTAATAACATCCATTTGTCGGAGCCTTCGACCAGTTGCATTGTGGAACTGCTCAGGCTCAAATCCACAAATGTAGCTTATCCATCCAAGTTTGGACAGATGATGCAACGTACGACCACGCCAATTAAAGTAAAGTTCATTCTTGAAAGGGAAATGTAGGAAAAGCCCAGGAATCTAAACTTAGATGTATAAGCAGGTTACTGGGCAAGAACAAGTGGACTCCACAGAACTATAGAGAAAACGTAAATGAACCAACAAGAAACAGGGACAGACTGAGAACAACTGGACATACTGGAAGCCAGGGCTGGATGGGACAAACCAGAGAAGAATTGAGGGTTAATCAGGGGAGAAGAGAGAAAACAAAAGAGGACAGCATGCTGTAGAAAGGCAGGGGGAATTACACTAGACATCAGGAAACAAGAGGGAATACGAGACAAGACAAGAAGCTAAGGCACAAAATAAACAGAGAACAATGGATTTGGTAACATGTCGACTTGTGGTTATGACTGCAGTCTCCAGAAACTTCATTAATTTATCACAAACAGCAAAACACCGAGGTCCTGCTTCAAGTGAACTGCAGTTAATGTCTTTGTAAGCCATGAGCTAAAATAAGTAACAGACAGCAACATACGCTGGATTTGTGAAACTGAGAATTCCGCAATATTAAAATTTGTGACATTTGTGAATCTGGTTGAAAGAAAGCTTTGGGTTATTCACTTTCGAACGGACAAATTTACACTGAACTGATTTACATGAAGTGTGTGTAGAACATAATATCAAATAAACACAAAGTTTACATATATTTTAGACATTGAAACTCCAAAGACAAACCTGTTTTATACAATTAAAGTATTTGCAGCTCTGGATGATAATCAATCCCTCTCTCTGTCTCTCTTCATTTAAAATTTCATTCACACTCAAAACTGACAGTGTGGAAAAATCACTTTGGTATTCGATGTTCATCTCGTGGCGTTGGGAAGAAAGCACATCCAATTAAAACCAAACACTGATGACAAGTCCATCACAGCGGCCGGGAGAAACTGAAGGAAGCTGGTGAGGGTAGAAGTGGTCCAATACTGACTCTGTCCAGACGATCGGCTGGCTTCCCTACAAGGCTGGCACTGGCAGAGTGCTCTTCTAATACATTTTTGATCCTTTGCCCCTCAAGAAAGTCTTTACAATTCTTAAATGTCTGTCCTCTTCATAATGAGCAAGCAACAGACATTATTCTTTTATGAATATTGCTCTCGGGCTGCCCGACCCGCCAGTGCAAAATAACGGCGTGATACTCTGTCACACGGTGAGCGGTAATGAGCGAATTTAATCACAGCTTTCGGCCTCGCGCAAAACACGTGATGTACATTTTAAAATGGAGCCCCCGACACAGCTCAGAAGGAGGTAAGACGCCTGTAAGTGGAATACCACCAAAGTGAAGTGAATGTAAATCATGTTCCGATGGCCTCTGGGTGTCCAATCATAACTCCAACATTTCCCCTGAAACTAAAGGAGCAAACCTCGGAGATGAATCACGCTATGGCAAAGGGCCGCGCTGCTCCGTAAACAACGAGCAGATTTGCATGTTAAAAAGCTTGCAAAGTCAAGACTTTTTGGTATTAGTTGCCAGTTTATGCAAATATAACCTCCCCTCATTCTTGAAGGTTAACTTATGCCGCTCTGTCTGGGCTATGAGTACCACTGTCCTCACATTGATCACTGAATTGGCACAGTAGTAAAACACACCCGACTTTACAGGCTGGATTTGTTATTCCCTATCCCACTGGAACGAAAGGAAAGGTTTATTCTACAACAAAACAAGATTTAACATTTTTAAAAAATGGAGAAGTAAAAGACTGAATGATTTCAATCTAAAGTGAGTTTTAGTAGGAGTGCATGCAAACAATCAATCAAAAAAAATGTTTAATGTGAGAGTCCTAACCACTACTCCGCTGTGGAGCGAACACACGCTCTCTCTTTCCATTCGAAGACATTTTTTCTGATTTAAAACTTAAACAATTTGTTTAAATTTTGCCAACAGATCTGTGTCTTCGGCATAGTCCATGGTCCATATCACGGAGACTACCAAGTCTCAGGAGTCGGTTGGTTATGCAGGTTATTGTTACTGTTTGTCTTCTCATGCCACGGCTGTGGCGCACACACAAAGTAGCAGCATTTCAGAGAAGAATTTTCCAGTTTCCATTGAGACAGAGCCGGAGGTGTTTTTGAAAAGTTTCACCCTGGGAGTTTTCAAAAAATCGCTTTTTCAGTGGCTCCAAACACAAGCCACTGAACCAAAGCACAATGAATGTCTGTAAAAAATATTTTACTATTTGATAAAATTATTGGTTAATTGTTATGTTATCACATTCACAGCGGCCAAAATGATTCCGTTATTTGTTGCTACAAGGGGTCTAATTTGTTCCTGCCTTGGTTTGGTGAAAGTAGCAGATTGAACGTACTGTGAGTGATCAGTAAACATGCTATGGACCCTCATGTTAAAGCATTGTTGACGCTACAAGCTTACAAACAAGCAGACGTGGCACCTTTTTGTTAATTGAGCCTTAAATCAAGGGTCTCATAGTGAATAAAAGTGGATGCTGGATAAGTAAAATGATTCAACGACCAACAATAAATTGACACCATAAAAGTGGTAGGAAACTGCGAGGCTCCAGCCAATTTGAATGATGGGAGCAACATGAGAACAGGGACTCTCGGAGCGAGCTGTGACAGTTCACACTTATTTTTCTTCAGAGTGTGGTATTTCAAGATAATTTCCACCTCTCTCCCTTCAGCCTATCGGCACATTTGCATATCCTCCTTTTGTGAAGAAAAAAAAAAAAAAACCTTTGGCAGCCACTGACAGTCTTCTAATTCTGTTGTGAAACATCTCTGTCTGAATCAAATGTGTGTTTTCTCTGAGCTGAGCCCTGGCACGGCGCTGCCGTAAGTGGGAGACGGACTCTTATATCACCAAATAATGCTTCGACTGACTCATATGGAGAAGGATCAATACCAGTCAAGCATTGGGAAGATTGAAGCAGAAAAGTGATATATTGAGTACAGTGACTTGTGGTCATTACGCAAGAGCTAGTCCTCATTATGATAGCAGATTAGAATGAAGGAGGTGGATTTTCATTTTGGCTACTGAAAGATATTGACCCAGTAAACTCACTGCAATTCTCAAAGTTCCAATTAGAGGTATTGTAATGGCTAAAATTGGTCATTTATCAGTGGCTCTCCTGTGAGGATTGGCAGTCATCAAGTGTTTTCGGTGACCATAATTGCTACAAAGACGTAGCCACACTCAGACTCCCATGACTTCACGTGCGGTTTAAATGTATATCACCTGTATTCAAAGGAACAATGACGCTCTTCACACAAACACCTCTTACTACACTTTGAAAGTGTTTGAAAATGTTATTCTTCATGCCTCATTAGCAGGTTGCCACCTCCTCACCTGTGTGTCTCCAGCTCAGTTGGGAATTTGTAGGTGTTAAAGCCTTAAAGGCTGTATCCTATAGAGACCGCTGAGAACAATCGGGGGAAAAAAAGATGAAAACATGACTGAGGGGTACAGCATACTGTGTACACATGAATCTATATCCAGCATTAGAAGTATATGAGTGTGAAAGTTGTTCATGCAGCCGCCCAGGTTCTTTATTGGCTTTGATCGTGTCATGTAGCGCTTCAACACCCGAGGTTTGGTTTATTCTGTTTGGTTGGTTCCTTTGTGTTGAACCTGGTTACACAATACCTGGTACTATCTCAGTTTCTTCAGGTATCTAGAAAGTTCATTGTTTTGAAAGCTGCTCCCAGCAATGGGTGATAGCGCACTTAACATCTGTTGGCGGCGTTAACAGCTTGTCATTCTTCCGTTAACTTGAGGTTTTAAGGTGCAGTAATGATTTTGTGACATTTAATGGACTGAGGGATTATCAAGAAAACCACTATTCACTGAAGCCAAACACATGCCCGTGTAAATATTCATTAAAAGGAGGTTAATAAAACTGCAGTTTACATAAATTGCTACCTCCTAAGCATGACGGAGGTAAAGAAGTTGTTCTGTCCAAAATGAAAACAAAAATTACTGTTATTTATGTAAGCAAAGCATTGATCTCATATCATACCAAAGGCACGGTTTTATCCATCCATCCAAACATTGTTTTAAGAGCAATATGACACAAAAGCTTGTGGTGGATCATCCGCATGAATGCAGCCTCTTTGGAGCTACCATTGTCTGGAAAGTCTTGTGCTCTTTCTCCTCTCATGACCTACACCTAGGATAAGGATACAACAGCACCAGCTTGCATTCATTCACAGGACCATATTAGACTGTACCAATATCTGTGCCTCCATCAAGGAAAGAGCACAAATCCCTCTTATCACATCAGTCCCCACGTAATCATGGAACACAATTCAAGATTTACTGAAGGTGTAGCATTTTGTCTACTGAAGTAATTTCAAAAATGTATTCTTTAGCAAAAATGGAATTTTTCATGTTGTCATGATGCAAGCTTTTATTTCTTGGTGCTATTTCGTATTGTAGCGGTATGCCTCTGAATCAGGTCTCAATGAATAAAAAAAAGTCAGGTCCCAGCTCACATGTGTTTGGCAGGCAGATGACAGCCTGGACAAGTCAACAGGCCACCGCAGGGCGACCATAAAGACACACGGTGGACAATTTGTGCTCATGTATGTTTTGGAACCGTGATAAGAATCTGATAACTCGACACACTTGCACAAAAAGAGGGTTGACACAAATACCCAGCTCGGGATCGAACACTGGTCCTCCTGCTATAAGGAAAACACTGCATCGCCACTGCATTCCGCCCTGGTTCAGACGTGTCTGCAAAGATTTTTAACAGTACCAAGATAGTCTGTCTTTTAGTTTTCTGTACATATCAAAATAAACCGAAGGCACAACACTAAAATCAATATCACATAACTTCATTTATTTAATTTAAAAATGAGATGAGATTTTGCCCCAGAGCACCTTAACAGAAATGCTCCCAAAACATTGTGCTGCAGTAGTTTTAGAACACATTTCTAACAAGTGGATGAATCAATGAATTTAGAACTAAATTGTTTGGAGTGAGCAGAGGAGCTCGGGTCCCCTGGAGGTCTTGGGGCCCTCCTGCAGTTGCCTGGTTGGTAATCCAGCCTCGCGTGGGCAAATTAAATTCAAGTGACTGATAGCACAGTCATGCAGGACTTTACTGTGCTTTATGTGTTTATGTATGTTCTCTGGTGTCATAACAGCCCATAAACTAATATGAGCCCTGCGACTCTGCCTCATATATCACAAGTAGTGGCAAAAAAGAGAGAAACCCAACAGAAATGGGCATTTTAATAAACAATATTACCCTGTTAGGCCAGGAAACCTACAGCTGCTTCTAACTTTGTGTTTCATAAGAGGCAATACCTGTATCCACACACACACACACTGATGCTCATACATGTTACCATGTTACCATGGTTACAAAAGGAGCTTATCTAATTATGTACTTTACATCCTTTGTCAGGGCACTGCTTTTGTCGAGGTTCATGCCCAGCAAATGGATTTAATATGGTGTTGCATTTTGATTTAAGCTCAAATTGTATTCTGTCACACAGTCCTCCAGTCAGTCCCCTTTCATCTCACATCTCCAATTGTACAGAAGTACACCAAGAACGCTTATGCAGTCATGTTATTCAATTCACAGCAGAATTTGATTGAAGTCATTCACACCAGCCTAAAAGAGCCGATCACACCAGGATTTGTTTTATCCAACAGGTAAAATGTGGAGGCATTCCAAAGGAATCCCACACATCACCTCCTTCTCACCAGGGGAGCAGAAAACCCAAGTAAATACAGACATGTTGAAAATGAAACACAACAGACGTTCCAGAGGGGAAACTAAATAGTGATTAACTGTGTGTTGTGTGTGACTTTAAG
Source organism: Lipophrys pholis (assembly GCF_963383615.2). Classification (NCBI taxonomy): domain Eukaryota; kingdom Metazoa; phylum Chordata; class Actinopteri; order Blenniiformes; family Blenniidae; genus Lipophrys; species Lipophrys pholis. Next base: position 13,593,316 of record NC_137630.1, on the reverse strand, counting down.
ACACCCATTTCTTCCCTCCCCTGAGGGCTATTGAACTGAACTGATCGATGGCCTCTGTTGCATCGCTTAAATGTTAATGCCCCCTGCAAATAATCCCAGCCTGCTGTAAACGTGCTTCACGTGAATATAACAGAACAATGAAAAATGTCATTCTTTTTTTTTGTGTGTAATGAAATATTTGTGTCACTTCTAGTGAACTCTGTGGCCTTGCACAGGGTGTGGCTGTCTGCAGTGTTGACTAATTATGTAAATACAATTTTAGTTCATCAGAAGTTCAACGAGAGTTGGCAGGAGAGGTTGAGATGATTTGAGAAATTGTTCATCTTATCAGCCATTTGCATTTCATTTAAGGCTTCTAAAAGGATTCATTCATTTTACCCCTTTCACAAGAAATGATTGCGATTTGCTCACGAGTTTAAGATAAATCCTTCCTGCTGCTGGTCATCTGAGTGATTTTGGGTCAAATTTTCAGATTAAATTTAGTAAATTATGTAAATATGTAAAATCGATGGTGGTCACATTGGCTGAAGAAATTATCATTCAAACTGTCGACCTGTTCAACATGCAATACTGTGTGGAGCCTTTAGATCTGTCATGCAAAAAAAACAAAAACAAGAAGAAGGTTCCAGAAAATGTCAATAAGATCTACCGTAAAGCATGAAGCCAAAGATTAAGCGGAGGGTCACTACGGTGTTGGGTGCAAACGGTGGTGACACATATATTCACTTTGCATCGTGTGTCCAGAGATCAGGACAGAAGCAGAGGGAAAGACTGACTTTAATGAAAATGACATCACATTTGTTGTATTCTCTCAACAAAATAAGTGTATGTTAATTTTTTTCCTAGAACTAATCTATAATCCTATTCAACAGCTGGATCCAATCGCTGTACATTTCACCCGCAGTCGCAATATTTCTGAGAGGTTTCTTGTGTGCACAGCCTGTTTTCAAACCCTCCACCCCATTTCAGTGGAACTGCAATAGGGTTTTGATAAGGATGGAATTAGAGTTTGGAGCCGTTCTGTGGTGCATTCATTGGCGTTCTCCTGTTCACTGACCTGCTGAAAGATTCAACCCTGCTTGAACTTGATGCCCTTGCATTAACTGCAAAAACTCTGTGAAATGATGCAGAATTTATCGGTGGATCGATGACTACAAGCGGCCCAGTCCCCAAGACAGTGAGGGAACTGCAAACAGTATAATTTCTCGCACTACAATTCAGGGTTGGTTGGAGGTTCTGTCATCTGAAGCAAAGAGAATAACAGAGACTGCTTGATGAAGGGGTGTATATGTATATACGTATACGTGTTGGACCAGTTGAATCCAGAGAACATTTTTATTGGGGAATGACGGCTCTGGATTAAAAAACTATATTTACATGTTCAACCTGTGTGTGTGTGTGTGTGTGTGTGTGTGTGTGTGTGTGTGTGTGTGTGTGTGTGTGTGTGTGTGAGAGAGTGTTTTTTAATCAGGCTCTGTTTACATGATGATGTTTCATAGAAAATGCATAGTTTTTGCATTTTTGTTTCAGAAAAGCTTCACGTTTACGCAACAACATTTTGGAAATGATGTGGTGGAAAATGGCAGATGCTGTTGGTTGTTTTTGTAATGAAGTCACACATTTGCGCGGAGAACAATACAATATGAAGATAAACAATGACCAGTATACGAGAGTTAGATTGTTATTACGGTGACTCTCAACTATAAAAGTACCAAGTCCCAGGAGAATATGGACTGGGAGTCATGACACTCCGGAAGCCGCCATTACTGTTATTGTGCATTTACTCGTGCATGTGCGGAAGAACTATTTACCACAGCTGTAGCGCGCAGGAGAAGTAGCATTTTGGAAAACTCGCGGTTTCCATGGAGATTGAGTCATATTGTTTATAAAAAGTTGCATTTTGTTGTAAACGAGGCCAAACAAGGTGCTACAGTTACCTCCAACAATCCAAATACAAGCATGTGTGAATGTGTGTGACTGTCCATTTCTCTGTTTGCCCTGTGATGGACTGATGACTTTTCCATAGTGAACTCTTGCTTTCACCCATTGTGCGAAAGATGAATTATATATAGAAATGCACCTGCACATGCTTCCCCCAACGGACAACATTAGCAAATATACAGCTCTTTAAACCTTGCTTGACACCAACAGTTGAAGCTTAACGAGGAAGAAAGTATATATTTCAATTATATGCACATGTGCAGAATCCTATAATGTTTAATTGCTGCTTGAGCATAATCACGACTGATCGTCCTCAAGAGAAATGTTTCACTCCCATCAGCTGACATGTCTGTTGTTGTTTTGTTTCCAGGGGATCCATACGTTCACAATTCATTCATAAAGTACATGTCGACATCACGCCGGTCGACTCTAAATTTGGGCTCAATAGAACCTTAATTTAAACAAATTGTACGAGGAGCCCTCAGACGAGCATCATGGGGGTTTGAAAAGTCATGTACTGCCTTCTAATATTTCACTTTTCTGCTGCACTCAATCAACCCTCTCGCAGCGCTGTGGGAGAAAGAGTGAGTGTGGAAATTGAAGGCAAAGGCTGTTATATGTAAGAAATCCCCACACCACACTTCCTGATTTATTTTATTTGCTTTCCCCTGACTCCGCTCCCTCGCTTACCTCCTTCCATTCCTGCTCACTCATTCTCCTTCTCTCAATGTCTTTCTCGCTCTCCCTTCACAATTATCTCTTATGGCCTGTGAGGTGATTAATGGGTTTCATTTGACGTCCTCTCCTACCCTTCGCAGAGCACCAACAAATAAAACCAGGGCCCAACACACAAATTGTCCCTCAGAAGAGCAGTAAAAGTGGGCAAAATACGGGGGCTGCAAAGACAATGAAGCAAAGAGATCTGGCCTTTGGAAAGAAAAACATTTGCAGAGGAACGGCCTGGAACGATTTCCTCTGTAGCCTCTCTCCCCAGAGAAATCCCCCTACTGCTAATCTACAGTTATTGCTATTGCCAACGGCAGTCTCCAAATTAAAGAAGGGAGGAGATAAAAAAATAAAAAAAACACTTAGACCTTATTGTCCCTTTACTACTTGTTGTTATAAACACTTTTCTTTGTGTCTTTGGTAGCATCACTGAGCAAAGCACAGGTTAAATTTTGGGAATGAGAAAAGAAAAGAATAAAATCTGCACTTCCCACAGCCATGTCAGCAACATTTCCAGAAAGGAATAATCCAAATATGCATCTGATGCATTATACAAACTCCAAACCTCAATCACTGCCAGCGAGGGAGGCGGTGCCAGAATCCTGACCCTGTAAATCTTCTCAAGGCACTTTGTTGTTCAATGAATGGGAACCAGCACCCTGGCGTTCTGCCGCACGACATAACTAACAAAAGAAATACAATAGGTCAATATTGAAAAATAAAAGTTGAATAAACACAAGATTGGCTTGCGTACGAGGAGATAAAGGTGGAATATGATTAACAACCTCTGAATAGATGATAAGATTTGGCACAACACCGCTGCGTCAATGTGAAAATAACGAAATTGGAATGTTAGGGGAGTGTTATTACCCACTGATCCCATTAGTCCATCTTATGGTCATAGTGTGTGTTACACAGTAGTATGTTATTGTAGTGTCAGAATATTTGACAGACAAATGTCATTTATTACATCAAAAAATGAAAAACATTTAGTTTTTGGCATATAGTCTATAGAGATTGTCTCCCTAATTTGCAGTGGTGGCCAAAGAACTCACATTCTTATCTTAAGTAGGGAAATGTTGTGAAAAAAAGAGGGGGAAAGTATGGCTTCAACTCATTTACATAAGCAAAAGTGAAAATTGTACATGTTCTTAAATTGTATAAACAAAAAGGATAACTGGATAACGCATCGTTTTGTGTTTACAAGTGTATTTTTCAAAAACAATATCACAGAAACAACAGAAACGCTCAAAGCAATGTGGCTCTCATGTCAGCAGACTTGAGGGACGCTGTAGGTTGTTTTTGTGATGAAACCACACAAACATGCGCTCGGAGAACCATGCACTATAAACATTAACAATGGGAGTACGCGGACATTCGTATGAACAGACGATGAAGTTGGATTGCTATTACAGGAGACTCCGAACTTTTAAACCACCAAGTCCCAGGGTAGTTTGGACTGGGAGCCACGACACTCTACTCACTCCCCCCCTCGCGTACAGAACTATTTACTCTGACCGTGGTCACACACACAGTGGCAGTGTTTCCAAGAAGTTGCATTTTCACCCCGTTTCCACTGAGACAGTTAGAGAATTATCGAAAAGTTCCATCATGGGAGCCGTTTACAAAAAGTTGCATTTTCAGTGACTTTGAACACTGTTGTCGTGTTAAACGGACATCAGAGCACAAAGTGTGAGACAGAACAAGCAGCTGAGTTTATTTTGCTGCTTCCTACTCAACTCATTTTATAAAAAATGTCAGAAAGAAATATGTTTTGCATGTCTACTTTAGAATCGAGATTTTTTTTCTATGATAAATTAGCATGTGGGACCTTAAGAATGATATCAATTGGCTGGTAAACAACAGTGGATATCCGGATGAGTTGCTAAATAAAATACAGTGTGAATACAGGGAGAGGCAACTTTGATCATTTGGAGCTCCGCAAATCTGTCATCCTTATTACCAACGAGATGAATTGTGAACAACTATCACTGGGATTTATAAGAGTTGTGGTGAGGGCTCATGGGTTGCAAAGTGTGCAGTTGTCACTCACTTTTCTCCAGTGTCTAGTGTCGTTGTAGAGTGTAGGAGGATCAAATCACTTTTCACAAGGAGTAAAAGAGTAAAGGAACACATTGGTGTGAACGTGAGTGTGTGTTGCTCTCTGTTTACCCTGTCACGGTTGTAGCTTGCCTTCTGAGTCCGCGGAGCTCTGCCGCATAAAGTGGTGAGGAAGACGTTTGGATGAACTACACAGAGATTTAAACAAATCACTGGTTTGCACATTTGGATTCATTAGTTCAGCGATTCTGTTTTCGTTTTTTTTTAGGCCTGTCCCTTTAGCGAGCTCCAAACCGGACATAACTTGTTGCATTCCGAATGAAGCTAGAAGTTCCTCATTTAAACATATTTTTTAATAATTTCTATGATAACAACTTCAATATATTACATGGTGACAGAAATTAGTTGATTTTAGGATTGATTATAAGCTTCTGATGAGTGGCATTTATCTGGTTATTAAATCAGATATTAACAGCTCCAAAATGTTTTGCGCTGGTCAGCAGGTTGAGGAAGTACCCAGCGACACCGATAAAAACTTGATTTCCATTGGAAGGGGTCTTTAACGTCAACATATTAATGTCATCGCGGAGAGCACGTCGGCATGCTGATGCAAGCGTTCGCCACACTCCAGCCTCCCAAAGCAAGTTTATGTTCCCCTTAAGAGCATTGTTACCGAGTGAATAATGCATGAGCAATCTCCAAAGTAATATTTGCGGAAGTCCGATCCCGAAGTGAACACAAAAACTTTGCAGGGATTCAGTGTGGCCCGTTTAGACTTGATGAATTGCGATTTTGAACTGCCTGTGGGGGCTCCTGGGACTTCGCAGATATGCTGCCTTCAAGTCAATAAATCTGCAACACGTGGGACAAGTATGGACGTTTAGAATCGGGCAGGAAAGTTACTGAGTTTCAAGCAAAGCAACAGTTACAATCATCATCCAGACGGCAGCATATCCGGTGTAACAGATGGAATTCCAACCCACACTAGGCATGTTAGTAAGGGTTTTTTTACACATTATTTAGTATTAGTGTTTATCACTTTCAGTTTTTTTGGAATCTGTAAATTTTCCAGGGAATAACATTTTTATTTTTTCTTTGGATAGGAAAAAGCAGCCATCGGGTTGCCGATGGAAAGACTGGCCATGTGTTTGTTGCCTCACTGCTTTCAATCAATGTTAGCCTCCTTATGTGAACTTCTTCAATGTACTTTAAAATTTGTGTTTATTTTTTATTTTTTTTCCCGAAATGCGCCACATATTTCACCGTGTTCCACCACAAGGCACTTGCTTTTATCTAACACACACAGTCATGCTGAAAATAATCCCAAATAGGTGTCTGGCGCTTTCCCCCCACTCTCGATGCCACGACGCAGGTGAGCAGACTCGCCTGGTCTGCAGCCGTGTGGACGGACAGCAACACAGGGACGTCACGAGATGTGCTGTCATCGCCTGTCAGTTCACAAGTACCAAAACTAAAGATACCTTCTTGACAATTTTTATCACTTTTAGTCCGTTTTGATTGGACTGTATTACAGTTTCAGCGAGTTATGTGAATAAGATTTTTTCAATTTCAGTCTCTTTTTTTTTTCTTCTAGTTTCCATTGACAATTATAACCTTGATATTAATGTTTTATATTGAATAAATATCTATAATGAAACATTGTTTTGTGGCTTGTTGGAGTGAGGTGGGCCTCTGCTTTCTGCTCCAGGCCAGTTTGAGCACTATTATCCATGAGGCACGGTGGGAAATGCCAGCCAATGACATTCAGCTCTGTAAAGGGTACATCATTCCATCTGCTTTGCAGTTTGCAGCTGTCTGACCACTTACCAAACCCTGTCTGGGCATCATTACCGTATGTTTGCTGTCCATCCGACAAGTGGACCCTATGTGAGGCAAATATAAAGGAAGCCTTCGAGTGTTCCGGGAGACGAGGACCAGAGAGGAAAAGGACAGCGCGAGTGTGCGTGCCTGGCTTCCCTACAATCGCAGCGCTGAGGTGATGTAAGTGTCATGACATGCCATACAGCCTCGGTACCTGCACTCAGCATGACATTTAAATCACAAGTGAAAGCCTTTCATAAGCCCATGTCCTTCTTACCCCTCTACGCATGTTCGAATGTCATTTGCATGCAAACGGGGACGGCAAACAAAGCTGCCGCCTCCTTCGCTTGCAGATATTTTGCTGCCAATTAGTAAATGGTAAAAAAGAACATCACCCCCCCCCCCCCAACACGCAGCTCAGTGGAGGTATTCAGCGCAAGTGACTCTCCAATCAGCAAATTGCCGAAGCACACCACAGCTCTTTACATTAACAAGGAAAGTAAAGCCATGTGTAAGTACGGGGAGGAATAAATCATTGGAATCACCTGTCTTGAAACCGTGGAGGAATTTATCACTGAGTGAGAAATGGGAAGGTGGCGGCGGTGGCGGCGGCGGCATCGTGGCAGCAGGCAGCGGGAGAGTTTCAGCTTTACAAGCCGCCCCAATAAACATATGAACAATTTGGAGAGAGACGTCAGGAGTGGCTCCTGATCTGAAATCGATGGATTCGGGATAAATTAAATGGAGAAGGAGAGAGCGCAGAAAGAAGAAACCGGACCCGAGCAATATTACAAGGCGAATAAAACATTTGTCTCCGTGAGACGCTGCGCTGGGAGGCTGGCAGACAGTGAGGAGTAAAGAGAAAGGCAGGAGGCTAGCCGTTAGTCCTGATTTGTGGAGGAAGCAGACTCTTCCTTCTTTTCTCAGAGAGTGCAGATTTGAGCGTTTACAGTTTACCATTTGCGAAAGCATCTGGTGAAGAGTGTAGTACATGCTCCGGGACTTATGCGTCAGCAAAATCACAACTATGACTGTTTCCTTTGAAAATAATACTCGGAATCCTCCAGCGAACGCTGAACGGCGTCTGAAACCAGTTCACGTCTTGCTTGGATGGATTTTAATATACTGTGACTAATACTTCACTCTTTTACGACAACAAGCGGCTGTGATGAGCCGTCTTTGTTCTGTCTGGGTTATGATTCCCTGCAACGAGAGGGACTACGTTTGGCTTCTGCGTTACGCCAGATTAAACTAATCTGATTTGAGCCCATGATGAATTTTATTGGATTTGAGACCCTCGTCTCTCCAGCAATAGCACAACCCACAGAAGCGGAGGACGACTGATGGGGAAAACAGGTGTGGAGACGAGGGCTAACGCGAAATCAAACAAATAACACCACCTCACATAACCCCTCTTAAAATCTAGAAGCTGTCTGAAGGTGCGTTAAATCCGCACATTCCCGCGGGAAAGAATGGAGGGGCATTAGGACAGGGAAGACAAATTATTATGTTTGTACAGCAAAATCCTTTGAATTGCAGATGAAAGCCAGTAAAACCTATTAACTGCCTCATAATATGCTGGTAGAACACATGCTCTTATCAAAACACACCATTATTCAGCCGCTGGCAGACAATACCGTCGCTATCATGTGGTCGGATATGTTACCAGGCTGATTGTTGCTTTTCCTTCAAGGGTCCTGTTCTTTTCAAATGTCATATTTGCTTAGCACGAGAGGAGGAAGAAAAGTTCATGGCCAGAGTGTCTTCAATCTATTGCTTGACTTTTCTTCTTTTTTTTTTATTGCTTGGTCAGCAAAGTGATTTGAACCATCCCAGCAGTGCAGCCCGAGGAAAAGTACTATCAATTTGCACTAATTCAGATACAATCACACACTGACTTTGATCACCCAAATGCTTAAAGCTACAGTGTGTAGCATTTAAGTAATGTCACATGTGTGCTTTAGGTGGCAGTAGTGAGTCACTGTGGGACTCAATATCTCTTAAATCCAGTTTAAACATTTTTTATTTTTATTTAATTCATTTTGGATTTACCAGTAGTTCAACACTTTTTTGTGTTCAATATTGAGGGAGTCATTGAAAAAGCGTTCCAAACTGGCATTCCGTGGTAAAAAAGTTGCACTCCCATGATTTAGAACAAATTAAAAACACACAACGGAAGCTGAAAAAACTAAAGTGACAATATCATCAAAAAGGTCTACTGTCAGCACATCAGTCTTGCTCTCATTCACACGTATCATGTCATTATACACATGCAGGCTCAGTGAGAACATGGAAAGTCCAAATAAACATGACCTGCTTGCTGCAGGTCGGATCATTGGTGTTAAGAGTCTGCCCTTCATGCAAATTTCTTTTTCCCTCAAACCTGATTTGACCTAAATGTCTTGGATGGTGGTCCACGTTAAGTAGACGCAGTTGGAAGGGATTGGATGGGACAGAAAGTGGGGAAAGTTCTTGTTTTCTTTTCTCTTCTCAAGTTCTTGTTCCATTTTTTTTTTTGGTCAGTTTCCTCCTCCTCCTGCTATTCTTGTTTTTTGTTTCATGGGCAGCCTCTTTCCTGGGCTTTCTTTCCAACTTTCCTCATCTTGGCCTCCACAAGATCACTTCTGGTGGAAAGCTCATGGAGTTCAATGATCCTGGTAACCAGGAGCTGGACGTCTAGTTTTGTCCTGTTCTGGAGCCATTCCTCTTTTGGACGTCTTCAGCAGATCCTCTTCCTGCTGCAAGCTCTCCTTCTCCTATTCAATTAACTGTATCCTCAGATTTACAGATTGCAGATTCATTCTCCTCAACTGAGTTGGTTGAATTTTGTGCTTTTATACATTTTGCAGTGTTTAATTATCCACAGGCACCTCCCTCTTTCTGTGCCCCCATTTTTTATTTATTTCTTTGCCATTGTTTCCTGATGTGAGCAATCATTTTCTCAGCATGGTTCTTCATCTCACATCCACAATTGTTCTCTTTATGGCACTTTGGCTTCAGATTTGTGACCATGGTCTTGGAAGTTTTTAGGGCCTCTTTTTGTGAGTTCACTTCCAAAATAGAGTTGGCTGTTCATTTTCCTTCTGCAGCCTCCTCCTCTCTGTTGTCTTATTGTTTGGGTCGTTGTTGGTTACCATGGGCAGACGTTGTCTCATGGTTCTGGCATAACTTCGCCTTTCAGGTGACTGTGGATTGAGGTTAGTAGTCTTTGCAGTTATTTCACCAAGTGCCTTTTTAAAGTTTGCTCACTGATTTTCTTTGGAATGCAGGTTGCCTGCTATGGTCTGTGCTTGTCATCCTGCCAAGCTTTTCTCTCTGCAGCCACCTGATTCTCTCTGATCCTCCAGTGGGTCGATCATTAGCTGTTACAGTCTGCAACGTTTTTTTCTCAATTAAGGTCCTCATTTTGCAGCTGCGATAATGGGGATCTTCATTTTCATTCACATTTTTTTCGAAGATATATGGCCTCAGTATCTGCGTTTTCAGGGTCTCTTTCTGAGCTTCCACTTCAGAAATGGGCTGGTTTCCTCTCCGCTGCCTTCTTTCTGCAGGGTTGTCTTCTTTGTAAGGACTTTCTACGTCAAGTAACTGAATTATTGTCCCCGTCTGACAAAACACTCATTATGAAGATTTTCTTTCTATATTCTCTGCTCATGTTTTGACTGTGTGGCTGCCTAAGACAGACGTCAACTGTGTGTGTGTGTGTGTGTGCGTGCGTGCGTGCGTGCGTGCGTGCGTGCGTGCGTGACATTGGTAACCATGGAAACTACAGAATTAATAAAAAAAATTTAAAATAGATATATATCCAAATCAACACAAATAAAATTTGCTAAATTGAAACAATTAAACAGGAATTACACATCAGTAACTGATCTGTAACTGATTCCAGGTAACAAATGACAAGAGCAGGGTGCATGCTGGATGGGTCCTCCCTACATCTCACATCAACCTCAAAGACGCAAACAGAGACACACACTTTGACGCCGCCATGCAATGTAGAATCACCAGTTAACTTCAGAGCAGTTGGCCCTTCATCAGATCATCCAACCATCTGATGGGGGGGGGGGGGGACCTGCCGACTTACCTTGGCAGCAAAAACTTTGCTTTGTGTAGTTGTAATTCACTCAGCTCATTCATTTTGTGAGACATTGAGTAATATTCCAATTAAACAGATGATTTACCACCCTGGGAAATTAAGCACATTTTTCTTATCAAGCTTGGTTAATGAATTAGTTTTTGAGATATCGTTCCAAATCAGTTTAGAAGCCAATTTCCAATATTGACAATGTCGTTGTTATGTGCAATGGATTGTTTTGATCTAAAATATCTCAAGTCAGCACTAAGCAATCGCAATAATTGCAATATTCCACCTAATATCTCTCCTGGAGGGTGCTTCAGTATTCTTAAATTATTTTTATCTCAGAGTTGACCATACAGATTTAATATACCATATTTCAAGGTAGACAACTTCTTCCTCCAAACCTTTTCAAAGCTTCACTGGCTATAAATGTATTTCTCTTGATAAAGACAATATCTCTCAATAGTCTGTCAGTTAAAGTTGGTCCTCGGTCCGTTTTTCTGTTGCAGACCACCACTAGGTTTTCCACGGTCTGTCCACTTTTCCGTCCTCCCTCACCCTCCATAGACATTCCATCCTACTTAATACTAAAATCAGCCATGTGTGATATTGGCTGTGCCGGCTTTCCAATGGCCACCATCCACCCATTCCTTTCCAGCGAGCATTTTGCTTCCCCAGTAGACAGGAAACCGTGAATTTTCTGGCCAGAGGTTTCTCACAAGGAGACTGCATTTTTCTAGGTGACAGGGGCGCAGAAGTGACTTGGAATCGATCCGTTTTCTTTTTTTTTCTCTTTAAAGCGACTTTGGCGGTCACACTGTTCATGACGCTCTGTTTCTCAAATGAAGACGAGGAGATTCAACTCTTTCTCTGTCCCATCAAAGTCTCATGAAAGTATATGAAGATATCTGTGGATCCTGCTTGAACTGACGGGACTGACGTATTTTCAACATTTGCTTTGGTGATACTTTCACTACATATTGTGACACTGCCCATAAAAAGAGTAATGACAAATATAGTAACTTTTGGGGAATTTTGTTCACACATTCTTATACGTCTTAAATATTGGGTGTTGTCATGAACCCTGCCCAACTGCTTCCTCCAACCTGCAGTGAAAACCAAAGATAATCATGATTCATGAAGCTTTTGTTGGTATTTGTAGTCTTAAACATAACAAAGAGATTTTTTCATCGCTTGTTGTTTCTTCCATGACGTTATTTCTCTCTCCAAACACAGTGACGTTTCTAGATGTAAATACTTGGTGCGGACGAGATTATATTTCAGGTCTCGTGACGCATGAAGTAAAGTGGGTGCACAACCTTTTAGCCACAAAATTATAACAACCATAAAGAAGCTGATCCCGTAAAAAATGTTGACCCTTGGAGATAGCTCATCCCCCCCAAAAAAAGTCAATTGAAAAAAAAAAAAAAAAAAAAAAAAGTCAGACATAAATCAAACCAGGTCATGCTGTTTCAAAGATAGAAGCTCAACCACTCAACCACCGATAAAGCTGCAAACTTAAAAGATTCTTAGAAACTGTTGGTCACTTATCATTCATTATACCACTAGTTACCTTCAGTTCCAAGTTTCAAACTCGTAAAATAATTGACATAATTAATATAGATTATTAACTAGGGTTGCCAACTCCCTGAAAAATAAGGGACACCTCACTGGCAGGGCCGGCCGACACAGTTATGTTCACCGTTCCTGGCGTGAATTTTTTTGTTAGCTCTTTTTTTGTCTGTGACTGAAACAATTGATTTACTATCTGACTTGAACCTGAATTTTAGTAGATGCATATTATTTGTGGTATGAACACATTGAAAACAAGTTATTTGGCCATTTATTTTAATTGCAAAATACCAAAATTAACCGAATAAAACCTTAAATAAAATAAAAATACATATTTCTTTAACGGAACTCCGTCTGGCTTAAATGACAACAGAATAAATGAAAAATAACTTAAAATTGTATAAATGAATAGAAAACAATAGAAAGCAGAATATTCCTGTAATAATGCACATTTAGTGCAATAAGAAAAGTGCAAAGAGAAAGCCTGTGGAAAAGTTCTAAACATAAAATATTTGTTCCTCCAAGTGAATGACAGCAGGCTACAGTTGAAGTGAAAAAGAAAAAAAGACTGAACTCATGAACTCAAAAGTTCAATGCGACATCATGTAAAGACTATTTTTTCCATTTGTATTGCTCTTGAGCTCTTGCTGCAGTAAGGAGTTTGTCTTTCAGTGTTACGGAGTAAAACTGAGCAAGACATTTCATCATTGAAGGCTGACGATGAGCTCACTTCTAATTAATTCAGCAGAACGTTTGTTTGGCACATCAGTCCACTTATTCTTCACATAAGAAGAAGTCCTCTCCACAAACACAGTATCAGCTGGATGCTGAGGGCAAAGAATACAACAGCCTGGATGTTGGGGAGGAACTGGCATCACCTCTCTGCTGTGCTCTTGGACTGAGGTTCTGCAGTGAGGTTCTGCAGTGAGGTTCTCCAGAAGGCTGTTTGCAGTCACACACTCCTCATGGAGCTCATCCATAGAGATGTTTATTCTGCCAATAGCGATGAGAAGTTGACCTGAGTGATAACTGGCGCAGAGTAATTTAAAGTGGTGAATAAAAGGAAAAAAAAACACATATTGGTTATCTTTATAATTTTGTATAATATTATGACTACCTGTATAGTTTACTTTCTTTATTATTCATTTATCCATCCATATATTAAGTATATGAACTGTTTGAATTTGTAAAATGTTGTATAAAAGAATGCATATTTGTGTGTATACTGTAAAGTAAGTTTACGATCATGTATTTACTTGTAGTCATGATCTATCAATTTTATTTATTATATGTATATATCATCTATCAATTGTCTTCATTTGTTTCTAACTATCAGTAATATTAAACATGGTTTATCAATACCCTGGCAGTTGTTTCATTCTTACCTGCACAACCAGGCAAAGCTGCTCAATGATCTTCTCCATGTCATTGAAGGAGATCTTCCCAGATGCAGAGAGCGGGCGGATCAAAAAGTGCGTCGGCTCAGAGTGCAGTGAGTTTTAGCACTTTTCCCTCCCACATGTTGACTTCTTCTCATTCCTCCCTGCATTCCTGCAGCCTTTCTTATGTTTTTTTCAGAGGAGCATTGCTGGTCGAAGGTGTATTATCCGAGTCTGTCACCATGTTGCTTTGTCTGCTCGTCTGTTGTCTTCTCGTCCGCGAGCAACTGTACCTCACCCAATGAGATAAGCGGGATTCTGTATTGTCATACTCGTGTGTGAGTGTGCTGTCAGCTCATTGGTCACAGAGCAGGAGAGGCGGTGGAATAAGTTTACCGTAAGTTTTGACATAAAGCGCCCTGCTGGTCATAAATTCCATTGACATTTCAAAGATTATTTTTGATTCTCACGGTAATACGGGACAAAGTGCGTCCCTTTTCAGCTCAATACGGGACGCTTACTTTTGTTTGCGAATACGGGACGATTCAGTTTTCCAAGGGACGTTTGGCAACCCCATTCATAACTGTCTGTTAGCTTTAGCTGTGAACAAGCTGGTATTTGTGACGACTCACTTCGGTTCTGTGAAGCAGTGCATAAATCGAGCATCTAAATGCCGTTGTTAGTGGGGCTTCAGGCTTCAAGCCCCACTAGGCATCAAAATCACGTGATCTGAATGGATGGAGCCACAACCTGAGCGTGTAAGTGTGCAATACATACTGCATGGTGAGGGAGGGGCATGCCTCACCTGCCTCTAATGACCAGTCTCCCCTGCTCCAACAGCATCAATCACAAATATGGTGGATTACCCAAATGACAGTATTCATGAACCCTTAAGCAGGCCGCATGGTGGCGTAGTGGTCTTTCTTCATAGGGACAAGATCACTGATTGAAATACTGGCCAGGCCTTTCTGTGTGGAGTTTGCATGTTCCCCTGGTGGTGCATGGATTTGCTCTGGTTACTCTCATTTCTTCCCACAGTCCAAAAACATATAAGGTTAATTGTTGACTCGAAAAATGCCCATTTGTGTGAATGTGAGCGTGTTTGGTTGTGTGTTTTTCGTGTGATGGACTGTCGACTGGTCCAGGGCATACTTTGCCCTCGCCCATAGCTGGCTAGGATTGGCTCCAGCCCCACTTGAGCATGCACATGATAAAAGGGTTTTAAAGAGGGATGCATGGTTGGATAGATGGATGAACCTTTAGCAGCTTTTAGCACAGCCAAAAGCTACTGTTCTTACTAAGAATTTGGCAACACTGACACAGAGTTTAAAGAGTCCCATCATACAAATAGTATGCACTGAGAAGCAATTGATCAAACCTTGACTGAATTTAGAGCAAACGGTTTTTCCTTCACTTCAGTTTTTTTTTTTTATCCGTCATCTCCTGTTCGGGGTTGTTACCACAACTTTTTTTCTTGCTTATACCAAAAAAATTAAAAAAAATTAGGCACACTGGTGCAAACTTGTAAAATGGAACAAGATCTTTCTGTGCACTTCCGTCAACGCTATCTACCAATCAATTAGTGCATTTCTTCCTCCGCGGTGCAGGTCCTGCTTTAAGTTATGCTTCTTCTTCTCTGGCACTGTTGTGCTTGTTTCCATGGCAATGACTCCATTGCTCCCACACTCTCTGCTTCCAGGTAGGCACTGCCGGGGTGACAATGCTTCACTGAAGAATTTCTCATCATTACAGCTCCTCTGCTAGACTAAAGAGAGATATTCCAGCAGTAAGTCAATTGTCCTTGAGTGTGCTCCAATAAATTTCCATTGATATCTCGCTGAAAGGTTCAGGCATTAACATTCAACACACCAAAGGGAATTTTCACAATGTGTTTTATACTCTGTATGATAAACTGAACCAGAAGGGTCAGACTTAAGGGGACTTTGATGGATTTTTCACTCGGCATATCAAAGAGGAAATGAGAAAAATCTAATCCAGTACGGCATTGTTTCCGTGTGCAATATACTTTCGTATTATTATGTCGCTATTTTAAACACACCAAAAAAAAAGGAAAAAAAAGTGGAATATTCGGTTCAGACCGGATATTTTGAAGATTTCACGACTTAACCTGAATTTAGTCCTCATTATGAACTCAAACTGAACATTTCTTCAAGGTCAGCGCCCCACATTTCACATCACTTCACCCCTCTTCCACATGCTCTGCAAACACTGCTCCAATTCCAATCTATCTGTGGCGCTCTACAAAATAACACAAAGTCCAAGAGCAGAAGATGCATAACCACCCCAATATATACTAATGTGAACTTTTGGTGTGATTATTAAGAATGCTATTTTTTGGGACAGTAACTTTCATTCATGCATGGAAAATGCTTGCAGCCAGAATGCACATTAATACGGGTCTTGCAGCCGATCAATTAGCAAATCGAGCTCGATTTAATGTTCCCTCCACCATCTAATCATGTAAAACACTCAAGCATGGTGGTGATTTATCTTCTGCCAATCTTTCCCACTTATAGAGAGGACCGCACCAACAGAAAAATAGACAGAGTGGCTTACTTGATTTGTTTTTGTCACCTATATTCTCAGCATTTATCTATGAACGCCATGAATGCTAAATAAAATGGCCCCCGACCGTTTTTCTCCTGGCTCAAATCAATAATGGCTCTCAAATCTTGTTCCTCAATTTCAACTTGGGACAACCTGGACTTATCTGCTTTTGAACTGTCAGCCAGAAGTACACACGTCACTCGTTACAGGAACAGTCCGAAAAAAGCTGAAAAACGATCTCCAAAAAAAATAAAATAAATTTGCTTATCAGGGATTTGTCAGATCTCCATGCAGCCTTCTTTGTCTATTCCTCTTGTATGCCGCTTTATCCGACTCAGGATCAATGGGGGCTGGAGTGGAGCTCAGCTGATTCTGAGAAACAGCCACAGAGAAACAACAACACACGCTCACATTCACAGCTATAAGCAATTTAGAGTAACAGATTTACTTTTATTTAGTTTCTGAACTGAATAGATACTAGCTGTCGCCTTACAGACAGCAGACGGCGATCAGGCACATTTGTAAGTGTAGAATACCGCCCCTGGTCCTTCTAAACTCGACTTTAAGTTATCTCTTAAGACGTAAATTTCAAATCTGTTTAACTTCTCTGCCTGGATACATGCACACTTTTTAACAGTTTCTCTTTATGCACCAAATACTGCACGCAAACTGCAAAAGGTGAATCCAAGTTGAAAGCTTGCTAGAAAAAAAATAAATAAATCTGCTGCTTGTCTTTGACTAGAGAAGATATGACATTTCCCGGAATCTGGTGGAGTGGCCCTGGGCCCCAGCCCAATGTGCCGACAGGGCGTATTTGTCCATCTGTGTGTGTGTGTTTGCGCGCGTGTGCGTTTGCGTGTGTGCGTGGGTCTGTGTTTAATGAACGACTGAATAGGTGCACGTCCAGCTTGACTCCAGAGTCCCGCTGAGTGCGACCTATCACAGCGCTGGGTGGCAGGAGATCAATGGTGACGGCTCATCTAAACAGCCAATCGTCTGCCACTCTCAAACTATCGTCTGTTTAGCTCCGGTTCTCACAACCTGTTTGGAACAGGTCATGGCAACTTATGTCAAAGAAATAAGATTTGGATAAAGACTTGCTGAGGAATTTCAGATATGTGGATGTAACAGCATTAAACAATTATATAGTGTATATTAAACAAATTAAAAAAAAAAAATCTCAAGTATAATCTGGTGCTATTGGAAACAACTATATCAATTGAGAGATTGTATTTTAATACTAGTTGTGTAAAACACACAGCAAATACTTTTATAGTGTTTAATAGTGGATCTTATCATATTGCATAATCAGAATTTGTTCTCTGTTCATGTGTTGGTTTCCTCCAGTTTGTCTCTCCAGTTTTCTCCCGCAGTACAACATCAGTTTGAGGTTAACTCGTAACTTTAAGATGGTGTGTGAAGGTCGCTGTGATTCTCGGCCTCTCTGCAGTTTTACATTCCGCCTTCTTCCAATCAGCTGATTGGTTTCAGAGTTGTTTGTCCGGGTTGTTGAGATCAGGGAAGGTTATGTGTACCTGGTTCACTTTATAGTGATGGTGTTCAATGATTTATAGGCAAACTTCTCATCACACCTAATCAGCTTTTTAGCGTGTCTGTTCATATAGAGCTGAACTTTAGTGTAGGTTGAGTGTCTTACCTTGAAGCCTGTATTCCAATAATGACTCGTTCTTTTAAATTAGTTGTCTTTGTCTTTTTGTCTTCCTCCTCCACTTCAACTTTGTTCTGGTCTTCCTCTTTTGCATTGTGTTTTTACCTCATCTCTCTCTTCTTGTCTTCTCTGTCTTCATCATCGTCATCTCGTTGGTCTTTTACTTTTCATTGTTTTAACTTTGTTGTCATTGTCTCTTCTTCTTCTCCTTCATTTTCATCTTGATTCCTCTGCAATCGCAGTTTGAATATTCATGTTTTCATCCCATCAGAATTATTATAGTGCCGTTTGTCAGATGTCAAGACAATCGATGTCCTTAGTGGTAAATGTTGTGTGACTGATATCGTATCAGAGCTGTGGAGATCATCTCAGAGCTGCTGCTCGCTGATCATCTTCCACTTGCTCCTCTTGACTTCTGAGTATAACCCATGTGAAGAGTGAAGATCAATTCACATAACTTCAACCTGCTCAGTCAGCTGAGTCCGCTCCTGGTCTAAACATTGTCCGCAGGCATGAAACAGCCTCCCCAAAAATAACACAGCTGTAGCTAACTGCCCATTATCTAATGAAGCGAAGGAAGTTCAGAGGATAAAATGCTGGCAGGATCTCTGCACCGAATCCATCTAATTCTCTTAAAACTCTTTTCGCATCCAGCTGTTCGACGAATCACGGTGCACAACCCCAACATTTAAAAACTGGGATCTACTATAATCAGCATAAATCTTGAAATATCGGGGGCAAGACTGCGAAGATGACATGTATAGTTTAAGTACTTCATGAATATCCATATTGTATTATTCTTTGAAGACACACAAGGCTTCCAGAGCGCGTCGTATGAAACAGCAAAGCAACACAAAAACATCATTTTTTGTGTGTGTGTTTATGCGATGAACCTCACTGACATATATACTACATGATTTTATGTTTGTAATGTCAGCGGGAAGATTAATGAGGTCTTCTTAAAGAGAAAGCCAACAAAGAAATAAAGTGATGTACCAGAGAAGCTTTTGTATTGCCTTCCCTCCAGGGAACTAAAAGGGCAATTCAGATTATCTGAGATGGTTTTTGGCATTAATCATAGTCGGTGTAGTACTTGCAGTAAAATGGGCTTTCGGCACGTGTCCAGATCGGAGAGGCATGCGGCTGTACTGGCGTAGATGTTAAGCAATGTACTGTTGACAGGCACGGCAGGAAATAAAGAAAATTAAGTAAAATGCTACCAGAGAAATGTTTTGCCGGAAAAGGGACTTTATACTCCATTATCATATCTCCATGACTTCACACAACCACAAAACAGTCCTGTCTGGGTATTAGGAAAGCTGCTGAAGGCCTCGTTTATGCAGTAACGTTTTCAAGTGAATGTTTGGGGAGTCCTTTCACATGACAACGGTGCTCGGAAACCACTGAAAATGCAACGTTTTGAGAACGGCTCCCAAGGTGGAACTTCTTGAAAACACTCCCAGTCTGTCTATGTGGAAACAGAGGAAAACACAACTTTTTCTGAAATGCTGCTACTGTACATGCACACCACGGCCGGGGAAAATTATTCTTCTGCACATGTACAAATAGATGGCAATAACAACATTTGCCTACAGAGTGTCATGACTTCCAGTCCTGTCTGTGTACTCGCCATTGTTAATATTTATAGTGTATTGTTCTCTGCACACGTGTGGCTTCATTACAAAAACAACGAACAGCGCTAACTCATGGCCTGGCATGCCAAGTACATCATTATCAAAACACAAAACCTTTCCGTAAAGAAAACCACAAAAACAATGTGTTTTTAACTTGAAACATTGTGCAAATGGGGCCTAAGAAAAATAATTATTCGTTATAGTAATGAGAGGTTTGGGTCAAAAAACAGGAAATTCTTAACATGTGGCTAGATTGGAGAGAACGTTGTCAATACCCAGCAAACAAAAATTCAAAATAAGAACACTAAAGTGGCTGGCACACCTTGACAAGACAGACTGGAACAAACTAAAAAAAAAAAAAGCAAAAAGTGTTTAGAACTCCTTTCCTCACTGTGACAACGTCCCTAGTTTGAGCTCAGCTGGAGAACATTGTGTGAAGCGTTTGCAAGTTCTTGTGTGTGTGTTGTTTTTGCCGGGTGCGCTGGGTTTTTCCTACTCCTCCAAATTATGCTTTGAAGGTTAATTTGTGAATTTACTCCCCTGCCTTTGTCCATAGTCAGCTGCAGATTGCATTGCTTGAAAGAAAAGATCCTTGGAAAGATACACTGTTAATCCTCTCTGCCATTATGTTATTCATCCAAATGGTGTTGTCATAGTAACACATCAGCCTGTCTCATGCTCCAGTTTCTGGCCCATGAGGTGTCATGAATATGAGATTCCCATGACTCATGCTACATTTATCATTTTGAAGAATTATAAGACAGGATGTACAAAAACCCCTCTGCAACGTGTAAACGGGGAACATGTAAACTGTCGCTCCACCTTTAAATGCAAAAGGCACAACTCAGCACGGATCAATGAATGGGCATTCAGTGTAGCACTTCCAACAAAATAATAAAGTAAATTACAAATGTAAACCTAGAGAGGTTGTCTGTTGCACTTGCACTTGTTTTTCTCCTTCATGTAGTCGGAAAAAAAATCGATTGGTAAGCATAAATTCCCAACGATTTACACGGGCAAGCCACCACTGGGAACATAAACCGAGCATTAGTTTTCTCTCCGGAATGCATCCATGACCTGAGTTAACTCTGAGCAAAGTAACAGTAAATCTACATGGAGCAGATATTTTTGGTATTTCAATTCTCACTCTTACGCTGCATTTTTCATTTATCTAGTTTTTGTGGCGTAAAAAAAGTTGCTTTCAGTGATGCAGAGACTCCCCTGACAGTAACTATTTTCCTCCCATTCTTCTGGGCTTCAGAGACAGATACGTCTGCCAATTCAATCTGACTGGCACTGCTTTACACGCTACTAGTATGAAGAGGAAACTAAAAAGTCTCCACATTGCAGCCTTTGCAATTTATCTTGTCTGTACTTGTGATTTCAGTTTGAAATTCCCACTAGTGACGACTTTGGAAGGCGGAAACCAGAGAATTCATTTTCTTAGTCAGTGCTTCATAACTTTCAGCAAGGGAGACATCCTGTGTGTGGAAGAGTAATTTTAGAGTGACAGGAGGGATTCTGTGGGATATGCTGTATGTGTTCCAGTTACTTCATGCATTGTTTTTTTTTTTTTTTATCTGGTTAAAAACTTGTTCTCAGCCAGCAGCTAATATGTGTGAAAATAAATTCTGGGTAAACTTTGATTTGTGTCAGCCAGGCATAAGAAAAGAATTAGCTCTGCTTCATGAGTCAAAGGCCTCGAAGGTTAAAGATCCAGCGTGTACATTTCAATGGCATCTTGCTGTTAGACTTCAGCTGACTCAGGGCCCTTCCACACCTGATTTGTGAGGTTGACCCAGTTGAAAAATTGTGAAGCGACACAAGATGTGAATACGGGTACGCTCCAAAATGACCACATCAAGACTATTCTGATGGGGTGGCATAAACCACTTAGAATCGCCATCTGATATCAGCTCGATGGTTTTCTCATTCGGTATCTGCAATGAACAAACTGCAATTCTGACTTCATTATAAAATCTATCTTTTCAGTTGAGTTAAACACACAAAGATTACACAAACTAGCGACCGGTGCTACTAAAATAGTTAACTGCTCCCGACTCTTCTTCAGAGCTCCGTCAGGTCAGTTGCCATGGAAACTCGGTCCACCCCTCCACTCACACCCATGTTGTCAAGCTCAGTTGTCATGGGCAGTTTGTCCAGAACAGCAACAGTAGGTGCAAACGTCTATCACACTTTATCCCATGCCAAGTCTCCACGCTGGCCTGCAACAATACATTTGGGTTTTGGGGTATTTTTGAGTTTGCGCGTTCACCTTGTGTCTGATCGGGTTTTCTTCAGGTAAAGCGTTTTTGTCCCACAGTCCAAATACATGTGTTTTACATTAATTGACGGTTCTGACTTGCCTGTGGGTGCAAATGTGTGTGATTGTCTCTCTGCGTGTTTGCCCTGTGATGGACTGAGTGGCTTGTCCAGGGTGTTCCTTGGTTAGAAATGTGTGTGGTCACTCTGCTGTTGACTTAAAGTCATTTGAAACATTCTCCTAAACAACACTGTCAGTAACAATGTGTGTTAAGCTCTGCGTTTTACCCTCCAGCTCTTTGTCGTCAATGTTATATACATTTGATTAAAAAAAAAGACATTGATCAAAGCAACGAAAGGCACAACCTGCCAGTAGGAGCACTGGGTTTTAAAAGAGTGTCTCGGACAGCTTACTGACATCCTCTGAACTTGTGTCCAGTGGAATTCACTGTGCCGTCGCTCTGTAACCTGCAGTCATAAACCGACCCCGTGGCGGCCGATTGGCCCTGCACACTTAACCATACACATCCAACACTGCTCAGAGTGACTCAATCCAGCTTAGCGGATACACGCAGCAATACTCAAATCCCTCCACTTTCTAATTCACACTGGCATTGCAGGGTGTTAATGGCTTACACAACAGATGTTTAGTATGCTGCGTTTGGATTCATGTGAGCTGAAGCCACCTGCAGTCGCAGACATACATGACAAGCAGCGACTCTCTCGCCGAAGCAAAACAGACCTGCTCACAGTCGCATCACACACACGGCACTCGCATCAACTGACTGAGGGAAACGTGTGTGCGCGCATACGCAGACATGAAAGGGAGAGGAGAGCAACATGCAAAGCGTGGAGAGTGGGAGATGGAGTGTGAGTGAGAGGAGAAGAGATTGAGGATGTGACGAAGAGAAAGGGAGCGATGGCAGCTTCCATCTGCTGGGGAGCCGCTGACGCTTCCCTCAGACACAGATATCCACTTGGATCGCTCTGTATGTATACACAGTAATGCAGTAATGAGGGTATTTGACAGAAGTGAGCCTCATAGCAACAATTAGCGAGGGGAGGAAAGTTGCTTCATCACATATAGAGCAATCAATTTTATAAACAGCTGCAGTTCATCTGATTGGGATATAAGTGTGTTCCTAACCACAGGATGATTTAGACAGTTCAGTGAGCCAAAAAACATGGAGAAAATTAACCTAGAGTGAAGGAGAAAGCACGCTCATTTTGGAGAATTAGTAGAGTATATGAGGCTACTTTTACTTTTTTTTTTTTTTCTTTTCCAGGAAGCATTAGGGAAGTGGGCAGTTGCAAAGGCTAAAACAGGTGTGATGTGTTCATTGGTTTGACACTTTGACCCCGAGGTGGCCAAGACAAGCCGCCACATTCCCTCTTTTTTCGCACGCTAGAGTTGATAATGTCATAGGGAATATTTCCACCTGTCCTACCGTGCGGTCACATGAGCACAATGACTCTAATGAAATGGGAATTCGCCTAACAGTGACGTCTTGTAGTGCAGGTGTGCAAAAAGCCTCCAGGACGACAGTTTAATGGGAACAATGGTTGATATATAAAGCCCTCACTACAAAGCATCATTCACTTCAGCCCACCGCTGGTAAACATTATGAAAAAAACACATTTAACCTCAGTCCGGGGAGTTATCACCGTTATGAAGCTCAAGGTGATGTGATTGATCCTGATGTTATGAAGACGGGATGAATCCTGATATAACGACAACACATCAACTTAACACTGTAGAAATGAGGATTTGCCAGGTGCTACACTGGGTCTTTTTTTTTTTTTTGTTAAGCCATGGCTATTTATGAGATATCAAAGAGTTAAAACAGAGCTACACAAACACTAAGATGTAATATGAAATACATTGTCTACTCTGTTACTTACAGTTATAGGTAAAGCTTATTTTTTAAACAGGTCCTCAGAATATCTTATTTTATCCCTGAAACAACCTTCCTTTCTTCTGCATTAAGATTGAACAGGGAGCCGTGCAACAGTTTGAATAAATAGTTATTTGAAGGAGCAGGAGCTCAACCTTCACGGAGACTGGGGGTAGCCCGATCACTTTGTTTTTCTTTTTCAGCATTTGCACAACATATTAGCCGTAAACACTATGTCCTTTTATTATTATCTGAATCTTTTAGAGATTTTTTGTTTCAGTACCAACCCACAAAGTTCAGATGCACACCGATGTGGCACATGCGGTCATGAACAAATTCTCTGCAGAAACTCACAACAGGTATATACACTACTGAGATGCATGAACTGTGACCAGTCTAACTTTGCAGCTTTGTAATTATATAACGACATATATTATCCTAACCCTCAGACACACATCCTTTGTTGAGGTGAAAATGTTTTCCGCAGCTGCTTCATCTGATCAACTGTTCTTCTTCCTCTTGTAATCTAAATAGTACATGCAAAGTGGTATATTTAGTGTGGAATTTACTGGGATGCTGGGAACTCTTCCTTATTTCCCATTCAAAGAAGCTGGCAGGAATAAGCACAACAAAGAGATGTGTGTCAGCATTTGTGTATTCATTGCTTTTCATATTTCAATCATATATTGTCTTTTCGTGTACATCTTCACCTTTGAAGGCAGTAAAGTAATTTGTTATACAATAAAAACACATTTCAATGTACTTTTGGCTTCACTTTGCTATTAAAGGGCAGAACTGAGTCAGAGTGAATCTACCAGATGATGGTCACGGTACATTTGGATCATGGATGCTGAAGGTGCACGTCTGTTTTTAATGTCCCATTTCTAACCGGATCACAGTAAATAGCTGTGACGTTTGTTATATAGTGGTGATATAGAAATACCTTTTTATTCATTCTATTATTCATGAGAGAAATCAGAAAAAGCTCGAAAACCAATATTAATGGTGACAGATTATTACTTGCATGTTTTCTTTGTTTCTATTTCTTTGAACAGTCCATGCACAAGATACACACTTAATGATTAGTATAATTAATTAGTGAAGGTAAAGGTTTGATATTTGTCAATTTGGTGCTATGACTTCATGGGGTCAGTATGAGAGATTTATCACACCCACAATGCACGGAGCTGTGACTGTGACTACATGTGTATAATGATTTATCAAAGATTTGTCGATTAAAATGCAGATCCTCTTTCTGTCAGGCAACAGAGCTCACTCTTATATCCCCCAAATGCCAAATACACAAATAATTTTGCTTAATATCACTCTAGACCAGGAATCTACAACCTGCGGCTCAGCCCCTCTATAGCTCCCTGAATCTTTTAGAAAATTATTGAACATTTTGTTTTAATTTTTATTTTATTTGCATGCCACAGTTATCTAAAAAAAAAAGAAAAAAGAAAAGCCAAATCAATCAATTAAAATAGCCAGGGTAGCTGGAAATAAAAAAAATCATGAAAATGGCTCCAATAGTTATAAAGGTAGCAGACCTCTGCTCTAGAACAGAACCTCCTCCTATTGCTCATCTTTTATGCATAACTGCATCTTCACACTGAACATCAAGACAAACAAACTATAAAACATTTTATACTATATTACAGAGTTGCACCTCACATTATTTGGCTCTATTTTTTCCAATAATTTACTTCAAAAAACTTCCCTAAATTTGTTGTAATCCTTTTTCTAGTTTGAAATGTATAATTTGATCATTGTACTTTTAAATTCATGACAATCCAAAATAGCTCATAAATTATCAACATGCTGTAATTCATCAGCCACCCCCCCCCCCCCCCCCCCCCCCCCCCCTAGTTTAACCTGAGGTCATTAACTCAATTTAAATGTGAAGAAATTACTTTCAGTGGTTTAGTTCATATACTGTCAATGAAATCAATGGATAAATAAATGACAAAGCAATGAAGTGTTCAATGTTGAATTGTTTACGGAACTTGCGTGTGTGTGCGCGCGCACAGTTGTGCACGTGTATACAGCGGGTTTTTTTGTGTGTACAGCTGTGTTTGAGTGCGCGCGCATGTATGTCTACAACAGCCGTGTGATTGCGTGTGCACAGCTGTGTGTGTTTGAATTCACCTGCGTATGTGTGTGTGTGTGTTGTGCAGCGGTGTACCGTGGCGTGTGTGTGCGTGCGCGCGCGCGATGTGTTGAACAGCGCTGCCCAGTCCAGTGTCATCCCCGACCTGACAGTCGCGGGCGCGCGCACGCTCCCTCGCGCACATGCCGCGCGCCCCTCCAGCACATGGCATATCTGGTTTTAAAGTGACGTCACGGCCGCGTGGGGCTCAGCGGGCAGGTCGCTCGTCAGTCTGAGAAGAGGAGCAGCAAGGAGGAGACGGAGCAGTCTCCTCTCCGCTCTATCTCCCCCTCTGTCTCTTTAACTCCTCTCAAACAACCCCCAGCCGTCTTTCTCTCTTTCACTTGCATCTAATTTATCCTTTAAAAAAAAACAAACAAACAAGAATAATTCTTTACTTTGTCTTACCCTTTTCTTTTTTTTTTTGCAACACCTCCAGAGATGTAATGAGGACCCTCTGCCATTGGTGACTTCAATCTTCCGTGCTTCAGAGAAAGAGAGAGAGAGAGAGAGAGAGAGAGAGAGAGAGAGGAAGACAGAGGGAGAGAGGGGCGAGCATCCTCATCCACCGCCCCCATTTTTCTTTTCTTTTTTTTACCCCCCCCCTCCACCCCCCCTCTCTCTTTGGACGCTCATCTGCCTTTAAAAAAAAAAAAAAAAAAAAAAATGTAGGAGAAGGTGCGCTGTCATTTGAGCGACGAGGATGCCAACTATGTGCCCCGCTTTCTCTCTCCGCATCTTCCATCCGTGTGCGCGCAGCCGGCGGGGGAACCATGAAAGATCTGCGTAAAGGCAAAGTTTGAGGGCGCTCACCTGTCCGTCCCTCTACCTTCCACCTGATAAAGAGGCACGGGGGTGGACAAGACTAACAGTTAACGGACAACTTCACAGAGACCTGCCTGAAGCTCCGGTGGGGGGTTTATTTCTAATTTTTTCCATTTTTTTTTTTTTTTTAAACTGGGATTTGACAGCGTTTGTTGGATGAATTTTGATGTGCGCAACGCTGGAGAAGGATATGGCTTAAATGATGTTGCCGGGCGGAGTAAAGTCCATAACTTGAGTGTTTTTTAAACCTTTTCTATCAGCTACTGTCGACTTTGGTGGAAACCCATCTAAATGGGAGGATACCTGGAGGACTGAGTCGGATTCGGCAGTCGAGAGAAAAATGTGGATAAAACGGAGTGTTGCGCGCAGGTAAGACGCGGAAAATCTTCAATGTGATATGGCACATTTGTGAGGTTCTCCCGGGAGGTGGACAGACCTCTTTACTGATCAGTGTTTTTATATTTGACGCCGCTCTTCGACAACGTGTCTCATTTATTATTATTATTATTTTTTTTAATCTACGCCACTGCAAGTTATGAGAGTCTGCTGGAATTGATGACTGGCTTTCATATCTGCACAGGTCTGTAGAATAACGCACACAGACGAGCTGTGAAACCTCGAAGTTGCTCACAGACGTCAAGTATTATATTTTGTAGTGTTGGCAGTCACTAGGTTAAAGGGTTTATCGGTTAAATATCTGTTTGGGGATTTTCTTTAGGAGGGGGGAATAGGATGGAAAGACTTCTCATCTTGCACGCTGGGGGTCGCCAACAGGACGGCTCAACCAGCACACACGCATTTCACAGACAGGCACACACAGTCTCAAGGTTAGGTCTGACAGCTCCTCCTCATATATGACCACAAATGCATGCAAACAATCAAGACAGTGAATTTGGAGAAATTACAGACGAGGAAAGACAAAGGAAACATTAATACATGTTACTGAGTGCGGGGTTACAGTCACATGTCGTGTTTAGAGTTTGGCGCTCTGAAAGTCTCCATATTATGGCTTAGCACCCTGGAATGTGTATGTAGAGGATACATTGAGTGATGAGCACTTATATAAGACAGAAAATAAGATTATCTGTTGGGAGGAGAGAGCGTGACCTCATTGGAAATCTCTGCCCTTCTGCTTTCACACTGCAAATAAAAAAAAAACATGCACAGCAAAACAATAAAAAGGGCATACAGCCTGTGTTGTTTTGCTGGACACAATGCTCTTTTCCCCCAAAACCCGAAGCAGCACCGTAGGGTTCAACTGAGTCAGGAAGTCTCATTCATTATAGGTAAAACAGGTTCCGAGCTCATGGCAGAGCCGTGAAGCGAGACCCAACCTGCCAGCGGTGAGATGCTCTTGCCACCTGCTGGATCTCATCCCCCCCCAGTGGCTCGAATCCCTGCCCATTTCCAGCCGTGCATTTATTATGCATGACACACACTGTACATCTCAGGGCTGACCTCGCAGGGTAATGGCAATGCACGCAGTAGACGGGAGCAGTTGTGTTAAGATGATGAGATGAAATGCTTTTAGGGTCCTGTATCTCATGATGGATCGGTCGGAGACACAGAGGAACCCGTTTCAATCTTCAGGAGTTCCCCTGTCATCCGCTGCCATGATGTGAAAGTCAAATGGTTTGCTGCATTTTATTAGTGGTGATTCTACATATTCCAGCCCCCCCCCCCCTCCAACATCACTGCCTGAATGGCATTGTTGTTGTTGTTTTTTTTTTTCCTTGGAGCAACAAGCGGGAGAGATGAACCGAGTGTCTGCAGAGGAAGCTACTGTACCTGTTGGAACAGACAAAGAACAAACCACCTACAGAAACTAGATATACGTGGGCTGTGACTGCAACAGCAGCGACTGGAGCAAACCGGAGCAGCAGCACTGATGGATAGATTGAATATAAATCATTACAGCTTTTGAAGAGGGTGATCATGGTGGTTCCTCATTATGTATTCTGCGCAAACAGCCTCATTAAACCTGGACCACGGATTGGGGCTGGGTGATATAATTCTTTATGATCATCATTTATAGACTTTGAAATGATGTGACGGTATTATTTTAACAAGTTATAATCATGCTTTAATTTGGAGAATTGTTTGAACCAGCCTTCTCCGGCATGCTTATAGTGGCATTTTAAGTTAGAATGAACGCTGTTGTGTAACTTTAATGTCTCAACAGTGAAGCAAAGTGATACGTTTGTTCAATTAAATTTTTTTTTTATTCTGATCCCTGTTATTAAAATGTGCACATAAACGTGTACGTATGTATATACAGTATAGAATCCAGACCAGGAGTGCCCGTGTATGCATGGAACCCCACAGATTGACCATCTGAGCTCTGATTTGACAAAACATTGCACTGAAGTCAAAGGCATCGCAAAGTTTCCTCGTCTTCAACCTCTCTTCTATATCATGATCAAATAAAACTTGTCAGGCAATTTCTGACTAAACTGTTGAAAAGTAGAAGCTGAAAGGACTCATGCGACATGTCCAGAACATTTTCTTGATGAATTACTGGTGGAAACGTTTATATTCTGTTAACTGGCTGATACCAGATTCTGCTCTCAGAACCAATTAGACACAATTTTAGTGCATTTGAAATTAGTTGGGTTTTTTTATTTGGAGCGAAGTAACTGGAGCTTGTTACATGTTAATAATCAGTGCCTTTGGTTGAATTGTCTTCACAGCCTTAAACACTCAAGCTCACGACGAACGTGACAATAAGGAAGTTTGGACATACTGCGGTTGCTCTTTGGTGTCACACATGTAGGTGTATCACAAAAAAAAACCCAACAAAACATCCTGTCTGAATTGACAATACAAACGTCCACAATGGCTCAGAGCCATAACACGTTCATACTGGAGAGTGTCTAACGTGAGGGTTCACCAGCGGGAACTCATCTCCTCCACACACGGCATCTCCGGGCTCAATCTTTCATGAACGTCACACAGTTTTAGGCTCCCCACGGGGAGCGCTCGTACTGCTGAGGCATCGGAGATGCTATCAGGTCTCAGCACACTGCGGCTGTAAAATATTACTGGCAGGGACACCGGTTGCCCTTCATGAGGGCCTTATTTGTCAGTTGCTTACGGAGGGATTGTTATGCACAGGTGAACGCTCCTGCACGTGTCCGACATTTCACGGCCTGCAGGAATACCTCGCAATAAGCGTGATTGTGAAAAAGCCCAGAGAGAGAGGAGTGCTAGTTTGAAGTGAACAAAGGGAAATTGGTTTTAATGAAGCTGCGGGAGCTCAGGAATTGCATCCTTAATGTTGATATTCCCGGCGATGATGTGCTTAGTATTCTGTGGGTTGTTCTTACCGGGGAAAAAAAAAAAGAAGAAGAGAATTTGTTCCTGTTGTGACTAACAGTCTAATGTTGATTAATATCGCTGGCTTAATGAACAAGGGCTCCAATATATTATACACGATGCTGAGAGGTTGTCTTTTTTCCCCTCTGTGAGAAACAACTGCACTTTATCATCCGTCCATAGATACTTAGGCTGTGACCACACCACAAGCCCTAACATCAACTCCTGGATTCTGAGACCATCAGATATTCCCATGATTTAGGTGCCATCTTAATAGCCTCTGTGAGGGTTATTAACTGGGCCTCTCTGGAGCATGATTAACCTAATTTGCAGTGAAATAGGCTGTGTTGCTTCTCCGAGAGCCCATCCTCCGGAGGTGTGCGTGCCGGCGTGCGTATGTGCGAGTGTGTCTGCGTGTGCGTCCTTAGCATCCTGTGCTCAGCAGTCTGTTGAATCCAGAAGGACCAGAACAGGTTGTCCCAGTGTAATATTGTAAAAGACTAAACAGATATGGAGGCCAATGCATTTGACCGTTCCAGGGAAAATGCCGCTCCGCGAGTAAGAGGAGAAGACAAGAGAGAGAGAAAAAAGAAGCTGTTGTTACCAACAGGAGCGAATGATAAATTACCCAATGCTGACTTCAGAAAAGACGTGCACAGAAGTAGATTATAACTGCGTCACATAGTTGCATACTGAGTGCTTAATGTGACTGGAAAAGACAAATACTTGAATTTAGGCTCTGATTTCCAAAATTTGAAAGAATGTCCAGTTGATTTTGGAATTAAAAAAGTTTTTAGCGGGCAGCTATCGGCCATATTGGCTTTAATGACGTGCTTGTCCAGTTTGGGTTACACAAGAAAGACTGTGTTTCTATTGCAAAGAAGCACAACTCGCACTCGGCACAGCTCATACTTGATTCATGTAGTGGGCTTTTGCCGGATCAATACTGCCTCTACAAAAGGATCAGATTTATCCGTCCCAGCCCTTCCCACTAACTGGCCTTCTCCAGGCACGGGGGCCGTCTCTCGGTGGGACACTTTCCACTAAAATATTTCATCAACGAAGAAATGGACCCCCCCCCCCCCCTCTTGTTCTATGTTGTCCTCAGCGTCTTGGTGGTAATGGGTGTAGACCGTGGCATAAGGCACAATAAAACCTCGAACAGCGAGGACCGAGGGTCTGACCGGTGCATTGTCCTGCTCCTCTGAATCTTTGCCTTCTGCACGCTGTTCCTTTGCAGCCAGCTTATTTCTGAGCATGTGGGTCATTTATGCTGTGGTGTAGGACATTGTGCAGTGGGAGTAATTAATGGGATGATGCAACACCCTTGGCTGTTGCATCTTGGACCCTCTGTAACCACACTCACACTCACACACCTCCGCACCTTTTTTCTTTCGGGTTGCTTTCCTCTATAAATTATGATCCGGCCGCAGCCATGCGGCTTCTTACACTACAGCCGCGGCAGCAGCTGCTTGGAGCTCAGCCTTAAAAAGACATGTGCATGAAAGTATACTGCACACCAAAAAACATTTGAAAGCTTCTAGAAAATATTTGCCTGCTTCACAGAAGAGATCCATAAATCTCAGGAACTCTTTGGGAAGCCAACAGTGGTATTTATCTCCCTAATACTTGATATCTACTGAGGATAGCTTAATGCTTATACCTCACAATCCGTATTTTGCAGAGCTACGCAAGTGCATGCAGGTGATATTGGAAAAAAAACAAAAACAAAAAAAAAACAACCAGCCAGGCACAAGAGGGAGTTTTAAATGCTGCGATTTGATTTATGATGAAACAATGTTGGGAGATACATTAAATTTAGATCCAGAGAAAACCCGGTAGAATATTGGCCACAACAGAAGATTGTGTATCTTTAGTGATCGTAGTGTTCCACTGCATCTCCCTTCCAATGTTTTTAAGAGCTTCTCATTAGTCTTGTCATGTTTTCAATGCATCTGGACAAAAAGGGACGTGGAACTCACTGATACAACATTTGCATAGTTATGTGATCGCCTGCGTCTGTTGAGTGGACGATTAGGAGTACTGGCCGTTTAGAGTCACAAGTTCAGTTATTTAAATGGTTAATCTCGTTCACTGAACCTGAATTGAAACTGAATATTTTGACTGATCTACTTGCAGGTATGAAACAAAACAATGACGGCTCAGTGTGTACTGTGCTTTGAAATACTGAAAATAAATAGGTGAAAACATGGCAGAAGGCAGCACTCAAGAGACTTTTCCCAACTCTTAAGAAGACTAAATATAAAATGTGCGCGTGCATTTTTTTTTTTAAAAATATGATTTTTAAAGGAGAGCCTGATGAGAGATGTGTACCTGTGTGCAGAACAAGCTAAAAGCGTAGTGCTGAGTAAGAGGAAACACTCCCATTAGAAATGGTTATGGCGAACAAGGTTACGGCTAATGTTTTACTTATTGCTGCAGCAAATCCTTTAAATAGGTGGTTACGCTTTCTTTTTGGGCGCATTAAAGTTTTATTTTGAATTGTTTAAACAGGGAGTGCACACAACTCTAAAGATGATAAAATGGAGAAGAAATTTGTGATAAATTCATGGAAAAGACCTCGAGCCCCTTATTTCTGCAGACCGTGAATATCTTTTTATGTCTGTAGCCATATATATATATATTAGTACTGTCAAAAATAATGCGTTAATTTATTTATTTTAAATGTTAACTTGTTAAAAAAAAAGTACATAATTAATGCAGTTTTGTTTACTGACGGGTTTTTTGATTTGTATTTTCTTTTACTCCCTTACCGGGGCAGCGGCATGTGCAGCGTCTCTGGTCGCAGCAACTTGACTACAGAGCAGCACAAGGCCGAGTGGAATAAGATTAAGGCAGAAAGTTTCAATTTAAAAAGTTACCTGACGCCGGATTGAGAAAGTGAAAGTCATTAGCTTTACTTTGTAAAGCCGAAACAAATGACCACAGAAGTAATCCTGCAGCAAAACAGCAGGTTGTTATGTTGACTGACCAGTAGCCACCAAACTGCTAAAGCTGGAGGAAATACTTGCAGGTGAAATACTAATTTCTCTCATAATTTACGATAGAAATAAATACAGTATATTTAAATGTTGCTAATATTTGGTAACAATGTGTCAATTTAAAAAAAAAATTTAAAATTAAAAGCTGGATCCACCTCAACTGTGTTAATACTAGCAGTGCTAGTTGCTGTCATTATATGAGCTTTGTTGATATCACTTTATATTTCTCAGCAAAACATTGGAATGGTTACAAGAAAGCTTTAAATTGTCATATCACATCCCAGTCATTATATTATGACGTATTAAGTGACCACATTATTACCAACAAGGAGCCTTGGGTCCTGTTTACACAATGTTCGAAGTGAAAATGCCATGTTTTCAATTCAGAAAAGTTTTGTGTTTACGTGGCAATGTTTTGAAAAAGAGGTCAATTTACACTGAAAGAGCAGAAATGCTAAACATTATGTAGTTTTCATGTTGGGCCACTCGTAGGTGCTCTTGTTTGTTATTGTAATGAAACCACACGTAGAGAACGATACCCTATCAACAATGAGGACACAGACATTTGTTATGGACAGACAATGTAGTTGGATTGCTCTTACAGGCAACTCTCAGCAATAAATCTACAAAGTCCCAGGAGAGGTCGTCATTGTTGCATGTGCAATATCAGCGTTTCAGGAAAGTGTACGCGGAGTTGGATCGTCTTCAAAATGTTGCGTTTTCTCTTGTTTCGAAGAAGACATAGTTTGGTTGTTTTCAAAAAGTTCCATCTTGGGAGCCTTTTTTTTGTTTTTTTTTTAAAGTTGCATTTTCAGTGGCTCCAAGCACCGTTGCCATGTAGGCTGGGCCTTAGTATCATGCATATATCAATAAAAATATAGGCTGATAAATACAACATGTCTGATGAGTACAGGCAGTGCGTCTACCGCTTAATATCATAACTATAAAGACATTTCACCTCAGGGAGTAATAAATTATTATTATTATTATTATTATTATTATTATTATTATTATTATTATTCTATTGAGTTGGAAAGTTCTTAATTAATTTAAATAACACACATTATTACATTATATGGTAATAATACTGCTGACTGTGAGAATCCAATTGTAATTTCAGTGGTAAGATGTTTCTTTTATGCTTGGCCGATGATCAGTGGGGGATGTGAGCAGCCACGGAAAACAGCCTCAAAGCTCACCACATTTACAGCAGGGGCATGTCACTTGGTTTGAACACTATCTGCCATGATTTAAACACCATCATCAACAAATTAGGAGCACAACATAGTGGGAAGAAGTGATTTGATTCCTGCTTATCCTGGCAAAGGGGCTTGCCGTCACACAGCCGTCCGTGCGTGCGCGCTGGATTATATTTGCCCTGTCACTTAGTCGTAGAGCTTGAGCACACAGCCCTCCTCAGCTCCAACAAAAGGACGATTGCATATTCAACAGGCTGCAAATAAAGACCCAGAGGTATCACAGCTATTCCTTTAAGTAGCCGGAGGACGACCCCAGCTGCAAAGGATGAAATGCAAATACTAATACAAACACAGCCAGGGACAGGCCCCAAATAGCAGCTTTGGTCCATGCATACAGTTGAAAGAAACACTGGAAATAAATCCTCCTTTCACATTTCTGCGTCATCCTGGACTATAATTTTTAACACACATCGTCTACATATGTTCTTCAAACCCTCAGTTGACTCTTTCAAATGAATTGTACATGGTAATCTTTCCCTCTTTCTATTAGTCTTCACTCATTGAGCTCTGACACACATACAATTAAAGTCACGTTAATCAATCCGTGTTATATAATACTCTCAAACAAACATGTCTGCCTATAGTAATTGTAGTTTAACTTAAGTTTGTTCTGGCATATGTAATACTTTGACAGAATGTGGGAATAATTAGTAAAGTATTGAAGAACAAATGGAGGCATATGTTTTAATGATAGTTCAATTATTTATTTTGGGCTGATCTTCCTGGAGAGACAGAAACACAACACATGAGATTCTTATAATATGCGGACGTGTTCTGGTTTTTCCATCATGACAATGTTAACTCCAATAATCTGCCATCCAGCAGATCTTTTGAAAAAATGCTTGTGGAGCCTCGTCCCTGAAAAGTGCCTTTCACAATTGGAGTGAGTCGGGGAAAAAAGTGCCAAGCATTGGTGGAAAAAAAAGAAAAAGAAATGAGCAGAACTGGATTAAAATAACAATGGGGCTTTTTGCTAATGGTCCAATCTGAGCTGCTGCCACAATATGATACTGTCTGTGAGAATTGTGGTGGATAAGAAAGGTGCTGATGTTTCAGTGAAGTCCTCACGCTTTCCACTGCCATGCTGTGTGAGAATGTTAGGATTTGATAACAGTTGGACCCCGGCTGTCATTCTCACCCAAATGTCTCCGTCTATTATCACATAGAAGGACCCTCAGGCTATAACACAGAATTAATCTTTGCTTTCAGTGAACAATTAGTAAGGAATGAACTTTAGAGCTTGATAAAATGCAAGGCACTATCTCCACCATGTGGTAAAGTTCGTGTTTGGTGTCATAGCGGTTTCTTTTGTGTCCAGCACTGCGGGCCAGGTGCCTGTTAAAATGAGTTTTAAATAGAATAATGCAACAAGCCATGTAGCCTCATAATTCATAAATATCCAATAAACAGGGCCATTCATCAAAGTGGAAGAGAATTCCTTTCAGCACTTTGTATACCTTCTGACATTTTCAATTTGCTTTATCATTAACAGTCTATTGAGCTTATTGAAAAGGAAAGACAGACCTGCCACATTTTTCACAGCAATACCAGATTTCCCTGAGACGTTCAGCCTCTTTAATGGCTGTATATTTCTCCAAATGACAGTTTGGTGTCCTGCCTCAAACAGTGTATGATTACATTCCCTCATGTGGAGTTTTATTTACTCGAAAGAGGAAATTCCAGGTAATTCAGGCATTATTAAATACAAATTGTACAGCAACTGCAATTTTTACAGGCCTTTTTTGTTCTTTAATTCTCTATACAAAATGTGTCACCGTGACATCATCATTCTCATCACATTGCATTTAAACGCAAACAATCATCACTTCAAAGAAGTGCACTTTTTTTTTTTTTTTAAGTTAATGACCCTGTACAACACACTAGTGGAACCCAATCCACTTGATCTACTTTTCAATAAACTTGTGTGCAATGTTTCCACAACTTTTTTATTCCTGTCATTTTGTTTAGTTAAAGAGCTCCAATAAGGCTCGGTTTTTAAATCAAAATTGAATAAATCGTAGGAGAACAGCTGAGACATTTGCACGTTTTGTTCATCATCATAGCAAGTGACTACACCTCTCCTTTTAGGGAGGAGCTTAAATGATCTTTTTTTCTTTAACTTGCAAGAATTGTTGTAAATTGCACCAAGACTTTTCAGCTGATATCATGCTCAGCAATATTATTACTACTATTTTTAAATTGCAAGATCCTTGAGGGACTGAGCAGATTCTTTCTCTCCTTTAGCCCATCGCAAAGCAAAACACTGGCATTTATGAATGGTCGTCTTAGACTGTTGCATATGTTTCTGATAATTGGGGATGATCACATGTTTGACATGTATATACTACTTTAATTTGGATGTTGTACCTGGTGGATTTCACTCCAAGGAAGTCTTGAATTTGAACCTATATGAAGAACTTCGACTATCAGATTGAGCACATGGCCTAAGTGCAGCAAATTAAAGCATTTCATTGGTGATATTTAGTGAAACGTGAAAACAACCACTCATATCTTCGGTTTGAGGGTTCATAATTCATTCAAATAGTTGGAAAGATGGGAGGGTTTTGGAATTGTGATTAGACAACTAGGTGAGTTGTATTTGTGTCATAAAAAGACTCAAATGTAATATTTTGAATGAACCAGAGCAGCCCGTGGCAGACCACTTGTGCCTCAGAGTGTGAAGGTTGGGCACTGGGCTGGGTATTTCATATGTGGAGTTAAATTATTTGGTGAACCAAGGATTCTCGATTGGTGTGTATGGGAATGTGTGCGACTGTCTGTCTCTCTGGTTACCCTGTGATGGACTGGTAACCTGTTCAAGGTGTCCAAGGCGTACCCTGTTTTGACCCATTGTGAGTCGGGATCAGCTCCAGCTCCAGCTCCGCTCAACTGAACAGAAAACAAGACGGAAATGATGCAGAGCACCACTCATGCTTAAACTTGTTTCTTGTCCCCCGATATGCCTAAAGAGTGTACACGATGAGAAGGTCAACCTGAGAGACAGGTACTGTATTTTAATGGCTTGTATGCTTCGGGAGCTTGTTGAATCAAAGCTTGCTCATTCCCCTTGAGGGTTTCACTGAGCAAGGATAGTGCCAAAAATGGCCCTCATTTCTGTTCTATAATTTCAATGTCCCAAAGGTCAGCAACCCAATCATATGCTACCTCCTCTATGTACTGATGAAGCAGCAGCCACAGCTCAACCAGTTCACTCTGTGACAGATTAACTGTCATTCGGCCATACATACAAAACCAGTGGCGCTTTAGTCACATGGCAGTTCAAACTGCGGTTAACACAAATAAGACGTACCGTAAAAACACGGGATATATGTTGTGTTGAGTTTATGTGATTTCACCCAGTTGACCCCTGAAATTTATTAGATCTGGCCACATGCCACATTGGAGTTCACCGAGGTCACTCCATTCTGTGCTTGCTTTCTACCCGACACGCTGCAGCACATTATACAAGCAGAGGCACTTACAGAAGCCAATGAACATTCAAAGAAAAACACAGTGTACGCACTTGTGGTCATAAATCACCACAACAATGTACAAAATAACATCAATAAACACTTTTTCTTTTAGAGAAGGCTTATTGGGAAACAGGTTTTATTACCAAGCTCACTCAGCCTAGGTTGAGGCATAAGAAGAAAAGAACGACACAAAAAGATGACACAATGTCCTCTACGTATGAAAAAGGCTCCCAGTTGCCACATACATGATAGAACAAAGATGGACCACAGATGTAACATTATAAATACATGCCTGCAGGTTTCATGGATGACTCTGCTCAACCTTAGTTGTGTGTTATGTTGTTGGTGTTGCCATTTTTTATACTTTAATCATTGTAAAAATGCTCCTGCCGCTTGTTCAGACACCTGATATGTCAGGACATGTCATTCTGACTCATAGGAAAGATAGAAATTCAGATTTTGTTTCAGTTTTATTAGTTATATATGACTTTGAATTTAAAACGGTAGAACTTGGCAGATATTTTATGGCTGAGACTCTGCGACTTTGCCCTAAATCTTAGTGAAGGGCACAGCAGTTATAACTTCAGAAGACATTCACCAAATACTGAAGGGGTTTGATATCCATCCATCCATCCATCCATCCATCCATCCATCCATCCATCCATCCATCCATCATGATGCAAAAAGTGCGACCACATTTGTGCAACTACGTGAGAAAGGACATTTGATCATAGAGTTTCCACTTGAAGAGAAGTGAGTCATTTGGGTGTTCTGATTGAGATGTTGATAATATCACTTAGCATTTATCTTCACATTTTTCTTTCTCGTTTGTTGCTTGTTGCCATGGGGATTCTGAGAAGTGGGGATTTTTATGCTTTTTACATGACAAACTGCATGACGCACAGCAAAAACATCATGAACCAATTGACCAATGGACTGAATAACAGTGATTGTTCATTCATCATGACAACTCCTGTAGGTGGTATATATTCTGCAGTCAGTGAATAGTGTGCTCTCAAATTGATGTGTTAAAGTGGGGAAAATAGACGAGTATAGGGACGTGAGCAAGTTTGACAAGGACTATATTGTGATGGTTGGACAACTAAATAGGAGCTTCTCCAAAAACAGCTGCTCCTGAGGAGTTGTTCGCCCTCAGAATCAGCGAGGAAGGAAAAGAAGTGAACCAGTGACGGGGTTATGAGCAGCCAAGGCTCAATGATGCACTTGGGATTTGCAGGCTGGCTCATGTTGTCTGATCCAACATACGAGTTACTGTTGCTGAGGCTCCTGGTTCTGATAAAAAGCAGTGAGAATACACAATGTTTGTTTGTGTATGGGGTTGTATAGCTGTAGAGCAAAGGGCTGATTAGTGTGTGTTCAATACAGCATTTATTCTCCGGAGGTGGAAAAAAGTTGTTTCTTTGACCAGGCCACACACATTTAGGTGATTCTTCTGGAACTGGTATACCTGTCAAAATTGTGTGACAACAGTGATATCGGTTGTAAAATCCAACTCAGACACAATGCCGAGGGTTGGGGAAATCTTAATTATTATAAATATAAAGAATTTGACATTTTTGGCATACATTATCACAAAAAGGTCGATATTTCATCCTGTTTTTCGGCCGATCTCACACTGGGAGGGCGTACACTCAGGCTAGCTCTGCTGAGGTGGAATCACCATAAACGCAGCATACCACCTTTGTGACAAACCTTGATCCAAATCAAACCTGGGAATTCCTGACCATTGAATGTGTCTGTCACAGTTTCAAAACTGTTTGAGTTGAAAGAGAAACCTGTCTCCTGAGCTCCAAACCAATCCCGCTCATGCATCAGGGGGAACTTTGTATTCTAAAACATCATCTGGAATTTATTAAAGCAAGAAATGTGCAGCACAAAGCAGCAGAGAAGGTTTTATTCCACACAAGAGCTTCCTGACTCAATGGCTTATTTCTTGTTCACCCATAAAGTACAGTAAAGCAACACTTCAACCATGTCTAATGCATTCTCAAAATATTGACCGGG
This sequence comes from Lipophrys pholis, assembly GCF_963383615.2. Classification (NCBI taxonomy): domain Eukaryota; kingdom Metazoa; phylum Chordata; class Actinopteri; order Blenniiformes; family Blenniidae; genus Lipophrys; species Lipophrys pholis. Next base: position 13,553,662 of record NC_137630.1, on the reverse strand, counting down.
TTATTTTGATAGTGTGCAGTGTTTTACAATGAGAGCAGGAGTTGAGTTCAGTTGTTTAGAGCCTTGCGACTAGAGGCTGTCTCGGCTTAACAAGACATCTCTGCTGACCTCCTCTTGAAAACACTGATTATTCTGGGTCAGGCTCTCTTAAAGGTACATGCTGAAATTAATGGCGCTGGGAAGGGCAAAGAGATATTCTTCTCATACTCTTTTCTTCTTTAAAACACAGTCAAAGCTTCAAAGAAAAAGAAAAAAAACACATTACCTCTCTAACCTCAGAGTTATCTTCATTGGTTGCAAATTAATATTTCCATAAGAGAGGAACGCAATTAGCAGCCTATTAAAAGTGTTGGGAATGAGTGCTGGTGACGGAATTATTTACTGTGCATCAGCATTGTTTTTCGTGCCTTGTAGAGGTCATAGTTGAGACTTTGGCGAGATTAAGCAGCATTTTAGCTCCCTGAGGCTTCATGGACTTGTGATTTTACTGTGATGCTAATACGGCATGAACCCTCCTCCATTATTGAAAGCCTTGGTGTGTTATGATAGCGTAACAGTGTGTGATGTAATTTATGTACTATGCTGGGTATTTATGAGTCTCAGCTGATCTGGAGAGCAAAGGACGGACCTGTTACCTTGCTGTAGTAATGGATATTATGTTAAAAAACTTTTATAAGCTACAAGTGATGCACCAACAAAACAGCAGAGCTCAGGACATGACTGTCTAAGACATGGTATTAAGCTTGTTAAATAGAATGCTCACACAACTAAGTGCAAACCGAAGTATTCAAACGAGGGTTATGAGTACGTTAAGCCCTGTTTACAATGATGTTCTGAAAATGGTATGTCAAGCACCGTTTCCACGACGTTTCAAGTAAAAATGCACCGCTTTCACATTTTCATTTCAGAAAAGTTTTGCATTCACATGGCAGTGTTTTGAAAACAATGTCCCTTTACATCAAAATTGTAGAAACGCTGAAAATGATGTAGTTAGAATGCCAGGTGACACACACAAAACCACAAAGACGCAGAAAGAGAATAATATGATATAAACATTAACAATAACGAGGAAACGGATATTCGTATGGGCAGACCACAAAGTTGGATTGCTGTTACGGGTGTCAACTATCAAACTACCAGGAGAATTTGGACTGGGAGTCATGCCATCGGATGCCACCATTGCTGTTACTGTCAATATACTCATGCACGTGCAGGAGATCTATTTACAAAGACGGTGGTGCACATGAACAGCAATAGTGCTTCAGAAATGTTGCATTTTCACCCATTTCTACGGAGACAGAGTCGGAGCATTTTTTTTTAATGTCTGCCTTGGGAGCGGTTTGCATCGCGGTCTGAGCACCGTTATGTAAAAAGACACCAGAAACACAACAAAAGTTTGACATTTCACTTGAGAACATTCTTGCGTTAACGGGGCCTTAGTTTGCTTGTCTTCACCATGGAGTGATCGGATGGAGCCCTAAGCCCCAACAAGCACAAAATGAAATATGATACCAAGTATTTGGATGTGTTGGCAGAGGAAGCTATCAATCCTACCGGAGCAGTACAGCAAATAAATCTGAATTTAGGGGGAAAAAAAACTAAACAAAAAACATGGGAGATGTAAGTCAAGGCAGTGGGGAAAGAAAATAACATGAGATACAGAAAAGACAGCAAGTCCTAAGCAAAAAATGATTACAAAGCAGCTTTAATAAGTGCAAATAAAAGTCGTTAAGAGCCAGAAGAGTAAACGCCTCTCACCAAAATCCCTTATTCATAATATAAAATTCACAAAAATTTACATTGGTGTTAATTTGCATCGCAATCAGATAAAATCTTAAATTTCTCCTATTTGTGGATCGGCTTCCACGCATAAACAGGCCCTAAAAGTGTTGTCTTTCTGACAGTAGTTTAACTATCCACAGCTCCCACATAAGACGTGGTTTTCAACGGAGGTTTCTCAGTCTAACCAGAGAGGGGTTTGATGAGTTCTAAATGCATGCTGTACTGCGTGATATCAGCCCCAGATGTGTGGCTCTAAAGAACTATCTTAAGCATCATGAAGTAGAAGCAGGAGTCCTGTAACAGATGGTGTGTACCCCCACAGAGCCCTGATCTCAACATCATCAAGACAGTTTGGGATTACATGAAGAGACAGAAGACACTGATGCAGCCTAAATCCACAGACAAACTGTGTCAGGTTCACCAAGATGCTCATAACAACCTGCCTGCCAAGTAATAAGACAAACTGTGTGTCAGTGCACCTTTGAGGATTGGTGCTGTTTATTAGCAGAACTGTGGTCTGCAAAAGAGAGACTGATCTGATTGTGCATTTGCTGCCTCTTGGTATCATATAAATGCACAGATGCAGATGTACGGATTTATGCCACTCAGCATCCGGGCCGTCGTGACGTGATGAAGCACAGAAAGCAGCTTGTTTGGCAGTAGGGTCCAATCTGCATCCCTGTGTGCACTGTCCTCTCAGTGAGTCATTTGAAAGGACCTTGTCCTTGTTCTATGGCCTGGATGTTATCACATTTTCTTTTACTACCCAGAGGGGCAAGACTGCCACACAGCTTCTTCCCTGTTCTCTCTTTTCTTTCTCCATCTCTGTCACCCTCTTAGGGTAATGCAAATGCATACTCCATATCTTCCCATCTCTATTTTAGGAAACTTCTCCCCAGTGTGGACGCACTGCGCTCGGAGGCTGGCAGAATCGGGGAAGATGGAATGAATGGAAACGCATTGTATGAGATCTCTCACCAGCAACCCACTGTCTTTAGTGTGTTCTCAATCCATAATCCTTTAAAGTTGTGCAATCTAGCAACATAGCCCCTGGAGCTACTTAACAGTTGCCTCAAAGTCTATGACTTTAAAAGAAGACTTACCAATCCACAAATCCCCTGGAGGCTTTTAAGGAAAGCCATGACAGTGCCGGGCTTTTCAGACAACTTGGCTATAAATAACGTCTAATACAGTGAGGCACCGAAAACCAGAATGAATGTTTTGAACTGGAAAATGTATCTGAATGAGTAGGCACTGTCAAAGGAAAGCTGAACATGGTGTGATCACAGATATTTTTCCATAATTTGCATAGCATACAGTTTATATTATCACTTTTGAAGGTTGTTTGATGAACATACAATATTCATGCACTCACGGATACTGCCCAGATGCTGAGCAGGAAACATCAATGATCATCCAAAGCATTGTAAGTTCATGAATCATAAGTGTCGATTTGAGAATTTGTTATTTGGTTTGTTTAATGGAAAAGGAAGGCCTCAGTGACATTTATATAAACCTGAAAAAGCCATCGACACAAACACAGAAATTGTTTACACTCTGGAGATGCTCATATGTAATCCCCATTGTGCTGAAAGTAGCTTTAGAATCTGGTTTTGCTCAGTTCAGGCATTCTGTTAAGCCTATAAGTTAAGAGGTTATGATACAACCAACATGAAGAGTATGCCACATGTAAAGAGCTTCTGTTAAATGTTGCTCTTTTTGTCTGAAACGGAAGACAGGAATACCTCCCCTTTCCTCAAAAAGAAAATATTCAACATGGCCGCTGGCATCTTACCAGCATGCGTGCCCCAGAGTTTGATAAAGTATATCAGGACTGACAGTTGCAACTAAATATAGTAAATAAAAAAAGCAGTCTCACTATGTATAGCAGGCACACAATGACTGAACTGTGTTTCTCTCTGCTGGTACTGATGACAGTGAACTACGGCGGATATAAATAGTAGACAAATGTTCACACTTGTTAACACATGAAAGTAATTAATGAATTTGTTTTCACAAAGACAACAACGTTTAGCTTCGGTGTTATTGTCAAGTTTTAATTCAACTTCATGCTCCTTCTCTATTGTACTTTGCAATGTCTCTTTATCTAACTTGGAGTGGTGGCTGGAGCAGATGTCAGACGTCACACACTCATATTAACACCATGAGGCAATTCAGGGTAACTTCTTAATATCAAATACATGGTTTTAAACTGAAAAAGATCTATGACAATGAGATCAGTGTCATCACTTCACCAATGTGGCTGCATCAGTGCAAACAGCCAAAGTGAATGTGCAGTAAATTACAACCCAACACTCAAGCTAAAATAAAGATTATCTATTTTATAAAGACAGAAATTATTTCAAACATGGCAGATTTTATACCTGATGAAGCTGCTGGAGAGTATATATTTAACAAAGAGTTAGTATTAATAGCGACATGCTTTAGGTATAAATGACACGTAGAAAGCTCACTATATTAATTCCTTCCTCGGCTACAGACCATGACTGGACAGAAATATTAACATTTTCGTTTTTACTCCCTCCTTACATTTCCTGGGAATTCAAAAGAATGTGCTATAAGGGAAGGGAATGAGGCGCACCATGCCAATGTAGTGTGAATGAAATAAAATATCACATGAATAAAATTTCCATTTTTGTCACAGCAGCCAATTTGTAATCTGATCAGTCACTGCGATAGTCGAAATCTCACTTAAATGCATCCTGTTTGCTTCGGTAGTCATTGAATTCACAATCTCCTCAGAGCCAACTTGAGGCAAGCTGAGAGCGACAGACATATTTTTAAAAAGGCACACACATACCTGTGGCAGTGGCAATCTACTGCATAACTGAGGACAACTCCGAGGTACAAATGTATGAAACCAGTTTGAACCCACCAGTCTGAGGGCCTTGTTCAGAGAGATTACAGAGGATCTAATAGTCATTATAACTGAGCTTTAGAGGTCATTGACAGAAATGGGCGCCACATCAATCAAATCCCTGTGGCAGAACAGTTTGACAGAGGCAACTCCGAGATGAGTAAGAGGCACAGGCCAACCCATCTAAAGTTAGTAAGAACCACATTTAAGGGACCCGGAGGGTACCTTTTCTACCGAGGAAAACCTCAAGCCAGGTCTTTGTGCTTCAAAACGTAAAGAAGAAGTGGCTCCTGCAGGGTGTGACCAACCAAAGTCAACTGAAACCTTTGAAGATAAAATACAGTCATTTCTGTTTAAATGTAAAATGTAGTAAGTAGTATTACTATGTAATATGCAACCTGCCATGGTTCAGTGTCATTTTTCTCTCATTGTTGGGTTTGAATTGGATGCAAACAGCCATTTGGTTGCACAGTTTGAGCTAGCTCTCCAGCCTGCAAAAACATTAAGATAGAATACGAACCCTTCTCAAGCTGAACTAACTTGAAACCAGCACGACTAGCCAGTCAATTTCAGTGGGTTGGGAAGCGCACGAGGAGAGCGACCCTTGGCTTGACCAGTCAAAAGCTACTTGGTTACAATTTTTACCACTGAACATAGCAAGCATAAGGCACTGCTCAGTAATAGCATCCGTATCATGAAGCGTGGTTGTGACAGCCTCCCCCCTGTTAGGGTACTTCTCAACGTGGGGGCAATGGAGATTACTCAGAACTTGTGGAGGGATGAACACAAATAATTGCATCGTCAATCTGCTTCTGGCAGTGGGGACTTGAGACCTGGGCGATGATTTACTGTTCAGCGAGACAATGTGCAAAAGCCCCCAGGCAATACAACACTGGAGGAGCCCAGACAAAGCCCAGACTTTAAACACACATAGCTTCCATCAGCATAAACGGAAGTGGCACTTCATAGACTCGTTCGTGTCGATTTCAAATAGGTCTTCTTTAAAACACAGGTTCGCCAGGCTGATGGAAACGTGTGCACAAGGATTCGATAGCTGTAACTGTTGTGAAATGGGCTTCAAAAAATTCACAATAAAGTATTACTGCATACAAAAGTATGTACAACTCATTGATCCCTTTTCTGCTTAGTACACATGAGGTGGTTGTATGGAGAGCAAAGACGTCCTGGCACCCCATGCAAATGAGTATTTCTCAACTAACAACCTTGTCATGATGCAGTCAAGTACTAGTTTTGCATGTATGTATGTGCCAGTTTTTGTCCTGAAAAGTTAATTGAAAAATGAACATTGTGCTTCTGCAGCAGAGAAACTCAACTAGGGCAGTATCTACTCTGCCAAAATTCAGAGTCTTTAAGCATAAAATTAACTATGATGAAAAAATAGGTCATCTTTGCTGAGGCAAAATTAAAGTTAACAGTCTCAGATATCTGGCAGTGACAGTTTAAAACTAATATATTCAGTGATATTGTACATTTCTCATGTAAAAAAAAAAGAAAAGGGCGGAAATGTGATGCTTTTATTGTGGAGTCCGCTTGTGAACAAACTGCCAAAACAAAAGTCAAGCCACTGGAAACGTATGTTGCCGAGATTCCGTCCTGCAAGCATATGCTCACAAAGTCTCATTTTAACCTCTTGCTGTGCCTGTTTGGAGCCACCAGAGAAAACCACCCACTGCAGCTTGAAACTTTGTGAACTGCAGCCGGTGAACCTTTTCCCCCAGTGAATTTTATTTTTTTATTTATTTTTTTATCACAAATGCTGTTTTTAGAATCATGTGGGGGAGCCATGGATTCTTAGCGCAACCCTGAACAAAAACACTGGTTATATTTTGTGCTCTGAAATTGTTAACACAAGGCTGAATAGCAGCAACCCCACTGAGAGGTTAGAAAAAAAAAAAGGAAAAGAAAAAAAAAAAAAAAAAGCAAACCTCTGATTCAGTCTCTATCCTGCCCTGCGTCTGCGATCGCACCTTGCTTTTCAGCAGAGGTGGAGTCACCTTCAACAAGGCGTGTTTGAATGCCTGCGCGTTGGATGGAAAATGATGTGTACTCAGAGGCAGGGCTGTGGAGACCATGCTGATAAAATTCCTATTGATGGCAGCCTGGGGACAGAGGTTGAAGGGATGAAAGAAGGCATGCCTTTTTCACCTCCCTCAGGTGGGCAGTCCATCTGCTGAGGCCTCACTTCTCTCAAACTCCCTGCAAGTTCTAATTAAGACCTACTTTGCCCAAGTGATCACAGTGTGATGATGACAAAAGAAGTGGGCCAGAGATACAGCACCGGGACAATAATGAGGTGCAATATCTGATTAGCTGCAGAGATAATAGTTTTGTTTCGCTGGGTCTGACAATGGGCGGATTCAAGGAGCCAGATAATCCTGCATTAGGACCTTGTATTCTCATGACAATTATTTATATGCACTATAAGGAATGGATCTGACTCTAAATTTAGACTTCTTTTTTTTTTTTTTTTTTTTGGAATAGTCTATGTGTAGTGCTTCTTTAATGTATTCTTAACTGTTTTGCCACTGTCTCTTAAGCTTGACTTGTTATGATTACTAAAACATCGAAGCTGCGCGAAGCATTTTAAAAAGGCTTCAGAAGAGCCTTTAAAGTTGGCCTCGTTCACAGAGCCTGCATCCTGCCCTTTGTTTCTTTGCTTATCAGTGTCCCACTGGCACATGGTTTGCAGAATTGCGGCGCATAATAGCCTACACAGCACTCCACCTCTTTGATCTTTTCTGGGGGAAGAGCAGAATCATCAGGCACTGGGCACAAGCTCGCCTTTTTTCAAGATGCTTGACATGTGTCAAGCTTCAAGGACGTGATGAGGTTCCTCTTCGGTGAAATAAAGTGCTGATTGTGACTCACACCCCCCGCCCCCCCAAAAAAATAAATAAATGGCACAAGCAGTTTGATTAGATCCCACATTGGGGTTAATATTATACGAGGGTCCTTTCACAATATTTCAATCCAAATATAATGAAAAGATGATAAAAATCTGGAAAATATGCAAAGCTAATTAATACTGCAAAATATGGATGGCAGAGCATCAAATCACTTTAAAGCTGAGATGGGGAGTCAATAATTGATCAGTTAAAACACAGAAGGAAAATGTGTGACTAATTAAATTATTTACAGAGAATTGAAATCGGCTGCTCAGTAAACTCAACGTTGTTTGGTTTTTGAAGTGTTTGTTGGAAAGGAAAGGATTGAGATTTGAATGTGGTAGACAAAAGGATTTCATCAAGACAATAAACAGCAGATGGTTGAAGAATTGCTTCTTTTCCATTCTTATTATTAATAAAGCCTTGCACATTCAGCGTGTCTCCATAGAAAATGTAAAAGCCGAGCTCCACACATGTTTGTATAGGAACTGGTTATTACCGTGTCCTCTGACAGTCCAATATCATGAATCTAAAGTGGTGCCTCAAAATTGCCTCGAGGTGTGAAGGTGAGTCTATGTGACGGTTTGTTTCTCTGTGTTTGCCCTGTGATGGACTGGTGACTTTTTTCAGGGTGTGACCGACCTTCTCCGCTGGGCTTCACTTCACTTCACCACCCTGCTAACTTACATCGGATAAAGCAAAATAGAAGATGGATGAACGAAAGCTTAACCGGCTTCGCTTCATAGCTTTGCTGTCTTTGTACTATTAACAGTCAACAACCAACAATTCAATTCAGTTTTTATTTGTATAGCACCATTAACGACACAGTCATCTTAAGGCACTTTTAAAGAGGAAGCCCAACTATTCAACATCAGGAAGCATAGGTGATAGTGGAAAGAAAAAAAAAACTAATTTAAAGAGGAAGAATTTTCAGAGGTGGCGGCTTTCTGCTCTTCTGGTTGGTGTGAGAACGTAGAAAGAGTAAATGAAAGGGCAGTGACAAAGAGCAACCAGCAGATAGCAAATAAACAAGGTGTCATCAGAAGGCAAACTAATCCACTTGTTACAGTCTAAACCTGCAGCAGCTTTACGAGAAAATTGTCCAGTGTGGCCTGAACCAGCCCTAACTGTAAACTTCAGAAAAAAAATTAAGCCTAAAAGTAGAGAGTGTGCCAGCCGCCCATTCTACTTTTAGAAAAGCTAGGAACCTCCGGTAACACTACACTCTGTTCTTCTGGGGTAATATGAGACTAACAGCTCTTCAAAATAGGATGGAGCCTGGTCTGTTAAGCGCTTTATAGGTTAAGAGAAGGATGTTGAATTCTATTCTAGATTTCACAGGAAGACAATGAAGAGACACTAACAATGGAGTGATGTGATCGCTCCTGCTAGTTCTTGTCAGGCAGCATTTTTAATCAGTTGAATACTTTTTGAGCAGTTATTGACACCCTGATAATATGAAAATACAATAGTAGTATGCATGGATTAATTTTTCACTAAGTCAACATGTTCCTGATTTTAGATATATTCCGCAGGTGAAAAAACAGTCCTGCAGACTTGTTTAATGTGGGGGTTCAATTACAAGTCCTGATCAAAAATAACCCCCAAGTTCCTTACACTGGTACTGGAGGTCAAAGTAATACCGTCCAGTTTTTCTATATGTTTAGATAATCTCTCTCTCAGATGTTTTGGGACACATGTAGTAATTACAACACGGAGCGTGTGGTTTTTGTGACTGAATGGGAATGAAGGTTTTGGTTATTGGATGGTTTTCACAACAGCAGGGTAATAACACATGACCAGGCCTGCTTTTACATCCTGAACCAATTTATGCTCTTCCAGTCACTTTGGGTGTTCATGCTGCAGAAGTGTGGAGCTGAGAGTGTGCAAGCATTTGTCCATGCTATGAAAAATCTGACATTCACATGAATTCACCTCACAAAGACGACACTTTTTCTCTCACTGAGGTACATGGAGATGAGCTTCAGCAGCTGAAACCCCTGAGCTCGGGCTACATAAGGTACAAGAGGGCAGGAAATGTAATTACTTCATCTAGAGTGGCTCCATCATTGTGCTGCTGGGAAAGAGAAACTTCAAACACTGGACTCGCTCAATTCACAGATCATATAAAAGAGGAAAAACAATAGCGGTGGTGGGAAGGTACAAACCACAAGAGACTACTTCACATGTCAATAATCTGACCTGTGGGATGGAGAGAACATCCTCTTATGCAAAGCAACTTGTATCTTCAAGATATAACAGCCTGTGAATGGCCCTTTTTTTTATTAACCACCCTCACCCTTTGCTCAAGCATTCAATTCAGGATTAAACTGTGAATCTTTTTCACAGACTTCAAAGACTTGTCCTCATTCATTTTGGTTCTTTGATGGCATTATGTCGGTTATGTGAGGTTTCCAGTTTCAAGGCCAGGTGAATGGTATTAAATACTGCTCAGTTGTGGATGAGTTCCTAGAAACCCAAACATTAGCTTTATTTGCCTGCTGTAACTTGACCCGGGTGAATCAATTATCTTCACATGTGAATCCATACTCCTGCAGGAGCGTTTTTGGCCTTAAGCATGTTGTCAACAAAGTTGGATTTCCTTCATCTATTTATGACCATTTGTACATGTAAATAGACTAAACACGTTTTAAGCGCATGCCAATGATATTGCGATCGTGGAACCCTGCGTATATGCTGCAGATTGTGGTTTTCGAGCATAAAAATCATGTGTTTAATTTGCAGTGCCTGTCAAGGACTAATCCTAACCCCTGTGACAGTGGCATTTGTAAGACGCTGCAGAATAAGTTGGAAGTAGATTTACTGAATATAGTGGAGCTTAAACTGGCACGAGAGAGAGAGAGAGAGAGAGAGAGAGAGAGAGAGAGAGAGAGAGAGAGAGAGAGAGAGAGAGAGTCAAGCCTGGTGAATCTTCCTCCAACATTTTTTTTTTCTTATTTGGGCTGAGAAGCATAATCCAAATGCATTGCTCTGAAATATCACATCTTACATACACTGTTACATCACTGGTGCTCTGTTGAAATTCTACATTGCTCCAGTTTGATGAAGGGCAGAAGAGGTTGGGATCACACGCACGCACGCACGCACGCACGCACGCACGCACGCACGCACGCACGCACGCACGCACGCACGCACGCACGCACGCACGCACGCACGCACGCACGCACGCACGCACGCACGCACGCACACACACACACACACACACACACACACACACACACACACACACCTGTCCCCCTCTGTTGTAGCTGTCTGGTATGAGTGAACATATGGCAGAAATAATGGTTGTTGAATCAATAGGTGCAAGGAACAACGGGGGATTACAACAAATACGACACATGCAAAACGTCGCCCCCTGCATATGTGTTTTTGATATTCAAGACTTCAGGAGTGAGCGAGTGTACGTGCTATGCAAAGAGATTTTGTTTTGGCTTGATGTGCCTGTGAGCAGAAGCCCAAGGTGCCTGTTTCATCTGCTGTCTGTCAAGTCGTGGTTCAAATCATCATTCCGGCAAGTCTTTAGCTGACCTTCAAACCCGACTCCTCCAGGCCAACAGACACGCTAATTAGCAGCTTGCTCCACAACTTCACAACGTAATTTCATTCCCTGTATGTCTGGCGAAAGAGTGAGCTTGGAATACTGAGATCTCCGACTTGAAAGCAACCTGTAGGGCCACAGAATAAGATCTGAATAATACATTTGAAGTATTTAACAGTCAACTATAGTTTCTCCCATTCCTCCAGTAAACATATGTGTAAGGGTGTCCTCCATCCATAATCCCCTTCTTCTTTATTTCAGCTAAATTGGCTTTCTTTCGCCATTAATATAAAGTCCATCTGCCTGTATCACCCAGAGGAAGTACATGCGGTTTCACAGAGCTTTATGATGATAAAAATGTGAGGCAGGGGCATTATATACTCAGAAGACGTCACAGGCTCCACTAAAGGGATTTCCTGCCATATTGTTCAGGCTTACCTTTACTCCCGCATTAGTAATGATGGCGTGATGGAGCATGTGCTCGTAAAATAGGGCATCGAGCAGACAATGCCACCAGAAAGCAATCTGGTATGGTCACTCTGTGAATACAGCTTTTATTTGGCCATCTGCGCAATACTTTTCATTGTGTGGGATGTGGAAGTAGTGTGGTAGTTCTTGATTTCTAAAACTATAGTCCTCAGACATTTTTCACAATGAGGGCTTTTCATTTGAATTTTGTCAAATTCATTCTGTGAATATGTCAGTTATTAATGATCCAAGTACCCATATTGATGTGACACAATATTATGTAATAGCTGTGGAGACACAAGAGAGAATATGTTTGCCACTACTGATTTATTATCAATTCTTTAAACATTGTAGGATGATTATTATGATATAATAGGAATAATACATAGATCAATAAAGTAAACTTAAAGCACAGTTAGGAATTGTTGCACAGTTGTACCAAAAATTACAATCGTCCCTCTCTCAACCCACAATGTATCCATATTTTCACCAGAATGTGTGATGTGTTCGGAACTGGGGATTGCTGATGATAATAATGATATTTAAATAGTTATACTCTGCCTCGTGTCAGCTGAGGTGAGATTGCAGTACATTCTCAGATGTTCCCCTCTTGAGGCAATATTGTAGCAGTTATGGAAACCACATTGTGAAAGGTCAAGATCACTGTGAGCTCAAAACATCAGGCTAATGCACATTGTCCCTAACACCTCCTTTGGATTTGCAAAACATGCTCAGGTTGGCTCCTTGGTGACAGGGTCTTAAGGGCAAGGTCGCTGTAACATCAATTGTGTTGAAAAAAGCCTTCATGGATCACAGTCTTTACCAGGAGTGGTATTATTGTCGATTGCAGCTTTGCAGGGCTACAACCCAAGGGTGAGAATTCTAGTTATAAATGGTTTCTGTAATAACTTTGAATAAATGTGAAAGTGTAATTGACCAAAGGTAACAAACCATCTGCCCTCAGGCTGCTCTCCCGGGCTCCTCTGAGCAGTTCCATGCAGTTTGTGCTCATATTCAAGTTTAAAAGTGTGCAGTTTAACAAACCTGGTGGGTGGTGGTTAAACCTATACAGCTGCTTTTAGATCACAATATTCATGAGGCGTAACCACTAATTTGCTCGCCGCATAATGCACTAATATGGCCTGGAGAGGTAAAACTCCCTTAGTGTGCAGATTGGTCAAGTGCCAAGATCCTTGTTTAAGGTTACGGCTAAAAACACTCACAAGAACAAGCTATTACACATATTTTTAACTGTCAATAATACTCTGACCTTCTCAACACTCTTTTTGAGCACATGAGTGACCATTTATAGCCTAATTAAAATGCCTTTGTGAATTATTTATCAGTAAGTCATTAGCTGGACCTTAACACCTCAAATTGAAGGCTGTTGATAATAAAAAGAAGATGCTCCTTGTCCTCACAGCCAGTCTCAGCGTGGGCATTAAAAAAAAAAAGAAAAAAGAAGAAGAAAAACAATAAATGCATAAATCCTGTTGTTCTTTTATTAATGTGCTGGATTGTTTCTGAATTTTGATGTAATCACAGAACAGCGCAGCTTGAAGCTTTGCCAAATTACTGTAGGTAGGAAGCTAACATTACTGTCAGGCAGACACAAATACTGGCTGTGGCTCAGCTTCCAGAAATCGTCAGTCTCTGTCTTCCCCTGACCATGTGTCGATGTATGCTGTTCAAGAAAGTAAACTTAATTTGTCCCAATTACATAGCAGCCTTCATCACTGAGGTGTGTTTAAATGTTTGTGCGCTTGAATAAGTGACTGTGACTGATCAAATGAAGCAGGTTGAAATTGCTAAAGCAGTAAAATCATCTTTATAAGTACAAGTCCATTTATCAAAACATGGATTCATTTCCAGTTAAGTAGAAATGACTTCATTGGTATTATCTAGCAATCACTGTTCTATTTGTCCCATTTAACATTCAAATGTGATAAACACACAGTGATGACGGTCCTAAAATACACACACTGGCATCACAGGTCCAGTTTGTCTCATTAAATGTCCCTCCAGCATAGCTTGATGATAGTTAAAGACTTGTACAACCATGAATCACTGACAAATCCTTTCACACTTTCCCATTTCTCCTCACCTCTGTGATGCTTCCAACATGAGTCCTCTGTGTGGGCTTAAATTGGCCAAGGACAGCAGAGATGAAAGATACCCCATAATGAGGTTTCTCCCTTAAGAATCAATGTGTAGCTTTGTCCCAGGGGCCACTGAAGGTTGTCTTTAAAATCAGTCTACTGCAGGGTCCCTAGCCTACACAGACAGACTATATATCATCCTGCCACCGTGCTGATGAGCAGGAGTGAGTTTTAAACAGAGGCAAAGAAGCTTCAGAGACATCTGTCAGTCTTGAATAATGTAATGCAAAAACTGTATAAGTGAAGGCTTCTGTGACATACTGTGCCTTCTGCTGGTAAAACACGTGACCACCCTGATCATTGCCCTGCATAATCAAATTGCCCTTTGGGAATGAGATGACTTTGTGTCTCGGGGAGATAATGCAGAATATGATGATCAGCTAAACTGGGCCCAACCTTGTGTGTTAGTGTAATCATCCCAGGATTTATATGATTCTGTACCATCAAGGATAAGTCCTTCCTGTATTTGACAGTGGAGAGCAAAGAGTGCAAGTCTGTAATCTTTCCCATGTTCTACAACATTTGCTTTGTGCTTGACCTTTTACACTGTAATTCAAGAGGCACTTTGTGAAGCTAATTATGATCGAAGCTTAATAGTGTGGGTGTTTAAGAAGTGGTGGAGTAGAACTTTGCTCAGTATGCAAATAGAGAAGAAGAAAAAAAAAAGTTGTCGATGTTTACAATAGGCCACTAACTTGAAGTGGAAAGGCACTGAAAACTTAATGAGCGTCTTTTTTTTATTTATTTCTTATTTAAAGGAAGTTTCTCATTCACTCTCTCTTTCCTCTGCAGTCCGTCTGCTTTGAGGCCGGGCAGCTGTGTGGGGCACCGAGTGTGGATCCTGCTCGCCATGACTCACCTCACTCTGGACTTCTCTGTGTGCAGCCCCCTCAGTCAGGGCCTGGGCATCAAGCTCACGCCTAAGCTGGTGCCTCGCTCACGGCCTCGCTTGCAGCCCCTTTGGGATACGCCCAACAAGCTCCACTGGAGAACAGTGAGCCCCTTGGCCCGCCGGCTCCTCAGCCCCGTCCCCCCGCCCCAGGACAACAGGGTAGGGATCGGGCTGAAAGTCAAAGGTCTAAAGCATCGAAAGTCAGCATATAAAGGACAAACAGCATGTAAGGAGTGTCGGCTGAGATACTCTCAAATAGAGACAAGTGACCCGTCGGCTGTAAAAGCTGAAGCTCCAGCGGCTTTATCAAGCGGGAGGTTGTTAATTAGAGCAAGGAGGCAGCTCAAATGGGACAGCTACGACAAGTCTCAGGAGGGCCGGACTACCACCGTGGCTGGATTTATTGACTGGGGACCCACAGGGACAGACAGCATAGATGAGGACAGCAAACTGGACACCAATGTAACGCTGTCCACCAGGGCCTCATCTACCACAGTGGCCACGACCACTAGCACTACAACCAGGCTCTCCCAAAGGACGTTCACTGTGGTGACCACAACGGAGTCCAAGAGCACCACCAAGCCCACTAACAGCAACACGGAGACTGTCAAACCACCAAAGCCATACGGGGACACACCAGGTAAGACCACAGCTGATCCATCAGGATGAATCTCATGTGTGATGAGCGTGAGAATGCTTGAACCGTCTTGTTTTATGAAAGATGATGATGAGACCTAAGAGGGTCCAATCCTGTGCCTTATACTTTCTTCTGCTCTGAGACAAATGAAACCTTAAAGATAGAATTGCAACAATAGCAACACCACTATTGTGTGCATTAATGTGTGCTGGTATTCCCACTTTCGCTCCAAAGTGTGCTGATGCCAGCACATCATGATGCCTGTCTGGTGTCCTTTGTTCTTTAGATAAACACATTACATTATTCACTCGGCTTGCTGGATGTATATTAGTAATTGAAATGTTAGCAATTGTTTTACTCTAAGCAATGCTGAGAGTTTGCAGTAAATACGCACTTTAAATTGCATCAGGCAAGGCCATGCTACAGCACAAGCTATGCTTGTGTCTCCACCGGTGGTTACTTGGTGCTTTAGTTGGCACAGCAAGTCCATTTTTGATGAAAGCTGCCTCAGTCTGCATAGAGATCAAACCAAACAGAAATACCAATATGAAAGGGAAAGTATGTCGTGATTTTTAAAGTGAAATATCTAATGTATTTGAATCATTGTTTACTTCATCTATGAAACATTACATCACCCATGGAGGCAACTGGCCAAAGGGCAGAGGCACTTAAGTACAGTTTTGGCAGTGTGGTTAAATATTTTAGGAAGTGTGGCGATGGTACACATATCCTTATTGCTTAAACTACTTACAGTACATTTAGGCAATTTGTTCTTATTGTCCATCTACTCGCGCATGTGCAGAACAACTATTTACTACAGACGTGGTGTGCATGCGCAGGAGCAGTGTTTCAGAAAAAGGTGTGTTTTTGTCCATCTACATGGAGATAGAGTCCGTGCGTTTTCACAAAGTTCCACATTGGGAGCCATTTTCAAAAAAGTTGCATTTTCAGTGGCTTCCAGCACCATCTTTGAAACCCAAACTGCAATTAAAGTTTAAAATTTTTGCTTGAAAACACTGTTGTGTAAATGGGGCCTTAGGCACTTGCTAACATGCGAGTACATTATTATGCAACTGCATTTCTTGGTACTTAAAAATGTCGTACCTCATTAAATTTATGTTCATTTATTGACTATAACAAGGTTTAGTTATTGTATCGTGAATGTTCACTGTGTTTCTCTCAAATATGGCTTTAATTGGACTTTAATTATCAATACAACAAATTCACGCGTGCGTGTTCAGTAAGTCCGTGCACAGCATAGCTAACACAAAATTAGTAAGGTGCGTCAGACATGTTTTGCTATTCTAGTTAAAAAAAACAAACAAAAAAAAAAAAGATCAAACAAATACAATAAAGAATGAGCAGTATGAAAAATCCTAAATTTTAAAGTCAAAATGGGAAAAAAAAAAAAAGAAAAGAAAAGTGGTGGACACTGAGGCAAAATCCTCGCCCACCTCCACCCCCAGAGAGTCAAAGGGATTGATTGCAAATCGTGGAAAGCCCACCTTGGTTGTGCATTTTCAGCGAACACAGCTGGTGCGTGTTAACTTGTGGGAAGCTGATGTGGGATATAACAATTCGTATTGTTGCCCTACAGACTTCTACTCGGATTGCCGAGGTGCCTTTGTGTGGGTGGGACAGCATGACAAATGACTTGTGCTGCAAAATTTCTGATGAAGCTCCTTGTTGGCAGGTGGAAAGAGAAGGATCTGGCAGCATTAAGAGCCATGTGGGCGGCACTTGGCTGTAAACAAGCTTCCCTGGACAACAGAGTCAAGAACCACAATGCACTGGGGGATTAGACATTCCACATTGGGAAGATGAAGGGGGTCAGAATTAGTCTTTAGTAATGTGATGCTGCTTCCTTACAGTCTATAATTATAATGCGAGATAAACCTTTTTTTCCTCTACCTCGAAATGGAGCTACTTTTTGTAAATAAAATATTACAGCTTAGGGACTCGGCCCCTGCTTCACGGACCATGTCCTTGACCATATTGTAGCTCTCGTGCCTGATATACCCCACATGAGCATATGTAATTTTTATGAGTAGTCCCACTGTGCTGTGGACACACAAACCCTTCAGCCAGCCATAATAGATTTACCATTTCATTAGGTCTATAAGGAACATGGCCTTTTAAATGGGCCGTACCAGTAGCGATAAAACATAAGTCATGTTTAACAACTTGGGAACAAGAACTGTGCTAATTGAAGTTTTCACATCTGCAGCAATCATAAAAAAAACGTCATCAAATTAGGACGGGAATAATAGGAGGTGCTCAGGAGTCCTTGATCACCTCTTATTTTGTCACAATGAAAAAAGTCTCGAGGCAAAAATTATTTCCGTAGGAATGAGCTGTGAAATGTGGTGGGAGCATTTTCTCTGATTTCATTAATAACTCGTTCATAACTGCGTATTGATACAGTGAAACGGCACCATGTCCCGAACAAGCCTCCTGTTGCCCCTGAATCCATCTATAATACTAAATCTGCTTAATCCCATTAACGGTCAGGGGAAGTGAGAGCCAAAACTCTAAACGCTAAACAATGGGCAAAAGTTACACACATTCACATTCACCTGGACAAATCCCCAGCATGCACAAGGAGAACAGATTGGCCTTGGCCGAGAATTGAATCTGGTTATTGTTGCTGTGAGGAAAGCGTGCTAACCACTGCATCACCGTGCCGCTGACTCAGTACTTATATAAGGAAAAAAAAAAAAAAGAACCACTCGGCTCCATCTCGTTTCCAATTTAGGCTTGAGGAAGGCTGGAAGAGATCCAAGCTAACATTTGGTACAGCGCACAGGTCTCCAGTCCATCACAGGTCAAACACAGAGAAACAGGGCCAGTTTACATGGAAACGTTTCAGGTGAAAACACATTGTTTGTTCGTTTTCGTTTTCGAAATCGACACGGTAACACTTTGAAAACGATGTCCATTCACATGGAAACTGCATAAACCCTGAAAATAATATAGTTTACTTGTTGGGCCACATGTTGGTGCTACTGGTAGTTCTTTATAATGTAATCACACACACATGCCCACAGAGAACACTACGCTATAGACATTAACTGTGGCGAGCACACGGACATTCATATAGACAGACAACACAGACAGATTTCTACTGCAGATGACTCCTAATTATAAAACTCTCAACTCCCAGGAGAACATGGACTGGGAGTCATGACACTCTGGAGGCCGCCATTGTTCTTATTGTCCGCCTATTCGTGCATGTGCAGAAGAACTTACTGCAGCCACAGTGCATATGCACAGTAGGGTTGTTTAGGAAACATTGTGTTTTTCTTTGTCCGCATGAACACATTGTGTAAACAAGGCCACAGTCACACAACTTAACTCCTTCAGTTAATTTAGACTGGTCAGTTAACCTCAAACACGTTTGTTTTTTTTGCACTCAAACTGTGTACCAGGAGAAAAACCCTTACATGCACAAGGAGAATTAAACTGGGATATCTTTACATGAGGTTTACAGTACTAACCACTTTACCACCATGGCAACCACATAGCACTCATATCAGAAAAAAAAACACTCAGCTCTCCTGTACAAGCATAAATGAAAAAAAGTGTAGGATTTAATGTCAGTGCATAAATGCATGTTGCACAATAGAGATATTGAACTGTATGTAATGACTGAAATTAAATGGCAAGCTTGTAATTGTCTCGGCTGCGTTGTTGTGATCTCTTTATTTTGTCTTGATTGGGAGGTGAGTGTGAGACCACCTGTGACACAAATGATGACTTGATATTGTATCCGGGAGGAAATCATTTCTCCATTGCTAACTGAAAGCTGAGAAGAAAAAAAAAACGACTTTATTTTTTTTTTTCCGGCTGGGTACACATCATTGTATCAATAAGCAGACTGTGTCTCATCGCAGCAGATGAATCAAATCACTTTTCAAAGGCCGCACAACTGATGCAGAAAAACTTTCCTTTGGCTTCACAACACATTAACCCATGTCTGATTCATATTAGCCCCAAGGCAAGATATAATTACCACACCGACAGCGCTGCATTGGATTGCTGATGAAATGAAACTATTGCAGAAGAAGAGGTGCTTTGCTTTGTCTCTTATGGCTCCTGCTGTTGTCGGAGAGGATGTTTATGGATACATTACATTGAATCCTTCACTGATTACGGCAAATATATCCTCAGAAGAAAAAAAAGAAGAGAAACCCACGTAAACACTTTAAAATGATTATCTTAATCAGTTCGGAGATGAAAGGAGCTCATCTAACAATTTAACTCATATAGATTTCTGCCTGGGACTAGTGATTATTACAGCGTGTGTTCAATAAATGAAGAAAGTTTCACCCTCCGTGGGGGGCGAGAAGAAACAAGGTTTTATAACAACCGAGCAAAGACTCGTATATGGCACATGATTCGTACACACTGCAACATTTAGAGAGGCCTTTATGTTTATTACATTGACCAATTACAAGGATATTTCAAGTTAATATTATTTTTCCAACATTCAGGAAAAAAACAAAACAGCTATGATATTAACTTCGGTTCATTAAGGACTTGAATATTTACTCTGATAAATCACGCACAGGATGTTATTTTGAGATCGTGAAAAAACCCTTTTATTTTTTTAGATTTTGCAGCTTATCTGCGTTGTGGTTTGAGACTGGGATTTCACTTTTCTTCATGATTGCAGAAGCTTATTCGATGTCAATAGCTACCATAACTTAGCCAGTGTCCAATGGGTTTGATTAGATTAAATATAGTCAAAGAGAAATGATTGTTTGAAGAATTGCGTAATAAAAAGGTCATCTGTCGGCATATCATTGAGATAAAACTGATCACAAGATCTTATCAAATATGCTTTCTACTGTAGAAATGATAGAATTTAGGGCAAATAAGACCGTGGAAGCAAAAAAAAGGGCATCAGACTTGAGGACAAATTACATTTAAATGGGACCATATTTGTGGGATGAGAGTATGTGACTTGCGATCTTTGGACATTCTTGACCTTTGATGCTCAGTCCACACATGTATGTGGTTTAATTTAAAAAGATACAAATGTTAAAGGGTATAATATATATAACATCAATTAATTCCAATCACGATGGTAATTTTTGACAAGAGCAGAAATTAGATAAAATAGCAATACGTCATTGTTAATCATCACAATTTTTAAACAAATAAATGTTAAATAGATTTACCATAGCCTTGTGTTGTTGCTCCTCTACAAATGTAATTTATTGCCTCTGGCACAGCTGTTGGCAACAATATGATTTCAAACTACAGGAAATCAGTAATTCAACCAAAAATGTACCACTTGGTGTGAGATGTGAGTTTAGGGGTTAATTATGTGAGTTTCAGGCGCCACGTGTGAGAGATGAAAAGCTCCGCTTCGCTTTATAAAATGTTAAATTTATGTCTTATGACTCGGTCTGCTGGTGAAGTAGCTCTATTAAGTATGCAGGGGAGATACATTTTATCCCCTGCTGTGGTGCAAATAATGCAACAGGGTGGCGGCTGCATAGACCAGACGAAGGTTTATTCCTCCACCACCCTCAGCAACAAAGAACTAATCCACCAAATATACATTATGTTAAATATCTGCACTTTTTGGGTGGTATACTATAAGCAGGTTTACAAGATCTGATTTATTTTGTGAATTATTGGAATGAATATACAAATAGAAATGTGACATGTTACATCTTATATCGCTCTCAAATGTCGTTTTTAAAGACACATTTCGGGATTCAATGTTGTTACAATACCCTGCCAAAAAACTAAACACAACGCGACGCATTCAGGTCCAAACAGATCCAAACATCTGTTTAAGATATAGTGTAGGCCATAGCAGTGAGTCTGGTGCACATGCAAATGCAAACACATATACACTGTGAGCTTGATGTCAGGGATGTGAGTGGGATTTGGTATCAGCTGTTAGTTGCTCCGTGTTGTTTTGTCATCCTTCAAGCTCACCCTGGCTGTGCCAGGTGATCTGTGACAACTCTCCGGTGAACGATGCAAAGATTCACCTATTTTTGCATGCAACGCTGCCGTGATCCAGTTTGCATTCAAAGCATGCAACTTGGTGAACCCCAGGTGTTCTTCTGCCAGCGTGAGTGAGGAGCAACATATAGACTTAAGACGCCATCAGTTGCAGTGTTACAAATTGGTGCACGGTTTGTCATGCTAACTCGCTAACAGCCACATCATAAACAAATAAAATCAAATAATCAGCACTGGGAATTCAATTATCATTTTATTTGTATTTGATCACTCCTTGCAGGGAGAGTGTTAGTTTGCATCTGCTCTCTTTCCTCATATAGTTTTCGTTCTACCTGTCTCATCCAGCATATGACACTAAAACACCTCAGCTCTGAGTGAGTGAACCTCTGGGAGAAACAAACCCAGCCACCCTGACAACCGCAGCACGACTTGTAACCCGAAAGTACGAACATGGAATGACAGATTCGCTTGCTATATGACTTTATTATGGATTAAATGGTGGTTTTGGGGCATGTCATCGACTGGTAGAGCTGTTAGTTCTATAAAATGTGTAATATAGTAAAGAAATCCACAGAAACATGATATAAAAAATGCATTTCCATAAAGATATTGCTGGGGCAAATTAAGGGTGTCTAATAGCTTACTCAATTTCAGTCGTTTTATGTGTCATCCAAACAGCGGCAAGCACTCTTGGTTGCTCACAAAACTGATTTAGAAAACATGTTTTCCGAACAAAACCTTTCTTAGAATTCCACATAAATTGAATAATTTCTGCTGCAGCTCAGAATATGCAGATAGATTTGCATTTTAGGCCAGCAGTGACTGTGAGATTATAACCGATGCATGCAGCCGTGCAGTAAATGGGCTGCATGGTCTAATTCACCATGACTCATGAATACTGTAGGCAACCAGCATCCATGTAAGCCATGAGTGTACTTTCTCTCAGCCTAGTATGGCATGTGTGTGTCATGACTGCCTGTCACACTTCCATCACTCACAAACATTAACGTGTTGGTGTGTCTAATGAGACAGAGAGTAGTGCGGGAATTTCTAAATATAGTGTCTCCACTGGCCGTACTGTCAGGATCCACTCACCTTGACTGTGGCCAAGTATCAGAATATAATTGAGTAGTAAGGGTGATTCTAGATTTCTGAAAGCCCCATTGTTATCTTTTCAACAGGAGCTTATCTATGCACGTTCTTTATCACCGAAACAATTAAATGACACTAGAAATATCAAAACAACTAGAACGGGCACTTGGTAGAGCGCGTACCTTCGCCAAATACCACATTTGTTTACAGAAACGAGTTAGCATCGGTAGCATGTTAGCCGTTAGGATTGATTGATGCTAACATCACTCATAGCAACCTCAATGTGCAAAACACTGAGCGGGGGCACCCAGATAAACTAATACCCGAGTCTTGTGGATACTTGCCGAACCTAGATATTAGCAGCAAGCTCCAGAGCGGAGTTAGCGTGGCAGCTTCCGTGCTGCAGCCCTGACTGACGGCGCACCATGGAGCTCCAGTGTGTCCACAATGGAGTAAATATGTCACCTTTCCAGGTGCTGTTCAATCCCTGTTGGATGATGACAAATCATCCCTGAAGATTTCATGCAATTTGGGTCAGTAGTTTCTGGAAAAAGTTGGTAACATACATACACACATACATGTTTGTTAGCGAAGGTACTAAGTGTAATCAACGTGTGAGGCTGCCTAACTGTCATACAGCTCCCCACCACTAGTGGAGGCTACAGGGACGTCAGACAGCTGTTTCCACACACAGTGGTCAAAATCTGTTCCACGGCCCTATTTACACGTTTCAAGTGAAAACTCATCGGTTTTGCATTTTCGTTTCAGAAACCTTTCGTGTTTGCACAGCAGCATTTTGCAAATAATGTCAATGTCCGTTTACACAGAAACACTGAATACAATGTAGTTAGCATGCCAAGCCACTAGCTTGCTTGTTAGTTTGTTTTCTAATAAAACCACACTCACATGCGTGCAGAAAACATCAATACTGACGAGTACATGGACATATATGGAGAGACAACCAAGTTGGATTGTTGTGGTGACTCAACTAGAAAATGACCAAGTCCCAGGAGAATATGGAATGAGAGTCATGACACTCAGGAGGCCGCCATTGTTAATATTGTCCATCTACTTGCTCATGTGCAAAATCTCTATTTATTGCAATCATTCACACTGGGACTGAATCAAGAGTTTTTCTGAAAAGTCGCATTTTCCCATTTCCACAGAGTCGGAGTGCTTTCAAACAGTTGCGTTCACAGTTGCTCCGAGCACTGTTGTCATGTGAACGGACATCCAAAACGCAACAAAAGCTTTCACTTGAAAACATTGTCATGTAAATAGGGCCCAAGAATATAACACATTTCATTAAAATGACCTTTCAATATACGCGACCAACTAACTTTGTTAAAATTAGAAGATTCGTGGATTTAGAGAATTTTGGCGAGTCCTCATTAAAATTTCACAGACAAATTAATCATCAGATACATTTCGTTTTTTCTCTTCCAGTAACTTCTTTGCACACACTAGGTTAGCTGTTTTCACATTACAGCAAATAGATCAGTCCGTACTGTACATATGCGTTTAAGTTGCATGTTTTTCATATATCCAGATTAATATATCTCTGACATCAAGTCATCATTCATTAATTTCTTTAGTTTTCCTGCAACTATACAATGTACACCCACGCAGTGGAGTGATGACAGTTGAATCCTGTTTCATTCATTCAAGTTTGTTCCAAAACCTGCAGTTTGCATTGACAATAGCAGTAAATGTCAGGGCTCCGGCCCTGAGCACATATGTATCTAAACAGGTCACAGAGGCCCAATGTTGATCCAGCTATGATCAAAAGCGCGTGCTGAAGTGAACCGTGAACTTTGTGTCCGCCTCACTGCCATCAAACAGGATGAATCCCACACTTGTTTCAGAGCTTTTTTTTCATGTAGGCTGACGTTTCGGCAGACACTTTGGTTGAGTTGGAAACCAGCGACGTAGTGACACAGGGAAAGTACATGACAGCTTGCCACAGCTCGTGTGATTTGCAATTTTTGACTGTGGGCTACGTGTCTTACCTCCCCCTCACTCTTGGCAACGGACACCTCATGACAACAAAAGGGACAACTCTCTCTGTTACAGTTGGAAAACTCAACATGTTTACACAAGGGTAAAGGAATGAATGCTGCTCTTAATTGTTTTAAAGCCCCGTAGCAGATTTCTTTCTGCCTCATTTAACTAGTTTGAACTACTCTCATGCAAGTCATCTGTCAGCACATCGGCTGACGTTTAATGACTTGCAGCCTCAGGTGGCCATGATCCTGTAATGAGGCTGTGTGACAGCAGGCCAATGGCAGTCTTGGTGAGTGGCCACACACACAGCGCAGCCGTGGTCGTTAACAACCGACATGTAACGTGCAATTTCCTGTATTAAGACAATGTGATACCAGTGCGTACACAACATCACTTCTCTTCACAAGAGGTTGAAACAGTCAAGGAAGTTTGTATTCGACTACTTTTAGATGACCTAAAATGTACTCGATTACAAGGAAAAGTAAAGGTCTCTAGTAGTGTGTGTGTTTTCTCAAGGTACTCTGAAATAAAAGAGTCTGTCTCTTTGTGTTTTCCCTGCGATGGACTGGCCAACTGTCCGGGGTGTACCTCCCTGTACCTATAGCATGATATAGAAGACATATATTAAAACTAGAAAGTATATTTCCCCAAAAAGTACTCTGAGCTTTGCGACATTTTAACCACGTCATAACAGTGTTGGCCTTCCCTTCAATGTACTTTATGAAATATCTACTTTCCAAATTAAGTTAATCTGTTTTGTCAACTACTGTAGATTTAAAGCACAATTTTATCTGAGTTGAAATAATTAAGTCACTGGCTACATCGGAATTGTTTAAATGCTAAGTCTATTTATGGGCGTCGTGCAGTCAGTAACTCATGAAACTTAAACAAAAAAATGTAAAACTACATAATAATGAAAATACAAGCACCTTTACTTGTAGGACATCCTGGAACTGTGATTACTAACTGAATGATGCTCAATGTTTTTAATAAAATGTTTTGTGCGTTTACTAATACAGTAATTATAAAGTAAGTAGGATTCATTGTTGCCCATGTCTTTCTTAACTTGCCTGGAAAGCAGTTTTTAGAGGAGCAATGCAGGTCTCAATGGACGATTCCTGTTAATCCCACTCTTATTGGACTCTGGTCAAAGTGGAGGAGGAGGAGGAGTAGGAGAAGGAGGAGGAGGAGGGATTGGGTGGGGATGGGGAGTTGGATGGGTGGGGGTGTCAAGTGCTGTGGTGCCTCCAGATGCTTGCCGATTGTTCCCGGTGTTTGTGCTGTGAGTAACTTCAACCCCCCTCTACTCTTCGCAGATGGAGCTGTCAGCTCCATTACGGGTATGAGATGATTAAACCTGCAGTCAGCATCGCCACGACTGATGACTTGGGTCTTGTTAGACGATATGAGGGTTGAAAGATTAAATATTATGGGGTAAAGTCAGAGTAAGCAAAAGGGAGGTAATATTTGTTCCTGAGAGACACAACAGCGCCTCGCAAGCTTTGTTGTACGACAAGCTGAAATAGACGTTTGTGATAAGTCAGCGCAGCAACTACGAGGTATTTAAAATAAATAGATCCATCTGGCAAAGATTCACTTTCACTGTAAAGCAAAGTGAGCACATGTAAAATGTATGTTAAGTGTCTTGGATATCTATTTTTAAAGAATGGAGTTAAGTGAACACTGTAATGCAGAATTTTGCCCTGCTGTAGACCTGTAGAGGCGTACAATACAGCCTCTTCAACAGTGAGACACACACACGCACACGCACACACACACACACACACACACACACACACACACACACACACACACACACACACACACACACACACACACACACACACACACACACACACACACACACACACACACACACACACAGATAGCGAAACCACTTTTCCCTACAGTTACCATGGCAATCCAATAAAGTTGCCATTTCTCTCTGTATTGACTCAATAAAGTGGGTAAAAATGAATCTCCTCTTGGTGAAGCATTAAATCTGGACTTAAATGCTGATGCTTGGTGACAGGCGTGCAGAGTCAAACCCCATGTCCCTGATTTACAGAAAAGCTCAGCCAAGAGGAGATGAATGGGCCAGACTGAGCAGATGCTGTTTCACTTTCGGTTTCTCCAGCTCTCTCTTCTTGACTTGACACATCTGCCTTAAGGAGGAGAAGTACAGATGTTGACTGAGACACTGTTTTGGATACGAGGGAATTTTTCTGTCAATCAGTCGGGGCCACAGCAGAATCTTAATACGAGCTCTCTTCAAACTCATTGGAGCTTTATGTTGTTTTGCCTTTGTTGGGAAATTGCCTGACAGAAGTCAGAAGCACTGCAGGTGCACAATGTGTTTCAGAGCCTTTTCCAGTTCAGCTAAGCCAAACCTCCTGTCACCTGCATGACAGTGCCCATGTTTGAAGATGGCTTGTTTGAAGCTGTTTCAGCAGCAATGCCACTTTACACCCATCTGAAAATTGCAGTCATTTTCATTGGAGCTCCTCCCTGCTGTTCCTACCACAGATAGGAACACACAGCAAGCATATTTTCCTGTAATGGAGGCCATCATTGAAGTAACACACCACACTCTGGCCAGTCCTTTTTTTTTTTTTGTTTGGGCCATTTTAGCCTTGGCCCATTTAGCCTGAATGCATTTATGCAGCAATGCCTTTCACACCGGGCGAAAAAAGG
Source organism: Lipophrys pholis (assembly GCF_963383615.2). Taxonomy (NCBI): domain Eukaryota; kingdom Metazoa; phylum Chordata; class Actinopteri; order Blenniiformes; family Blenniidae; genus Lipophrys; species Lipophrys pholis. Next base: position 13,526,606 of record NC_137630.1, on the reverse strand, counting down.
AGTGTAGAGTAATTGTTTCTCCCCCTCTTCAACTTTCTTTCTCCCCCCCCCCCCCCCCCCCCCCCCCCCCCATCCCGCTCCTCTCGCAGCCTCTTCTCCTCTAAGTGTTTTAGATTGCTTGGTGACTCAGTGGAAATCAGCCGAGATTGACACTGTGACACCAGCCTTAATTGGCAATTCCTAACTATCAGCGGGCAACCTCTGACGGAAGTCTTTAGCCAACCTGTTCTACCCAGGTGCCTGGTTGTAGGGGAGACAATCTTGGAAGGGTCATGCAGAGTCATTAGCATGTATTGAATAGCCCTGTATGAAAGCACTGTGCGGTTTGTGGGAGTGAGGTGCCTCAACCTCCACAAGCCGCAACGCTGCTTTACAAATGAGGGGCCCTTCCCACATTTTTCAGGAGCTTTTAAGCAATCAGTGCGTGGGCAGAAGTACCATTAGCTCTGAATGGCTCTTTGCAAAGAAAGGCTCAACCTGCCACACACACACACACACACACACACACACACACACACACACACACACACACACACACACACACACACACACACACACACACACACACACACACACACACACACACACACACACACACACACACACACAATAACTCATAAATACATGCATAATAATTAAATAGTCATTTTCCTCATCATTTTGCTGCATGAACTTGTTATATCATTCTTAGTCACAGGACAAGCTGCCTGCAATAAAGATGCTGTCACATAATTCACCATACAAACTGCAGAGAGACAAATCAGGGATCCAGCAAGGTCAAAATCTGCAATAAAAACCGCAGCATACCAAGATTAAATTGTTGCAGAATGTGATGGCTTTCACTATTATTATTGACAGACAGGGCACATTTCCAAGTACATAATGTCAATGATCACTGACTATAATGACATTAATTGATTTTTATCATAAATACCTAGGAATAATTTAAGTATCTCATTTATTCATGGAATCTTTCTAACTCACGTTCACATTGCCATGGTTATTAGCACACCCTCCATTATCTTTATTTAGATGTAATTACTTCATGCACACACAATTATTCTTTGTGTCTCACTAATTCAATTTTGTATAAATAAATGGTCTCCAAATGAGTCTTATGTGGTTCAGTCGATGCTATCGTAAGTTGTATTCTAGATACTTATGTGGCTGTATGTACTACAGTCACTCAGGCACTATACACTTGATTATTTGCACAGCGCCAGCATTCTCCTATACGAACCCGACCGATTAATCGCCCGGCCAATTTACTCAGCCAATTATAACCATTAAAGATCGGTAATGGGCCAAAATGCAGGGAATATGGTGTTTTTCCGGTGTTTCCTTGTGTTACGTGTCCAGTAGAGAATGCCCCGACTCCTTTCATGTTACGCTCCAGCCGACGATGTATTTACTAAAAAAAATTGGTTTACCTCAGTTGTAAGTTAAGTAGCTTGTGAAATAAACAACAACTCAAAACATTTCCCATGACGTGCCTCGTTGTGTTATTCGCACTTGACTGATGTGTTAGCTCGTTCTCTGTCCGTGCTTTTATCACTACTGCCACACTGACCGGACTTCTGCATCCTTGATTTGACACCATAACGCACATCATTACGAATCAACGTATTTACGTCAAGGTGTCAGCCCTGCACTTGAAACAAATTAATTGACCGATATATTGGTTTTGTGAAATTTTTATACTCCCTAATATCGGAATCGGCCCCCAAAGAATTGGTCAGGCCTTGTTCTCGTACAATGGACCATCTTTTGACTTTACTTTTTTTTTTTTTAATTCTTAGTGACTTAAGTTCAACAAGGTGTAAGAAACGTTCCTAAGCCATTATGGTCCATATTGACACAACAACATCACACAACTGCTCCAGGATAGTTGCCTCACCATTCATGTGTGAATGTCCACTACTTTCAAAAGGTGCTATTTTGGACTGACATGTCATGACTTTAGGGGCCATAGGAGTACAGTGGATTCATTGTTATGAACGACCACCTAGTTTGAGAGCTTCTGAATTTTGTGACCTTGTGTTATCCTGCTGGAAGTGTCCATTAAATGATGCTACACTGTGGTAATAAAAGGATGGACATAGTCAGCAATAATACGTTGAAAGGACACTCGTCTGTTACAGAGGGTCCCAAAGTGTGCCAAGAAAATATCCCCCCAAATCTTTACTTCACCGGCAGCAGCTTGATTCCCGATGAAAAGCAAAATGGAGCCATATTTTTATGTTGTTTACGCCAAATTCTGACCCTGCCATCTGAATAAGGCAGAGGGAATCAAGATTCTCTCTCTCGCATGCACACACACACACACACACACACACACACACACACACACACACACACACACACACACACACACACACACACACACACACACACACACACACACACACACACACACACACACACACACACACACACACACACACACACACACACACACACACACACACAATTTGAGATTCAGTGTTTTGCTTAAGGGAACATGGACATGTATACCGGGGATGGGGGATTAAACTAGAATCTTGTGGTACAAAGATGTCCTGCTCTACCTACTGATCCATTCTCAACTGACAGCAGTAGCTCCTGGTGGGTTCAAGGGCCTTTTCCAGGTCCTCCAATTTGCTTTCACCTTCACCTAGACATGCGTACAAATCAACAATAGCTTTGTAAGCAGGTGTGTGAATGTCTTTTTGCGTTTGCTGTTTTTGGCCCAATGTCTGCTGGATCCACCCAGTTCTCATGGCTCCAACTTGGGTAAAGCAGGAGCAGGATATTTTTCTTTGACTAAATAATCCTAATCCTACTGTAAAGCCACAGTGGATTTCTTGCCACCAGAGGGCAGCAGAACAAGTGCAACTTTGATCATTTTTAAACAATCAATCAAAGAAACCATTTATCTCCTGAGCCAGCCATATGTTAGATAAAATAATATTTGAGAAATATTTTCACATTAAAATTCTCTCTTTTGCTCTTCCTATAAAATAGACTCATATAACTGATGTCTCATTCTGCAGTTGAGGGTATTTTCTCTTTTTGCATTCCAAAGAAATGTATATTCAGCTTTGTGTGTCTCCTCTACACTAACAGAGCTTTAAATACATACTTAAACTGGCCGAGGTGTGATCTAGTAACGGTTTGCTCATATCAAAAAAGGGACGGCGTGTGGAAGGTGATGTACCAATAGGATGCACCAGGGATTACATCTGACAGGCACTCATTGCTGTGCTGAACTTCATGTGTGTGGGATTTCCCCCAGATTGTTCGAAATAGAGTTTTATATCAATATGCAAATCAATTCAACCTTCAGCACAGATGCTGCCGTTATTGTGATGAGAGACATTCCTACAGCTGGCTCACCATGACTATTGTTTGCCGAGTTTGTTACAAGATCCTTTCTGTTTTGTATCTCAAACCTGCTACCAGATTTATCTCGATCCAATTACACCATGGTGAACTTAAGCAAGCATTACAGTTCCCAGCTGATCTTTATTGAGTGAACTGGACCTAATAGAGACAAGACCCTCATTTGACTTCTTCTGTTTGTGTAAGAAATCACTCATGATGCCATTTTTTGCATCGCAGTAAATTAAGCCCGTAAAGTGTGATTAGCGACTGAAAAAGCCATCTAGTCAGGAACACACCAACCCCTCCTTTCATTAATGTCACAAAAAGGATGCAGAAACAAACGGCATTGACATATATTTACTGGGGTCTTTAAGGTTGTTAATATCAGACTAATTTCATGTTCACATGTTCGCATTATTCTTAGAGTCAGCTCGTCAAGTGGAAAAGGGGCTAAAATATTAGAAACGATATTCACAACGAACAATAAATTCACATGACATGTACAAAGAACATTCTTTCAAACAAGAGAAAGAGATGAAGTGAAATGGCTTGAGAGAATAAGCTGCACATTAGGTTATTGTACACACTGAAGAAAAAAATACATTAATCTCCATATTATTTCACACAGATGCCTAAAAGAAGACTTGTTATGCTATTGCACTTTTTCATATCATTATTCAACTGCAAATCCAACAAATATATAATATAGTGAAATATGTGTGATTACAGCTCGCTGGCCTTGTCACTGTGAGGGATACATCTTTCACTTTGTATTCTGTGTTTTCTGCCTTCGCCTTGACCTTTCTGCAGTGCCGAGGCCATCATTGTATCATTGTAATGGCAGATCAATATCATGCGTCTTTAATGCATTCAGCCTGAAAATGTGATGCGACAATGGTAAAACCCACACTGAGTTTTCTTTCTTTAGGAGCTGTGGTGTGAATCAGACATCACCCTCAGTGCACATTTATTGACTCCACACTGAGTTTTTACATCTGAACTGGGGCTCTCTTATTAAAAGTAGGTAGCGGGGGCAAATTTCATTTACCCACACTGTTTTTTGTTGACATGTTCATCAACCTGTCAACGACCAAGACGGCAAAAAAATAGAAAAGAAAAGAAAAAATCTCATTTAGTTCTTGCTGGGAGCGCTGATGAGGGCTCAGATCTCGTTGCCACAGAGGTCACGAGCGAGCTGTCCCTTCCTCTCTGTATCATTTCTGCCCCTTTCTTCCTCCATCCATCTCTCTCTCAGCCTCTCTTTGTTTGGCAGTGATTTGACCAAACAAAAAAAAAAACCTAACTGGGTATCTCAAAAGCAAGGTGACTGCCAAAGGTGATTTTTCAACCCGACTGCCAGGACACAATGAGTTTTAGATGGCCCGGCCAAATATCCCTGCCTCTAACTGGCTGTTTTGGATGAAAATAGAACTGGCCTCTGCGCTCAGATTTGTCACCCATGTCATTATCGGCTCTATTATGCCCCCACCCTCAAACATACTGCTCAGAAAATTGGGTTATAATGGACTTAATGCAGTGTTTGTGTTGCCGGACCTCACATTCTTGGGTTCATTCATTTCATTAGAGAGCCGTGCTTGGCAAGTGTGCACATTTTAGCTCCAAAAGGCAGCCTGAAGGAACTCTTAATGAGCTGCTTTGACTTAAATACCCTGAAAAGATGTAACAAACTAGGTGCCGCATGCTCATGTTTACCGGCTGAGCCGATCCGATTCCTGTCATCTGAAATTACAGAGCGGCTGGGCTGCTACACATGTGTGGCGTGTTTACAGACATCGCATCCATCAATCAATGGCAGTTTGTAAATCTGCTGATTCAAGTTTCACTTGCTTCTCTTTGCCTGGGCAGAGTCCACAGAAGGCTGGAGAGAAGCATAATAGGATTTAGCTCATAATGCTCCTTAATCAGCTGTCAGTTCCACAGATCAAATTCACGAGGTGCAGCATTCAGTGACGAGAACGCTCCTTTTTTAATGTAACATCAATGCGCAATGAAACAATTCTCTGTAGACACCTCTGCTATTGATCAAGTCAGGGCCAAGCTTTACTACGCTTGATCTCGGACAGATGTTAATTTATAACAGAAGACTTTCAACTCACCATCAGCCAGAAAACGAGCAGAGAGGAAGATGGTGGATAGAGGAGGGGGTGTAAAGGAAATGCAAATCACTTTACGGATAAGTTGATGTACTTGTACCGTGGCATGTGACTCTGATTGCACTGAGAAGGTAAGGCTTCTCTGTGCCGGTCAGAGATATCATTAATCTAAGGTTGACCCAGTCTGCCTTTTTTTAAAAAAAAAACATCCCGCAGAAGTTTATTATCTAAGAGGACGATGTCAAAGCAGAAGGAAAGCAGAGGAGAGGTTGTGTGCTCCTCCAAAATGACCGACAGCACTTCCTTTTGTGCGTTTCGGGAAGACAAATTGGCTTGGATCAGCAGCCAGGCAGCTGGCTGATAGAGAGGTGAAACGTATAAGGCCCATGTGGGCATTTTCATCATGACGGCTCCTCTTTTTATTTTTTCTGTCCTCCTGCAGCACGTCACCTGCTGCGGTGTGTCATTGTGTCCTAGTCACTCTCATGCTCTATCACTCACCCACACACATACACACTAAACTTACAATGCAGCGCAGTAGGCTTGCACTAATCCTCACTTTAGATATGTACTGCACAGTCGTGTTAGTGGATTACGGTCCTCTGGTAAAAGTGAGAGATCAGCACAGGCGGTAGTCTTGAGAGTATGTGTGCGGCTTTGGTTCATTAGTTGGACAAAACAAAGAGGGGGAAGCAGAGAAAATTTGGTTGTCCTTCAGAATCCTGAACAGTTTCTCATTTCAAACAACCATTATTAATTCTATGGCTTTGCATTGTCATGGATTTTCAACTAAACAAAACACTGTGAGAAATCGTGATTACACAGTTTTCATTGCTTTGACTTAATTCCACATGTACTGGCATGTTGGCAGTCCTTCGATTTAACACTACCAACCAGTTTAATGCACCAGTTCGCAGTAAAAATGACCATTTCCTGCTCTTATATGGGCACATGTTCAGGGAGCCACAGTGGTGGGACTCAAACCTGCAAACCCCCAGTTGTAGGATACTGGATTGTATCATATTGACTTCTATATATTCAGTCTGAATCTATCATCATTGCAATAATTTGACTTGGATTTCTTTTTCTTTTTTTGAGACAAGTGCAGGCAGATCGTCCATGGCTCAGTGCATCATGAATATTAACAGTTGGCTCCAATGAACTTATGACCTGTGGAGAAGTTCTGGCTGTCTCTTCCCTACTGTCACATATTTAGTGTGGCTCGCATGCTTGGATTGAAGGCAAAAAATTTAACAATTCCAGAAATACTGATATAAAAATGCCCACAAGGGACAAAAAAAAAATGGTTTAAATATAAATTATTTTTAAAACAGAGGTGATTTTCACAAATGTCAACATTATTCATGACATTATGTATTCAGCTTCCTGCTGCGCACCAAACAGAAGATATGACAGCAGAGTGTTCAAGAGTCTATAACCAAGATAAACTTAAACAGGATTGGTATGCACACCACCGAAGACTGCTGTTAATTCCAAAGTGCGAGGGCAAAGGAAAACATTGACTACGCACAACTCTAGATAACAGCAAATGTTGCTCGATGTGTAAGCAGTTAATCATGATCTCATACAATCCGTTTGACCCCGCGGTATATTTTAAGGAGAAAATATCATAGTGCTACTTCATTTGGAACCTGTTGCTGCTCCTTGCAATGACCCAAAAGGATCAGTCAATGCTGTTTTAAACCATTAGAGTTTGATTCACGAAAACAATAAATAATAAGATTTACTCCGCTTCTGTTTTCAGCTGTTGCCCTGTTATCACTTGTGACAAATGTTCTTTTTTTTTTTTTTTTTTTTAAATATGCATGTACTGAGTGGTTGATTACCATTCACTGTGTATTTTTGCACTTATTGCAATATTATGAATAACTAACAGGAATAAATATTAATGATCAAACACACGCACACTTACACTTCATAATTACTTTTTATAACAATCCTACTAATAGTACAAAATATAACATTAACACTAATCATACCACTACTGCCAATGATTTACTTAAGTGCCATTTAAAAAAGCAAAAAGCAAACAAAATAGTATTTACAAGAACACAATGCAATTCTAAACAATAGGACCAGATTAATACATTGAAAGAGAATATATTTCCATTAAAAACACCTTTTGATCAAATGTTGCATTTGATATTTCACTTCAAATATCCTATTAATGTTTGAATAGCGGCCTCGGGGCACAATTGACTGAGGTACTTTGAAGGTAGTGGAGGGAAAGAATACAAATTCTTTGTTTAAGGGAGTGCTGGTCAGAAAGTTGAAACACATTTTCTTTCAAATTTAGCTTCATACAAAACATACTAAAACTCCCAGAACAATTCACTATTTTATTGAAATAATTAATGACACTCCTGAATTATGAATGGTTGAAACATTGTTACAAAGGGAAGAGGAAAGTTTTTATACTCATTCCGGCGATCTTGGTGGAGTACAAACACAACACTATGTTGAAGTAGTGCTTAGCTTTTAGTTCTGAACAACGGCGGTGAAACCGTTTTTTTTCTACAAATGATTTTTCTGCACTCATGTTTATTTCTGTCTTTTTGCAGGTTTGGCAGTTCACCAGATAATCACAATCACTGTGTCTCTCATCATGGTTATCGCAGCCTTGATCACTACACTCGTCCTTAAAAACTGGTAGGAAAGATTCCTTTACTTTGAACTTCTTAGCACGGAACTAATCCACAGACACCGAAGCTGTAGCATACAGCCGGAGGCACAAGGTATGATTTTATGTTTGTTTCTTGTCTTTGGTGCGTGTTTTTGTAGCTGTGCGCAGTCTGGAAATGGTCGCCACAATAGCCATCAGCGTAAGATCCACCAGCAAGAAGAAAGCTGCCAAAACCTGACAGACTTCACCCCGGCCCGGGTCCCCAGCAAGGTGGATATATTCACTGCCTACAATGACAGCCTGCAGTGCTCGCACGAATGCGTCCGGACTGCCGTGCCCATCTACACTGATGAGATGATCCAGCAGACGCCTGTCTACAAGACCTCTTACAACGGAAACAGGTATGGCGGTCCAGGAACAGTTGAAACAATTGGCAATGATACTGTAAGTGTTCACCACAAGTAATATCAGAAGAAGATATTAGCAGCCATTTCCCCACCACATAAATGAAAAATACAAAAAGAAAATCTGAAACATCACGTTGTTCCATTTCTTATCAAGTTACTACCAGAGAAAATCAACATGTACCAATCTACGCAGATGAATTGCCTTTAATAAGGTTGTCCGGTGCCTCATTCATCATCCATCTGCCTCACACCCGCCTGGACGGCATGCCATGGTGGGCACAGATATCTAAATGTTCCAGTGATTCCTTTTTTGCTGTGCAATGAGTCAGCTTATAGATGTTTTTTCAGTGTAATTTCTTTCCAGTGCCAGATTCTGTATTTTTCTCCTTCATAAATGCGTATACATGTTGAAATAATTGACTTTTACGATACAATTAATCATTAATGTCATATCTTGAACTCATTATGATTCTTCACCTTAGCAATATTTGCCCCTTTTACAGCAAAATAAAGCGGCGATCAATGTAACGCTGGTGATTCATTGACATGTTTGCATTGTACTTTTGAAGTATTTTGCTCCTCCGTCTTTTGCTCCATCCATGACAAGGGGGTGTGTGATCATAAGCTGTTGAAGTGTTTACTGTCTGAGTGGATCACAGGTCCAGTCATCTAAACTGCAGGGTCAGCAAACATGCTCACACTTACTCAGCGCACCAGCAGCTGGTAGCAGATTCATTATATTGGCAGGAGGGGAGGATAATAATTCATCAGGTGTAAATAACCCCAAAATGTCCCCATTTGTCTATTGAAAATGATGAAAGCATGGCGACATATTTCCTGGTTATCTTCCTCAGGTATAGTGGCAGCACCGTTGATGAATATGGGAGGGGTGGTGCTTTTTTTTTTTTTTTTTTTTTATAATTTGCCATCTCATCCATTTCTGTCTGCAGTGTCCAAATGCAAAGTCTAAACAATGAGATATGGGATATATAAGAGACCACACAGTAATACTGAGGGATGGAGCTGTTATATCAAGGTCCTGTTCACCACACATTCCTGCCTCAGCAGCTGTCAATCAATGCAAAGTTTTACTGAAATAATTTAATAAATAATGATGCTGATGCTGATAAAAACAAGTTGATTGATTATAGGCATGAGATGACGGTGGTTCCAGGAGGAATTTAGATATCTGGCTTCACTTCCCAGGAGCTATTCAGTGATCCATCATCATGATCATTGTGAGGGTCACAAAATGTTCACTGTCGATAGCAGAGGGCCGAATTGTGACCAAGTTATAGCTGCTAGTGTGTTGTGACTGTACATAATGTAAATCTGTGATCAAATTGACCGAATCAAATCTGTCAATGTTCATTCGGTTTGTTGTGTTTTCCCCAACAGGCCGTCCCCCACTGAACGGCAACTGATTCCTGTGGCTTTTGTGTCAGAGAAGTGGTTCGAGATCTCCTGTTGACGAGCTGAAGGCCTTGTTCATGCTCCGTGGGTGGAAGAGACTTCCTGAATTCACGCTCTGGTGGGTAATGTGTCCCCTTGTTAACCATGCTCTGAACCCGTGGTGATGCTGCCCCACATTGGGAATAAAATGGAACTTGGCATATGTTGGTCATTTGTGACGTGATTCTGCTCCTTTTCCATGTTCTGCACAGAGATGATAAATGCAAATTTACATTTAATGTACCATCACTGGTCTTCAGTCAAGATAAGAGATTAATTAGCTATATAACAGCATGAATAAACTGTGCAGTCAAAGTTCATCATATCCTCTTCATATCCTCATTTACTGTATTTCATTATTATTTCTGGTGCCACTTTCACTCTTACACCAAAAGCATATTGTTTTACACAATTCGAGGAGGAACGAGGCACTTCCACTTGACTTGTGGCACATTTTTATGCATGGATAATATATGCCAGAATGGTCTTGCATTTGAAATTCAAAGTGTGAGCGTTAAACACATGCTCTGGCCCCACAGTGTTGCTGGAAGCCTAGGGGGAGGTGTAACGTTTGCTATTGACCCAGATTTTAAAAGGAATAGATTGCCTGCAGGTAACGCAGTGTGAGGACAGGGCCTCTGCGACGTCTGGACACACATTAGTCTCGGGCAGCTCAGTTTTCCACAGCATGCTCCCCATGCTGCAGTCTTAAAAGACGTAAGTCCCTTATTATCTCCGCAAACCTAATGTATTTCTCTGGCTCATAATGCAGCGAGGCCTTTTCATCTGGTTTCATAAAGGCACTGGGTTGCAGCTCTTTCTTCTGAGTTTTTAAAAAAAGTAGGCTCGCTGACAAAACTGCATCTCTGTTGTGTTTTGCACTCCGCTCATAATGAAGGGCTAACCGAGGTTTTGCTCTCTGCATCTCCACAGGATCCAGATGGATACAAGACACACACACAAAACAGCTTCTTTTGTAAAATAGTGTGATCACTCTTTGGACACTGGTGAAAATATTTATTTTTCTAGAGATGACAAGCAGAGCAGCTACAACGCTGCCACTCCATATTTCCAGGAACCTACAGTCATTTAGATATAGATTATATATAGATATATTTACAGGATGTATGGAACAAGACTATGGACGTCACGGATGTCTCAAGGAAAACATTTGACACTTAACAACGGAGCCCAAGGAGCCGCTTTGGGTGGAGGACGAACTGTATTTCTGAACAATGTGCCAATAATGCCACTATGTGCCACAACCTGGATAGACGGAAGTTTCGACAACAACCGATGGACAAGAAAGAGAGCGCTATATTATCCCTGTATCAACTCCAGTGACATTAGTTTCTTTTTCTTTGTTTTTTTGTTTGTCGTAAAGAAATGTTTAAAAAAAAATATATATACTACAAATCTATTTAAATATGTTTTGAAATAGTTTTAAGAAATGTGTTGCAAAAGAGTCAAAAATATTCACATGACGCACTATTCCATTACCTAGAGGAGTGATGACAGAAAAAAGAATTAAAATTAGAAAGGGAAAATGCTTTACTGAACAGCCAACTTCAAAACATGGTTTCTGGAGCTCCCAATTTAAAGACAGAGTAGTTAAGTCTATTTTTTTTACTCCCAGCAGTCTGCCACAGCCTGAAGGTGAAGGTAGAGACCCCCCAGCTGAGAATATAACAAAAAAAAAAAATCATCTGAATACACCTGGTGCAAGCTCATCCAATCTGCACATTAGCTGCTCATTATGAGAGAAATGCACCAGATTGAGGCTAATGGAGAAATACACAAAAGGCTCCGACACAATACCACACCAGTGAATGCGATTCTAGGTTTAAACGTGGGCAACCACAGAAGGCTGCATGGAGCTGGTCAGGACGTTCACACTGTCTCAGGTCTGTCTCGCTCTCTCGCACACCTCGTATCGGTCTCCCATCTCAGCAGCTGCTCGGGATTAAAGTCCCACACGATTGGTTATGATTTGGATCCGAGCCGCGACGATAAAGGGCGGAACAGATTTAATTTCAGCCTCACTTTCAAATAATTCATGCAGCAATTTGCATAAATAGCAAAGAGAGATTGAGAAACTAATCCCTCCACAGAGAGTAATTGAATATCCCCACACAACTCTAGGATTGGTTCACTTTTGAGCAAACCCCCCCCCCCCCCCAAAAAAAAAAACAACCCAAAATTTTAAGTGAGAAAGTCAAGAAGAGCAATCTACCAATTTGTTGAAGGAGGAACCTAAACTGGTGTTAATGTTCTTGACTACTGCTGAAGCCGTCGCTGTGGAGGAACCATGAAACGGGCGTCCTTCGGGCTCCGAGCCATCCCCATTAGGTGTTAAAAATGCAGGATGTAAGCAGGAAATAATTTCCTTACCAAACACGTCGTGAGGGTTTAAGCTCTCTCCTGGATCAGTATGCAGCACTCGAGGAACAATATTTCTAGCATATCAGAATTTCAGCTATCAAAGCCACCATGTTGGGAGCTTCACACAAATATATCGTTTTAATTTTCTCGAAAGGAAGCTCAGCAAAACATGACAGAACTATGGGAGGGAAAGATATATATATTAAGTTCTTTCGTGAAGCTAAAACACCCCGTTAGTGTTGTGTTGAAGTAAAAGGATTAAGACAAGCCTATCAGCCGCCACCAAATTGGTTTAAACTATCTCTTTAAGTCAAGGTTAGGGAACTCCATGGTGAGGAGAGACAGTAAAACTCTCCCGAGAGCTTCCCGGCACCAATAATTTCATTATCAACTTCAAGCTCTGACAGACAGATTACCTTGGTGCTGCGAAGCTTTTGAGGGAGTCGCCTATTAATCTACCTTTCCATTGTGCTGTGGGTTTGTACAAAGCACAAATACGATTCAGTAATTGTAAACGCTTGTGGCTGCAGACGGCAATATGTACAGGTTTAAAGGGTTACTGAGTGTTGACAGTCGCTCTCCAGTAATTCACTCCGGTGGTTTCGAGCCTTGTGCCCCGCTTCCTTAAAGGGAAATAAAGAAAACAGGTTGTCCCCCAGGAGCTCAGTATCTGTAAGCGGGAGCCATTCAGGAGGTGTCCAGATGGCCTGTGGATAAAACACTGTGGTGCAAAAACTCCTCCTTTGGCCCATCCTCAACATGAAGGCGAATCTCATGAATGACCCATACCAGTTCAGCCTCACATGCGTCAGGCTGCGTCGCTTCTTCGACATAACATATATTTTTTTGAATGAAGAGTGTTATCTTACTAGTCAGAGGGTTATGAAACTTACTGTATATTATACACGTGTAAATGTATTTTCTATATATTTGCTTCTATTTGTGTACAGGTGTGTTCTATTTTTCAAGGCCTCCCATTTTCTGGGCAGGTTTTCAGCTAGGTCGGGGATAGTGTCTTTGTTTACATGTGTAACTACGGTATTTCTTTCAAAAACATAAAACTAACCTTGTGCCAAGCTTCTTACCTGCACTTTCAAGCAGTACTTGTACTATATCTTTAGCTAACCAGTATAATACTTCAGTAGACGCTGCAATAGCTCCGGGAGTGAAGAGCGATTTCCAGGTGGGAAGTCAAAGTGCTTCTTGAACAAAAGGATGTTGTGATCATATCTTGGTTGGCTGGCTGGGAAACCAATGACTCGCTCTTCTTAAATCATCATTTCTACATGGGTTTTAACACACGAAGCTCCACCACATCTCTATCTAAAAACTATAAATCAAATAGTAGCTGCCAAGAAACCAACTAAACTTGATCTAGACTGGATTTGTTTGTCATACATTTCGTTTTGTATTTGTACATACATATTGCTACAACTGCCCCCACAAATGTATGATTTCTCTCACAATGTAAAGACGACGGAAACAAACTACAAGCATTTATGATGGAATGAAATTATCAGGAGAGGGCATTGAAGGTAATCTCTGTAGAAGGAAGATGGGTTGTGATAAAAAAAAACTGTTTTGTTTTGTTTTTGTGTGACTGCTGAATTGTCATGGTTTGAAAAAAAAAAAAAAAAAGAAGAAAAAACTACAAGTCTCTTCACAATGATAATTGTGGTTTATTTAATATTTGCCTGTATAGAAACCCACATTCATATTCACTTTTAGAATTCATATATTTGGCCTTCCCATGGAAAACCATAAAAGTGGGTACATTTACATAGCAAGTCATGGACAGACAGTAAAAAAATTATAAGATGAAGCCCACTGTGGAAACCACTCCACATCTGTCCACTGGCATCGGCAACTGGATGCAGGTGAATCAAATATATCCGTGCATGGAATGAGAATTGCAGCCAGGATTCGCTGCCCTCCTACATTTCCACTGGGGTCATTCGCACATAAATCAGACTGGAGGCTTAATATTAATGAGCGCTTAAAAATATCAACGAAGTGATGACGACAAAAGGACACTGCACGGCATGTGCACCACCTGTTACACTGGTGTCGTGGCTGTGTGAGTGTGAAAAAGTAATATTGGGTTTCTATAGATATGATCTTCCTGACAAGCATGTTACTACGCCACGGACAGTGACTAGAACCAACATTATACCTGCAGAACATTGACGTGTTAGCATTGTCTGTTAGCATGCCGATGTCTCGCTCAACTGCTGCTGTGCCTAAGTAGAGTCTCACAGACTGTTAGGGATTTACATGCTTGCCTGAAACGAATACAAAAATTGCGTATGGGTGGGTTTAAGGTCACATCGCAGTGACAGATAATCTTGTGGTCAAAGTGTGTCGCACGGTTCAAAGTCATTGTATCCAGTCACTTAAGTAATTCCGAGGTTTGTGCCATCGCCCAGTTGCTTTAGAGCCAAGGGCACATACATATAAATACAATGCCATTATCAATTCCTCTTTCACGTTCCCGGGGGGGGCGCTGTAGCCAATACCAACTCGCGAGACAAGAGTACACAATGGACGGGTCACCAGTCCATCACACACACATTCACGCACATAGGTCATTATGATTAGAACAAATCACCCTGCATTTCTGAAATTACACAGAAATATGACAGCCGTGACAGAGCAGGCTAATTCTTTCTGTATAAAAAACTGTTACTGGGTGACAGTTCACCTGTGACACGTACACAATATTATCCATTGTTCAGTAGATACGTTTGCTGCCGTGCCATGTCTATAAATCTATACTCCACTAGTTTGGACATGCAGATAACGTTCCCATTCTCTAAACTTAGTCACCAAGGAGAAACAAATAACTTCCAGGTAATACTTTATAACAACTTTGTCTCTGAGTGTAGTACCACTGAGCGTCTGAGTTTACCCTCACGATAAGAAGAAAACAATCCAACACTAACTCAAGACCAGTCACGACTCTGTTTCTTCTTATTCGCAATGTGTCACTCTCTATTTGACCTCTTTTTATTCCAAGATCAAGTCATCCATTTGGGACGGGAAAAGGATGAGCATGTCGGTCTGAAACTACCAAAGACACTTCTACTGGGCTTGGCACTGCTTTTTGATGAGCCTAACAGAGAGCTCCTCGTCGCCTCATAGCTTCGGCCAACTTATCTTTTTGCTACTGTGACATAGCACGTAATCTGCTGTGAGGCTCCAAAACATGATAACACTTCTGCAGTGACAGAGCAAAACACAAGCGTGAAACAGACAACCGCGAACAAGGGGATCCAAATTCAACTCTGAAGCCTGTTAAATTCAGATTTTCTCTTTCAAAAAACATTGTTTACAACCTGTCTCATGGCCTGACTTATTTTTAGCGATGATGTTGACACCATGTCTGCAGTGAGCTTTGTTAAAGCGTTATTATGACTGACTGCAGTGATGGTCAAAACTATTTGGAAGTTGAAACTTGCTTTAATTTATTCGTATTTTCCTTGATTTCAACTTGCACTAAACTTAATTTATCCTCTAAACCTGCAAACTGATCGTTGTGAGAGATGGTGCGAAAACATTACCTGATCCCTTCTCTGCATACAACTCTAGCAATTCTGGATCTGGATGTTCGACTGCTTGTTGGTATTTCGGCTCTTTGAATTGCATTGGACCGATTAACGAAGGGAGGACATTGAAGTGGCCCATTTACTGTACAAACACAAGACCTGATATTTGTGAAATGTCAGCGTGACCCCTTCCGAAAATTGTTCCTACTGACAACCAAGCTAATCCTCCAAATGAACAGTAATAGGCTTTTAGATTTTTAATTTTTATTGCGTTTCCCGCTGCAGGGGAAAGATATTCAACTTTACTTTCCATTTAAAAGCTTGATTATATTGTTAGCATCCCTCATTAAAACCACAAAGGGCTGCTCGCTCAAGGAAATCCACTTTGTGTTTCTGAAGGGCATTCAGAGGAAGAAAATGTAAGTGGCAGCCGTGATATATATATATATTTTATTCAGGCACTAATGTGTCGAGACATTGGCATACATCACCCTTTTTCCTTTTACCTTTCTCTGAAATCAAACTGATGTGCGCGGAAATGTTTCACTGCTTTCTTGCCTTTTCAGTTTATGTTTCAGAATAGCTGATGAGTGCGCTTTATTATGGCTAAGAGGGAGGGAAATGATTCCACTCGGCTGGTCAGATTTGATTCCGGAAAACGTTATCTGAGAGCACACAGCGGGCGAAGACGGATGGAGGGAAAGAAGGAGGGATGAGGGGCAAAGACCCGGCAAGCTTTTCTGTTTGTTTGTTTGGTTTTAGTTTCTTTCTTTCTTTTTCTTTTCTCCACAATGAATGAATATTTTGTGGCGGCTCTGGTTTCTGTCTCTTCAGCAAGCCGTGGAACGTACGCTCCCTTCAGCACAAACAAGCCATCAATCATCCGGGCTTCTTTTCCTGTCAAGATGAAGGATGTGGCACATTTGCAGGGCCTGTGATTCCTGTTTGCATGTCAAGACACACAAAGTGGGACTTATTGACATGTGTGTTGTTTGAATTGGATGTTGGTTGAACATTTCAAAGGTTTAATGTTTGGCCATTTGCTTCATCCTAATGTATTGTGAAAACCATTCACATGAGAGGACGAGGCCTTTTGGCATCTGATGAGTTAAGAAAAAAGACATCGCGTCGGTGGTTTTTATTTCGAGAGTCCATAAGATGATCAGACAATGAGGTGAAAGCAAGAAAAAAAAAAAAAAGATCTGACAAGGAAGAACTGATAAAAGAATGCAGTTTATCTTTAAAGACCAACATATATCTTAGTGAATCCATTTTTTTTTTGAACGCGACAATAAACTTGTAGCTCCTCACCCCGCTTCTCATCAGTTCAGAAAAATCACGTACTGTGCGCTTACTGTATCAACGGCAGGAGGGCTTGCGACTCTCCTCTCGGGTCATGTTTTTACTTTTCTATTCACGAGAGCTAAAGGCACTGTCACTGTCAGTGCTCATCTATACAGTCAAAGACTTGAAGAAAAAAAAGGAAGAAAAAAAAAAAAAACTTTGCAAGCATCTCAATTCTCCCACAATCCCTCTTCTACACCAAGACGAGCAGTGTGACCTAAATCTGCCATCGTGTCGATTGATTCTCGCAGAGGGCCTCTAGCACTCTACATTGCCTTCTTAACTACATGTAGGCCTGATATGAGTGACTTTGCACGGGAATTAGAGAGAACTGGAAAATGTACACCTGTAGATTCATAAAAAAAAGTTGTTCCAACACAGAGGAAATAGAGATGTAAAACAAAAGAGAGAGAGGGAGAGAGAGAGAGAAAACACAACAATAAACCCATAAATGTCGTTAGAAGTCTCAATTTCAGGGGGTGAGAAGGTTGTATAGAATATTTCTCCTTTTTGGAAAGGGTGGGAGGGGTTTCACACAAAAGGGGCACATGGTGGTTTGTTCATCGAAGTCGACTTACAATCACAATTCATACCTACCATGAAGGAACCTGACTCAAGTTGTGTTGTCGCCATAAAAATGAAGAGTTTGTACTTTGTGACTCTTAAAACTTTTTATATTTGTGTTTAATATATCAATGAGTACCTCTGTTAACTTTTGTATAAGACCTATGACTATAGTATATACAAACACACATACACACACAACACACCTCCACAAAAAGGGACTCCAGTCTGTCTTTGTGACGGCTCAATGTTGTATAACTTTTATTTTGTGTCTTATGAACCACATCTCTTCCTTTTGTAGGTATTGGTAAACGTTTCAATTTCCAGGTGACTTTGATTTGGTTACTCTTGTACTACTAAGCTCTGTATTTGCAAGCACTGTAAATGCGATTCTCATTGGATTCGTCCTCTGTACATTTAGTACTCTGATGTTGCTATTAATAAAATGTAAAACAACATGGGACTTGTGCTACAGGGAGTTTGTTGGAATGAATCTGGGGTAAGGGCACCGATCAGGGCAAAACAGCACAAATAAAACTATTTGATTATGAATTCACGCTGGGCTCTGATGCGTCTGTCAAATCGAAATGACATGGTAGATATTGGGCTGATGTGATTACTTAGCATCTTAATGAACATTCAATTATCATGTTAAATTCAACAGATTAGCATTGTGACTGCCGAGAATGAGACGGAGGCACCATTGTTCACAATTCAGGATCAAGGTCCTTTACTGACTGAAACATGAACCGTGCACAATAAATGTAGATTTGCCATGAGCTGTGAAAATAATTTATCCAAATTCCTGCATCTACACCAAGTTTCATCATATATAGAGAGAGAGAGAGAGAGAGAGAGAGAGAGAGAGAGAGAGAGAGAGAGAGACTATCTGAGCCCCAATACACTTAATGTTCATTCAAGGTTGATTGTCAAATGTTATGAGGAACTTTTATCAGTTGATTTTTGAGAGTGAACTCTTTTTCCTCTCAGGAACTTTTGTTTTTTTTCTTCCATACAATTTTAACACATAAGATATACAGATCAAATATGTCCATTGTACGAATGTCTGCAGTGGAACACACCTGCTCCTACGGAAAAGAAACAATAGCTGAGATAACAGATGTATAGACTTTACAACAGAACATATAACCCCGACCCTTTTGAGATTTCACATTTGAATTGCTGATTGAGTTGAAAAATCTTCCCCAGTTTTAGACAGGACATCATTTTCCTGAGCCAGTGGGCATGAGTGGGCGGGGCAGCATCCCTCCATCTTAGCAGAACAGTACGCCCGGCTAGTAGAGAGGCGAATGACAGTGTACGCCGCTTGCTTGAAGTCAAGTGAGTATCTTCATCTCCAGTGGTACCAAAGAGAGTGACCAGAGGGTTTTGTTCCAAATCAAGGTTGAGGATCAAGGAAGGAGTTTGAAAGACACCCTCCCACTATTTTTCCAGACTGGGACAAAACCAGAACATGTAGATAAGAGAGCCCTCTCCCGTCCTTCATCTGTCACATTGAGGGTCAACATCTATATAGATGGAGGATAGTTTGGCCTTGGGAATATAGGCTCTATGCACAAACTGACCTGTAGCAGGCAGTGTAGAGCACAGGGACGTAGAATTAACTCACCTGAGGATGGAATCCCAAGTCTTGCTCCCAGGACATTTTCATTTTGTCAAGCCTGACCTGTCTTATATTGATCAGCTTGTCATATATAATGGATATTAAGCCTTTTCGTGATGGGTGCCAACCAGAAGTACATCAATGGCATTTAGGTCAGGGGGCCTCCGGATGTTTGTTACCTGAACCTGTACAAAATGTCTGACTTGTAAGTATCTAAAAAAGTGGGAGTTTGGAAGGTCAAACTTTTCAGAATTGCTTGAATTTTTTTCGTCTATGAATAGGTCTTTGATGTTTAAGATGATAAGATGTTATAGGACTCAGGAGAGAGGAACAAGGGAGGCCAAAAATCCTGAACTGCACCCACACTCGTATCTTGTGCCAGACCACTGGGTTATCTATCGTTTTTTGGGGGGGAGAGATTGAAGGCAACATCCAAGCAGAGTTCAACTCCATTGCTACACATAGTGGACAGTCAGATTGGTTGTGAAAGCAAAACCAGAATGTGAGACAACACATATTTGCCGCCCAGTAAAAGAATAAAGGAAATTATTGAGAATGAACTGTTGATATGGTAAGTGTGCCTGCTATGCAAGTTACTGAAAGTAGTAAACAATTACATGGGGTTATATATTTGTTACTGCTGCTTGATTTCCCTTCTTTTGCGAGGTTGACTTTCTTAGGCGACAGGCTGGCGACCTGTCCAGGGTGTACCCTGGCCTTGCCCACAGTAGGCTGGGATCAGCTCCAGCACCCCGCAACTCTGAACTGGATAAGCGGGAAAGAAGATGGATGGATGGACATTCTTAGGCGTTACTTTCTTGTTTTTCTTGATGTTTTTGGTATTCCTAATGTTTATGATATCTCTTGTGTTTTTATATGTCTTTATACATATTAGATTCATTGATTTAACTGAGCTGTTTGCACTGTGGCTGAAGTTACATCAATGAGTAGAAGGAAGATTCCCCATATTCTGTTTTTGGTTTTTCAGAGGAAATAGACTTATGAACCGATGGAATCAAGAAGAAACATCAACAACACACCAAAGATCGACTGAAAACAAACAGCTGAGTGTGGATCACTTCACATTCCTTTATGTCCCGGACTTCTTCAGGGAGCTGAAGCCTTCTCACCCCCCTCATCCCCTGCTGATCAGTTTCTATTAGCCACAGATGACCTGCTCACCTACTGCTGCACTGAGTGCTTCAGACAGGACCTTCAGCAGATGGTGGGGGTGGCGGAGCAGATCACAAATAGACCACCAGCGTCCCCAAAGAAAACCTAAAGGACCCCCTCCTATCCTGGACATCACCTGTTCTGCCTGTTGCCCACTGCATGGAGAATATTTCAAACCTCACCCAAGAAACAAGCAAGTGTAGCACTACAGCTTTAATTGGCTGCTTAGGCACCATATTTATGGGATGGATAATCTCCTTGAATAGACTGATGACAGACAAATCTAGTAATAGAAAAAAAAACTAAACAAAACATCCAAATCTGTTCCCACTATTTACATTAATAAATGTGTTGCCCAACCTTGAATATGATATGCTGGTTATTTCATGTGTCACACAGCAGTTTTTACAAATCTTTAAATGTTTGTATAGCCAGTGATACATAGCACATGAAGTATGCCTCATAAAACATCAGGAGAAATATCAGCATATGATGGTATCATAAATATCATGCTGGTGTGCTCCTCTTGTTTCAGATCTGCACGGCTCCAGATTAAGACCGGCCACACTGCAAAGAAATAATTATTTCCATGGCTCTAAATGTGATCAAAGCTTATCAGGGGTTGGTGACACTGGAAAGATGTTGTATTCTAAATCATATTTTAAAAAATAAATTAGTCCTAAACACTTATTAAATATTACACTATCTTACAGTCAGTATTATCATTGTCATTATGATCATGATATTGCCTTTAACCGGCAAGAATAACTGTGGCACCATGGAGCGTCTGGATAAAAAGCTCCCCAATGAGCTGTGATGTATTTGCAGGGAAAGCTGTAAGTGCTGCAATAGCCATTTTTCTACCTGATTAAGGTGTGAAATGTCTTCTTAGCTGGCTTTTCTTCCCATCCAATGCAGTCAACCATTAATAATAGCATTGATTAAAGCTTTGCGAGCAGAGACCTTGTTAGTTTAGTATTCATTTCACAATGTTTTTTTTTGAAGGTTGGGTGAAGATTTCTCTTTAAAATTCACCCAGCGGGACAACCAGTTCACATGATGAAGCTACTCCAGTCACCAGCACTGAGTGGCAACGTTTTCTCTTATTATTTTTTACTCAATGTTATTGCATATCTGTCTCGTTTGTAACATGGCTTATATTTGTTTCAGTTGTGTGGCCTCTCCGGAGATGCCAGTCGGGGTGTTTTGTTGCATCACTCTGCTCGAAACTGAAGCATTTCAACAAGAACCGGATGGATTGCCTTGCATTTGTTATAAATAATCGTGGTTCACAGAGGACTAACACATGTAGATATGAGTACCGTGTAGCAACTGCACAACAGTTTGACATTTATGTTTACATATCCTGTTATAGAATTCAAAGTCCTTGGAATAAATTTAGTTTAATGGACTACATACATTCAAATGTTGTGTTTTTCATATTTGATTTTTATTTTAACATTTGTATGCTGTCCTTCTCTCTCCTTTTCCTGTGGGTTGAAAGTTAGTGCGTTGAACCTAATTCAGGGAGGAAGACTAGATACTTACTGGCCTCTTCCTCACAAAGAGCAAAGGGGGTGATGTATAAGCAGAAATGGGTTTTATTCTGTGACACTTTCACTAATACTCCAACTCCAAAATATGAAAAATAGATAAACAAACAAACTTTAAAAAGTTGTGATTTAGGACCAATTATTTAAAAAAAAAAAGAGGGAACAAAGCCGGAGGAGTAAGAAATGTGCAGTAACTTAAAGGCTGTGGTAAGCCTTTGTGTTTTGTGTTGATTTAGTCACTTCAGTTCAATACAAAGACAAACAAAAGTTTTTGGAGGGGCTTTTGTGAGCACTTGCTTAGGTCATTTTATGTCATTTCAGTGCAGTGCAGATGCAGACAAAAAAGCTCACATAACCTTTCAGATGGGATTGCCCATTTTACATAACATATTCAAGTAAAAACGGTACTCAGAACCACTGAAAAATGCAACGTTTTGAAAACAACTTCTAAGGAAGCACTTTTCGAAAATGATCTGACCCTGTCTCATTGCAGAATGGGGAAGCGCAACTTTTTGAAAAAGCAGCCACTGTGAATGCACACCACGACTGTATTAAACAGTTCTTCTGCACATGTGCGAGTAGATGGACAATGACAATAACGACAAAAATAGTTTTATAGTTGAGAGTCACCCGTAATAATAATCCAACTTGGTCGTCTGTCCTTATGAATGCCCGTGTACTTGTCATTGTTGATATTTATAGCAAAAGTTTTTTTTATGTGCATGTGTGTAGTTTCATTATAAAAACAAACAGGAGCACCCACTAGTGGCTCAAGATGAAAACTGTCTACGTAAATGCAAATAATTTTCAAAACGTTGCCGTTTAATGCGAAACCTTTCTGAAACGACAACACAAAAAGAACACGTTTTCACCTGAAATGTTGTGTAAATGGGGAGTTGGTCGCTACAATTCATCACAAAGAGACAAAACAGCGTTTGGAGGTGCTACAGGGAGCACTGTTTCTCATTTTATGTAATTTCAGAACACCTATTGAAGAGAAGATGTAGACATAAAACTCCATATGAGCTTTAAATTCAGTGGAGACTCTACAGAGGAAATTATAAAACATGTCCAGCTTGAAAATGTTACCATATTTGAGAACTAATCTCTCAATATGCACACTGGCTGCACACATTAAAAACATCTCAAATGAATTTTCAGTAGAAAATAGTCACTATCATTAAATTCCCCAAAACTGTTTGCCTAAAAATGCCAACTGACTTTGTTAAATTTGATATTTTACTAAATAGTTTTAGGATCAGCATGATATATTATTGTGTTTGAAAGCTTTTCATTTTAATCTCAAATACCAATCCCACTTTAATTAGAATTCATAATTTTCCTAATTCCTGTCATTTCGAAAATGCTCTTCTGGAGAGTATTATAATTAATGGTGTCTGATATAAGGACAAACAAATAAATGGAGGCAGACAGTGCCTAACTCTCTCCAAACACTTGCAGCTGATTCCATTGATGAGACAATAAATGTTAATTTCCCCAAGCAGCTGCTTGGTGTTCTTCCATTTAACGGTGTATCGTCTGATCAGACACTTCCTGCTCATTCTCCCGTATCTTCTGTCTCTAGGTCGTCGTGTTCGCTCGCCCTCGCACTGGCTCGCTCTCTTATGCCGTCTCTGTTTTTTGGGATCACCTGGAGATACAGTTCTCCTCTCCGGTTTGACGAATCGGCACAGGCAGAATGAGTCCTCCTCTGTGCTCCTAAAGCCGGACCCTGTCCCCGGGGAGGCCTGCCAGGCTGCATTAGCATGAGGCCAGTTGGATCAGTCAGCACTGACTGTGACAGGCCCGGAGCCCCCCTCACTCCTCATACATTAAATAGAATTATGCAGTCCTGCCTGCACAGACGGAGCAGATCAATGGGGTGGACGGCACATGCCAACAGCTGCCAAGGAGATACTTTAGTGCAGTGAGATTAATCTCTGCTGCAAACCTGCTCTTGTCAAAGAGTGTGCCGCCACCACGCTCGGGCCGGGCGGTCAGGGTTGATTAGCTCCTTGATTGTCCAGTTTGGAGAAGGACACCTGAACCGCCTCTGACTGGCAGCTAAGACAGTGAGGGCATCACTGAGAAGACTACTAAACTACCCCGCTAAAGTCAGTTTTCTCTCCTAATATACAGCCAGAAAAGAAGTGAAAGACAGTCTGTATCCTAGTGTCAAGTTTGTGTTTTTTCAAACTTTCCATAAAAGTTTGGTACTTCCTCAGCAAGAGGATTTATGCCTGGGAAAACTACATTGCACTTCCTGCTTTATGGCATGAAGCAGTTTTCTCTGGTGGGCATTTGGTTGGGCTCTACATGACGGTGTCTTTATAGACGGTACCACACAGCCTGCTCGTGTTTTCCCCTTTAATGGAAGGAATCCCTTCTGAGCAACTTCAATCCAACCTGACAGTTCAGCAACTCCATGAAGAAATTCAAAACTGTTGAGCTTCAGGCAGTGTGATAAGTCATAGCCGCAGGTGATGTTATGCTGCCACTGTCTCCGGCATGACTTTTCCTACAAGAATGGCTGCAGGAGCTATAGGTGCAAGGGGGAGGATTTATATAATCTGCCAGGTTTTATCCAAAATAGTGGTGAGAATGTCCCAACGTGGAATCACACAGTGTTTGTCCACTTAAAACATTTGGTTAGTTGAGTGTTCTGATATAGATCTTTGGAAAAAGAACTACTGAGTAATATCAGGTGTTTCATTACTGCTGACATAGTTGTTCAGTGTTTCTTCACTACGTGCCTTTGCACCCACAGTGGAGCTTTGAAGTGCTGTGAGGAATATATGAAATGAAAAGAATGTGAATCTTGGTTTCATTCAAGTTTTTTTTTTTTTTTTATGATTACTATCATAAGTGCACCTTGATAGTTGTTGGATCAACAGTCTCCATTGCAAAGATGGATGAAGATATTCGAGACATTCCTGTCGAGCAGGAGTGTCGCACATTAGGGTTTAAATTACCTTTTTGTAATTGTAGTGATTTTTAGTGGTAATTGTTTGGTTTTACGAAAACATAGACTTTTTCCATCATATATACTCTGTGCCACAACAAATAAACATTTCAAAGTTTAAATTTAAAGGTTATCTTGGCAATAGTTTACAGGTCCGGCCCACTTAAGGTGGAAGCAGACTGTATGTGGCCCCTGAGTTGAAATGTGTCTGACACCGCTGCTCTAGAACTGTTCCATATCAATATGACAATGTGCAGATGTGTCAACTGCAAACAATGTAAATATTGGGTCCCACAAAAAACAAAAATGACTCTACAGGATTAATCTGTAGTGACTGCGGTGGTCAGTGAAGCAGTTTTCAGTTGAAGAAACCAGCTTGAGCTCATTGGAGCTTTGTTGTATTATACTATTGAAAGCAGGAACCTTCAGCAGGTTTTTCCAAAGTGGAATCACACTTACATGTTGTTTTGATCATATTCTGATAAAAACAGAAATGTAGTTTCTTGTACCTGTGCAAATTTGAGAACATGTTTCTTGTTTGTATCTATTCTGCCATCTTCTAAGATGAATGATTGTCCCATTGTTGAATCCTATTTATTAATTCTTACAGCATATGTTATAGTAAAGCGGCAATAAGTTTTTAACCTTACGGGGACCTTCTTTAAAGCATTCGCCACCTTGTACATGTCATCAGTGTAAGGCGCTGACTTTATATGTCTCTCACGTAGCCTGCGCTCTCTCCTCAGTGTACTTTCTGCATTGCATGATCTCTGACAGTAAAACTTGAAGTTTGTAATTGGTTCTTCCTGCTCACATCACGTCTGCAACAAGTGGATTAGCTTGTTTGACGTCAACTTATTTGTCACTCCCATCGTTTCCTCTCACAATATCACCCGGCCTAACCTGTGAAAGCAGAGAGCAGCCACCTCTGAGTTGTGCTGAAGCTGTTGGTTTTTTTTCTCCCTTTCCACTGCCACCCATGCATGTAGAATTGTTTCCTGTATATTTATTTCGCTGTACAAGTGGCATGAGATGGGCATGTTTTGACATGATGATTAGACTATTCAATCAAATTGCATGTTTTTCTCTTTTTCTTTTTTTTTCTTTCACTAGATAAGATAAACTTTATTGTCTGCCCCAAACAGTGACAGAATTTTTTTCTGTAACAAGGCCCCCAAACAATAAAATACAACACACATTTAAAATACAGTTAAGACACAGGTACATAAGGAAATGTTAAATGGAAACAGGAGCCGATAAAAAACAGAAAGGAGTGTGAGTGTGAGTGTGAGTGTGAGTGTGAGTGTGTGTGGTCCAGTTTCTTATTTCATTTTGTTAGACCTGGCCCTCTGACTTAATCAAACATACCACGTTCAGAGTCATTTAGGTGGAATCTCTTATCTCTTGCGTCGTTTGAACTCCTTTCTGGACCATGCCGGCATATGTGTGAATGCTTTAGGTCCGGGGTTCTCAATCCAGGTCCTGGAGGGCCGGTGTCTTGCATGTTTTAGCTCCCTCCCAGCTTCAGCACACCTCAATCTGATGTTGACGTCATCATCAACCTTGTGAAAAAGCCAAGTAACGAGGCCATATTGCATTAAGGTGTGTTGCAACTGGGAGAAACCTAAAACATGCAGGACACCGGCCCTCCAGGACCAGGATTGAGAACCCCTGCTTTAGGTAAACTGATAATGAAATGTGTTTGCACCAGTGATCAGTTGAATAGCTGTAAATGAGTGTTTGTGCTTATTTGTTGGATAATAATGTTGAAATGTATTAAATAAAGCACCTTTTCCAAACCGATCTACACCTGCCCAAGATAATTTAATACATTTGATGGTGTTGTATAGTGTCTTAATCTTGACCTGCCATAAAGTCACTCTGACAAAGAATGTAAATTTACCGACTGTAAGGGTCATAATAGGTATATTTGGTGTATTGAGGACTATCTTGTTTGCTATATATTTAGTAACATATGGCAAAACAATCTACAGTTTATTCACATCAAAACTTCCCATTCAAACAGAATTGACTAATCATAGGTGCTTGGTTAAAAAAAGAAATTAAAAAAAAAAGCATTTCAAACAAAACTAGTGGATGCTTGGATGAGTTTCTAAATTGTGATTTGAACAATATAAACCTAACACTTTGCCTCGGCTTAAAATCCTTCTAAAGTGGTGCTGAAGTTTGCCGCCTGTGCAGTTTGGAACATTGATTAACACCTTAAAGAGAGAAGAATTACCAACAAATTTGCCTAAGTGCAGCCAATAATGATCAAACCTGGATTTAACTAAATATACTTGCATACTGCTAAATTGTAGAGGCACACCTAATGGGAAGGAAAATGCCACGGTGAATACATGCAGTGGAGACTATATCTCCGAGCCGCAACACCAAAAGGAAAAGAAAACCTTTGAAGAGGGGAAGATTTAGAGGCTCGGAAAACTAGAGAGAAATGTGTTAATGGTCTGCTGTTCTCTGTGCTGATGGAAAGGTCCATCACTCTGACCTGTCCAGAGTTCCTCTGCAGACCCCAGAACCAAAATGTAAATTTGTTTTTGACACCACGCATACAAGCATGCAGCTGGTTATCATTTAATCATCTCACACTTTCTTGTTAGAAGAGTGAGCCGCATTTATGGTCGGTATATTAACTAACTTCTGTTATAGCTACAGTGATGACGCATTGCTGTAACAACAACAACAACAGAATTATATAAAGATTAAAGTGTTTCCCTTTTGGATGAATAAATCGTTTAATATTGTATTTATCTATTCTAATCTGAAGAAAGAGAATGTCTGAGGAGTGAAGAAGTCCATTTAACAGATGGGAAAATTAATGAACGGACTAATTCTGATTTGTAATGACAGGAAACGTCAAGTCCTTTAAGTGTTACACATTATTGAGTTACTTACAACAGAGTACTAATTTCAAATATGATAATTTGCATCTAAATATGTATAGCACTGTCTTCATAAGTTTTATCCTTGAACAGTCAATTTTGAACCTATGAATTACAGTAATTAATGTATTTTAAGATACACAAACTCATACCATAAGTTTCAAAGGTGTAACAGCCTTGCAGAAATCTACTCTGCCTTTCACACATTGGAATTTACTCCTCATTGCCTGTTGTTCCATTTTCAATAAGCAACTTAATTTGTGACACAAAGTTTGTGTTGTGTAGAGTTAGCTGTGTGAGTATCAGTCTCCATCCAGGTGAGTCGGCAGCCCTCCGATATTGAAATGAATTAATTCTATTTGTTTTTATTTGCTTGGCCGGTGAAGTAGTATTGATCACACAAGAAGGCGATTTAAAAACTGAGCAGAACGCTATGGGTGATCTGTCTATTCAACTTCTATACCGCTTTATCAAAGTTAGGATTGCAGGGGTCTGGAGTCAATCCGAGTGTGGGTGGAGATAAGTCCAACCCTGGGCAGATCACTGGTCCATCACATTCACACCTACAGGAAACTTAAGAGTCACTGATTCAATCCCATGTTTTGGGGCTGTGGGAGGAATCCAAAGTGCTCTAAGAAAACCCATGTATGCACAGAGAGAACATGCAACTCCCCCAAGCCAGGTTGTGCAGGAGTGCTTCACGCTACACCAATTCCAGGCTTCGAAGCAGCAGACGGTACAGATGTCCACATCGTTTTCCAAGAGAATGTATGATTAAAATAAAATCTTCCAACTGAGACCAAAAAGAGATTTTATGGCCTCGGTAATGAGTTAAAAAGGACAAGGAGCATCAGAATATTACACAGCTCCCTTGGTCAAATGCCACACTGTAAAAATACTCTCACCCACTGCGCCTCCGGTAATGCATTGTTAAGCCTGCAAATGGCAAAACATTTTCGGGTGACAAACGAACTTAATGTCTATCACTTAGTGGAGCAGCGAGATGCCAAAGGGCAACAGGAAGAGACAGACAGCATAAAGAGCAGGGGGGAGAGGGAGAGAGAGAGAGAGAGAGAGAGAGTTGGGATTTTAACCATTCCCATCACAAACTTGAAATCGGGGATGGCCCCGGGAAAGCATAAATATGACAATTTAATCCTTCTTGCAACCAGGAGAAATTTACCCCAAAAAGAGGTTCAAACCTGCAGCTTGGAGTTGCCAGAGGTGATTTGTGGTGATGTCATCCAGCTAAAATAGCTCCTCATTAGCACCTCAGAGGCAGGTCGTATGATTAATCGTCACCAAAGATTTACAATCCAATTAGAGAGTGTCTGGGTGTGGAACAAATGACTCACCTTTGAGGGAAACACATCAATGAGTAGACCCGAAGCGGCTTTTTTGGGGCAATTTTTGTGCCTCGGAGCTGATTGATGCTGAAGTGGATGGGCGGCGGTCTCGGAGACGGTAGATGTTTGTGGGACTCGGTGGCTATCTCTCACCGTGCTAGGTGGCTTGTCATCGAAACACGGTGAGCCGGCGGACGCGCAGTTTATTCTTGACATCAAACACTTTGTTGCAGTGCTTTATTGTATTAAATCCAGTCAGAAAACAGCCACACACAGGGAAAAAAAAAAAAGCTTTCAGTAAGCGTGCGTGCACACGTGTGCCTGCTAAAGCATTTCTCTGGGAATGACTAATTTAGCAGCGAGCGCTTCCCCGCTCTCCAGCCTAGCCTGAAGTTTTAATCCCCACATTTGCATGGCTAAACATAGATCAGCCTCCACACATCCGCAATGGAAATCGACTCGAGGAATATAAATGCTTGTTTTGACTGCACGTTGAAAATGTTGATTAAACATTCATGAGCTTGCTCCTTCTCTGTCTCTGCATCAGCCTCTCAAATGCTACCTGTGTATGATACAGCGAGGCGGTATATGCACAAGTTCCCAAATGAAGTGAAATAACTTCACTTCAGACTTTATTTTCTTTAATCCTTGTTGGGCCCGGGCCACTCTGTGTTCCAAAGACTGATTCAATTCCTTGCAAATGGGCTCCTCCAACAGTTGCTGAGTTTAAGGAGAGAGCTCACGGACGTGGAACGGCTGCAATAACCGCCGACTTGCCGGCTGATGGAATAGCTTTATCACACACTATTTGCACTGTTGAACGACGTCATTCGATCTCGCTGGTATTTGCACAAATAGAGCGGAAGCACACAGCAGTGTTGAATAAAAAATGGCAGCATAGTTGGAAATGGAAGTCCTGTTGGCATAAATGTAAAATATACTGATTTCCATGTAAATACAGTGATGAATGTGTTTGTGTGTGTGTGTGTGTGTGTGTGTGTGCTCTGTGAATGCTAATGGTAACAGACACTCAACAGATCCTGTTGGCAGAGCGTCTCCTCTAAAAGTGCTTCGCTCCTGGCAGAGCTACTGGCCAGTCATACAAATTAATAAAATAATCAATAGAGATTAAAAGAACAAGTTAGACCATTAGTTTCCCCCTATATCAATCAACCAGTCTTCAGCTTGAGTTTACACTGAATGCAATAAATGTTCACTTGTGTATTAGTTTAAGTGAGGTCTGAGAAGAAGAAAGCGTACTTTATTGACGCCCTTGGGGAAATTTCTATGGTGCATTACTTCGGGGCACCCAGTGGTGACCACTTCCAATCTCAAGTCTGCTTCACAAACCTCTTGACCAACATATTACATGAGGAAAAAAAGGCAAAAGCGTACTATTCATGTTGGGACCAGCCAGCAGCTCCCATGTCTTTATGTAGAAATGAGTTTCTCTTACTCAATATGTCTGGAACGAAGAAAAACACACAACTGTATGAACACAGTTGTGTGTTTTCTGTGCTGTTAGGAAAAGTCTCATTATCTATGCAAATGATACTGAGCTTCACTACATGTCCATAGATTTTCAGTAGTGGGCCACTGATATTTAAAAGTTGGCTCCAGAAGATGTGTGGAGAATACATGCTGACTATCAAAGGAGGTGTTGGATGAATCCACAGTCATACACCCCAATGATTTGTAATAATACACTAATACATTCACATGCACTAATTTATTTCCAATTAAGAATATACTGTGTGCAAGCTGATGTGGGACTCCAATATTATTTATTGTAAAACAAATACGTTTCCAATGCTTTCATTTCCAACACCATGTATAATTGAATATCGATCCAAACTTGACTAAAACCAGCGGTTTTCTAAGACTGGCAGGAAGCTGAGATGTCCAGGGGCTGACTTTTATCAGCATTATTTGATTTTCTTTAGAAAATATACAAAATATAACAAATATAAATGGAGACTATAACACTAATTTTCGGAAATGAAACAGTTCAATAGGAGACTATACAGTATATACGCATAGGAACTGCAAGGGGAAGAATAAATACTTTGATTTTTGTTTTCAATAGCAATTAGTAAGATCCTATAAAGTATGAAACATCAAGGAATACTTGATATAGGACAAAGGATGTTGTAATAGTAAAGGTGGAATATGCCTATCCACCTTTAATTGAAAAACGACCACCAGTACAGGTCAAAACCAAGCAAAATCTTTCTCATTGTAGTCATACAACGTATAATAACAACACTTCCAGATGCAGTTTGATTCTTTGACATTTTTGTGATGGCAGATCTTCCAATAGTTTCTGTCTCCTGATTCTGTCTTCGTCATACCAATCTCCCTCACTTCATTCATGAACCTCACTGTCCTTCATCTCCGTTTGCCTGGAAGCTCCATCCTCACAATAATTTTCTTTATAAATGATTGACCACCTCCAGTACAGCCTTTCGGTTTGGTGTCTCTGTCTCCTAGGCCCTGTTTACATGACAACCGTTTCAAATTAAACTGGAAAAACTTTCATTTTGGGTGTTTGGGTGCAACATTTTTTAAGATCGCTCCCAAGGTGGGATTTTTCAAAGCCTCTTCGACTCCCGTCTCCATGGAAACGACCATGGCATGACTCCGGGTCCATACTGTATTCTCCTGAGACTTTGTAGTTTTATAGTTGAGTCAGCAGTAATAACAATCCAACTTCGTTGTCTATCCATGTCTGTTCAATTCAATTCAAATTGAATTGAATGTCCAGCCATTCTTCTCTGAAACAAAACAAAATGTGTTTTCACTTAAAAAGTTGTCGTGTAAATGGTGCCTCAACAAAAACCTCCTTGAGATAAAATTTTGGGATTCTTGGAGGATTCTTTTTTGGATCAAATAGTCTGTGCTCGTCCAGGATTTGCTGGGGCCTCCATCCCTTTACAAATTCACTGAGGTTTCTAATCTGTAACATTTGCAAATACTTTCTTCTCATAGTAGACTCAAGCATAATTTTCTTCTGAACTCTTTAGGAGCCTAAAAGGTCTCAGCATCACACACTTAAAGTGTATACAACAACAGAACCTGGAAGCCACAGATTTAAATAAACCAGATTTCACGAATCAATCATTGACGGGGTTGTAATTCTCATTACCTAATCTGGAAATTTTGAAAATACAATTACATTCACTTTTATGATGTGATAATTGGTGGTGTAATTGTATTGTTTGAGACTGAACGATGGGCTTCTGTCCTGATTCTCGATTTATAGTTAGAAATAGTGTGGATGTCCATGGTGGACATTAAAATGTTCCTTTTATCATTATTATATGTTGTTGTTGTTCCCCTGATTATTGTCTTCTTTACTCCCAGCCAACACATTTCTGATGGTAAATTGTAGAGAACATTGAAAACTTGATTTGACAAGCCTCCAGTTATTCCCATGCTGTCAGAGTAATGATTTGAAATAGCAGGAGAATGTGTGTGTGTGTGTGTGTGTCTGTGAGTGTGTGTGTGTGAGAGTGTGATGGTTACAGATAAATATGAGTTGATAAATAATTTCTTCAAGTTTTCAGGCAAGTTTCATTGTTATGGCTTTATGTTCAGGAAGGGAAGTGAGCCAGACTAAACTTGACCAGAAGAGCAGAAAAGTGAATCAAATAGAACTGTGTAAGGACAAGTAAGACAGTGAAAGAAATGAACGGATGAAGAAACAAAAGCAGAATAAAGACAGAGAATCAGGAAGAGCTGAAACAATCAAGGGCAGGCTGACTGAATCACCATGACAATCACACAAATTTACACATATAGTGTTTCCATGCCTGTGGTTGGACATGTTTTCATTTTCTGCAGGTAACTTTACCCTAACAATAATCCAAATGAATTCATGGTTATACAAAGGCAACAAATCCACACAGATTTTGATTTCATATCTGTACGCACGCTCCACCAATAAGCCATAAAACAAAAGAACACCATAACCCATAAACACAACCTGGTGAAAAATATCTGGTTAAAATCAGGTTATTCAATGATTTATCGTGCTTTGATAGAGTTAATTTATTATTTTGAGAAAATAAGTCCGAGTACTCATCGTTTAATAGAATCAGTACTGGGTTGGACATCTATACTTAAGACCTGTCACAATCCCTGCTGTGTGCTCACTGTATCATAGATAAAGAGAACTCTTTCCTATCCCCACTAAGGTGGGGGTGCGCCTTTATTTAGCACCGCTCTGACTTTCTTGGCTGTCCCTGACTGTACCCCCCCCACCGCGTTTGTTGTCCCACCACCGTCAGGTTTAGTCACTTTTATGGTGAGTCACCAAAATACCAAAAGTGCACAGGCAAGTGAAAGTGAGTGCTCTTGGTAGGAACGCCTCGTTTTCCTCCCACTTCTCATCAGCCCCAGTATACATCACATTGACCACAAACAAGCAGGGTGTTCTTCAATGTGCACGCACGCACGCACACTGTGAAGGAGTTTGAAAATATACATATGAAGCATTGATATGTCAAAAAGCTTAAATTACTTATAGTTAAACGTACTTATAGTACGTTTAACTATATGATTCTTCTTTAGATATTATTGTGTTTAAATGTGTATATGTGGTTACTCTGAATGTGGCACTCTGAACAGGGCTTTACATGTGGATCTACATCTCACACAGATCCATTTAACTGTCAAAACATTTCATTCTCGAGCAGAAAATGTCAACATCATCAGTGAGATTAATTCCGTGGAGCTGTGGAGACACCATATATCAGAACTAGAAGTGATTCATAGAATAACTGGAGAGACTTCACGCTCTGATCAATAGTCAGCTCCAGCCAATGCATTGCTTTGCCTGCGTCATTATTTTATGGCCATGTGTTCCAGCCTTGAATAATCTTTAAAGGTAATTCGGTAGCTATAATATCACGTGAGGACATCAGTCAGCCTGGTTGGAATTCAATGCAAAGCAAAAAGCTGCATGCAGTCAGAATGCACATCATCAACTACATGAGCACATTATTGTCACGTAATGCCTGGACAAATGCACTCAGTTGAATATTTTTTTCCAAACCCCCTCTGAAGGTAGATGTGTATAACTCTGCTAGCTATAGAATGTGGAGATGATTTGTTTTCATCCTGCTACCTGTTAACACAAACTGTCAGATGTGGTCTCAGCAGTTAGCAGCGACTCACAGAACCACGGGGAAGTCACCTCCTGTGGGTATTGATTATACCTCCTGTGAATGTTAAATGTTTATTAAAAGGGTTCAGCAGCAGCAGGAGAGGTGGCATTCCCAGAGGCGACATCCTCTTTTCTCACCACAACCACAACCACAACCACTCCCTCCCACAGAACAGCCCATCGGCCATAGTGTCATCCACTCCCTTTGACTAAACACAGATTGACTGCAGGGCACAGCCCCGATCCACCTTTTCCGAACACTTCTTGCATTTACACCAAACTTTGATTACCTTCCCTCAGCACGGTGGCCGGAGTGCAGGTCAGGAGTCCAGCTAACAACGCTGGCAGCGCAGAAGAATGAGGCCGACCGAGGGAGCTCCCGCTAGTTCATCGTCTGCCATCTGTGACTTGTTTTCTCTGAGCTGATAGAAGATTACTCTTGGGTTTTTTCTTTTCCACTCTCTGGCTAACTTCTCTTACTACAGGCCAGGAGAAGATCAAAGTGGCTCAAACGACAAGAGTGAAACTCAAGCTTGAATTTCAAAGAACCTTCACAGTGTGTACTTTATGAGACGTTTGACCTGCTAGTTGAATTCATTCAAATTCGTAACTTCAGTTAAAAATTAGGGGCATTGAGTTTAATCTATCCACCTTCTATAGCAGTTATTCCCAGTTGTGCTTTTAGTGGCTTTTGAACAATGTTGTCGTGTAACAGACATCCAAATCGGAACAAAATGTTTCAGTTTTCATCAGAAAACGTGAAAATGAGACGAACAATTATGATTCAATTGACCTTTTTTTTTTTTTTACTCACTTATATACCGGCAGGACGGCTTCATCTGCCCAGTTTTTTGGGTCTAATATTACCTTTCTGAGATAAACGGAGGCACAGTGTAATGACAGTTCCACAATGAACTTGTCAATCAATCTGCCCTCCCACAATTTTTGATCAGTCTGAAATGTTGGCAGGTGTAATTCGCAGTGACAGATGCTAGAGGAACAAGGGAAGGGATTGATGATAACCATGTGTCTGCAAGCCCAACTTTCACCTTGACTGGATTAACTTTGGTTATATTTTCAATTTAGATGCATTTTGTAAGGAACTCATCGTGAAAATTAAGTACATTTTATGCAACATGGGACTGCTTGTCATTTATTTACAATAGAATGGGGGCACATTTGACCCCATTTGTAGTTTAAAGGGGTTAACAGGGATCAAAGCTGGTCATGCTGTTAATATTTCAGAGAGAAAAGGGGGGAAAAAAACTACAAAGAATTGCACTTTGTTATGAGCCGAAAGCCTTCCTGTCGGTTTTGTTCATTGTAACGTTTGCTCTTGATGAGCAACATAGCCACCGGGGAGAATGATGGAATTAAGTAAACTGAACTTGCGCACTTTCAAGCAAGACATCTTTAACATTGCATGAGGTTGTGTGTAAGTACTTTTAAGACTATGGAAGGAATTAAGCAGATAAGTGTAGTGAACAGGAAGTACGTGTTTTGGGGGAAATAGATCAAATGAAATATTACAGCACTCCTAAGGGGCATTCTCATTTTAAAGCTCTTCGATACTTTACACAGTTATACATGGATGAGCATGGAAGTCAGTTAAAAAACAAAACAAACGTGTGTGTGTGTGTGTGTGTGTGTGTGTGTGTGTGTGTGTGTGTGTGTGTGTGTGTGTGTGTGTGTGTGTGTGTGTGTGTGTGTGTGTGTGTGTGTGTGTGTGTGTCTTCCTGAATCATGCTCCATCATGACATTCATTTGCTCGTCTGACATATTCCAATCCAGCTAATTGCCTGCAGGCAACAGATGAGTTAGAGCACTCTGATTACAATCACAGATAAGTTGAAGATTTTCATATTTTGCAGACAGAGTCCCGCCGGTTTGACCTTTCAGCCGTTTTCACCTTTCAGCCGTTTCCATGGGACTTCCCTGTTTATGATCAATACCATCTGCCCCGCTGAGGATTAGGCCCAGTGCACACAATACTTTATTTCTGCCACGGTCTCTCAGGTCTGCTGTCATTACAGCATCCACATGGCAGCGATAAAATACCTTTTTGAATATTGTCCTGCAATAGCCGTACTGAGACTGTTTAGACTGAACGGGCGCCAATTGTGATTAGTTCAATACTGCAAAAGAGCGAATTGCAGCCCATTGCTGTGTTATTTTAATTGCAGTTTCTTCACAGCCACTGAATCTCCACTAAATGACCAGGTGTCCGATCCGAAGCGATTGATGCTCCTTGTCAAGTGCTAAAAGCTGATGTGAACCGATTTTCATTCTTTAATAAGTGGGGTCAAATATGTCAGAGTCAGCAGTGTCATTGTGGTATCGGCTGATTTACAGCCCGACATCTTCACAGGGTAACATTCAATTCAATTCATGTACAGGTGATGGTGGCAATATGAAACTTACCAGGAAGAAACAAAGTAGAGGCCCATCAGTGAGCAACTGTGGGGCACGGAACAACTCTTCATTGCATATCGATCAATCTGGGCCCCAAGAGTACAAATGACAAGATTGAGAAAATGTGAGGACTTCATGCCTTTGCAAAAAAACTGTCGAAAATTAGCAATTCACTGCACTACAAGATGCTAAAACAGCAATAGTCTAACTTATTTGTTTACAATTTCTTCACTGCATTTTAAATCAGACAAACTTTGGAAATCCCCACAGGAAAAATAGGTTTGTCAACAGTTGCTGAAGAAAGAATTAAGGTTGTATTCATACTAAGACAGGTGGCCCTACCAGTTGTCAAGAAATGCTTTGCCAGTTTGTTATCCAAACGGATATGCCAGGACTACGTGAAGGTCTTTATTGGCGACAGAGGCATCTGGGGTATCTCTCACTGCAGTGCATTTGTTTAAAGGTGGGTGGGGGTGCTCAAAACATTAAAAGTCTGCATTGAATTAAGCAAGCAGGAAGATACATCAAAAAGACAGGAGTGAATTGGAAAAGGACCAAAAAGGAGGTATGCCACTGGGGGCTAACACAAAAAAAAGATTCAAACTACTTTGATAACCAGTGAAACAATCAATATTTATTGAAGCTTTATCTGCAATTGCTCCTCTGTCCATGCTCTCTTCATGGGACAATGGACTATTCAGCAGTCACGCATAAGACTGTTAGAACTCATTGATGAATACATCATGATAAGAAGAAGCAACAAAACAACTGACATGAACTACTGACATTGAGAAGGAAAGAGAAAGCTTTTATAAACGTAAGCTGACATCCACCTTGGGCCGCGAATACGCACGAGTAAACCTTGGGAACGTTTACCACTGGAGCTAACAACACACAGACTAGCAGGATAAAGAGAGGCAAATCCTCTCCAACTTGTGACAAAAGTGGCAAGTAAATAATACATGGAATTCATTTATTTTGTGCTTTCTCCACTGCTTGAGCAGCCCCCCAAAGTGCTTTACACTGCTGATCACATTCCTCCATTCACACAGACACTCACACATCAATGGGGGCGGCTGCCATGCAAGGTAATCATTCCATCTATCGGGAGCAATTTGGGGTTCAGTGTCTTTGCTCAAGGTGCACTTCAACATCTGGACAGGTGGAGATGGGGAATGAAACCTGCAACTTTCCCATTGGGAGACGACCACTCACCCAACCGAGCCACGGTTGCCAAAGAACTTAATGCAGGACGACACTATTATTCCCTTAAAACACACACTTTTATTACTGAATTTGTTGTAGGTATAACTGAGACAAATTTTGATTTAGAGCAAAACCATGTGTCTAACCACAGCTGGAGACAATATGAAGACAGACCATAATGTCAATTAAAAGCCTCTACCTTGGGCAACAGGAATGCCTTGGTTCTCCTCATAGATCTCAGCAGCCATTAACAATTATATCTTATAATGTAACAAACATCGGGGAATTTATAATTAAACTATAATTACCACTTGGCAAGAGACAAAATGTAAGACATGAGATCGTGAGGGTGCAATGACATTTAAGATCACTTCATAACAATGTGACTGAGAGACAAAGGGAGGAGCTGGGGCTGTGTGGATGGATCAAGAAAACACTTTCAAGAAGAAGATCAGTTCAGCATTTCCGTCTGAATATTGTTCCATTTCAACCCGAAGCCAAATGTGAACAATTTCACTGATTTCATCTGGAGCTTTGTCACATCATAAACAGTCTTTTCCCCAAAGGTAATGGTTGAATGATAATAGCGCTTGGAGGCATCAGCAAATTGTACTCTGTGGTGCATCTAATCGACATGGAGTGTCGTCTCATTTAGTTGGTGAGAAACGCACAGTGTTTCTCAGGATTGCTTTCCTAAAGACACAGTGAGACCTATAAAAGCGGTCGTGACAGGCAACACTCGCATTAGTGCACAAAACAAGAGGAGAACTGCAAAAATGATGACAGCCGTTCATGTCACATTAATAACTCAGGAAGGTTTGTTTATATGCACCCCGTCTAGATTCCCCCACGGATGTAGATGAGCATTTCTGCTGCTCCGTCTTTTTCTTCACCTCAGCTCTCACAAGCATCCATATTTCTGTCGCCACTCCTTTTTTCCAATAATCTTGGTGCGTGGCGCTTTTCCTCCAGTCAATCATGTCCTTGTTCCTCCTTTTGAAATCCCAATGCAATTTTGTCATTCTGCCATTCAGAAGCTCTGACGTGTAACCCCATCAACATCTCATCTTCCAGGTCGATCAGACAGACTTTCCAAGAAGTCAATCAGCCATTCACCACTCTGGCAGACCCCAGGGTCCCATCTATCTGTCTGTCTATCGGTCTGTACATCGCCCTCATCAAGGAGGGAGATACTGTCAATAAACCTGCCTCAGACCATGTCTGACACCTTAGTAAACACAATATATATTCTACTCATTTCTAAAGTATGATTTTCCTCCAGGTATTTTAATTATTTCAGTGCTGAAGTTGGATGTCCACTTCTTACAGTCCAACATGTATATACTGTACATAACTCACAGTGATCAAAACTTGTGCTTGTTTTCAGAGCGAAACCCATCATGTGTCGCCAAGACATACGCCTTGTGGAGGACTTGTAACCTTTCCAGGCTAATACTGGGTAGATTAGCCCAAAATCAGCTTCGAAAGAGCCCAGTCTACTAAAATATAGCATAGCAGATGGATGATTCAAAATCTATTCCAATTGAATCCTTGACACCAGACAGCATTTAAAATGTTGTGCTGAAAAAGGAATAAAACAAATATTTGGCACTAGTCCATAAGTCGAGACAAATGTCTGACATAGGCAACCGAGCCAAACCTGTTTGAATAATACCGGAGGCTTCAATGTCACCATTGTCTAAAAGTTGGAGCTTTCAAAGTCACTCTCGCAGGTCTCATCAGTGGCAGCTGGTGGGAACATTAATTGCCAATCAGTTGATCCTAGCAGTTTGCAGAGGTTAAGACCATCTCATCTACTTAATGTCATCCACTGCCTCCCCTCCCTCACGTTGATCGAATGTTGTTTAATTACCAGCCAACTGTAGAGACTCAATGAACTATTAAATAACTTAATGATTTGGCACTTTCCCCCCAATAGTTTGGATCCGGCGAAGCGGCTCCGCACACATAATATACAAATAACTACTGGAGGTGTAACAGCCGTGTGCTCCTGTACTCACACCAAACACATTGTAATTTAGATTCTCTGCAACACAGAGGCCAAGCAGGCACCCAAGAGATCAACGCGCAACAGAGGAAATTGTTGTCTAAGAGCTGCTCTTTAAGAGGGTTTAGAAACACATATAAGACATTTATTTCTTCGGTGGCAACTCCTCGGAGCCTTCAACAACGATCCATTTAAATTCACCTGCATTACACTGCCCCTCCCCAGAGGTGTTGTATCACCAAACGAACAGGAATGTGTTGGCTTTATGGATCGGCGATGAGACGACTGCCACGGAGCCTGCTGTGTCAACACTTACAGAGCGGGACACGCAGCCAGTGGCTCATGCTGTTGCTCCCTACTTTTTCTAGCCGCTTAAGTGGAAAACTGAGCGTTGTGGATTATTAAACGCATCTAAAAGGCAGCTGTAGTAAGTCGGTGCCACTGGAGAGATGTCAACCCAACCTACACGGTGGCCGAAGGCTGCTTTCATCTTACTAAAGATTCTTTTTAGTGCTTATCAGCCTGGAACCTGGAGAGCTCACGCTGTACGGTATGCAGCTCACCAGCCAGCCGGCCGGCCGGCGTCACCGCCAACAGTCACTCAATGCAAATGCATGAACATCTCCCCATAAATCATTCAAGCATCGCTGTGATCTCACCAAAGACTGAAAGGGAATACACAATGTATACACTTCTTACAGGACCATTCTGGTCCTTTCCAGCCAATTAAATACAAA
This sequence comes from Lipophrys pholis, assembly GCF_963383615.2. Taxonomy (NCBI): domain Eukaryota; kingdom Metazoa; phylum Chordata; class Actinopteri; order Blenniiformes; family Blenniidae; genus Lipophrys; species Lipophrys pholis. The sequence continues at coordinate 13,485,700 of NC_137630.1, read as the reverse complement.
TTGTGCATGATAATATTACACTGCTACTGTGGCCCACTTTCCAAAGACTATCACTCGGCCACCGAGCAAAAAATACAAGGCTTCTTTTTGGATGGAGTTACATTAATATTGCATGCTAATGCCTTGGTGAGAAGGGGCTGCTTTGAAATGTCTTACTGTTAGAAGGTTGAGTTTGTGGCTGACAAGTCTTTTTTAATTCACTGCATGACCACATTTGCACAGTTCTTTCTGTGTTTGCTTATCTCAAGCTCACTGAGCTTTATTTTCCGAGAGTATTGCATAGCCAATGAAAACAAGAAAACAGTGCATTCGTTTTAAACATTGTATGTGAGCGTCCAAAAATAGATCCCTGGTGACAATGAAAAATAGATACCTTTTCATGGGTTCCACCAATAGATCACTGTAAAGTTGACCCAGATAGTTTGATCACGCCTCAAAAAGGGTTTGTTTGTGTCAATATGTCATTGGCACATTTGATTCGAGTTTCAATAAAAACAAAACGATATTATTTTCAATATATAATTATAAATTTGAATGGTCTTACCTGTCAAACTCTACCACCCCCATCATGTATGCTGATGGTAGGGATAAAAGTCTTTTCTACTCAATGGCTAATGATGGGTTAAATATCAAAGCTTTCATTTTATGTTCCAACACAAATTTTGGTTGATGTAAAAGCCTGGTGCTTTAAATTATCATGGTGTGTGTAATTGTTGTTGTCACTATTGTTGTCACTATAGCTTTTGTTGTGTACTCTTTGTCTTTCTTTTCACTCTGGTCCAGTGGCCTTGCTAACAAATCAATAATAGATCAATAAAGATTGCAACCGAAATAATATGTCAGACTCTTCTCTTGCAGAGCAAATCTATTTGGCACAAAAGACCCTCAGATCTGTTTTGCTTCAGACCTAAGCTGGTGGACAGGACAAGAAAAAAAGATTCCAAATTTCAAAACTTGCTTTTTTAATGATGTGCCTTTGTTTTCCGTGGTCCGTGAATGATCCTCTCCAGCCCCTGTGCTTAAAATGAGTAAATTGCTTAGATCACAACACTGCAAGTCAAACAACAGCATTTTATGTGCTCTGTCTTTGTGAGATTACATGAAAATATAATAATTTTATTCAAAAGAACAAGGCAACTTTATATCTACAGGCAGCACTGCAGACAGGCTATACGTACAAGCCATTGAAACTAGTTCTAAATGTCTCGATGTCACAAAAACAATAAAACACTGTTTAGGGTTTAGGCCAACATGTCACTGTACACAGCCACATTGTGAACAAACAAAGAGTTTTCTCAGCTGACCTGAGTTTACTCTCTCCAGATACCAACGCAAAGAGGGCAGATCTTCAGTTACCACAACTCCAATAACAGCTGGGGTTTCTGAGAGTTGATGCAACGGGAAAGCAGCAGTAATGATTAGATATTAAAGTGCTGAACATAATAAAGGTGTGCGACTTCCACAGAAATGCGGCATGCTAGGCTGAATGAGATGTCAGCATTAGTGTGGTTGTGTCTTTACTGACTAATAAGAAAAAAATAAAAACTTAAAAAAAAAAACCTAAATGATACAAATTAACAGCGGATGGTGTGTATTGGGGATTAAATCGGAGCACTCACACAGTCCCAATACACTCTAAATCTAACATAATAATTTGTCGTGAACAAACACCATGAGTTAAATTCCAATATGTGTGAATAACTGTCTTGGAATGATTACTTCGATGCTGACCACCCCTCATGGTCCAACAGTTCATTTGTAGTTTCTATTGTGGACATTTTAATGTGCTGGAACAATGAAGCAAAATTGGCAAGCATACCAGACTAGAGACGTTACCGTACCATCACCACTGAGAAAAATAATCTAATCTGCATCAGATCGATGTGACAAGCTCATCAGCTAAGAGGGACTAAACTTTACATGTGATTAGAAAAGCTTTGCACTGAAACCATGGAGAGAAAAAACTTGATTGAATGGAGAACTCAATCAATGCTATTTGTTCATCACTGTCAAAGTGTTGGGTTTATGAGTGAGTTGCTTCCAGAAAATAGACGAGATCTAGACTGGGCATGTTAGCATTTCTCTCTATTTTATTCCTAGTTTGAACTAACACATGCTTCCATTTCACAAGACCCTTCATCTCCAGGCAACAGAGTGTGAAACAGTCTGCAGAATACCTGTCGTTGCTTGACTTTGTTTCCCCAAAGATACTCGCTGACAATATTGGAGGCACTCCAAATATGTCCGTCCTGTCTGTCCTAAAGTATACAAAGACGAGGAAGGTGAGCTATCCATTGTTCATACCTTCTCTTTGCACCAAAGAAAAGCTTTCCATTCATCCCCGCTATGCTTCAGCAGGACCATCCATCTTCAGCAGGTTGCAACGATCCATTAGCATCAATGCATCATGCATCTTTGATGCGTGTACAATAACATACATTATGCAACGTCTAAATTCAGTTGGATGATTTATTCAGTCCCTTATTTTTGAACAATACAACTGTCTCATGAGGTAAATATAAAGCGACCAAATCAAGAGTGAAGACGGGTCTGACTATCAGAAGAAATGCACTCGATGAAAAGTAACTGGAAAATTGGAACCTCCAAAAAAGTCTAACTCAAAGAACTGGAAACTCAAAAATCAAGCAGTGAGCAGCATTGTCAACCATGCCAACACTTCTGGTCCACTTAGTACAGTTTACTGAGATGCAAAACCCATTTATTGTTTGGGCAAAGAACATGTTGTCCTCTTTGAGACACCGTGTAACATTTCAACACATCAATATCTTACTCATAAAAATATAATATGTACTTATTGTTTAAAGGAAAAATGTCAAAACTACAGATAATTATTCACAAACAGTGTTTTTACACTCAAAGGTCCTTTCATTACCAAACCATATTTTCCATTTTTTATGTGCGAATGGTTTGAACCTTGTCATGGAGTGACATCAACCATGTCTTATATACAGCAACAGCTCTCGAATAACCTCTAAAGAAAGATTTTTTAATGCCCGACAAAGGATATTAAAAAAACATTCCGTTTTGAATAAAATATTAGACTACGAGAATGATTTTTGCAAGTGGTGTATCTTTCATTTGTGGCTTTATAGTGCAAATATATGGTGTCTAATTAATGTCGGTATGATGAATGAGAATTGATATGTGCAGAGATGTCTTAAGTGGAAGGTAATTGACTGAAAAATGCTTAGTGGGCAGTACAGTTCAGAGATAATTCATCTCTGGGTAGATATGATTGTTTGTATTGGTCTATATGGTCTGTATTTATATACATTTCTATGTAAAATGCACTGTAGTTGCATCTCTTGTAATTGTGCATTACTGCAGGTGTGTTGTCTTGAACTCGGCTCTGTAATAACAGACTTCACATCCGCTGGTAACAAAGACCGGTACACATGTAGTTATCAGACACACATTGAATAATAAATGCTCAGTGTGAACTGGAAACTTCTAAGAGACTGAGAAAAGATAGTGACATTTTACATGACCTCTGAAGTTGCCCTTCCCCACGAAGATTCAAAATAGTAATTACATTCCACTGATGTTCTTATTATCAGCAAACTGCGAACATAGTTAGTGGAAACATCTCCTCTAAGACAAAATCAATACTTAAGCCATTACAAGTCAAAAGTTCACACAGTTGATCACAGGAACAACGTTGAAGTAAACACACGAGATGCTAAATTATATAAAAGATGATCCAGCTGGAGTCTTGCCATATCACATAATGAGCTGTGGCAGCACTGAGTGCACTGCACCTGGGCAGCTGTTTGGTTTCCCTGACTTCTCCTCCATTGCATCAGCACCACAGGCTCACATTAGTGAGTTTGAGTGAAATGTCTCAACAATTATTGGACAGATTGCAATGACAGTTGGCACACACATGCATCATCCCCTCGGGGTAAAACAGACTCACCTCATAGATTTGTCACTGTGTCATCGTAAGGTCATTATTTTTCATGTTTTGTGTAGGAGTTTGATTCATTAACAATAACCAACCATAATAATATTTCCAACTCATGAGTTCTTCATCATCAGAACTAATTAGACTCTGTTGATGCCACAACACTGATGGTGAAAACTGTAAAGAGTAATCCTTTTAAACATGTTGACATTGGGAAGTAAACTTAGCTGTCAATTTCTTAGTCTGAGTTTTGTGACTGATTACACGGAAATGTTAGCGAGTATTGTCCAATTAGCGAGTAATTGGACAATAACAACAATGGCCTCCAGAGTGGCATGACTTCTTTGGTGGACTTGGTGGTTTAATAGATGAAAACAAAACAGTTCAAGAGTGGACAAATTAGGATTTGTATTGGGAAAAATACATCTGATTGGGATACACAATTGATTAACATTATAAAAGTGAATGTAGGTATGTCCAGGTTTGAACCGTTTTTGGTTGTGTTTTAGGACTGTCTTCAGATATGAACAGTAAGGAAATGCAACCAATGTACATAAAAAAATAATCAAATCAATTTTAAAGGTCTAAGATTTTAGGTATGAGATCTATGGTCCACTTCTGATTGTTATGTCCTTCAATCTATCATTTGGATGCCCTTCATCCTGAGTAGAATTTGACTGGGCTGCATGTGATCCACATTTACATTGGGCAAGTGGCAGAATAGACCCTGAACAGGTCAGGAGGTGGCTGCACATAATTTGTGGCTAATTATTGGTATGTTTAGGGGATCACGTCAAATGAACCTATCACAAGTGCTGGTGGGACAGTTGTGGCTGAGTTGGTTCCCGATGTTGGTGGTGTGATGCCCCACCTTGCCCTGTCCTTCTCTCCAAGGGTGTTTGGGGAAATGAATTGCAACATTCTCCAAATGGTGTGCGAGCAACATGCATTGCAGGGTTTGTAATTAAAGTGTACGTCAATGAGAAAACAAATGGACGAATGTCACTATTGACACGACTCAACTCAAGCGGTAAAACATGCCCTCTTGTTTTGGACAACCTATAAGCAAATAATTCCATATACCAAAGCATCATTTCTGAATGAACATTGCAAATATTGATTTGGGGAATGAAATAAATAAACCAACAAGGATTTTTAAGCGACAGAACTCTTGAAATCATCATAAATATATGGTTAAACAAAATGGTGTGAAAAGCATGGTGTGATGTGCTTATTGTAAGCCGCCATTCATTCAGAAGCCCAGTACGCTCTGCCTTAAGAATGAGGACAAATAAAAAAAACAACAACACTGCTTTATAACGTGGTTTTGCACTTTTTGTAATTGCTGTATATTAGCACTAAACGTTTGTATATAATCTCTGAGTATCATTCCATAACCAAGGCTGTGATTGGCACCATTGAAACGTTGGTCCCTGGTCAGCAACACACTGTTAAATGACAATGGCAGCTTGTGTGTTGTTTTGCAAGTGAACCACTTGAACGGGGTCACTCCTGGTGTGCAGCGCGGGCACAAAATGACCATAGAGCTTGATGAGAAATACTTGAAATTAGCCCAGAGGACAGCAGGCTCATTGAAAAGGAGAGAGCCATCAGGTGCTTTTAATGACTATCCTACGGTTCGGTTTACTCGCTTCCACAGAAAAAGGCACGGAGCCAATAACATGCAGTTTGTGAAGTGAACAAATGGCTCGAAGGAAGACAGGCAACTTTGTTTCGGTCCCAACTTACTGAAATGGGTCTCCTTTGAACACCTTGATTCTTTGAGTTTCCTGCCATCTTCAGAGAAGTGTTATTCCTGCAGCCAAGGCTACCAATTTGCTAGACAAGACCTTCTGCCTTTGAGTGACACAAGCACAGGTACAAGTAATTTAAAACTTGCATCAGGTACCCCAGTGCATAAAAATTTTGGGATTACCAAAGCAGCGTTTCCCCCCTGCCACCGTTCCCTAAAGAGGTCCTGTAGTGCTTGCCCACCTTCCCTCATCACCCCCTTTCCCCCTGACTCCCAGACTTCTGCTATTGTAATGCAGGCAGGGAGTAGAAAGTATTGAAAGCCTCGTTTTCAGCTGCTGCTGCTGTGTGTGTCTCTGTTGAGTTTTTCCTAATTACCTCCCAAAGGAGCCTTTTCGCTGTCAGCAGACAGAGAGGGAGTGGAGGCTGAGAGGAAGCCATATAGAAGAGGGGAGACGATGTAGGGGGAACGATGGGAACAAAGACGGCACGTTGACGGGAACAGGAAGACAGCACTACATGGTGAAAACAGAGAGAATGAAGGGGAATAAAGCAATTTGGGGAAAAAAAAAGAAAAGAAAGACGCTTGCATGCAATCTTCCACTTAGCTTCTCTCTGCCATGCTGTCTGTCACTTCGGATCTGGAAAACAGGTACAACACTTGCATCTCCCGTACAGAGTTTTTAAAAATGCATTGAAGCACTGTGGAACCACACACAATCTGATATCTTCCTGACATCTGCCAAGATTCCACAACTGGATCGAATATATAGAATGCTTAATTGGTGGCTGATAAACAATATTTAGAAAACAAAAAGCTAAATCCACAGAATCTTGTGACCACTGTGCGGTTTAAACATACAAAGTGCTGCTTCCCTTGAGCCCAACCCCACACGTTGAAGTGATGGGAACTGATCCAGGCCATGCACAGTTTATCCTCGACCACTGAACATCCTCACATAAGCAACACTTGATAAAAAAACAACAACCTGGACCTTAATCCAGAATTAGTTAAAAATGAATAACTAAAAAGTCACAGTGAATACAGTGAACTCTTCTATTCTAACATTAATATTCAAGACTACTTCTCTGGCCACAAACCAAAACTACATGAACATTCATGCGTTTAATATTCCCAAAGGTTCATTTGCTTCAGCTTTAAATTGTTCAGTTAATGGAAAAATGTTTTTTTTATGTATGAATAAACCACTTTATAATTGGCTGATAGAAGATGGTAGAGCAGGAGACTCACAATCTCAGGGTAGTGGGTTCGTGTCCCACGCCGGGCGCCACCTTCCCGTGGGCTCACCACCTGCAGGAAGGTTCTTAAATGGTGCGATGTGATCTGGGTGACGGTGCTCAGACTGTCACCCCCGCGACCCGGTAACGGATAAGCGGAAGAAAATGAATGAATGAAAGTTTTTTTTTCAAATATGTGCATTTTTGACATACATTATGAGTAGTGTGTCATACCATTCTGTCATTTTCCTCTTTGTTTATCCTTCTAATCTAAATGTACATTTAGCACCAAAAAATGACTTGTTTATGTTCCAGAGTAGTTAGTTTTATCACAAATTCTAACAGCACTGCTGTCTGATGCTCAGAATGCAGGCATGCCCATCAAGAAGTGACAGAGTGATGAGTACCTAAAATATTACATTTTTTTTGTCATTAACAAAGATACTTGATGTTACTAGGTTTAAGATAAATGTGACTAGACTGATCGTTACACTGAACTTTGGGGTAGCTTTGGCAAAAGTACATGTCAATAACCAGTATCAATAGTTGGTTTTTTTTAAATAATCATTTTTAAATGGTGTCTTTCAGGCGGATGTGACAAGATGACACGGAACAGAAGACAATTTAAATGTTCGATCTGATTCCCTTTTAATGCTGCTTTTCAGCTTGTGACAGGCCAGGCCTAAAGCGACATGACCAGAATTATTCCATAATGACTCTGTGAGCAGTAAAGCTTGCTGAGCCACTGCTCACTTGATCTCTACACACAATGGTATGTGTGCATGTTTAATGCATGCCAGATAAAAGCATTCATAGCATAACAGGATGATACATTTGCATTGTCAGCACTATGTTATAAAAAGCCAAATATCTTGAATGTATGTCTCTACTGGGTTTATATAAAAGACCATAAGCAAGACCCACATGCTCAACATTTCATTGAGGGATTTGTGCAACTTTCTTGAATACTGTGACATTTTGAAATCACACTGGCCTTGAGTTTAAGATGCCTTGTTGTGCAAATACTTTTTTGCCAGAAAAACACAAGAAAATCCTTTCCCCACCTCCACCGAGAGAGAAATTTGATAATCAACCACTCGCTTGGAAGAGATGTCAGCACTTCAGCGGTCCTGGCGAGCCAGGGGGCATTTACCTCACACCTACGTAACTACGTGTGAAATTAAATGTGCCTGCTACATGCTACAAAGCATCACAGCAGCCACATAGTTAGTTAAGAGTGATGAACCCAGACAGCTACCGATAGTTACCTCAGGCTACTTAGGTTTAGGTGAGGTTAGCTGCAGAACCCAGAAACAATGGATTTTGTGGAAGACTGAGCCTTTTTGAACCACCCAAATAGTCAATCTGGACAGGCTTCTACTTTTAACTTGATCTGTGACATTTGTCACCAAAGTAATCAAAATAAAATAGGCAGACAAATTTTAAGAGCTTAAGCTTTGGAAAGGAAAAAAAAAATGGAGCAAAATCTCATACTGACTTCAACAAAGAGATTTTTTTTTTCTTTCCGTTTCATATAAATTGGCTCGGACCTTAAAAAGCTGACGAGCCTGACATCCCCTCTCTTGGCTACACAAACGAAGAGAATAATCTGTCAGCGCGGGTCTCATACAAAGATTGGTTACAAGTTCAGTGGGTTGTTTAATTTTGACCTCGCCTTCCTGCTTTTCAGAGGACGTGTGATCCCAATCATTTTATATCACAGTGGAAACGGTTTCTATGCCACAAATGTGTCATGGGAGAAACTCGTCTTCCTCACGGTTTGGAGATGATTGTATCCAGGTTATTGTAACCCATTTATTTCCTCATGCGTTCAGCCAAAACCAGGTTACTGGAGTAACCAGGTCGAGAATGTAGTTTCTTGTGAAAGAAATTGAGGCCAGAAAAGAGTCACAAAAGTGACTTCACACTGGAGATAGGGAGCTTGTTTCACAATGTGGTTACAACATGCTTTCCACGTCAGTAAATCGACACTGGAGCAGCAGCAGACTTGAGACTTGGATTATTGAGTGACCAAAATAGACAAGAAGCTGAAAACAAATACACAACAGGTCATCTAGTGTTTTTTGTTTATTTTTTTACATTACTGAAATGCCATTAAATAAAAAAAAGCACACCGTATTTGGTAAGGACAGAGAATTAAAAAACAACTCTAGACTAAGTGTGTCAAACAGCAACTTGTAAAGCCTGAAAATAAAAAAAATGAATAAAACATTTCTATTAAGGTGATTTTGTTCCTAATTTTTCCACTTTTTTTTTACATAGAAAAATATCACTACCAATGTAAGTGGTGTTTGAGTGATCAATCATGCAGCAATAAAAGTTAGTTCCTTTTGCTACTAGTTCAGAAGTTAGGATAGCATTAGGATATTATACCATACCACAAGTCTGACATTTATGGTGAAAATGCCTAGTTTTTGCATTTTTGTTTCTGAACAGTTTCGTGTTTCCACAGCGCAACATTTTGAAAGGCATGTCTGTTCACGCAGAGGTTTCCGAAACACCGAAAATGTAGTTTTCATTGTGGAGCGACTAATGGGTGCTGTTGGTTGTTTTTGTGCTGAAACCTTCACAGAAAGTTTTGTTTTCAGTGGCTCCGAGCACCGTTGGCATGTAAACTGACATCTGAAATACAACAAGTGTTTTGGATTCACTTGACAAAAATTGAGTTTGTGAAAATATAAGCACAAAAAAACGTTATTGTTCTGCAAAGTGACAGTCAGTAGCACTTTTGTTATAATAATAGTGCATTAAATGTGAAAATGTAGAAGACAAAATCGCCCCGAGGTGTGATTGTGAGTGTGACTGTCCATCTCTCTGCGTTTACTTAATGATGGACTTAATGGTGACCTGTCCAAAGTATAACATTGCCACACTCATAGTGGGATGGGATTGGCTGGATTGAGAAGCCCCTGTTTGCGCCGTTGATGAGCGCAACGGGCCTCAATGTGGGTGGAGCCCAGACGTGGGTTGGGTTTGTGGGAGACGTGCTTGGGCGGCGTGTCGCGTTAAAGCCGATTCATACTCCATAAGAACAAGAAGAAAGTTTGGCACACCGGGGTCCTGCCGAACAAAATGACGTCAACTCCCTATGGCACAAGAAATTTGTTTCGGCTGTGCCACCCATCCGGGCCGAAGTACGTCAGTGCCGAATCTTCAGACACTAACATGCAGTTAGGTTGATCTTCTTCTGCTGGGCCCTGCACGACCGCAGCTTATCATGTGTCGTTGCACTCTGGTGGGTTACTGAAGGGATATTCCAGGTAACCCATTTTATTTTAAAGAATATATGTTCATTGCACGGATATGTGTGGGTGTGTTTATGTGGGCGTGTGTTTGTATGGGCGGGTCACTAGTGGGGGTTTTGGGGGGCTCAGATGGGAGTGGCGGGCGGGGGGCAGGTTCACTCAGGACTGAGGGATGGCTGTCCTCTGACTGGACCCGGCCAGGCCTCATTTTCTGCTATCATTTTTCAAATGTCAAAATCATGCACTTCTGCATCGGTTGTTGTTTTCTTGCTTCTTTATGTGCCTGTATATTTCATAAGTAATGTATGCTTGTATTTGGAAAGTGCTGCTCAGGTTTGTTTACTTTCACAGTGGTTGCTTGTCGGAAGGTGATTCGATCGGTGTGGTAAGTGTAAGTGGCATATGTCATATCATCAACAGATTCCAAATCTCTTCCCTTTGCAAGAGCAATAACTGTTTTGACACTGAGAGGCTCTCAATCAACAATATTGTTTACAGTTGCTGCCAAACAGGGCAAGGACATTTTGTAAAAAAATATATATATATACTTTCACTTCTGTGATACTATGATGATACACAACAACTGTACTTTAATTGTGATTTGCAATACCTCTCACTTAAAAAATATATTGTGGCAACTTCAAATAACAGAACATCATTTGCCCTAAAGCATTCCTAACTGTTTCAGTAGCTGTCCATGGTGCTAGAATCGTTCTCGTTCAATCATTGCAAGCATGTGTAGCCTATATATACTTATAAGAAGGGAGCCAAATGTGACAATAGGAGCATCTGTTTAATTATTACACTGAGTACATTCTGAAAATACAGCCTCTAGCCAGAGCCCCCAGCTTGCAGCCTTGTCTATAATATATCATTTTGTTAGAGCCTGCAGTGTTGTCACTGAATGCTGGTGTCATATTAAACAACCTGCCAGAAAATAATACAATATGCTCACTAGAACTAGAAGGAGAACTTGGGAAAATGCTAAAAGATGCATTTTTTTTCCTTCATTGGAGAAAAGAAAGTTAGATTAGGATCAAAAACTGTGCAAATCAGCATCGTTTCTACAGATACTTGTTTTTACTTATTGATCTTTATCACTGAGTGGCACAAAGTCAATTTAAATTTGAATTTATAGTTGGAGAATTGGATCTTTGGGGCTTGAATGAAAGGTCTTTGTGTTGAATGCATGTCTTGTGCACCCTCAGAGTGACTCTTAGAATCACACTGAGAGCAAACCTCGGGCCAAAAGAAAGCACTCCTACATTAAAATAGGGCTCGGGTGTTATTTCAGAGTCCTCCTACACTCAGTATTCTCTTTGTGGGCTGCAGTGGACAGTTGCAGTTTGAAGCATAATGCATGAAGCTTAAATTCAAAAGGCAGAGGAATGTTTTTGGACGTCTTTGTGTGTAAAAAATAAGCCGGGCAGCTAAGCTATCCGAGTTGTATGTGCAATGTAGCAATAATCCATTTGGATGCAATGCAGGCTTAAGTAAACACTGACTAACCACCTGTGAAGCTTAACCAATAAATCTCCCGCATGACATATCTTGCTGAGCCTGGTCCAAAAACACCATTTCACAATGTTGATGCCACATCTTGAGGGTATTATGTAATATGCCAACGCAGAGGATGACTTCGCTCCGTTACACTCCCTGTTATCTCATATATGAAAATATAATGAACGCATGCCTTATCTGAGGAGCAGCATAAATATTCTTTTGACTCATTAACACATTAATTGTCAGTTTAGTTTTCGCAGCTGCAAACGTCAAAAGTTTCAAAGCCACTACGGTGCCTCGAGAAAGTTGTGTTTTTGTTTCGTTATGTGCAGTTAAGTCAGGACACATTGTATGGTAGCAGATGAATGTACGGTCATAGTTTTTATGTAGTTTGGTTTTAAACTTTACTTTTATGTTTTACACCTCCAAATCAGAACTGACCAATAAGTCATTTGTATTTGTTTCATGAGGCATCTACTTTAATATGCATTGTACAGGGGGAACGAAAAATGTTATATGCAACATTCACCGTGAATGAATCAGATCAAAATCCACTTTCAGCACCTCAAACATTTCAAGGCATCATATTTTCCCAACTGATCACCCGAGTGACTGGTCAAAAAACACAGTAAGAAAACTTTCACATTTTGGAAAATGCATTTTTCCGGTTCAAAATCACAAATAATTTATAAAAAAATTAACTATCCCAGAGAAGCAATTAAGTAAGTAAGAATAATTAATTAAATTATGTACAGATCCCAAAAAATATTACATATATATATATATATATATATATATATATATATATATATATATATATATATATATATATATATATTACGGATTAATGACACATGGATTTGGACTTAAAATTATGTTTAAATACAAAATAAGAGTGAACTTAGTGTCAATTATAACAATGTATGAGACTTTTGAAGAAAAGCACACAGTTTCTATACATATGTTTGTATACTTAGTGTTAATCCTGTCTCAATGTCACAGGTGTGTCTTGTTTCTTTCTCGCAGACAAAGGAACAAACACGCTGTGAAATGTGGTAATGCCTTCATTTTGACATGAAAGCCGCACAGAAAGCTGGGATGGCTGAAACGCGAGAGCGAGCGGCTGCTGGTGGGACTTCCCATTGCAAAAAATGTAGCTACTGTATGGAGGCATCCAAGGTAGGTTTCTCTTTTGTGAATTTACTCATGGAAATGAAATGGGATCAGGCAGAGGCATTTATGTATTACTATATCAAGCGTCTGGCTTTACCTCTATGGCATATTATTTTCTCTTTTCCTGGTGCCCCCCCCCCCCCTCACACCCCCACACACACACTCGCCTTTCGACAGGCGGCATTAGTAAATGTGTGCTGACAGCAGAGGTTACCTTGAGCATTCTGCTGGACCTGGGGGCTGTATGTCTTCATTTACCCCAGTATCTGCAGATGCCAGGAAAAAGGGAAAGTTATTTTCTGTGTCTGGCCCGAAGGGAAAACTGAGGCTAACGATCTTGGCCATGTTGATTGTTACATAGCTTCGAGAATAGCACTTTACTTTTCGGAACAAGCGCCCGGGAATGCAAGTGGGAAGGATGAGACGGAGTGTGCGTGTGTGCTTGTGAGTCTGTGTCTGTGTGCCCGAGTCCAGTGGAGACAGCAGAGGTGACGGGTGGAGATCGGGGTAGTGGGATCGCACGCACACACACACGCACTGGAGGGGAAAAGCTCGTGAACCCAGGTGCCAGGAGTCATGAGTGTACTGTGATTATACTGAGCCTCAGCTTCCACCTATTAATCATCAGGATTATTTAGGTCAGCCTTGATGCAAACACCTCCCATAAAGTTAGTATATAGCGCCTCATGATACCACTCATAGATCAGTACGACATTAGAAAACAGAGTAATGACATCACTACTGAAAGGAACAGACAGTCTGCAAACATCATGTTTTTAAATTGATACTCAAGTTTAACGCTATTAAAGGAGAAACAAGAAAGAAGCAATATTCTTTCGTTTTGTTTACATTTCCTTTATTATGTCTCCTTATTTCTTACTGGTTTCAATTTTGTCATTTTATACACTGTTAGTTCTCACCCTTGTTTAAGTAAAGTGACTCTCATTAATCATCTTTTTTCATTTATTTTCGTCTCTGAACTTTTATCTGTGATGTATCCCAAACAGAATGTACAATAGTTCACAGTTTTCAACAAAAACCATCTGCTCACGGCTCGCCGTTCAAACATAAATACTGAGGTGATTCTCACTCATTCTGGCATACTTTTCACAGCGTTTTCTTTCATTGTTTTTGACTCCAAAAAATCCAGTCAGTATGTCAGAGTATATCACACGGCCGTGTCAAAAGAATATTTTAATATTCACAACATGGAAAAACTTGAGTGATTGCATAAATAAACAAACAAACAAATAAATAAATAAATAAATAATGAAGTGAGAGTAATAGACCTGCATTTGTAATTGAGCTTTTTTATAGACATGATGGCAACTGTTCTATTTACTCTATATAGCTTTGCAAAAACAGGAGTTAACTACTTTTGGAAATAACAAACTTTTATCTTTTTTCCAGGAGCTATGTCATCCATGAATGCAGTTGTAGAGCTGGTGTCCTGTGGCCTTTGATCAAAGTTATCTTACCTTCATCTCGGTACTTCATTTCGGCTGCTTTGTTGCCACTTCTCATTTGTTTGTAGATCTATCATATATTTAATACTGAGTTCTGCTATGGGAAAGACACATGTAATCACCACTGTAGATAATTCATAGTCATTAATTAGCCTGACAAGCATGCGTGACTGTGATCGAAAACCCACAGGGAGAACATGCAGACTCCAAAATGCGACCATTCAAGTCAATCTCTGAGCTAGGGAGTTGGATAAATGTTGCCATAACCTGAAATATTGGCTCAATTGAAATAGTGGGAAAAATGGGGGTCGGCTCACAGACATGCCATGTGGAATTTCCTCGTTTTAACAAAAGTGAGACACGTCAGTGAACTTGCCAAACAGCAGCTGCTGACTGTGTGCCTTGGCCGCGAGGACATTTAGCTTTTGCCTGATTTATTTCTTTATTTATTATTTGGCAGCACAGTAAGACATCAAGCAGTTACAAACTGTTCTTCACAGGAAATTCAAGCTTTGAAAGTTTTCTTCAACACTTTTTTTTTTTTAAACTTGTGTTTTTAGACTTGCTACATAATTTATGCAATTAAAAAAATGTCCTCTGAAACATAATATTGAGACATTAGAAGATATTTTTAAGCTACTTTTTTGGGTTTTTGAAGTTGGCCTTCAAAGCATAAGCTCTCAAAACTTTAAGGCCATATCGTGTTTTTCTGCATCCATGTTGTTGTGACGATGTGCAACTTTTGGGGTTTGTCTGGAGACAAATCAAGCCCCAAAACCATATTATGATCACCTCAAGGGCACCTTTCAACGGCACGCTCTTCTTCAGGTTTGGTAAACACACAGAGGCGCCTTCCAGGAAAGCTTCCTCTATCGGGTCGGCTGACAAAACGCCATGCCTCTGGGAAGGTTGAGAAAAGGTCACAAACATGCAAACATCTGACTCTCCAATTACAATCACATTACAGCAAAGCACATACCATAATCAGTACACACCATTTGATCTTGTCTGTCATGTAGTCAATGACCCTACATGAATGTTATATTGAATGCAGATGGAACGAAGACGCGAAGAAGGTAACATAAGTAGGGCATCTATGCAAATTGTGGTCCAATTCACAAATGACACGTTGGCTGTAAAGTCGTCTGCGTTTGAATTTGTCATGCCACTCAGCCAAAACCAACTGACAAAGGAGCGGCTGTGCTTGCTGTTGAAAGCCATTATTTCCCAGAGTGCATGTGTGGGACATGTCTGCATCCACAGAGCCCTGATTGTATAGATGTGCACTCGCATCAGCAGCTCACTGCCTGCAATTAAGTCCACAGCTGTCTGTACGATAGCATAATTATGGCTGTAGTTTTTACCCTATGTGTGGGATGGAGAGTCCATGGACCACTTTGATAGATAAGTTGTAAGCTCCAGTTGTAAGCAAATCTTTGACATTGTCCCTCGCTTAATGGATCGAGGCTCGGAATGACAGATGAATCATGGGTGTATAAATGGATGACAGACAGATAGTTGGACAAATAGATAGATGGCTAAATAGATAGGTACATATTCAGGGTGCAAGCTTTGATTGACATCCTTGACATTGTCTCATACTTAATTCCATCACATCTTTATCTGCTTTGAGCATAGCAGTGCCCTCCAGCTCTTTCTTTTACCCCATAATGGAAAAGATAAAGAGCGCAGGTGGACGGTGGGGAGCAGAAGTCTAAACCACGGAGCCAAAATGAAGGGTTATAACAGTTAAATACAGGCTGACACTCAAAGCAGCTAATCCCCGGGTGGCCATTATGGCGAAAACTAATTGGCACATCAGTAATCAGGGGCAAATTCGTTGTTTTATTTCAGTTTGACAAGCACCTCCAAATAGCATGATCTCTCCCAATGTTTAGTAAGAAATGTACACTTCATAGTGAGCCTGTGAGATCTTATAATGACATTGGAAATAGTCTGTAATTCTAGTTTGAGTCAAAACCGTTGAGTTTTTTTCTTAAATTATCATACGATATTGGTTACCAATTATTGTAGACCGTACTCTGCTACCTGCTCTAATTCTTTCTCCTTTGAAAAAAAAAAAAAATGTTGGCTGAATTAATGGGGGAATACAGCCAAATGATAAAATATTTAAAGGAAAAAAGAAAAGAAACATATAAACAGCGCAGTGCAGGAAAAAAGAAAGTGCCTGACAGCAGACGGGCAGACTGTTTGAACAGACCAACTGGAGTGAAGGAGAGAAGAGACATTGCTCAACTTAAAGCTTGTTGGAAAAACATGAAAGCAAAAGGCTAAAACGGGAGTTGCTCATCACAGGAGGAGGCCCTCCCTCACAGAAAGATGATCCGCCCGGCTGAGGAGGTAAACAACCTCATCCCCCAGCAGACAGAACCTCTTTAAAAGATCCATTACAGTGTTCTGGATCAACGCTACAGCAGCATAATGAGGCCACATTAAGTGGAAAAGAATGAGAGGATATTTTCGCTGTTCTTCATTTAATGATTAAAGTCAATGTTTTTAGTGAAGTTGAAATGTCAAAGGTAATGTTTGAAATTCAAGTGAAAAGAAAGTCAAAGGATGTCAAAAGGCCAAAATATGCTTGATGGATACGGACATCTTTTGAGTTTGCTATTTGCATAATTTGGTACATGTCCAGGGACCTTACAGATGTGTAGTGTACAGAGTTGCACCACTGATGACCTGTAGGGGCAATGTTGAGCAGTGGAGCTTCATTGAGACAAGCAAAAGGAACAAAAAACACAAAGTAACTTACAACACAACAAAAAATGCGATTTGAGGATATACCACATTGGTGTGGTGTATAGCAGCACATTTATGACATTACCTCACCTGGGCATCGGGACAAAGAAGCTATAATATTAATACAATATTGGGTAGGACCGATATTGAATGTATAGCTGCGGCAACATGAGGGATTCATGGAGGTAATAAGGCAGTGACGAATAACAACATTTGAAATGCACATATCAATTTACGTGTGTAAAGGAAGCGTATTTCGGCCTCAATAACAAAGCGAAAACATCAAGAAATAAAAGGCAATCTTAGAGTGGGCGTTCCTCGCCTATTCTTGAGGTACTTTATGTCTGAAGCTTAACTTGTACTTGATAGGCAAACAATATGCAAAAGCTATGCATTGCCACGGATGCGACTTTATTGGGAGATTGCTGTTAAATCTAAGAGTGAACAGCACACGCCGCCCAGGGGCAGAGCAAACCAGTCTGGTTGCGGTGTCGTCCATGCAGCTTTGTACACCTCTGACAATATGGACGACACAGAGGAGGAAGATAGCTTGGAGCTCGCCACCACAATCTGCTGGCATGCACTTGAAGCTAAAATTTGGACCGTCACTGCCAATCTTAGTGCCAAATTGCTCAATATGACCACAAATGTGCAACTGGACAAACGACACCACCAACGACTTTCATGCGGTTTCAAGCATTATAGCGGTGAACTACTTCTCCACACATACAACCTTGATGCTGAACTTCCAGGGGTGAAGTAACTATGTAGACACTACACGCTGTACGTTGGACACAGTAGTATATTCCAGCCTTTAGGGGTCTTTTGGAAACCATTTCACTTCTTTCACACGTTGATCTTGGCGAGCGGTGGTTCCACGTTAGTGCCCAAGGTAGCCTTTTCGGACTGGGCCCAACTGGGACTCCTGGGCAACCCGGCCGTGAGACTGGCAAACATTACCCCAAGCCTGGCTCCAGGAGGGGGTTCTTTGGATCCCGTCCATGCGGGGTACACCATATTTGTGTCCAGTTGTCATAACAATTTTGGATTGATTTTTTGGGGTCTTTGCTGCAAAACCGTCTAACTTTTGAGAGACCTTACCAGGAGGAATTTGTTACTGCCGGCAAAGCTCTGGCAATCACTGGACCACTCAAATTCCTCCGCCACAGCAAGGCCACAACTCAGAACGGATTCATGTGGGGTTTTTTTTCCATTGCTTGCAAAAGTACCAAATTCATTTTCACATATATAAATATTTTCACATTACACAATATGGCCCCAAGTTTCAGAACCATAACTCTGTAACGTGACTGAAATTCAGAAGCTTCATAACCGTCAATCTGACTGAACCCTTGGCTTTACTTTATTTTTCACTTTACAGAAATTGGAAGACTTGGGTCCCTCCATTATATTTACATTTGATTGATATGTCAAGATTGAAATGAAGTATAAGTGTCTGCTTTATAAACTTGGTATAAGAAGCAGGCATGCCTTTTTGATGAGTTCAGATTCAGTTGTGTCCTTTGGTCAGATTGTTAATTGCAAAAAATAAAGTAGTTATCACTGCTTTTGGTAGATTTTACTACTTTATGTTACAGTTTAGTAGAACTCAACCGCAAATTTATATATACAGTCTCATCGTGGTTGGAAATGAGTTGCCTTTGTGTAACACAGCTGCAGAGGAATACAAAAGATCAGAACCTTTGCATAAACAATCATTCTGTGACTGATAAAGCACTTGGTCGACATTTTCTATGTGGGTTACATAATTGTCCTGACATCTTACGAAAGTCTAGAAAATGTCAAGGGAGTGAAGCGAAAACACTTTCAATAAATGCCCAATGATGCACAAATACACACCAAACTGGAAGGCATACATCATTCAAATGAACCTTGATGCACCGCTGTTAGTGCACTCAATCTATTGAATTGAGTTTAGTTTTAATTTGCATCCTAATTTGACCCTGGCACCTCTGACTAAAGCTAAGGGTGCTTTTATTGCTCCCCACTTTGTAACCAGTCAGTTATTCACGAGTACTCTGAATACCAATGGTCTGACTCCTGAAATGCAGAGAGGTGGAAACACCTCAGACAAGAAGAGCCGATATATTCAAAGTGTTTGGGGATCACACGTTTGTTTCATTGTAAACCGCCTACACAAAGACGAGACGAAAGTCTGCATGTTTTGCTGACGGATGCATTGTCAACACAGAAGTCTTTTTAAAACGTTAAATAATGCGATTACTGTATCAGGAGTTGAAAGACAGCATATTTCATGCGATTTGCAATCACTGAGCTAAGTGTGTACTTTCCCAGCTGTGAGGGTTTAAACACAAGTTACACTGCTGTGTACTTTCACTGAACTTTATCATAAAGTGACCTATATTGCCCACAATGCCTTTAGGCAAGCCAAAAGAGTGCGCCTGAATGAATGATCCTAGCTGGAGGTGGAGGATGCAACAGTTCTGCTGGAGTTCTTCCAGTTTAAAAAGCAAAAGTCACTCTGCCCACTCAAAATGTAATGTGTTATAAACCAGCGCCTCATTCAACTCTTTTGGCAAAACATTGGTGGGGAAAGAGTCACAGTATCTCTTCATCTTTCATTATGTACAGGCAGTAAACATCAGTGTGGCATTTGTATTCTCTGTGTGTGTGTGTGTGTGTGTGTGTGTGTGTGTGTGTGTGTGTGTGTGTGTGTGTGTGTGTGTGTGTGTGTGTGTGTGTGTGTGTGTGTGTGTGTGTGTGTGTGTGTGTGTGTGTGTGTGTGTGTGTGTGTGTGTGTGTGTGTGTGGTTCCTAACATGGTATGACAGATGGATAGCAGATTCAAGTGTTATCAGGGCAGCGTGATTTCATTAGTCCCACCGATATGGAACAGTAGGACAAAAACACCTGACAAAGATAAATATCGATTTTGTCGAAATGCAATGTAATAATATAATCGAAGTGGCGATGAATCCAACCAAACAGACCACATAATGTGGTGACACAACAAGTAAAAACGAGCAATGTCATTGTTTTCTTGACAAAGACAGATGGTTTTGATGTCTATAGGTAACTAGGCTATGAGCCTGAGTTACTAAGACTCTGCTTTAAGTGTGTTAAATTGCATACACATGCAAAAAGAAAATTGTTTCACATTATTCTTTTTACAATCAGCTGAGCGTGGATACAATTTGAGAATGTCTTTTTGTGAGTTTGAATGCAGAAACCCCGCAGCTGCAAGGTAGGCAAGTTTTCTTTTCTTCTTTTTGTCATAGAAATACTTTATTTTTTAGATGCAAGAGAACCTCTATCTGTTCCAAAGCTTTGAGGAAAACAAACAGATGGAGTTGTGGAGGTGAAACACACATTTATCTAAGTTTGCAGACCACAAACAAATAACTCCTGGCTTTGTGCATATGCTTCATGGCTTCTCGAGGATAACGAGTTCCGTTTTATCTCATTGTTCACCTCAACTTATTTCTCTGATTGGAGCGCTGGCATTCACTGACAGTATAACTCACTCTGCTCGAGTTGCTGTCTGTGTCTCTCTTTGGTTTTATAGAAAGCCCACAGGACAGTCCCTTCTGCTTGCCAATGCCAGCCACACGCTAAAACCCAGGCCGTCTCTCTTGGCTTTTTCAGTCATTTTGTCCTCTTTCCCTCTCCATGCCTCCCCATGGTTCACCATGGCTCTCGTCGGCAGTGGCAGGTGCACTCGGGGGGTTATGGAGGGTGTTTGCCAGGA
The DNA here is from genome assembly GCF_963383615.2 of Lipophrys pholis. NCBI lineage: Eukaryota > Metazoa > Chordata > Actinopteri > Blenniiformes > Blenniidae > Lipophrys > Lipophrys pholis. Next base: position 13,464,887 of record NC_137630.1, on the reverse strand, counting down.
TCTTGAATGAAGCCATTATACACTTGCTCTCAATGTACCTCCTGTCCCCCATCCCCCATACCATCTTAGGAAAACCCACTATCATCTCTCTTATGATCTACAGCCCCCCGATCGTGGCTTCTCTCCGTCAGATGAGGGGGGGGGATTATAAAAAACCCCTGTGGGGGGTCGCGATGCTCCATTTCAATCAGCCACACCACCACCACACACACAGATTTACTACAGACACAGAAAGTGCGTGTAACTTCAAGACAGTCAGGCTACAGTGTCAGAGAACAAGACAGACACACGAGTCTGACACCACAGCTTTCCGAGGAATTAACGGCAGAATTAAGCTGCTGAACGGAGAGGAAAGAAAAATGAGTCAGCACAGCCTGTCATTGTCATTAGTCTAGCCTAACACCATGGCCACTGTAAACCCAGAGATGAGAGTTGGCTCTTAAAAAAAATAAATAAAAAAAATCTGCAGTGTTTTTATCAAAACAAACATGTTACGCAACCACCACCGATTGCTATGCAACAGCAATCCAACCTATTTTCAGCTTTTGGGAGCTTTTATATCTGCTCTTCTAAACATTCGGTGTCTTTACTGGATGATCTGGTGCACACAGGATGCAGTGTATTTAATATACCGAGTTTGTGTAATATTACATGCAATGTATAGTTATAATAAGCAAACTGGGAGATCATTTAATATTTCACTATGTAGAGTGCAAATATGGGTATTGTGCAGTTAAACTTATACAATTAAAATACTTGTTACTGAGGCTCTCTTGAGTGCCATTTATTTCCATTTGTTTTATTTCTATTTTTTAGTGGAGCTCTTTAATTAGTTTGAAAAATATAATCCCGTCCAAACACGTTAATGTTTTGCCTGTGTTGCAAAGGAAGTATGAACCACTTTCACAATAATTAGTAGACCTCTTCTACAATTTCCCATGTGTCTGTATTGACTTCGGCAATATGCTGGCCTTTGTCATTTAGTGCGATTGCAGCTCACCCCTTTGTCCTTGGAGTTATGAAGACACAAAGTGATTATTGACAACTGCACACACACAAAAAGGCCATTTGTATTTGGCTGTTCCAGAGTGCCATGTTGCCTGCAACAGAAGCTCTAATGAATTGAATTGCAAAATGGCAATAAGCAGTTGTTGAATGCAGTAATTCTTCTATAATGAGCTCTCAAGGAGGGCTCTGGTTTAGCGGGGTCGACATGTACTGCTGCACCTGAATGCTCTTGACCTAATGAGTTCCAGGTCACCTAAACTATTGATTGGTACAATCAATGATAATCGAGGATGGAGTCAAGCAATTTCCTGTCCTTCGATGTCTGTACTTGCTATCCTTCAAATCCCTCAGTCATTTGTAACAGAACGGAAGGAAAAACAATCAAATTTATTTTATTGTGTATCATACAAAAAAAATAAAAAATACAATTCTACTGAGCCAATTTTTTAGTCATACACACTGTTTTGCATGGCGTATCTTTCTCAACATTAGTTCCATGTATTTGATCAGGGTAGGTTACCTTTTAAATCCCTTCTACTGCAGCACAAGATTATTAGGTAAACATTTTTATTACTAGTGTAGAAACCTCTAACAATATCTGTAGACACAAAACTAAAGTAGTGTGAAATCAGAAATGTCAAAACCAAAAGAACTGAAGATATCAGCAGGACAAATATTGATTTACACCATTATAGCAACTGACAGCAGAGTAACAATCGTTCTGAAAAAGTCTTTCATTTTCCACTTGGGTGCAAAGAGGAACAATGGTCGGTTGTGAACCAAAGCATCTCTTTCTCTGAATAGTATTCATCATTATTATGAATAATTATTACTCTATACTGTTTTTCTCCTGTTAATTACTTCCCAGCCATCAACATTGAACTAATATAGCGATGCAAAAATAGCTACTGTTTACCATAATAGGCACATTTGTGCCAAGTTTCATAACTCTGTTTTGCATTGAGGACACATTTGTTAATATTTCTTTTTTGTATTTTTAGCACGAGTGCCACAAAGTTCACATGTAGGGAGAGGGTGAGGTGGATTGATGGGATGTCAAAACAGAGAACGTTAACACCTAATTGGCTTCATTTCTGGCTGCATCTGCCTTTTGTTACTGTTGCTATGGCAACATTCCTTCTCCAATCCTGACTCCAAGATGATTGGGATGATGTGCAAGAAAATTGCTTGAAAGCATTCATGTTATTTAACACCCAGTGGGTCGCATAACTGAGTGCGAAGGGAGCCTTTTAGAAAAGTAAGGAAAGTTGTCTCATAAGGAATGTAGGCACATGTTCACCAATCTGTAAAAAAAAACAATATTTAATGAATGTGAAACAGCTTAAGCTAAATTATTATTGATGTGAATTACAAGAAACTTAAAAAATCCTTCCACATACGGTATGAAGATTGTGAAAATTATACGCAGAAACTACAGAAATGTGTAGAGACGATGTATAAGATCAATATTGGATTATTAGTAAAATCATTGTCTGTGAGTAAAAAGTTGATGTGCCATCCACAAATGTGACGTACATAGCTTGGATTGGTCATCAAAACATGGTAAACAGTCTTAGAACGTCAGATATAATGGCTATGCTCTATAGCAAAAAACGAAAAATAGACATAATTACTATTCCTTTATCTCAGTGTATGTTTTGTAAATTACATTTTACAAATCATCCCAGACCCTGAACGAACCAAACCCAATGTCTTCTATGCTAAAATTGTATTAAAAAGACGGGAGTGATGCTCATATTGAGTTCGAATCAGTCAAATTAGGTGGAAACACTAACTAAAAGATGGATAGAAGTCACTTTCCCACAATAAATTATTGCATCTTAGTTTGTGTGCATATGCAATGACGTCTCATTAAATCAAGTTGCTTGCAGCCTTCCTGGTGCAGCATACGTTGACAGGCCTTACGTGTGAGAGAAAGACAGGTCAGCAATCATGTGATGGCTTATGAGCAAAGATAAGGAGAGAGGTTAATCCTGTAAGGTGCTTCCATACTGTCTTTCTCATTCACTTAGAAACGAACGTCCCGCTTCATCCTTCGTTCCATATTCATGAAGGTCCTTTAACCATATGCAAGGACCACTTTCCATTCCATCCGCATTGCCAATGCTGTTTTAAAGGAAGACAATTTGTTAATTATTAATCGGCCTGTGCACTTATGTACTGTACTGGTGATGAACAGAAGCTTTTAGGAGCCCGTGCAGCCTCGTTCCCATCCACATCATGGTTTGGATTTGAAGACATTGATGGAGAAACACTACAAGTACAAGTTAAATTGCAGAGTTGCCCTTTGCACCAGCAGGGGGTGGGGAAATGGACCAAGCTGAACTCTGTGAGAACAAAAGCCTCCACCCACCCACAGTGATTCACAATGATCTTTTATCAAACAACACTGCCCTCTATCAAATCGGTTACCCATCAGCCATCACTCCAATCCGGGGTTTTTAGTGCTGGCACTGGCACTCAATCACATGTGCCTCTGTGGATTTCCCAAATGTAGTGATCCTGCCAAAGACTCCATTGCCTTATTAAAGTGCAGCCGCACAGGCAGTGCCACCGAGATGTAGGATCCTGCAGCCTAAGGGAGGAGAGTTAGACGCTTGTGACAAGCGAATTCATTACACCACTTTTGTTGATGGTCTTGTAAAATAGAGTGTGAGATGCTGCTCAGAGGTCAACTGTTCACACATTTTTGTTGTTGGGGAAGAATCTGAATGAATGAGTAAGCTAGTGGCAATATCTTGACCCTTCACCTTCGGCAGGATTATTGATTTCCCACAAAAATTCTCGGGCTGTTTGAGTCGGCAGGGGTGGGTTATGTGACAAACACTTTCAGGGTCAAGTTGCCCGTCTTGAATAGCAATTTTCACTTTTAGAGGAGAGGTTTCTTTTACTCACGGTTTTGTTGGTGTACTACAAAACGAGTCTATGCCTCATACTTTGTTGACTGGTGTGGTCACACATTCTCAGCCCCGTGAGCCAAAGTGACATCGGAACGTCTCCGTTTAAGAAGTGGGAAAAAAGAAAACAAACTCAAAGTCACACTACAGAACAAACTACAAAGGAATCTGTAACAAGACCTTGCCTAGCAAGGAAGGGGCACATAGTGTGAGGAATGGGGAAGTGATGTGAGACTTTGACCCCTATTAGCAATAAAAAAAAAAGGATATTCCTTGGCCTACGAACTGTGACGGAGTCTTTTCATCTGCATCCTTCAATTTTATGGAGGTCCAACAATAAATTGTCTCGATATTCTGCTTAGGTTAGGAATGCAGTTTAGACAGCAGAACTAAGGGCTGTAATTCTTTAATAGAGTTTCAGCAAAAGAAAATGATTGTGCTACAACATCCCTGTGCATGTAGATCATTTTTCATAATACCTGGTGACTGGGAAGGCTTTACTGTATATATAACATGTCCAATATAGTACACAGAAAATAAAGTTATTATTAAGCAAGACTATATAAAGTCTGATTTATGAATATTGTAAAAAAAAAAGAAAACACACTTAACACATCCAAACTGACTGCTGTAAAAGTACTAAAATAGCTTAAATAATTAAACAGCTCAAACACCCACAACAGCTGAACTGGATAAAACTGTTAAATATGATAAAATGTCAGCAGTTCCTTAGTGTTTTTTTTATTATTTTTATTTCATAATTGCAACATCGACTATAGTTTGGTAAATCGAACTAAAAAGTTGAAAAAGCTCCAGAAATATATATATATATATATATAGTATATATCTATATTTTGACCATGAACATTGCAGCTCCCTGCTCTACTTGAACAAAATCTGACCGCATGTTTTCCATCTCATATTGCTAAAAGTTACTTTGCAAGCAGTTTGTATTGCAAATATCATTTTGTGAAAAAAGCTGGCATGAATTCTAGCATCACCTCCTGGTGTCTCTCACCTCCAGACAGTTTGAGTTTGAACCTGCACAAGGTCCAGTGATACGTCTTTCCTCGGCCTGTAGACCAATTAGTCACTGACAGTTGAGTGAACAGCTGTCGAGGATCAAGTGTGCTGCCATGCTGAGGGACACAATCCAGAAACGAGCCCCAAATAAGTAAGGTTACATAACAATCACACTCTAATGTACATATTATTTATTTAGACATCAGCAGAGACATTCAATGATAAATAAACTATTACCAACACAAGCTGCTCGGGGTTGAAAAAGAATTCGGGAGCATGCAGAATACATTTAATGCACACAGTTGCACAAGACTTTGCAGAAAATACAATACGTGGCATTGGACTATACTCAAAGTGCAACTGATTAAACTATCAGCATTAAACTGCTGTTACTCTGATCCAAACTCATTATAAAAGGAACGAATGTTGACATTTTGAACACACAGCAAAATATATATATGACCAAGAGGCTCATTACCTACTTTAAGATGTGTAATTGATCCCTGGGTGAAGAAAACAATTGGCTGGATCTGCTCGTTCTTTAACTCCATGTGCCTAAAGTGCAAGCGGAGCAGAAATACAGTAATTGCCAGGCAGCTGCAATGCAATAAATGCTTAATTGGTCAGTGTTTTGTGATGTAGGACAGAACATCACATATGACATTCGGCACAATGGTGCCATTCTGCCAGAAGCTCAAAGCGCGGCAAGGTGAGAAGAGAAACAAGGCCGCAATTACGGTGCAAACTCAATGTGTGGACTCTCGGCATAATTAATCAACCTTTACTGTAGCTGGGTCGCCGAGAGGTCACAGTCGTCACGAAAGTATTGAAATAAGCTTAAAGATGAAAAGGGAGCAAGCGACTATCTGTCAGCTGGCCCCTGACCTTCCTCCATCTTCTCGTCATCCTCCTCCACCTCCTTTAAACTCTATAATTATACAACCCTGTAAAGAAACTCATTTGTGGATCAGTGAATAGGTTTAATTGTATGTCACTCTCAACTGATATTGCCATTTATTCACACAAGTTTAGGTTGTGAATACAATGTTAGCAGATTATTCCTACAGTGCAGAGCAGGACACTCAATCTGTGTTTTACAAATGCGAGGATGAAAAAGAGGTGGGCTGTTTGACAGCGTCCCGTGCCTGCCAGCTCGACTATCGAATAGTAAACGCTCAAAGTGGGAGATGCATAATTGGAAATGACATATTTGTTGATGTATGGTGTTTCCATGCTGAATGAATGCATACCAAAGTCTTTGTCATAGTTTACTATAAGAATTATGATTCATGCCTTCGGTGAGTGGGCCTGGAGAGTGGACCACATGGGCAGGCTTATGGATCCCAAATGAATAGAAACTCAGTGAAACACCAAACACTATGCCAATGTGTCAAAGCTGATATCAAACTCTCTCCTTTAAGACTAAATGGTGGATTATTTCTGCACATTGGAATAGGTCTGACAATTTACACACACACACACAAAAAAAGATACATTTTGATAAAGAGTAGGTCAACAACAGCTCAAGCAGTGTAAGAAGTGTGTGTGGAAGTTAATTAAGAGAGCTGGGCAGGACCGTGTCACAATATTATGAATGTAATTCCCCGAAACAAGTATTGCGAGAGATTAGATATTTATTAATTGCATTACTAATAGTAATCCCCGTAACACTGTGACAATGACATTTTGGGTGGTTGCTTTTTCTATCCAGTTAATCTCTCTGCATGGACAGGAACGGCTGGTCCAGACGAACTCCGCTGGGGAACTCGGAAAGTTACAAGTTGGGAATTTCCGAGTTGGCACAATTTCCGATACAACCAAGAATCTAACCAATAAAAACTGCAGATACGTGACAACCAGCATTGTCCACACAATAATTGATTTGTGGAAGGCCATTAGAATATATCTCTACATTTATGGAAATAATGCTATTTTAGTATTCAGTAACCATGTATTTTAATCAGTTTTTCCACTTTCACTGTGAAAGTTTTTGTTCATAATAAAATGCATCAGTTAGAAATACTGTAACCTATAAACATGCAAAAAATTATATTTAAGACAAACGTAAAAACAAACCAACCTTTTGAAAATCTGGTTTTAATTAATTTCCATACTTATCATTTGCATTTTTTTTTTTTGCAATTTTGCAGACCAAAATGATGTTATAACTGTTTTCAGGTGTATTAAATGCTATTTCGTATTGTTACTTTTGAGCATGTTGTACAGTTATCTAACTCATATGTTTAAACTTGAATTTTTAATATTTCCATTTTGTATTTTATTGCATGATGTATAAACAAATATCTTTTACATTTATCCGCCCATCTTCTGATGGGATCATGGTGGCAATATGGAGGCCAAAGAACACCAGACATCCCAGGTCATTCCCAGAATAAAGGACGGCCATAATGTCGTGGTTGGAGCATTTTTGAAAAGTTCCACCTTTGGGAGCCATTGTCAAAACGTTGTGCTTACACGTTTGTCGTGTAAACGACACCCAAAATGCAACTAAAGTTTTCTGTTTTCACTTGGAAACGCAGACGTTGGCGTGGCCCCGGAGCAGCATTTTTAGAGTAACTTCTGTAATTTGGCATTGTAGCGGCTCATACTGTGGATGTGTGGTGGATACGCAAGTCCCGACTGCGACGGCTGTACGGGAAGCTGGCATCTGTGGGTACAGATTGTTTGTTCATGTGTCTCCTAAGCTTACATTTGCTGAAACGTTATTTTGGCTGCAGGCAGATTTCATTCCCCAACCACCGTAAGATGTCCTACTTACAATACATCATTTGTTGCTTATGTTCTTTTGTCAATTAATAATAAATTAAAATTGCTCATAATTGCATCCTGTTTGATTTATGTGCTACATATTGTTCCAACTCTTTTTTTCTTGTTAGGGTTGAACTCAATTTTCCAAGACCGCACAACATTAAAGCACGTTAAAGCACATTACTCTTACAGCACACATTACCCTCACAGGCTGTTAAATTGTGACATCTAGAACAGCCAGCAGCACGTCGGAAACTGATGGTATTACGGGTCTTATTTGATCTGACTCGGCAAAAACCGAATCACTCCCACATCCTGGCTTCATGTAGTTTATGTTTCGATTATCCACCCAGTGTCTCAATTTGTCCAAGTGAGATAATAAATTAACTTGAATGACACCGAAGTAGAGCACTTAATAGCCTTGAAATAACCGTTGAGCTTTATGCAATTAATGCTAATGTTAAGCGCAGACTCCTTCCAATTGACGGCATGCTTACAAAACGTCTGACGTTGACAGGATAAGAGACACCCCGACGGAGAAGACGAGTGAGTCTCTAATCAGTGTGTCAAATCTTCACTTGCAGCCCTTCACACAGAGAACTCAGGTCTGAACTCCTTAAGAAACATTGCCGTCTGGTCCTGACAGTTTTACTTTGTGAAAGATGTGAAGGTTCTGAAACTGTCTTTATGTTTTACAGCTTTCACCCTCTGTCGGCTGCTGTCCGTGTCTACAGGGAGAGGCCAAACGAGGATTGAGAGAGAGGCAAATATTGACTGAGACTTTACCGGTCAATGTCTCAAAACGTCAAGCAATTGCACAGAACTTTGACTTTAAACGAAACATCTCTTGCCAGTTTGGTTTTGAAACTCTTACTTTTTTTGCAGGATTTTTCACAAAGTTTCTCGTGATTTGCAGCAGCAGAGACGACATCATGTTACACTAAGTTCCCGTTCATAACGGTGGGCATGTGAAAACCACGAGTAGCGGAGAAACACAAAAACTATTTGTGATGCTCTCATCCTGGAAACAACTTATACAGTCAGCTCATACAAACCAGATATTGTAGGAGGTTGATTCACAAACATCTCAATACAAGATGTGAATGTGTGCATGGCTTTTTCAGGACCAATACATCACGCCTGAACATCAAAGTAAATAGTTTAAAAGTATGTGAATTATATGACAAACATGAGTTATGAACAACAGGTTAATATAAGTCCAAGTTGAATCGTGTTCATTTGTGCAATGCTACCAGGGATGGGTTACCGAATTCGGTACTTGTATAAGTACTGAGTGAATTCTGCCGGTACTACCAAGTACCGAGTCACATAAAATGAAATGGTACCATGTTTCGGTACCGAAACGCATCCTTGTAACTGTGAGGGAGTGGAAGAATCGGCGATTTTCCGAGCCGGACTTGAACACAGCATTACACGGAGACGAGTGTGATGATGTCAGTAGCTGCGGGTTCAGACTACAGAGAAAGGCACGGCTGACAGAAAGCGCTCAAAAGTATGGCTTCACTTTCCAAAATGCGATGCAGACTTCGCTCGCTACAATATCTGTGATACAAAGTGCAAGGTCAGCATACTTCCAATCTGAGGAAGTACCTGGCGAAGCACAAGATTTTATTCAAGGCTGAAAAGTGCACAATTTTCGACAACCTCAGATCTACCATTACAGATCTACAGCTTTACCATCACAGACTTATCATCACAATGTTTCCAGAGGGGAAAGGAATACAAGTAAGTGGAGCTCGGTTATAATTTTTGCATTATTAAGAAAAAACACTACGTAGTTGTAGTGATGTTAAAACACAAGCAGTTGGATGTTGTTTTGATATATTTGTTAAAGTTTACATATTGGCGAAATGCTACTCCTGAATGAGGATCTTTGTTTTGTTCATTCATCCGCCCACCATTGACTTGTCTACCTGTGCTCCAATTGGCTTTTTTGGTTTTTACCTTGGAGCCTCCAAGAAGGCTGCGGAATCGCAGTGAGGCCAAGTACTGGTGGACACACCCAGGCTCACTAACAATGGCCAAAGAGCAGTTTCCCTGGTCTGCTCTAAGATCAGATTCTGGTTTCTAACCTTTACATCCTCAGTGCAGTTAAATCCCCAGGCCTCCATATTGATGCCTGACACCCCAAAAGGTGACCCTCAACCCTCTGGCCTACACGACCACTGCTATTGTCATAATCAGTACAATCACCACAGTAACAAGAAAAAAACTGAATGGAAAGCAACACAAAATAAATCACTCTAATAAATGTGTTACTACTTTAATTTAAATTCTGATTAAACAGCATTTGCTGAGTCATGCTAATGTATTCTACTGTTCTCTATGTTGGCATTAGTTTCCGGCAGCGTCCTTTATTGTTGCTTTTTCTTATGAATGAATGAAATCTGACATTGCTATGTCAGTAAAATCTACAATAGATCGTCCTCCATGTATTCACTGAAAGCCATCACCACCATGTTGTCTGATTTTATGGCTCCTTCTTTCCACTATAAACAGTATTTTAATGAACAAGCGAGTGAGTCCAGCTCTACGTGATTTTCTGCACCAGAAAACACGTATCCACAATATTACCAGCTCAGCAAGAATGACATCAACAGAGAGCGAGTGTGTGTTTTGTTAAAATGGACCGAATTTCAAAATGACAATTGGATTTATTTAAGAGTGTTACTTTGTTGTTGCGTAACTGCAGAGGAGTGGTCGGGATGGTGTTTGAGTTTTAAAGCTTGTATGCAAGCAAAACTCTCTTTTAATTGACAAATGCCGAACTAATGCTTTTTGCTCAATGTAGACTAAAAGCTTATCAGAAAAACTAACAGACGGAATCCTGTCTTACGTGTCATTAATACCAAGGCATTCTTAGGGAGTGTTAAGCACATTATGTTCAGCATTTTGTCTGTTCTTTACTTTCATTATTAAAATATCTGCTGAACAATTTAATCCAATGGGAACAAATGGTAAAAGGCAAAGGAGTAGCCTGGTAGACAGTACCACCAGATAAGGGGGGGTCAAACATAAGGCTCGTGGGCCAAAATCGGCCCGCAAGAGGCTCCCATCCCGAACAAATTTCCTCGGGGTAGTGGACATAAAATACCAAGACCTGAGCTGAGATATCGATGATGCTGAAATGAAAGCGCGCTACCTCATTGCTAACACATGAGCTCCAAAACCATGTTGTCAGGGTGAGTGTAAAAACACCCATAATGCAACAGCTTTAAGAGATGCTTTTCTGGGGGACATTTCACTGTATTTTGTACCAGAAAGTTTTGCTAAAATTGTTTTTTTGTTGAGATTTTAGTAACTTCTGATAGTAATTATTTGGTTTTGCAGAAATAGAAACATTTTCATCACTCATTGTGCTAATAACCAAATTAGTTAAATGCCATATCCTGCGTCACAACAAACCAAAGATGTAAAGTTTTAATTCAAAGGTTATTATGGCACTTTTCTTTTACCAGCCCAGCCCACTCAAGATTGGGCTGTATGTTGCCCCTAACTAGAATAAGTTTGACACTCTTGCACAAATTGGTTTATTTATTTCATTCATTGTAGAAAAGAAAAGAAATAATTCAATAAAATACGATACAGAACAAAAGTTTTCAAATTCCTGAATGAAAGAAAAAGAAAAAGTATACAAACCCCCTTTATCTGAAACAATCACTTTCCATCGGAAATTAAAAGCAAACAGAAAATATCAAACAAATAAAATGACTATGAAGCCAGAGTGGCTTTCATACCCACTCTGGCTTATATCAGAGTTATAGATCGTATCAACATCGAAAGTTGTGTTCGCCTCTAACTCAGCCAATGTGTGCGTGGTTAGCTTTGAAAAGAGGAGCTGATGCATTTTTACATTTAAAAAAAAAAAGAAAAATATACATTTATATATAATATACATCTCCACAAAGTCACTTTTCCATTTTCTTAAAATAAATTTTGATAAAATAAAAAATCAATCAATCACACAGTAGGTAATAAACTGGAAAGGAATGTGGGTAAATTTAACTGTATGTGAGTCATTGTGTTAATTACCAAATCGGTTTATTACCGTAGTGTTTGGCTTGATCAATGCCGCACAGCAAGAAAGAAATTCAGTAAAGTATTGAGAAATAAAAATCTAATAATATATAATTAATATATATATTAAAAAAAATAAATAAATAAAGCCAAGTTAATGAAACCAATGAAGATTTCCACGTACACATCATCATTGTGGCATCATATCACCAGAATAATTAAGGTTATTCTAGTAGTTTTGGGAACAAACACATCTATGGTGCTTGTGAGAGCAAATTTGCATACGACAGAAACTTCCCTCTCTCAGAGTCCCCTCCTTGTTTACGTCCGCTTTCACTGTCGACTCAGACTGACTGACATCTTGGATTCCTGTAACGTAGATGCAGGAGTTTCTGAAGTTTTTTTTTTTGTAAAGTGCAGATCTCTGAGGTAGTTTGACAGCTGTGCCGAGAGTTGTAGATGACATGGCCTCCTAGGAAATGATTTTTGGACCCGAGTGATAGAAATATCTGCAAGAGGGGCCAAAGAATAAAGCCTGACCTTCTCTCCGCGGTTGCCCAGAGACATACCATTGACAGCTTTGGCGATGTTAACCTTGAATAAGAAAATGTGTAAACATCGTATCGTTTTATCCTCGAGGATTTTAAGACACACTTGTTCTTTTGCTTTCTCAGTGACACTCTGCATTTCCAGCTAAATGCTTAGCGACTCGCCAAGGACTTGTGATTCATGTTTTCCCCCTGGGATCAAGTGGCCCTCAAGTCAAAAATCCCAACATCAGTGAATTAGCTCTTGTTAATGAAAGACTTTGCACTCATCAATTCGATTTTTTTATTTACAGGACTCAGCTTTTATGCAAACTTTGTGCTCATTAGAAGAGTTTCTTCAAATCACAAAGCATTCTTTTACTGTATCCTCATCATCATCCAAACAGAAGAAAAATAAATCAGCTTTGTGCAAGTATGCAGTCAGATCTTAGTGGCTTGTTTCTCAATCTGTGCAGTTTGTTGAGCCGTGATTATTGCAGAATTGTATTTGCTTTTCATGAAGTGTGTGTGACGTGAGCCGGTGCACGAGTCCCCGTGAATCGGCTTTGAACTGAGATGCCATAAACTCTGTTGCGTCAGCATGTCAGTGTTACATTGGAATGGCCCGCGAGACAGGACAGTAAATTTTCGAGGTTTAAGGGTGATGAGAAGCCCCGAGTGTGAGGGTGGCTTCATCTGTCTCCTTAGTCATGTTTGCTGAGCTGGTGGTTTCCACTTTAATAACTCAAACCCCCTGTATAAAGGAAATGGACCTCCCTGACAGGGATCAGCTCCATCCACGCCACAGGGAGCAATGAAGGGCAGAAAGAAAGGATGGGTGCGGAGAGATGAGGGACATCTTAGAGTGTTTAAAAAAAAAAAACAAAGCCGCTACTGGATAAAAGTGACTACATGCCCGGTAAATAAGAACTGGGAGATGGGGGGTAAATTTTTTAAACATGCATGGAAGGCCAAGAGAGCCCGGTAACATTCAGGGAGTGACTGTATGTACACGGAATTACACTCAGTTAAATGTCGCTAAAGAAAAATAACCTGTGCTCACTGAAACAGCACAAGACAATATTAAACACCATCAAAGTATCATTAGCATAAAAACACTAACAGCTCAAATCCTAATAGCTGCAAGATGCTGTAGTGTTTATTAATTATGGGAAGTTCGCCCTTGCATGCATTACAACAAGAAAGGCCATTAGAGAGAGAGTGAAAAAAAAAAAAAAAAGAAAAAAAAAGGTTTATTCCTTTGAGGTCATATTCGTACCCAGTCATTTTATGGCAATTTGCCTCACGTGTTTTCATATGTTCAGTGAACAAAAACCTAATTAAAAATTGAGACATGAGACAGGGGTCAGGAGGGGTCACAGATTGAGTAAAAATTACCTTTGAAAAACCAATTCTGAAAACACCTTGTTGTGTACTAGCAGGAATCACAAGATAAACTAAAAAAAAAGGGGTTCCCAGGCAGGACTTTTTATAAACACAAACCTTATATAATGTGCACTCCAGTTTGTTCCCACGGACCAAAAAAAATGCAATTATGTTTAGTTGGTGATTCTCACTTTCCTTTAAGTGTGAATATGAGTATGGATGGTTGTTTGCAAGATGATTGGATGAACAAGCTTTATACATTGAGAGTTTGCTCAACTCCCAGGACCATATTTCACTGTCACAGCCTTTCCCTGTTACGAATACCCTTCTGTCATAGTAATAAATCTTAAAACTTGTTTTTGACTGGACTGAACAGCAGGACCAGTGAAAAAACTACTTTATTTTTTTTTTTTTGTTAAAGTCAGCCCAAAAGTTTGCATCGCCCTTATTCCCTGAACGAATACCCAATATGATTCCTCCACCGGCGCATAAACTGCCACTGAAAATCTGCAGTTAGGCAAAGAAAACAATAACCCTTGTGAATCATTTTGGACATTTTTGTTCCATTTGATAATTTTGTTGTTCTTGATTTGCTCATCATTTTAGTTGTCAGTACGTTTGGCATATTTTTTTTGTGAGAAAGGCTTGTTACCTTTTCCAACAAACATTGGGACGAAGGTTCTGTTTTTGTCCACATGTATTTATTTGTTTGTAGGTGTGCATTTTACCAACCTTTCGCAAAAAATATGTACCCAAATTGCGTTCATTTTTCAGGGATGATTCGTCATCATACAATGACCAATTAATTACATTTTGGGATTTATTTGGGTAACCATTTCTGACGAAATCTCAAAAGAATCCTCATAAAATGTCTGATACAAAGCAGATGGGAGAGGCCTACCTTACAGGCTCGTTAGCATTGATGTGACATCAGTGATAACATAAAGCAATTCAAACGACCATTACAAAAGATGGAAGCAGTGGTGTGTCAAATAACCTTGCAATCAATTGGTTTCCATGGTGACAAACATGGTACTGGTGAAGGTATGTGCGCTACCGAGTGGTCGTTGCAGTTCATTGTAGGTTCATTGTGATCCAGATTCCACAAAACTTTGTCATAGTGCCACACGCTGTCCCAAATCCAGGTAGGGGCTTTTCCGTGTGGAGTTTGCAACAGTACTTACGACACTCTAACAATCTTAATAATTAGAGGCCAGTATCCAACTTTTCATTTCTAAGCAATGTTAGAAAAGCTGTGCCCGTATTCACAAAACGTCTCAGAGTCTCTCTGAGAGCTCCTAACTAAATTCCCAGCAAGGAATCTTAGCTTAAAAGTGATTCAGGAAGTTTCTAAGAGCAACTCTGGGCAAGGAGTTGACAGAAACATCTATCTTAGTGAGGAGGTGTGGTTGAACCCATTGCTATGAATGATGCAGTCTGCTGAAAGCTGTGATTGGTTGTTAGACCAAGGAAGACAGAAAAAAAGTGCTCTGTGCTCCGAGTAATGAATGGAGAATATAATTAACCCATCAACTATCTTGGGCTGTATTAAAAATGTGTAATCATGACAATTATTTTATGTCATGATGATGAAACTCAGAAAAACGTATTTAATTTGTACACAGCTTTAAATGATTGAACTTACCTCGTTTACGTGCCGATTATTACATTGATTTGATTATTGTCAGATTTTCTGCCCACGCTGGTTATTTTTATCACTTAATGTATTATAATGATATTAATGGTGGACATGGACGCAGCGGTCACCAATTCCTGTGATTTACAACCAACGTGGGGCTGTGGAAGCGCCGTGACGGTCAGACTGATCACTCTGCTGACGGAGGCATCGCCGCAACACTGCTGCATCGTCCCTGTAACCAGGTATCACAATGTTGTGATCACCATCATCTCGGGCGTTATTGCGTTGCTTCGCTGTGCGGGAGGAGTAAGCTTTTCCCTGATGAAGTCGACCACAAACATTATTCTTGCACGATTGAGTCAGTAGTGTGTCATTAAATCATTGTCGTTAAACAAACGGAGAACATCATTTCTTTCTCTGTCTTTCCGTCATCTCGTCTGTTTAAGAAACTCTTAAGCTTCTTAAAAGTCTTCCTCACTCCTTTTAGCGGTTTTCCACCTTAGGATCTCTCTTAAGACTTAAGATACTTTGTGAATAATTTTTATCTTAGTAAGGGAAAATCGAAGAAAAATCTTAAAATTCGAGGAATTCTACGATTTTTTTTAAGAGTGACGTCACTAAGCGCTACAATTAGCTTTAGGATGCTTCGTGAATACGGGCACTGGGTTTTAATCCAATTAAATGACTTTTGAAAAAGAATAAATATTCTAGAGAAACATTAGTCTGGTTTTAGAACGAACCACAGAATCTGTTCTGCCTTAGTAAAAATTGTTAAGAATATCAGGTGTAATATGGACGCTCAGGAGCGTTCCATCCTGGTGCTACTGGATCTTAGCGCTGCCTTTGTGTCAGTAGATCACCACATCTTCTTAAATAGATTTCCTTACCTGGTAGGATTCTCTGCCACTGCGCTCAACTGGTTCACCTCCTGTCTCTCAGATCGTCAATTTTTTAGGTCCAACACTTTTTAATCTTCATATGCTTCCACTTGGGGGCATTATCAGGAGGTACAGCTTTCACAGCTATGCCGATGATACGCAGTTGTCCATTGCTGTGTTTACTGATGACACAGGGCCAATAGATGCCCTTTTAAACTGTATTTTAGATTGAATAACTTATTAGTAGTGAAAAAAGCAACTAATCCATTATTGATAAACAACAAAACTATTGAAATGGAATAATTAAAATCACATATCACAGACAGACAAATGTTATGATCTGCTGTTGGTGGTAACACTAATATCCTGAAAGCATCTCTTAAGATGGAAAAAAGAAACTACACAATGCTTTCACATTATTGTGTTCTCAACCAAAGAGAAGGGCAGGACCCTCCTTCTCGTTGAGCCTCAGTGTGAATGATTCCGGCGGCCCAGAGCTGGAAAGAGCACCTCAAATTTGTTATGGGGATTGTGGATATTTCCGTGCTGTCCAAGCTGAAATTGTTTCCATTTCATTTTGTTCCAAGGATGCTGACTCTCCCCGGAATGCTCTTGAGCATGAGACTGCATTAATATGTCAAAAATGAACTGATCCCACTAAACAGAATTGGGTAGGAAGTGTCCAAATTCTCTAAACTACAGTTTACTGAAGTTTAGATCAAATCTCGGTTTGTGCATGGTCCACAATATTCAAAACCCAAGAACCTAATCCAAATATCCTTTAAACTGAAATCACACTGCAAGCATATATTGTTTAGCCTGCTGCTGAGGAACAGCTATAAATCTGTAGTGTTTACATCTTCACTCTTGCATTCGGCAGCATTGCTCTGCACTGGGGGAAGAAAAAAAAACAAAAACGCATGGCGGAGGAATCAAAACAAATTGATGTGCTCCTAATCTGCATATTGATTGGGAACTTCATCAGGCATCCCCTAATGAGCGCACAAAAAAACAGACACTGTAGATGAGATTGGTGATTATGATGAAGCTGCCATTCAGAATTATAGGTGACTCTCCAATTCAGCATCCACATACATTTAAACATAATCATTTTACAATGTTTCTTGTTAGGATCCACACAGGGGGACTGCTCCCTGCAGATGTGGACGCTTTAGAAGTGGATTTGAAAGGTGAGAGTCATGTTTATAACAGAAGTCAATCAGGAGTTTTGTGTCGAATTCCCTGTCAGAAACTGTAGGATAAAATCATTATCAAAAAGCAGAAATCTTTTCACGTTGTGTTTTCATGGAGTATGGCGCGCTGGAGGCTATGTGATAAGAAGGAACCATCAAATGAAAAGCGGCAATACAACCAGTGGTTGGCAGCCGAGCTTTTCACCGTCTAAAACAGCTGTATGGAGTTATTTCTGCAGGTATTTGGTTGTAAATCAAAGTCTCACGCATCTTTTTTTCCATGTGATAACAATCCTTCATCAAACTCATAACATGCACGGATGCCACAATAGATTTGAACAAAATTCATTCTGAACCAACCAATATCAACACCATGGTGAAGCTCGAGAAAGAGGAGGAGGAGGAGGAGGAGGAGGAGGAGAAGAAGGAGAAGAAGGAGAAGAAGAAGAAGAAGAAAGAAAGAAGAAGAAGAAGAAGGAAGAAGAGAGAAGAAGGAAGAAGAAGGAGAGAAGAAGGAGAAGAAGAAGAAGAAGAAGAAGAAGAAGAAAGAAGAAGAAGAAGAAGAAGAAGAAGAGAGAAGAAGAAGAAGAAGAAGAAGAAGAAGAAGAAGAAGAAGAAGAAGAAGAAGAAGAAGAAGAAGAAGAAGAAGAGAAGAAGAAGAAAGAAGAAGAAGAAGAAGAAGAAGAAGAAGAAGAGAAGAAGAAGAGAGAAGAAGAAGAAGAAGAAGAAGAAGAAGAAGAAGAAGAAGAAGAAGAAGAAGAAGAAGAAGAAGAAGAAGAAGAAGAAGAAGAAGAAGAAGAAGAAGAAGAAGAAGAAGAAGAAGAAGAGAAGAAGAAGAAGAAGAAAGACAGACTCAGTGCAGTCAGTTGGATTTATTCTTCAGGGAACAGAAATGCCCGTACATGGTGATCCATGACATATTTGTTGAGATGAATCAGTCTGGAGCAAAGTGGCTTGGTCTCCTCCAACATATACTGCCATTTCGAGAGAGACACAGAGAATGAGGGACATAAAGTAACAAAACTTCACCATTGCATCATAAAGTCAGCAAACAATAAAAAATACAACAAAACAAAAACTCGAAAATAAACTAAGACTGGCTATCCATTTGGACAAATCCCTTGGCTCTGGGGGGGTTTGTGCCTGAGAGACTGTTCATATTTCTGAGAATTGGGAGGATTTCAGCCATGCGGTGTTGTTCGTGTGTCCTCAGTCCCCTGTGTGCAGTAATTCCATACCTAAGAAAGCCTTTTTCTCCTCCCTGGGCATACGTGTCCCCTGGTGTCCCCGAGTCGGCCATGGCTGCAGTAAACCAATTTAGTGCTGCTCTGGAGTCCCATCCCCACCTGACTGCCAGCCAGCAATGTTCACTTAGCACACCTCCTCCCTTTCTCCAACAACCGAGTATCGCTGTTGAAGCATTGCGCTTACACGAGACACACAGTGTCGTACAACACTGAGGGGACCACCGCTCCCATGGCCTCCTGGTAGTAACTCATGATTAACTAGCAGCTTCTTTCCACTGATTGAAAATAGCCCAAATGTTATATAGTCTCACCACTTCTTACGAAAGTATTTATTTGTTTTCTTACATACTATTCAGCTAAGGCTAAACTTCAGTTTCCTTTTGGTGTTAAATCCTGAGATTTAGCTAAATTCTTATCTATTTTTAAAACTCTGGATACTAGATAATTGACAATTGAGTCGTTGGTAAGGTATTTTGGGAATGTGCCGGTATTCTGAAATATTTCTAACAACCACGATGAGTGTATGGTATGTCTGTTCAGATTCCACTTGTAGCAGGAAGGGTATCTGGCACGAGATCGGTCTCAGGAGACCATTACAAGGTCATAGTATTGACACGATCGTGGCCCCTTATAGTCTTGGTCTTTGGGATGCTCTGGTCTTAGTCTGGACTCAGACTCTGCCCTCTAAAGTCTTGATCTCGTTTTGGTTTTGGTATACCTTGGTCATGATCTTGACCCAGTCTCGGGTTAGATGGCTTCGACTACAACACCAGTTTCCAATGAATAGATTTGAAAAACATTGTTTCCTCGATTACAAGATTACATTGTTTTTTTGGCAATGCCACCGAGCAAACTCTTCATCTTCAGTCAAAACGGTAATTGACAAAGAAGCACTGATCTTAAATGTATTATAAATCTGATGCAACACAAGGTTATACAACTACAGAGACTTGTTAGTCATGTAGAAACAGAAAATAAAAAATAATGTTTCTCTGAAAGGTCAGCGTCAGCATAAAGAAGCAGAGGGGAAGCTGCTCAGGAAATACAGAAATGAAAAGACTTTTGAATGCTGAATTCATACAAAGAGACAAAGGCTTGGCAGCTGCTTTGTGACGCATTTGGCTGCATTCTGATAATGGGTTGTGCATCGATTTCTAGATTGAGTTCATTGACTTTCTGATGAAGACCTACACCTGAACAAATGTGGCCACTTCCTCATGCCTCTCTTCTGTCTGTAATAAGCCTGCACTTCATTTCAATTATGAGATCAGGGTCCAAATTGTACACTCTTTACATGCTCACACACCCAAGATCTCTAAGCAGGACAAATGTAGGAGAGTTTTGTATTTAAGTTCAAGGAAATCAGTGGCTTTCACATATTTGACACTGTTTTTACAATGTCTCATCTTATCAAGAGTGAAGCAGAATAACCCAAACTGGAACAGACAAACAGAAAAATGTTGATTAATTTATTTCTTAAAAGACTTTTCCAGACTGGACAGCTTACCTGAGGAGCATCTGTCAAAAAATGCATCATTAATAGAAAAACAGTTTCGTCTTGTTTGGTGTAGAAGACACATTCATTTTACGTACCAGACGTAGCTGCATCATAAACCTCAACCAGCAGTTATTGTGTAAGAACTGTACGTGGATTTGTTCCTCCTTTCTTTTGGGGGACATTTTGCAGTCAAATACGGTTGTAATGGACGTTTTTCTGATGTTCTGTAGCAGCATTCTGTTGTCAACCTGTGCCATCGAGTAGTCCCAGAGGGTAGTTACTGGTACATTGTTACATATATGGCCAGCCAAACAACTCAAATGTATGAATTAGAGTCCAGGAAACATGGTTCAGTGTATCTGGGTTGAAAGTAAAGCTGTACATACGATCACCCACTTTTTTGTGTGGTCAAATAGATATGATCCTTTTGATTTCCACAGGGCCTTGTAGGTCAAGGCTTTAACCACTTGTAAAAGAAAGGTAGAAACATTTCAATCATTTTTTATTGCTGGTGTTTGTTCATTACTTGTTGTATTTTATTTACTGAGATCATCCATTTACATTTACTATTGTTACTCATTTGATGCTTTTCCCCTTCCTCCCATCTTAGAGCATTCCTGGTTCAAATCTCTAGCAAACGTAAAGCTTTTTGACTGATTTTTGTTTTACCTATGCAGAATGCATTAAAACAGAACACAAAAGTGAACATGAAGCTTGTAATAATACTGATACAGATTAAAACAATTAGTAGACCCCCCCCCCCCCCCCCCCCCCACCCCCAGCACAATTCAACCATATATAAACATGGATACACTCAGGGAGTCTTTTTAATCAATACATTTATAAAATTACATTTCCGATCTGTGTGTACTTTCATTATCTAGCCACAGCGTTAACGTCTAACCTAAATGGCTGCTGCCAAGTGACATCAAGAAAACTTCACCAGTGTAAAGGAGAAGCGACGCACTTAAAAGTTACCAGCTGAAACGACTGTCCATCCAAGTCAGGAAAAAAGAGAGTTTTCATACAAAAGATAATCTGTTCACCATGGCAACAACAGTGCAGTGTAGCTCAAGGCCAGCTTAGTGATTTGGCTTCTGAGTGCCAATATAGCGGGGAGCCAGTCATTGCTTGGGCAGATATAACTGTCACTGCAACATCGCCACTCAACAGCTCTCTCGGCCCACACTCATTTCCTGCTATTCACATTTGTAAAACGTTGTACCGCCACTTGGCAACCGTCAATGGCGTTTAAATTCCATGATAGGTGCCTACTCAAAATAAATGCAGACATATCAAAATAAGCTACTGTCATGACATCCACCATATAACTTTTTTTTTCTTTTTTAAATATATATATTTCGTTTTTTAAATAATTTTCTTTATTTTAATCCAACTGCTGGTTTTAGACTGCATGATCCTTTCCTTTGTGGCTTTTCTACAGCTATTATCTAGCCCTCAGGGAAGGTTAGTCTATGAATCATAGCACACCCAGTCTTGTCAGAAATGAAGCCAGGCTACTGCAGGACTCATTCAAGCTCAGTCAGTTTGAAACCTTCCTCCGCATGACTTCCATCTCAAAGGATCCTTAATGGGTCACTTGAGGCCAAGTGCAGCAAGTCACCTGAACCTAAGCATTGACATTTACCTATTGTGCAGAGCGTTCAGGACCACTGGGACATCTGAGGAATCCATGGAAAAGATAATACAACAGCAATAAAGACTATGACCTCCCATGGGGAAACCAAAGCCCTCTATTTAATATTAAATACCTTCATGTTTGCCTTCCCTGTCATGTCATGTGGCGTTGTGTGCTCTGATCTGAACACTTTCCGGCCTCAATTCTTCACCAACCAAAGAACAACAAACATGACAATACCCTTCCAGCTAATATCAAATCAACATACACTATTGTGCCCCATTGTTTGAGCCATGGTGTGAAATCGCTTTAGAAATAAAGATATTATGGTATGGTAATAAACCATAACATTATGACCATTTTGTCAATCTTGGTCCTCCTTTTGACCTGCAGAGGCAGAGACACCACAGATATTCTGTGGGTGTATGGAGGTATCTGACTTGACCTGAAAGTTGTGAGTTGAGGCATTTGTGGAGCTTGTTAGTCCTGCGCATGGCATATATGGTGGATTGGATTGAGTGAATGTTGTGTTAGAGGAGTATATAGGGGTCAACATGGGTCCGCCACTGGCCAGTAAGGAAGAAATCCTATTTAAAAAAAAAAAAAAAAAAAAAAAAATTCTGGCATATTTTTGAAACGAGCACTACCCTTTTCAGCAATTTCATCCTGAGTAGCTCTCATATTGCATTACATAGACCAACATCCAGCCCCTCAGTATGCCTTTGTTACAAATGACCCTGTCACCAGTCCAAGGTTTTCATCTTTGAACCATTTGTGGTGGAATCTGACCACTACACCACAGGGCCTGCATCAGCTCAGTTATGTAACCATCATTATTTGACCACAAATCACCCACATTTTTACATGTGCTTCAAAACATGTCAACTCAGAGAACTAAGTATTCACTTGTTGATGAGGAACTTCAACCCATGGCTGAACCATTGCAATAAACTGATGTTATTGTGTTCACCTGCACCTGTCTTAATGATATGGCTGATATATATATATATATATAAAGAGGTAGCGCAAAGATCCTCCAACATACATGAAAGCAACAGTCATGTCAGTCATCCTTCAGTGAAAGACGAAGAGGCTGAAAGACAAAGAAATTACACCTAGACATGTTTTCATTTGTTCAGAATCAAAACAATTGAATCATGTCAGCTGGACTCAGCTATATGTAATGGAAGATATTCACCCCCCCACCCAAATGTGCGGTACTGCAGTGCATACTGTCCCATAGACTAGTCTGGCAGGCCACGGGTGAACTGATGAAGCCACTTGAATGAATTAAACGTCTTCCAAGGCAGGAAAGCAAGTTCAGTTGACCTGTTAATTGTTCTGAGATAAAGATATAGCCAGCTCATAATGAAATCTGTAAAACAGTGGAGCTATGACATAATCAGCACTTTAACCATGTTTTTTTTGTTTTTTTTTGTAAATAAATAAATTTGTCCAGAAGTGTACACTGTATCAAAATTACTGTGTAATTTCTTATTGTGCCAAATTACATATCTGCAGAGCATTTGTCATTTGTGTACCTGAAATTCTCCATAATGGTCATTTATTTGGAATGCCTCCTATTAAACAAACGTTTATACTTATGCTGATCCATCAGTTTTTTTAATGAGGCTGAAACAGTCCAGGCAGGAATAGCAGTCTTTATCCCCATAGCTCTATATGACAGCAGCAGCAATAAGAGCAGTGAGTCGGGCTGCCGGCCTGGCCGAAAAAACTGCTGTAAGGAGGAGTGAAGAAAGGGGATCTTTCACCGCTACCACTGTTATTAATAGCAGCTTATTAATTACTCACTATAGTATTAAATATAGAACAGAAAACAGGCCTCGCCTCAGCTGGAGAGTGGCGGCCATGCAGCGCTGCTTAGCGTGGATCTGGCCCTGGAACAGCTGCTCAGGCCTCAACCACCTGAGTCCACAACAGGCTGAGCAGAAGCACCCTGCCCTCTGTCAGATGTGGATTAAACGCTGTAATCGCCTTCTCTTTGGCTGTATATAATTCAGTGGGACCACCAAACGGAAGAGCTATAAACGCTCACATGCTGTTTCTCAACCTTTTATCCGTTTAGAATATAAACAGTGGACTTACAGGATCCGATTGCTTTCCACCGGCCTATATCAAACGAAATAGTAAAGAAAGGAACTTTGGAAATATTTGCAACTTTAAACATTCAAAAGAGTAGCTTGTTGAATATTTTAGGAAAGTACCTCCAATCATGTACTAGAATAGCTTTCGACAAAACATGGGCTATATGAATTTCCACTGTTTTATTTAAGTCAATTGACATTTTGACTTCAAGTTTGCCATTTTTTTGTACGAGTAGCGAAATGCAAAAATTCAAGTTTACCCCTGCAACTAAATTTTATCATCTTGAGTCAAAAGATGACATTCAAATGCAAACAACTGCTGTATTTGAATAGATGGCAATTATTCACATCCCATACTTCTGTCCATATTTTGGAAATGATCAAAATATCTAAATGTTATACATTGATTCACTCAGAAAACAATTATTTGATGTGATTTTTATATATGTATATATGATAAGTGGCACAGTATTGGCTGAATAACAAAAGGTAACAGAACTAAATATATATTTTTGTCCCCAAATGACAGGTGGTAGATGAGT
The DNA here is from genome assembly GCF_963383615.2 of Lipophrys pholis. NCBI lineage: Eukaryota > Metazoa > Chordata > Actinopteri > Blenniiformes > Blenniidae > Lipophrys > Lipophrys pholis. The sequence goes on along the minus strand of NC_137630.1, from coordinate 13,440,477 downwards.
ATAAACTTAACTCATTGACAAAGTCCTACATATTTCTTAGTTAAAAAACAAAACAATCAACAATATATATATATAATTAGAACTATTTTTTTCATATGAATATGGATACAATAGCACCTTATTCAAACCAGCCATGAATGTATTGACCTAAATCATGTTTCTCAAATGAGCTTAATCTATATGGTGACAAGCTGAATAAGCAACAGTGGAGTAAAAGTTAAAAGTTTACATACATCCTTTAACTAAAATACTCTAAAATGCATCATGTTGCATGAGAAGCTCTCAAGCTCTTGTCTTCAAAGTTCATATTTTTTTCATGACCTATAGTTACATACGACCATCAAATTGCTGTCAACTGTGATGGTCACCCAAATGTAGCAGCCATTACAGCAGACTTTATAAATACACATCCTGCCTCTCAGGTACAGCAAAATGCTTTTACACCATGACAGAACAGTATGTACATGTTATTGCAGGACTAATGTGCCAGACTGGATTAGAGCAACTTCACTATTTGCATGATGTGAATATGCATTAGTTAGAGTGGAGGGTCTACTCTATAGATGCGCCATGTCTGTTTTCTGTTTCTCTCATGAGTGGACAATTTTCTGATGCTCAGTAACAAGCACCCCCGGTCATTATCATAAGCAGGTTTCCAGTGTATAATGGGAAACACTCTCACATTTTCCTCTGAAGAAAGCATTGCTCAGTTCATTGTTAACACCGAACCGATTGACCCATGAATTGCGATTGGGCACTTTCTTTCAACGAGAGAACTGAGAAACCTACATGAAATATTCAAAAGTTAAGATGAGGGGCTGCACACCAAAAAAAACAACTTTAACATATAGTACTTCACACATCAAGCTATTATCTTTGAAAATACTTTTTTTCAGTACAGGGGGCAGATCTGTCGTCCACCTTTTGACGTTCTTAGAGAAACGTGAAAACAACAAACAGAGCTAACCAGTCGTGCAGCACCCCGTGCCGCTCATTGCAATTGCTTGTGCGCCACAGCTTTGCCAGTCGCCTCAGACTCCATTTCTGTAACCTTTTGTGGAACGCGATAAAGAATCAATGAAATTGCAATGGTTGCAGCTGCGGTGCTCTCGCGTATCGATCGCCGGTTGTCTGTGCCTGGAGTCAATAACCTGTAGCTGTAACTAGGGACCAGAGGCGGGACAATCAGCACAGTCCCACAGGACCTCGACGATGTGCTTTCCACATAGGTTCGCCATTAACAGATGATTGTGTGGCCTGTGAAATGCTCGATAACAAATCTATAAGGATAAAAGTTGCTTCGGTGCTCTGATGAAGTCCTACAGTCCTGAATGCCAGTGGGCCTCTGAAAGGAACATTAGCAGATCTAAAAGTTTATTGACCCATTACAATTATTGACCTTCTTTACCAAACACACTGAAATCCAAGCCTCGGGTTTAAACAAATTATGTCACATCTTTAAATCAGCACTTTTTGTTGATGACAAAGATTAGCCCCCGTAATGTGTTCATTTATAGGGGGGGAGTGCATATATATTTACAAATTTCATATTACTTTGTTTTCAAACTTTAACTCATAATATAAGTATCCATAAATGTTTGAAAGCCTTTCAGGCGCTCTCAATCTCAGCCCCCACAAAACTTGCAAACTCAATTTAAACATTAAAGTCACATCTGAAGTGGGTTAATTTTTAAACATAGCTGCAGGAAACACCAAGGTGGAACCTGGTTGCATTAATTTTCCAGCTCTGATCATTCTGGCTGACCAGCTGCCCTGACACACTCTGTACAATCAGTAATTATTTATGGGTGGGAACCAATTGCAGGATTCATGTAGTTTTAAAAGTAATTGGGTGCAGGCGCAGAAGGAATCTTGCACTGGCCAGTAGCAGAGGACGCATCACAAGCCATCATTTACTCAAGTGACTCCAGGATCTACCTCCTTTTGCTTTTATTTTTTTAAGAGTTCTTTCCTTTGCGATGTGGAATTGCACCAGTTTGATTGAGATGAGTCATAAACAAACTTTCAAGTTGTCTAGCTCTGCCTAACTGGTGCTTAAGGCATTTAAAGAAACAGGCCCCAAACACAGTGATTTCACCAAAATGTATTTTAACTGGAGTAAAACTGCCAAGCATGGTCATATCCATCCATCTTCTAAACCCCATTTTATCCTGTTCAGGGTTGTGAGACACTGGAGCTAATCCCAGCTAAGTATGGGTATAGGCAGGTTTACCCCTATTGACAGGTCACCAGTCCATCAAAGGCAAAACACAGAGAAACACTTACATTCACATCTACGGGCAATTTAGTGTCAACAATTAACCTGAAATGCATGTCTTTAGAGTGTGGGAGGAAGCCAGAGAAAACCCACACACAAGGAGAACATGCATGTTTTGTGAGATATAAATCACTTAAAACTTTATTCTGCTTTAAAAAAAAAAAATACATTTCACTTTGAGAAAAAGGTTAACAAGGTGAAAGCCAAACGTATCACTGCGTACATTATATCAACTAAACATCAGCACCGCAACATAATGTGCACGTTAGCTTTATTCCAGGAAACCTCTGTTTGCTCTGTGTCACTGCAGAGATCAGTGATTAACGAGAAACTCTTCCCTCGAGTAAAGTGAGCTTTAAAAACTTTCGACTCACCTTAAGCTGCAATTTATGTAACTCCCTTCCTCTTCTACAGAAACCCGTGATTCACAGGAGGTTAACTATCCTAAGCCTCGTTGATTCAGGCCTTTGACAAAACATCTGTATGAATGTCAGTACTCTGAGGTTAATAAACCGATATTCAATGGATCCTTTCAGAGCTGCATTCAAGCTGCTCGGTCTCTAAAGACTGCGAGAAGCCTCTAAATCTCTAAGTTGCAACCCAATCAGTGGACGCTCATCGTTGTGATACCGTAATTCTCCTGAAACAGACAACATACTGCTGACTGATCGGATGTGCGAGGCAGGTTTCGGCCAGAGAAGAGCCTGCGACACCAACGGACACCAACCGGATCACTTTGAGTTAATTCGATTTATTTATTTTTTAATCAGATATACAATCTTGGAGTTGTTTATCGCCACAGAGGCGACATGTCCCCCACTAATTATTATGTAGTACTGTTTGTGTGAGTCTGCGTTCAACAGTGGCTGCATTTTCTTTCCCAGGCAATTATCGCTCCAGTGTGTTTATTTATCTTACTGTTTCTCCTAGTTGGGCATAATAAATATGTATGATTAAAGTAACCAGGTCTTTTGTTACTTCATGTAGAACTAATTAGAATTTAATGGCAGCTTTTAAGGCAGCTGAATAAGGCTGACAAACACTTAATCATGATTTCATGAGCAATATATCTCCAAGTTTATCGTTTATGTTAAGATAATAACTGAATATCTGTAAACAATAATGCTGACAATATGCTGTTCTGGTGATGGGTGGTAACCTGTTTTTGTCTGGTACTCCTTATGCCATTGGTCAAAACAAAATACACAGTCGGCACAATTAAGCACAAGGATTTTCTTAGTGATGCTCATACAATCTAACAATGTCCTCAAGGGCTTGGTTCCGTCTGCAAGAAAATGAATAAAAGCCACATGGACTTGATGTAGAAAAAAGAAAAACAAACTAAGACGTGCATGTTGTGAAAGGGACAAGAGAGTTGGTTGGAGAGGCAAAAAACAGTATATGTCTTAATGTTGTGCCTTTATTTTCCCGAAACCACTTGGGAATAATCCCTAATAGTAAATCAATCCATTTATGGAAATATTGTGAAAATATTATTTCCCTGCCTCTGTTCACACTGTCAGGGCCACAGCACGGCGCTCTGGTGAACTGCTCCACTGTCGTGCAACATGCAGTTTATTCACACTCTTGTAGGACTCTCGCTCATGAGACATTGAAGGTAATCAATTAGCTTCTCGTGCATTTTTGTGGACTGTGGTAGGACACCAGTGTACCTGGTCTAAACCAAAAGAAGTATTTATGGTGTGCCTTGAACCTTGTCTGGTCCCGCTGACTTTTGACCCTTGGCTGTTTTTTTTTTTTTTTTTTTTTTTTTTTAAAAGTAATATCTCTGCAGATCTGACAGATAAACTGTTTCAATCTGGTTTGTCTTAGATTTTGTGTTTACTTCAGGTCTGTATGGAATTCATGAGTTTTCTTGTGTTTGGTCTCGTTTCCATCGAGTGGTGCACTGTCAGATACTGTATGTAGTTTGGAAATTCGGTGGGTCTTGAATATTGTACTGCTTCAGCATATATTGCTTATTGCTCAGTTCACACAGTGGACATGAGGACTCTGCTATCGAGTGGGTTTGATCGTTGTGTGGGAGTCAAAACATTTGAACTAACCTTGGCAAAAAAAATAAAAAATCAAGACTGGATGCCCGGGGTATGAAGATACTGCCGGCTTCTGCATAATGACAAAGAGTCAGTTCAACTGGTCGAAGAACAACATCATATTCTTTCCAATCATTTTGTGGCTCTGTTACAATTCCCTGGTGCTCATGCGGCTTTCCTTTCGATCTGGCTTCATTTAACACAATCTGGTTGGAGCTGAGCCGCACGGTGGCGCAGCGGTTGCCGCTCTCGCTTCACAGCGAGAAGGTCTGGTGGTAGCTGGCTGTGTTGCTTAATTGGGTGAAGTGGCCTATAGACAGCTGTAATATTAATGCTTGGACAGCCGTACATAGTGATGGATGGAGGTTCACCAGGTCTGAGTCATATGTGAGAGGTAACGTATGGAGCAGGGTGTTGTTACTGATTCAGCTCCGGGTAGGCAAAGGTTAATAAAAACCATAAATCTGTGTATAATGATTTTCTTTGCTCCAGTCTGGAGCCCTGCAGTGCATTGATCCGTGCACAGCCCTCCTCATTTCTGCAGAGACTGTAAACCCTGGTTAAATAAGTATTTGTTGCAGAAAAAAAGTCATATAACACAAGTCTTTTTTCTTGGGTTTGTTTTTTTCCTTCCAAAGCCGTACGGCAGTTCGAAGCTAAAAAAAATGACCAATTCAAAGCAATCATTTGCAGAAAGTAGATCTATGGAACCAAATTGCGGTCCCACTGGGCTGTCCCACCAGCGTTAGAAAGAGTTCATTGATTCAAGGTGTGGAGCCGGTGAGAACTGCAGCAGCCTGAAGGCTACTTTAACCACAGGAGGGTTTGCCAACATAGAAAAGTGGTTCGCATTCATGATGGTGTCAGCCGCCCTCACATTGCTGGTTTGCCAAATGTATTGTAACTGTGCCCACAATAAATATATTATATTACAATTAATCAAAATACAACTTCTCAGACAAAGAAATCGAAAAAATAAAAAATTAATGCAAAGGTCTCAATAATATTCATCATGGCCTTAAATAAATTGTTTACCATATTTTTAGGAAATGCACAACGTACAAAGTCACACTTTACATAGTACAGTGTGTGATACTATTTCTAAAACAAACAGGGCCAACTCAAAATCCTGCATACATTAATTATTTGCTGAGCAATTTCAGGGCAACGCTCTGACAAATAAACTCAGTTGGATGGTAAACATCCATCTGATTAGTGTGGAATAATCTGTTCTACACAATCTAGTGCTGAAAGACGGGATCAAACAGCCAATTACAAACACCTTTAACAAAACCATTCCCACAAAACAGTGGCAATGGCTGGTTAAATAAATTCTGTCACACCCTAAAAACCTATGAAGTCAAATCAATTGGCAGGACTGAAGGTATATCTCTTTAAAGACAATGTTTGTTTTAATGGTGCTTTCTGTGGAACTCATTGGGTGATTTTTTTTTTTTTCTGCATTACATTATTACATTGATCTGAAAGCCCTACTCCATCACCTCCAGTTTCATCCTGGATCACCTGCCAATTCCTGATGGGTATTATTGTAATCTTTTTGATTTGAATGCCCTGGACAGGGCATAACTTTGCAAACAGAGATCGCCAGAATGATAGTAACACTGCCAATGATTAGAAATGCTGTCAATCTTCTTTTCAAGAATGCTCAAGGACTCGAACTATAGAGAGTCACAGGGCTGACGTTTTGTTGGAGGCCAGCCCAGAAGACACCACAACCCGAGCCCCCGCAACATAAAGCCCATAGGATTTTTTTCTTTTCTTTTTTCCTTGGCAATAGGACTGTTGCAGGGAAAAGAAAATAAAGCCTGTGACTTATGTTTACCTACTTACTTTGGTCAGTGAGATGTTTAGTGAAGGCTGAAGAAATTGAGAGAAGAACCCGAACATCAAACTAAATGAAAACTGTATCTTAGTCATCTGACTGCATAGTCACCTCTTAACAAGTTGAACAGTTTGAATTCAAATGTTTTACATATACAGGTACAAATAAAACAAGGCTGCTGAAGTGAACCGTGATAATTTTATTTAATTTGAATCTGTCGTTATTTTACAAGGAGCAATCCAAACTTAAGTCAAACAGAGAAAATAAACAGAACAAAATGTAGTTGTAAATGTTGATGGCGCCAGTGTTTGTCTTTTTTGGTTGTTGTTGTTGTTTTTTTTCCTACACTGTGCACGTCAGTGTTGTCACAGCTCAAATTCCAATAATGCTCTTTTGAAGTTCAAGGGCAAAACTTTTAAGGGCAACCATTTACCTACAGAAAAGTATGAGTGAGATCACATCCTGCTCTTCGATTTATGTCATCTCCGTGCTGTTGTTTACCATCTCCCGCCCTGCAGGGCGCAGTGTGCAGAAGAATAACAGGGAAATGGAAAGCCTATGTTTCAGTATCAGACGCTACAATTTTAATTTGAAAAAATGTTGCTGCCTTTTCAGCGTATGTGACTGCTTCACTGTCTGACGGAGAAGTTTGCAAATCTTTGCTGATGGAGCCATTTTCAGCGACAGAACAGAAACTGCCAAAGTAAATCCTCTCGATAGTAAAGATTAATTACTATTGAGAGTGCTGTTAGTCTTTTTGCTGCCTTGATGTTTCATACAAGGGCTTTTGGTGAGAAACGACATTCGGTAATGGGATTAGTGAAAGTTCCTCCATTTTTAAAATCATAAAGAACAGTTCTTTTTTTTTTCCAGATTTTCAGGACACGAGACACTTGTCGGTACACGAAAATCCATGTGCCACTCTCAATTCACCCGCTGCTTCTTTTAAATCTCTCTCTGTTTGTTCATGAAATAAAAGCAGACTTTTCACTCATGCTGAAACATTTCTCTTCTCTCATTCCTGCATCTTTGCCTCAGCTGGCGGTGCCCTGAGCGACTTCGCGTTTGTTTCGTGTAAATTCACCCTCCTTTGTCGGAACTCAATTCTATGCTGCTGTTTGGTTCGCTCACTCAAGTTGCTCCGTTTAGAACCTGCGTGCTGCACTGCCTCCCCTGTGTTGTATCCCCAGGGTGGGAGTGATAGTAGATGGTACACTTGTGTTAAATCAGTGCTGTGAGAATCTTGTACAAGGAGACAGAAGACACTGCAAATGCCGGAGTCCAGAGAGTGGACACAGGAGACTCTCCAGACCAAGCAGATTGGACAAACGGCACTTTTCCATCTTTAATATGAAATCAGTTGAGATTTTAAAGACAAAGGCCGCTATATTTTAACAACTTCACCAACTTAGCAACATTGTCACCACAATCAAAGTCCACCAGCAACTCGGTCTAAGAAACAAAACAAGCAACCAATCTAGCAATATCTGGTGTTATTTTAGACTCGAACAGGATGTTCTTGTTCTTCTCAGTCAGCAGCGAGTACTGCTGAAGGCCCCTCCCAACGAGCTTAGTCATCAAAAAGCAGTAATTTCAAGCTTTTGCTGGTTTGTCCCACATTTCTCTCTCTCATGATGTGATTCTTTTCTCCTACATCATTGATTTCAATTACATACATATGGTTAGTAATGCAAATGATTTGTTGATGCTATTAACTTCATGAGACTTTGAGGGCGACTCATGGCTGAGTTGGTGGCACTGCACATCGTGCCCTGACCAGTCCTTTAAGAGCAGGGTTTGATGCGGAGGAGACCCATCCACACAATACACTAATTTGTTAGACGATGTAATATTCAAACTGAAAAAACAATCTGACATTTGACTACAAGTACTTTACCTGTAACAATCAAGGTTTTCTATCAAAGCCTGGACGTATCCATCCATTCATCTTCTATATCTCTTAATATTGTGCAGGGTCGTGGGGTGTTTGTTTATTTATTTTTAGTTGCGGTTATGAAGTCTAGAGACATGCCCAGAGACCTTCCTTAAAAAAAAAAAAAGCAATGCCTCCTGATCACTTCGCACTTAGGCGGGCAGGCTTGAGACGTCACTTAAACAAAATAAAAAAATAAAAATAAAAAAAGATAAAGAAAACCCCCAAAAAACCTTGTAAATGCGTTCTTTGTGTTTTATGAAGAGCTTTGCGACAAGTTAGGATTGATGAGGGAATTTCATACATGGTTGCTTCAATAGAACGGGCATGGTGCTACAGATGCAGCGACAGTAGTTTTCTATCTTGACCACCAGAAAAGAAGTGCTGCAAAGTCAGACGGATGATGAATGGTTTAATCTGAATCAGAAGGCAAAAATAATGCTCGAGAAAGCACATTTATATGGTGGAGTTCAACAGCAAAAAATAAGATTACTTCATTTCAAGTTATTATTATTTATAATGCACCGATTGTCACGCAGTTTGCTCGGGGCTCTTATTAATTAAATGAAACATTGGGGAAAAAAACGAATCCCACATGAGTGAGTATAGGTGAGAATCGCTGAGCAAAACTCACTTTTAAAAGGAAGAAAGAGCTGGCAGACTCAGGGATGGCAGGCACCTGATTCAAATAGTTTGGGTGATGAGATGGTGACAAACAGTGATCAGTTAAAGTAGTGCAGGCTCCTGGAAGCAGGAACTACAAATCAGGCAGTTTTCTCCACAGCCAGCAATACTTGCAAAAGTTACAGAGTGAAGTCAGACAACACTTTTCATAGACAGAGTGAACACAAGACTCGGTGCATTAAATATGGCCTTACAACTGTATAAACCTCTGGAGGTTTAATCACGACAACGGTCCAGAATTACCAGAGAGTCCTGATCACAAACCAAATGAGATTGAAAAGTATAAAGCATGATCACAAGTAGGGAGGTTGTTATCTTCCTCCAATGAAATTGGTTTCCAGAGAGATTAAGCCTATGAGCTGAAAGCTCTGTCCATGAGACGACGCAAGGACCTGAGAAGTACAAACTCTAGTGGGATAAGAGGAGCTCTGTAACATATGATGATGGTTGTAAATAGTTGTGTATGTTTATGATAACACACAAAATAATGTTAAATTTCAAGGTTTTGTTTTTTGTCAGTGCTTTGATTCAGTTTGCCTTCTATTCCGATTACAAGTGTTCGAGTCTTTGTCTACATGTTTATCAGGCTTTTGATCGAGTGATGTTGTTTTCAGTACTTCTCTTCCCTCTAAGCCCTGTTAGATAGCTCTACCATGTCCGGGTGTGCTGACACACGTATGCCTGCATTACCGAGTGAATGGCCTTTACTACTCCGAGTCTGTGCCTGTGTCCTTCATTTAAGTCCACTTGTTTGGTGTCACGTCAACCATTTCATTCAGAGACCGTTCAAAGATATATATGGGAATCCTGATTACTCAATTATCACACTGCAATAACCACAACCATCTCATTGTCATCGGTGTTGAATAATCTAGGTTTAGTCCTTGCAAGTGTATCAGATGGTGTAGCGAGCTGCGTATCCGTGGAACATTAGACTGTGAATGTTTTCTTTTTTTTTTAATTGGTAGAAATGATCTAAAAAAATTTACAATTCCAGTGACTGCGTTTATTAAAAATGGCCCATTTTTCCTTATGGAGATAAATCTTAACCGCAGGATTTGTACCTGAAAACAATGATCTGCTCTGTTCTGCCGAGCACCTCAGTTGTTTTCTTGAAACTCGAGTGTTTCTCGTCTTTCTTTCCCTGTTTAGAACACGAGGAGTCCTCACACCAGTGGATCTTTAGCTGGTAATTGATTTTGATGTAATGCCTGCAAAATGAAACATTTGATCAGGCGAGGCTGTGAAAGCAACACAGTCCATCTGAAGAGCATATGTCAAAATCAGTCGGAGCGTAATTTGAGCTTCTGCTTTACATTCGGTTCGCCGACACCTCGCTACATTATTCATAAATGTTATAACTCTCACCCATAAGGACGCCACTCTGACTGCCAGTTTTAGCGACGTGGCTTATGGCACTTTCCCATTGTGGAGGAGCTGAGATATTTGCACTGATAAATTAAGTGGCTGTGTCATTTGCAGAGTATAAATGGAATGAACCCCAGAATAGAGAGGTCTTTCATCTTTTCTGATAAGACTGTCCTGATTACATCTAAATGTAGAGCAACATTTAGAGGACTATCAATCAAGTTGAACCATGAAAAAGGGGGTGGGGACTCAAGGAATTATGCTCCAAAATGTCTTCCCTCTCTTTAATTTCCTGTGACAGTAGGCATTAGCTCTCATCACTGCCTTAATGCCATTAGACTACCAAATGATTATGGCTACTGCCTCCACCAGCGGTAGAGAGGGAGCTAATGTAGCGTTTTCATGGTGTTTTCATCTCACAGCCCGCCCCCGTGACGCCGCCTTTGCATTTCTGACTCTTTAAAGTGTCTTTTTAGACTTTTTCCACTCTATCAGATTCCATTCATTTTAACTCTTCTGAGCCCCATCTGCCTCCTGGGCCCTCAGGGCGAGCCTTTAAAAAGCTGTACGTCTTTTTTGTGTTCTTCCCCCTGCTAAGTACAGTAACTGGGGTCAGTCAAGCTTCAAAGTAACTCTTCTTGTTCAAGATTCCCTGCACAAAGGAGGGGACTTCTTGCGTGTGTTGTGACATGCTTTGTTTAGCTGGGTTCCTTTGCCGTCTTTGAGGGAGGACAGCTTTTTGTCATCACTGTCGAAGGCAGCGTATTTGTGTGCGTGCATCATATTGATGAGGAGAGGGAGAAAGACGTTTCCTGTGCGCCAGAGAAAGCCACGTCATTAGGTAAGGTATCTCTCAAATTTAAGGAGCTACGTATTGCGACAAACAGTGTTTCCTATCAGCGATGATGAGGCTTGTGCCAGTTTAGATCCCCCATCGGACACGTAATTAGGATCTGCTGCGAGCATTGTCATTTTCTGGTATTCACTGAATAGTGGAGCGTTGCACGTCAGCCATTATGCATGTATGAGTGCTGATGCTGGAAAGAAAATGTCCTTTATCATTGCATCTGTGGTGCATCTCCATTGATCACCACGGTAACTAATAGCCAGAGTGATGGATTGCAGCAATGCTGTGTCTATCACCAGGTCCTTAAGTCCGCTTACGTTATATTGTGTTCATAACCCACGCCATCTATCTTCCCCATCCAGGCGCCCTGCTGGGTGACACATGGCACAATGTCCATGGCCTTGGTCATACACACTACCGCCAGGGGCAACACATCGGGAAAGTACATGCTGTGTTGTTTGACAGTTGACATCATACACTTGCTCACTTGATTTGCGAGGATCCACAGAGTTTCAATTTTTTTTTTTTTTGATAATAGGACAGAAAATCCTTGAACTGTATGCCGCAACCTTTCTTATTCATAGTCAGCATAAAGAATGTCATCAAAGTGCAGCTATGTATCCATATATATATATGCAAAAAATATATATATATTTTTTTTATTTATTTATTTATTTATTTTTTTAAATCAAGGGCAGGTTTTTACAGCGAGAATGTAATGTACAACAAACTAAATTTCTGGCATTGTTGTTGAAATATTGACTTAAGTTTTAATAATTCCGTATACATCTAGTCAAAAAAGAAGATCTGTGTGCATTCCAATAAAGATAAACACTGTTGTTGGTCTACTTTCTTCATCGCTTGGGAAATCAGCTGATATGCAAATTTGTTGTTATTGCTTCAGTCTGAAGATTTCTTTCTGCTCACAATTCGAGCCACCCGCTCTTCAAATAACATTGTACTTCTGTCATTCTGTCTGTCAAAATCTCTAATCTGCTACTCACTTTCTCCCTACTGCCACCTCATCCCTCAGGTCATCTAAGGAGTCTTTAACATTTCCATCAGCCTTCATCTCCCTTTCGGGCCCTCACTGGTAACTAGACTCTATCTTCTTGTCTACATCATGACTCTGGTGTTACCTCATGACTCGAGTCAACCTGAAGAAAACCGTAATAATATTTCCTTAATGATTGTCATTAAAATATATATCTTTGACTATAAAATCATCTTGATTTGAGATGCTGGAGCTCATTGTATAACTGCTCTATTCCTCAAGTCAAGTCGAGCTGTCTTATGTAAACATTTTCTCCTGACAAATGTTACTCTGAGCAGTGCAGTGATATGGCACCAGATGCAAAGGCTAAACGTCACAACGTCTGTCATTAACTATGTCCCACACAGCCTTTATGAAAGTGTTCACTGTGAACTGAGAGACTTAGGTCATCTGAAATGACAGCTTAATGTCCTCATTACAATAGCAGGTCCGGTAGCTCTTCTGAGCCATCAAAAAGCAACCGGCACTTAGACAGGCATGCATTGTCGTCAGGGGACAAAGGGTGTTCGCATGATTGAGAGTCATAAATTACTTCAAATCTAAGTGAATGTTGGAATAGAAAAAATAAGTGCTACTGCCAGTCATTACTTGAAATTGAGATCTGTGGTAACAGGACAGTGTGTACTGTAATTTCTGGACTATAAGCCGATACTTTTTCACACACTTTGAACCCTGCGGCTTATACAATGACGCAGCTAATTTATGGATTTTTAGACAGAAAGACAAATTTGTGTGAATTGATGAAAATATGAGCAATCCGTGTGTTCCCGCAGTGAAATTCCAGCCCTGTTACAACGTGGACACCTGCGGCTTATAGTCAAGTGCGGCCTATACAAGTCCTTTTTTAATTCTTTTTTGAATTTTGTTTGTGCAGCTTATATTCAGGTGCACTCAATAGTCCGGAAAAAAACAGTCCTTAAAATATCAGACTCAAGGCTTTACATGGAGTAGAAATTCAGCTTTATTAACTTAGGTTCCTTGTATCCGAATTATGGTGCGGGTGCAAAAACTTAAGAGCTTAGCTCCGGTTTGGTGGCTCCTGTTTTCACAAAGGCTTGCTCTTCAGAAATGGCAGAACAAAGCACCCATCTAGTCCACTCACGCAGGGATTAGAAAGTGTTAGGCGTAGCATTATGTTTCTGAAAATTAAGCTCACATTTCATCCAAATCCCATTGCATCTCACAGTTAAAAGAAAAAAGTCCTTTTTTTCTGCTCTGTGTCCTCCGGTTTCCAATAACATTCTTGAATTCATAGACATTCAAACACATCTGCAAATAATGAGACTTTATTGGACCAGCCCGTCAGCAGCAGCTGGCCATTGGTTGGTTGTCATGTACTCGGCTACAAATGAAAAAATTCATTTCTTGAACTACTTTATGATTTTCGGTTACCAGTGCATGCCACATTTGCACTACTTGCCTTCCAATAATGAAAACTCCACATAATTTGTCCTTCTGACAAAAGCTGTCTGAGGCAAATATAAAAAATAATATAACCTTCAGGCAGACAGTAGCAACTCTGCCAATGTTGCATAACAAGAAAAGAAAGACACAATTTATTTTTCTCCTCTGATGACTGTTCAGTGTTGTCAGTGACAGATTCAATTCAATCCCAGTCTCTTATTTCTTAAAAGCTACAGTATGGAATAAATTCAATGATGAAAAAAATGGCAATAACCATCAGAATGATGTCGACATCTACAAGAGCTGAGCTAACCGCCTTTGCAATATCATAGAAAAGAAGAAGTAGCAGCAAAATCGGACAGAAGAGAAAAAAATGAAAACTGACAAGTGCTGAAGCTCAACTTAAAGTACGAAAAGCAAACTACAGAAACTGCGCAGCAATGACTGTACTGACACTCAATGCAAACAAGTGGCAATACATACAGCTTAAACAATGCACCTTTAAAAAGAGTCAGCTCGACATTCTCACTCGTTCCGTCACTCCTTCCTTTTCCCCAGCAACCAAATGGTACGGTAAGCATCATGTTTGAGTCAGATTTTAAATCTTTCAGCTGTCATTTTAATGCTGCACTTCCACAGTCTGCTTCTTCCTGTGTTCCCCAGGCAGTGACACAGTATCAGTAACTCCTGGGACCAAATAAATAAACCATGCAAATGCCATTTCTTCACATAGAAAGGGTTATTTATAAAAATTACATGTGAAAGTGAAAGTTTGTGTACGTCTGTGTTTTTACACTTAGGCTGAGAGAGTGCTCATGAGGGGAGGTATGACAGGATGAAGATAGACAAAGCGATAGAGGAACTCTCATCAACACAACCTCGGATGTCAATCAGTTAGATTATTCATCTGGAGCCTCCCTGCTCATCTGTGCAATGTCAGTCCAAAGTGGAACTGTATTTTGTACCTCCTGAATTATCTTCGAGATCGGGCGAAAATATGTCAGCATCCCACGTCTGCTGATAATTTGTGCTTTGCCTCAAAGTTGCTGTATGGTCATGGTAACAACTGCCCTCAGTACTCGAGTGCAGCATTCATCTTCATGTTCCTTCTGCTTTGAAAATTGATCCTCATAACAACAATGAGACAATGTAGAAGTGTCAAAGTATTAAAAATCAAATGGACAAACCCAGCTCAGAAGATCTGCTAGAGAGACATCTGGAAGATGGAAGGACCTTGACACAAAGAGACCCCAGAACTTCCAACAATACTTTGGAGAAGACTCCCAATTGCTCATTATGTCAAGGTCTCCAGGTTGAAAGCACATTTTTTCAGGGTGGACTACAAACGTCTCTGAAGGGTGTCACAGCCAAGTTCAACAGGCACCCTCAGTCTTGCAACAGAGGTGAGCAGTCACAAATAACCTCCTACAAACATCAACGGGAAACACACTTCACTCCATTTGTAACAGCACTAAAGGACACGAGATTCCCGCAGACTGCAAGGGATTGAAGAGAAGTGGATCTGGACAAGAGGCTGGTTTTCCCCCAGATATTATTACAGTGCTCCGATCATACATTGTATTGAGGTCCACGTCATTCAACTTATGAGTTGTTGTGGAATTGACAGTTCCATGAGAACCTGGACTAGAGCAGGCCTGAGAGAGAGAAAAGACCAAGTACTCCCAACGAGCAATAGAACGGCGGGATGTAATTGTTTCCCATTGAGGTGGGATGTAGGGGATTTTTTGCAACGTGAACAACTTGCTTACTGGGGAAAATTGGAGTTTGGGGGCGCCCCTCTGTCGAAAGCAGCAGAAAAATATAGCAACTCCCGGTGGATCAAGAAAAAAGGACAATACCTGGGCGGCACGACAAAGCAAGAGGGTGATAAACTGAGGGGATTGTACCTGGGACGCCAGATGTCACTGTTGAGCCCTCCAGAGATGCTGCGGGTTGTTTAATGAAACACTGATGAGGGAGGGAGAACACCAGATGACGCGACTCCCGATCATTTGGTATTTTGCGGAGTGGATGAAGAACAGCCCTAGGAACGAAGAACAGTTTACGATCAAGTGTTCTGACTCAATAAAGAGAATGAAACATCAAGTCCTATTAGCTCTATTGAAGAGACTGGGAGAAGACATCCAGAGATATATTGAATGCAAAAGATCCCCAAGTTGTTTTGTTTTTCATTACAATACGTTAAAATGTCAAAAAATGTCCTTAAACTTCGCTAATGCGAGTCTACTACAATGAGCCGGAATGAAACTCATAGAGGTACAAGAACAGTTTGTTTTATAGGGAAAATGCCAAATTGTTTTTACAAAAACAAATCAAACCAATAACTGTAAAAAGAAGAAGTTGAATTTTATGTAGAACCTTTGCAGCAACAGTTGAGCATGCACTCCATAACAACAGAAATGCTTTTCTTGTAAGTGCTCATTCCACACCGAGTAACACAAACGCTGGGTGTGGGCTGAACAGTGGTGTCAAACCTTTTTTCATACAGCGCCCAGAGATTGCTTCTAAGAAGTGTAGCGGACCCCCTCGACGATATGGAATTTGCCACAATATTACAGTAAATCTGAAACCTGGAGGAAACACGCCCCTATCCTATCGTGGTATAAAGTTGTTGTTTTTTTAATCACACTGTTGTCTGCTTAGCTTTTCCTACTTCACATCAAATCATCAAAAGAAATTAAAACTGAGTTAATGAGGTTAAGGCTATTTAAAGTCTGGAATTAATTGAAGTGAGTGCAAATAAAAGACAAATGTTGAAACAGAGAAATGTCATTCTACTTGAAGTATTTAAGTCCATATTTAATGGGATGTCAGCAGCACCTTATAAACACGGTGGGGGAGAGGTTCACCAAAACACTGATAAATGTGTAAATCAAAGCAGCACTAAATCAGCTGGGAAAGGACGGGAATATGCTCCGTTCGCACCAAACACATTCACACATACACACACACACACGCTCGGTTGAAAGCCTTTCTGCATGTGAGAGAGCAGAACGGGCACAGAGCTGACTATTGTAAAACATCCATAAAATTTGAGTGGTGTGGGGAGGAAGAATTAACAGGCTGAGTTATTGAACAGAGCGGTTGTGCCGAAGGATCCACAGGAGACGTATTTAGGTTTGGCTGGGTTATTAGGTTTTGACACAGCAAGAGTCTTTTCACTTAAAATGTGACTATAATGGGCTTATTTGGGCATTTACAAGCTTTTGGGAAAAAAAAAAAAAGCCCAATGAAATGTATTTCAATATGAATTGGATGAGTCATTTATGAATCTCTCGTACCTACATGCTTTTCAGAATACATCAAAATGTGCTCACATGTTTCTCACAGGCGTCAGAATGTCTCTGTTATTTATTATAAATGTGACTGTGCATTCCTCGGCTATTCAGCCATCATCTCGCTGACAGGTAGGAGGACATCATTATGGCTGGCTTCAAAGGGGGGGGGGGGACGACAACAACATGTCACAGCTTTGAAAGACAATTCCGCAGGCAGTCAAAAAGAATACCCCTAACACCGGTGAACAGAGACATTTTAATCATCATAATCTCCATCTCATATCTCTTGTCATGTATAGCAGATAACATTAACAGAGATGGCCAACAGCTGCCACCCAGGGGTGTAATGCGGGAGCCCGTGCCCTCCAGCTTGTTGGGAGCGCCGGGATAACAGACTGTGACAAGAAAGATGAAGAGCAATGAATGTGACTTCAAAGCAAGAGGCAGACACAATGTGAACCTGAATGACACTAAAGAAGCTACGGTCTGAATAGGAAGGAGGGGCTGCAGGTGGTGGCAAAACACAAGATGTGTTCCTTTACCTTGTAATCTATTTTGTACGTTCGGCCTCTGATGCCGACGACTTCACATCTCGCTTACATGTAATGATCGTCACACTGGAAAATATTTTAGTTTCAAATGAGCAATGCATCAAATCAGAGGGGTAAATATTTCACTGCATAATCGAAAGTAATTTGGAGCCGTTTCTCTAAATTATGGTTTTGTTTTGTTTTTTAATTCATTGAGGGTACTGAAAAAAACTCTGTGCAGGAAAAAGAACACTACCCTCCTTTAGAGACATTTACACTGGCGGACAACAAAAGAAACAAGCTGTCTCTTAAAAGGAGCCCACGTGTTTCCCCTGCTGCCCTCTGGAAGGAGACACACACTACAAATACACCCCCAAAAAAGTGTTTTTCCCTGAAAGAGTCAAACAAGACACCTCCCTGAAAGAGACAAACTGTCCTGACTAAGAGTTCTTAGACCGGACAGGTTGCCTCTTGCCTATCAACTGACTCCCCTACAGATCTCCTTCATCCTGTGGGAGGCATCATGTGCCAGGAATAATATGTCATAAATAATGGGAAAGCTTTGAGGAAACACGGATGAAGAGGAAGCCCATCTCACAGGGCAGGATGGGTATGGGGCCCCGTATACATGACAACGCTTGCAAGCTTTTGGACTGTGCGCACGCACGCACGCGTGCACGCACACAGGCAGCAGAGATGGACATGGCCTCTTCATTCAAGATGAAGAAAGAAGAGATATATCTACGAGATATCTCTTCAAATACCATCACAAAACTGGATCAAAGACTTTTTCAAGGTACGACTGGTTCCAGAGTGAGATGAAGTCTGAAGTCCTATCAGCTGCTGGGGCCACATACCAACAACCAAATGATTCAGAATATCACAAGAAAGGGTGTACAGGCTTGGCCTTGACAACTAAAGTCTCTGGAATTGTTATGAAACCAAGAGCCACAATTTCAACAGTTGGAGTTTTGGCTTGGTGGCCTTTGTTTGCTGATTTTTGATGTTCTCTCGGTGCGTGCGTGCGTGCGTTTGTTTGCAAAACACCCCTAACCCTTAAAATCGCAGTTTTATTCTTTATTCTTTACGTATTGTTATTTTATTTAAACAATGAATTCGATTCTGTCTCTGATTTGTGTAGAAACTGTTCAGACTGCTTTGATTTCCATTCAAGGTCAAATTTTTAACTTTTATAGGCTCTATTGTTTAATTCCTCCTCTGGTGACAGACTCGGAAACACATTTTGCTCCTTCTCCATCCTCCACATGCTTTTGGTGTCAAAAGCCCGACTGAAGTCACTGAAGACTGATACAGTATCTTTGTAAGAGACTATCACGATGTAACAGTAAATGCAATGCATTTCTAATGTCCACATTCATAGAAACAGAACTATTCCCTCACTGTTTCTACTTTTTAGAGATAAAACATGGCTATTTAATTAAAAAAAAGCCATTGTATTTCCAGAACAATGATCGCATTCTGGCACAAATTGACACATGAAAGACTTCATGTAGTCAATAAAAGGTGGCGAACAATGACTGACAATGTTTATATCACAAGTGAGACCTCTGAACCTTGAACTGCGAGCACTTAACTAGTTGTGAGAAATGATTACCTCGAAGACTACATGTGGCAGTTTATACAGCTGCTGGATGGATCACGATCATCTCAAGGCAATCATTGAGTTTAATGACCAAAATAAAACACTCAGAAAAGCACTGACAGTAAACAGAACCACACATAAAAAAATGAAAAAAATAAAAATCAACCAGTGAGACTGGGCTCCTGTGGCATTAAAAAAAAAAAAAAAAAAGAACACATTTGTATTATAGCAGCTCTCTTCCCTGGCAAATAGGTCTCAGTATTCATGGTAATCGATGGAGCCTGTAGGAGAGCGATGAATTCAGAGTGAGTGTGAAATTATTTTGAGAGCACGAGAAAAAACAGCATTTCCAGCAAGCAAATCCTGAGCCACCATTTTTTTTTTTCTTCCCCCCAGTGGAAATAAATACCTTTAGTATGAAGTGTCATTCCTTAGAGTTCTCCATTTCACAAAGCTTGAGCACTTTGAAGACGCAGCAGTATGTCATCAAAATGTTCTTGTTTCTGTGCTGAATCCCTCTTGTTCTCCAGTAATTACGGCCATGTATCCCTCCTTCAGTTAATCTCTGGTTTTGGTCTCTGGCTGTGCCTTAATAGGGATATTCAACTGTGACCAGGGCAGAAGCTTCAGATTTCATAGCTCTGCCAATTGAAGTTACTGTATTTGTAATATCCGTCTCACTTGCAACGGGCACTGGCTGTGTATTTTCTCTGGGTAGACTCCAGCTGGGGAGGCCAGCAACGATTAAATTAACAGTGGATTTGGAGAAATAACAGAGCCAGGGTTCTCTGAGGCATTATATTCAGTATACTGTCTCACAATATAAATTATCTTCTACTGCTGGGGGAACATTAAAAAAATTTAATAAATAAATAATTGATGATTCCAGATGCAAAATTAGTCCAAACCCTGTCATTTCAAATGAGGCTTGTTGACGGACCAACTGAGCTTTGATTCAGATTTTATAACAAATGAGCTTGACCCAACTTCCTGTGTGCAAAATGTTGCATTCTCCATGATTTAATGGCAGAGAAGCTTTGATTAAAGAGTATCAATCAATCATCAGTTGGCTGAGGCCCCGTTTCCTCAACAACAATTTGAGTGCTTTTTGCAGTTTGTCTCAGAAAAGCATTGTGTTTATAGAGCAGCGTTAACACTGCTAAATAGCGAGTACGGGGGCATTCACGTGGACAGACGATGAAGTTAGATAGTTATTCTGGGGTGACTCACCCCTACAAAACGACAAAATCCCTGGAGAATATGGACTGGGAGTCATGACCCCTGAGAGGACGCCATGCTGTTATTGTCCATCTACACTTCACAGGAAGCAGTTTTCTTTTCTATATTGGAGTTTTAATAAATCACAATTAACAAAGTGCACTTTTCAACAGTGTTGTTGCAGCATCCTCTCACTTCATATTCACTTCATTGAGCAGCATTTTTGGGACTAAACCTGTATTAGTCTACATTACATGTCACTTCAGAGGTATGTGGGCTTTAAAGAACCCACAGCTCATATTTTCCTTCTGCACAGTTTGCATCGGCATTATAAATAACTAAATAAAATAACAAAAGAAGAAAAAGGATTTCTCTCAATATGATTTCAATCTAATCCACATCATTAATAATTGGACTGCTGGGAGGCTTAACAAGTGGTCTCTGTCATGTGGAGGCTAGTTTAGTATTGAATCAAAAAGAAAGATTTAAGAATTATCAGCCCGGAAACTACTTATTAGCACCTTTACAACCCTCTTGTCGCCCTCCAGTCCTGAAATGCAGCGTGAGGTTCGGATCTAATCATTCGGATTGACTGGCTGCAGGCCGGCTATTTGACTTTGTCCCCTCCACTACCTGTCAACAGTTTATTTTCTGGGGGCTGAGCGGCAGCTACTTTGCCTTCTGCCACATGCTTGTCAGCGAGTAGAGACTTACCATGTCAATATCTCTTAGTCCCAAGCAGATAGAGATCTAAAGGGCAGCTCTGTGAGCTAGGGGGGTTAATCAATTTTATCTGACCTTAATTTATACAGAGTAAATAATGAGCAGTCCTGCCTGTATAAAACATTAACAGAGAAATCATTCAGCGGTGGGGAGGGGCAGGTTCATGTCAGTAAGGATGGGGGCTTTCTGAGATTTCTAACAAGCATTAGAATATATTCAGAGCGGAAGGAAGGCATCCAGAGCCCTGAAGGATGTATGTATTTGCACATATTAACATTTATAGATATCTAAATAGGAAATGGACTTTGTTATTACTTTTTCATCACTCTCCCCCTCTCTTTACCTGATCAGTCCAATTTAGCCAATCATAGACACACATTCACACACTGATAGTGAGCTCTACTGGGAGCATCGCATGGTTCAGTATCTTGTTTAAAGATATGTAAACACGGAACAAGCAAACACTGGAAATCAGAAAGGTCATCTTGGGATAAGAAGCTTGATGAATAAGGGCATTTCACACATTTAGCCAATGTAAGCTCAACACTCTCAGTTGTTAACACACAGACATAGGTGCAGTGGTAAGCACTGTTTGTTGCCTCATGGAGGAAATATGAGTTTTCACTGCTGTTTTTTTTTTTTTTTACAATCAATAAACATGGACAGACCGCAAGCTGCCTGTGTGTGTGTTCGCTCTGCAAGACTGGCGATTTGACCCTGGCCAGTTGGACGAGGCTTGAGCTCCTGTCTTGAAAAATCTGTTGCGGACCACGGGTCGATGTTAATGTATACCCAGTTAGTTAATTAGGAACTCTTGTTGAGGCTAATGCGATTCAGAGCAACAGGTGTGCCATACATTCGGACAGTACAAAGGTAATAATGATCGTCACAGAGGCGTACATTTACCTTTATGCTCATTCCTGACAATGCAGTTGGCCACTCCATTAGCATACACAGGAGAGATCATATGTTAGAAACTCCTTTCAATGCAAACCATTTTAACACGACTGAGAAACAAAACCTCAAAAATGAACATGTACCTAAATCAAAACCTCTTGAGCAATATAAAGTAAAACTGAGCAATACTTCCTTTATGGAAGGCTGAAATCACTGCAGTACAGCTGAAACCCATTAGGTTTTACAAGTGCATTTAATGGAGTGACTCTGAATGTGTTTCCTTATATGATTAAAGGAGACGTAATGACTGTAATTACCTCACAGTGTTTCTTGTCTCCACTCTGTCGGGATGGTCATATTTGTCATTGCACACCGCACACAGTAAAATGAGCTTACAGATTTGAAATGTAGATACAGAACTCCAAAGGCATTGGTTTAAAACAAAGCAAGTGAGTCTTACAATTCAATTCAGCTTTATTTATATAGCACCAAATAAGACACAGTCAACACATTGTGCATCAACGAAGACCAGACAACAAATTAGAGAATAATCAGACACTTTTAGCGATGGCAGCACATGTCGGAGCTCTTTCCACACAATATTACGGGACAGACGGTTTTTCTGGAGAAGAACCTGTAAGCTGCATAAAACTTGAAATGATTGACTGAATATCGTGAGTGCACACATTTTTGAAAACTGACAATCAGCACAATGCAGAGAAGAATGTGCACCCAGAAAGTGCTTTAGAATGAATCTATGAATCTGTAGTGATTTCATACAGCTCTGAAATAGAATTAATAGGGAACAATGAGGCTAATATCAATAGGATTAAATTGCAGTTGATGAAATTAGTGTGTTTCATTTGAGCTAATTTGCAGGCAGCCATTGTGAATGTAGTATTGAAAAGACTACATATGGATTTAAACATAAAAACAGCTCCATAAAGAGATAAATAAATAGTGGAAGAACAGTGTTTGATTGAAATTATGTTTGATTCAAATTGTATAATTGGCATCCTCACTGAAGAGGACGCGTGTGTGCACCTCGTACAATGGCAACATGTGCAATTACAGACCAGTATTGTTAATAGACATATTATGTGGAGGAAACCTTTTTAAAAGCTCATTTTGTAAAGTAACAGACAGAAATTAAACTTTAAATAAAAAAAAATGTTACAGTCAGACTGATTTGTTGATGTATAATGGATAAAAGTGACCACTTGCGTAACAGAAAATTACGACAATAATAATTGTCTTTTAAATTAAAATGTTGTTGATGTTTTTGCCATGTTGAAGCTCCATTGTCATTAATACTCTGAAAGGAAAGCCTGAGTTTTGTCTTGAATGGCATATTTCAACATGACAATCTATAAACTGTAAATGTACACATAAGCTTGATATTAAATTATTTACATGCTTATAAAACACACGTTCCCCTGATATTGTGATGACCATCGCAGTATATTTGAGCTTGATCTGCCAGCCTACAAGAATGCAAAATTAATGTGTTGGTTACAAACCTCCCAAAATGCAAAATCATGTATTTAGGAATTTACTTCAAGAGTGGTGCGGCAAGTTGTGCTCGCAAATTATTATTGGATATCTAAAGGCCTTGGGCTGGCTTACGTAATACAGGAGCCCCTACTGCATATGTACACGCTGAAAGGGTTGCGGAGAAGGGGAAGAATGGGGGAAACCATCAAAGAAACAAAGGAACATATGGGGTGGCAGGGCTTCAAATTGGGTGGTTGGATATGCTTGACTTCCATGGCCTTGGTGCTCAGTTATAATTTAGCATTTTGACTCTCCTGAAATGGCCACTGCTCCAGGTGGAATTGGATTTTTTGTATGAACACACAGCTTGAAAATATGTACCTGAAAGTCAACTTGTTTGTGATCCTGGAAGTATTTGCACTCAAAAATAAGAAAATTTTCACACAGTGGGTAGAGTGTATTATTCATATATTGGACTGTGGTTTCCGCTGATAAGCTAACAGATTGTGGCCCTGGACCTGTTCCCTTTACGGGGAAAAATGGATCTCTCTCTCTCTGTTTAAGATTCATGGCAGGATCATGGCATTCACTGAAGACAACATCACAGCTTTTCTACAACACCACTGCCTTTGTTGCAGCACTACCAACAGCAATGTTCACTGCAATCACTGAGCAATAGTACAAAGTGTTGTTTGGTGCAGATGAAGGCATTCATGGCTGACTGTTCCTGTGGATCACCTCACTTTCCATCAGTTTAATTATGGTGTTTGTGCTGGCCACAGCATCCATGGAGACATCTCCTCGTGAAATACGCAGTTATTGCGGACTGACGACAGGGGCTGCCGGATAGCTTTTATTGCAGGTTTGCAGATGAACAAGTTGACCATTTTATCTTTAGAGAAAGCAAACAAAACAAAACAAAAGAAAGTTTTCTTTGTATTTTGCACTGTCAGAGTTTCCTTATCTGAAGTCTGTGAAAATTGGAAGTGGCTGGCCTTGCTTGAGGATTTGGGGAGAGCCATCCAGCCAATATCTGTGATTTGGGGGAAACGCTGGACATGTGCCAGAGCTTGTGTAGCATGACAATGTAAAAATGAAAATACTCTGTTCCTTAGGAAGTACAACAGAACCAGTCTGGGGGAAGAAATCAATTTTTTTAATTGCAGAATTCCCCATAATCGTAGTGTGTACCACATTTAGCCTACCTATATTATTTTGTATAAATGCAAGTAAAATATTTAGGATAAGTTTTTAAAATAACGTTTTGATGCATGTCTCCCTTACATTCAAGCGAGACACCCTCCATTGTCCTGTCACCACTTGCCAGCCTCATGAAAAGCCAGCCGAATGACAGCACCAGATAAGCTCTCCATTTGTACTCCCCAAGCCATCGGCCTTGGCCAGGGTTGCAAGCTCGAACTCAACTAAATTTACTTGGAAGAGATATCGGAGAGAGCCAAGCAGCACAGAGACATCTGTAATGTAGATGAACGAGGCCAAATGTCCAGATCTCTGACAGGGTTTGTTGGTGATGCAGTGCCAAACAGGTCACAGCCTGGTGACAACAGTGGTGCTCGTCAAAGCTCTGAATCCATCTACTCTCACTCGGTCTTCCAGAAGAACATTTTCTCGGCTTGTCTCATCAGGGACATGCCACCAGAATGTCAGAGTGATAAAGAGGTCTGGTTAGAAGCCAGAAGAAGCCGTCTGCCTCTGTCACTTGTAAGCAGACCACATCAGATCCCTTCTTGTAGAGGGAGACTGATGCCGTTTGTGCTACTTGTATTACAGACAGTGTTTTTCTCCTAGTTATTTAGCTATGTTTTTGTTGATAACAGTATTTGTCACAGACAATGGACTGCTATTGAAAGTATAAGTATTAGCAAACTCATATTATAGCTTGAGCTTGAATGCATTTATATGGCAAATTAACAAACTATTACACCAATAATATGCATCTGGGTGTATTTATTTATAAGGACTTCAGAGAAAATGGTGTAGTGTCAAGACATTCAACTTCAGTTGAAAACCACCAACCTTGAAAAGTATACAAATCAGATCACAATTATATGCAAATGTGGTTGCAGAGACCCAGACTGGTGAGAGTATCTGTGCTGATTAATCGCAATGGGGTTGGTAGCACAAGCAGTGGACCAGAGCAATATGAAATAAATATTTTATATTACTGTTGATGAGCAGTTAAATATGCTAAAGCATGATGCACTACACAAAAACACTAATACTGCAGAGACAGGTTGTGTGGAGTAAAAACAAGACTACACAATAGTTGGTAGGTCGTATACTTATATTTAGCTTATTTGTAAGTTAGAGTTTCAGCAACCTGGTGTAACAAAGTTATTATCCCATTCATTTAATTCTGATTTCATTGTTATGTGCACTTTAGCATTATAATAGCACTAAAACTCTTGGTACTCATCAAGTATTTTATTTTATTTTTTAAATATCCTCACAGTACACTTCAAATTGCCGTACATTTTAACTGGCCATTGATCTTGATGGCAAGACATTGGGCAAACCATGGGCTAAGTTGGGTTGATAATACTTGAATCCAGATCTGTGTCTGTCAGTACTTTTCTATCGCATGAAAGTAAAAACACATTATAGGAGGCTTAAAACTCCGTAAAATATGTCAAACTCTTCAAATTACTTTAGTATTCTTGGCATTATGGCTTGGATTTTACTCATGAACTATCTAACTGTGGGTCTGCATTTTTTTTTTTAACCATACTGATATATGCCTAAGCATATATGCCATTCTCCGCTTCCCATCTCCTTGAATGGAAAATAAAGTTGTATTGAAGACTTTGTCGCCTAATTGAAACCAAGCAAACTTTAGATTACGTGTTAAACAGATCTATCAATCAGCTACAATAATAGTGTTACAATCCACTTCACTCACTCCAAGATGAAGAGCCGTAACCTGCAGTCTGTAATTGCACAGACAAAGCGTACCAAAGTAATTTAAATCAGTGGAAGGACGTTAAAAAAAAGACAGATGGGTCGAAAAAAGAATTGAGTAGGGAGTATTTTGCTGGGGGAGTGTTTGGGGAGGTTCCTCAGAGGGCACTCAGCATGAGTATCTAAATTGAGCTCCTCACTGTTTCTTGAGCAACAGGACGTGTGGGGCAGGCAATGGGTAAGCCACCTACGGTAAAAAGAGAATTTAAAGACAATACAGAAACAGAAGGTGGATGAAGAGACACCAAACTCAGCAAACGTGAGGTGAGGATGAGTTGGTTCGACTCGTTGATGAAGTCATTTAGCTGGTAATGTTCAGAACACTCCAAAAAAAGGACATATTTAATAAAGGTTTAATCTAAGACATTCGGGTTAAAAGCTAATATATATGAGGCTGACTTCATCTAAAGAAACATGTCAGACAAAACAATCACTCAGAGAACGACACCTGCGTCTTCTTATCTGGAAATCACTCCAGATGATACATTCTCAACCACGTGCACAATGTCTGTTGGGGAGCCATTAAATTAGCTTTAAACTTTCATAAAACAAAAAAAAAATCTTATATGTGGATCTAGAGATAGGTATTTATAGTTGTCTCCAGAAACGTATGTCGTTTTAGTACAACTTGGTCAGTGTTTACACTTTTGTTTGGGCTTTGCCTTCACAAATGGCCTTTTGGATAAGCTAATTATCCATATTAACTGGTATTATGCATATTAGCTGATAGAAGTTTGCAGGTTCTACAACAAAACGTGGATTAGTTTGGTGACTTCAGATCATGCTGTATCTAAAGACTATTGGAAACACTATTTTTCTAAATTGTCACTGAAACCACGAACATTGGAAAGGGACTTAGTTTCGATCCTGATTGCACTGAACAGACAAATTGTTAAAAATATACACATAGAAGTCTCCTTCTAGTTAGCTCCGAAAAGAAAAAGCAGGGCTGCGATTTCAATACTTTGCCTTTTAAGGTGAGTTGGATTTACTAAGAGGAGTTGATTCCATTTGAGAAAAAGTGTTACAACAAATGTTACCAAAAATAAATAAATAAATAAATAAAAATAGCTCCATACATTGGAGCTATTTTGTAAAATGAAATGAAATCCGAGAGATAGGGTTATGCAAGACTAAAGACTGATTCATACTCCATAAGAACGAGAAGGAAGTTCGGCACTCCGGGGTCTTGCCAAACAAAATGACATCATTTTCTTTGGCCAGCTCCTTCTGGCCGAAGAAATATGGTTTGGCTGTGCCAATGAGGCCGTCTATGCAATGCTCGCCCCCAAAGTGCCGAAGCTCAACATCACCGCGCGCGGAGAGATCACAGACGTCAATCCGAGCGCGCAGAAAGTGGTCTAACTGTGTGAGATTACAGTTTATAAGCGCTTTTGTTTTTGGCACTAAATTGACGCCATAAAAGTAGCTGTTGAATGTACTGCAATGAAAATGTGCCGGTCGAGGAGAAACCCATGATTCAGGATAAGAATGAGGTTTTGTTTACCAGCAGCAGCAGCAGCTTGACATTTGTGGTTTTTGTGGACAAACAAAAAACCAAATTAGTGAGTTCTCATGAATTTCAACTGCATACTATTTTTCAGTACATTACACCACTAAACATTTGTATATCAACTCTTGGAGCAGAAGTTTTTTTTTGCTGTACTGTTGTCTATCTCAGTCGATAAGAGGTGAACATTCATGAAGGTACTCAGAGTATGTTCTTGACTTGACAACAGTGTGGTTGTGTCCATTTAATGCAAAGAATATTGTGTGCTCGACTTACCATGGTAAATATTCTATCTTACAAGTTCAAATTAAAGTCATCATTCATCTTCTTTTCACCAGGGAATTGTGCCTTTTTCTTCCAATGTCTTGCAAAAATTTCATAAATTTTTAAATCCTTGTTTACAGCACAATGAAAAAAGCCCCTTGAATCTGATTTTAAGTCGAATAAAGCGCTCATATTTTATTTTATTTGCTCGTTTGACCCAAGCGAGAATAAGGCGCGGAAGAACACTAGAGCAGAATGGCCACACCACCGTCTCCCCCACCTCCCCGAAGACCTCTCAGCCCCTCAAGGCTGCCTGTAACTGAACCAGATGGCCTGTCTCTGCTTAATAGCGCCCCATATTTTTCCATCAGCAGGGAGTGGCACAGACTTACAAGGCCAGGTTAACTCGGGTTAACCGGGAAGTATTTCCACTGGGGTTAAATGTTGTGACCTCAGACAATTCCAAACAACTCCCAATTAAAAGAATCCACTAGCGATATGCTCCTTTCCAGAAAAGAAACTCATTTTTTCCCCTGGGATACTAAGTCTCTGGAGGGTAAATAGATGGTATAGATTGGTATAGAGAGAGAGGCGGGGCTTTATTTATCTTTTTTTTTTTTAACTGACACCGCCTCTGTGCTTAAGAGATTGATTATGGCTGCCATCAGACCAGTGTTTGCACACTCTCTGATCCTCTAATAGAAGTGAAGGTGGCTGCAAAAAAGAGTGTACCATTTAGCTCTGTCGCTTGTGTGTGTGAAGTGAAAGGCTTTAGAGGAGGAGATGAATAACCCCTTCTGTCCCTGAGAGGCAGAAACTGACAGCCAAGTTAAGAGTATAAATTAAGAGATGCTCTATATGTCAACTGATTTCCGAAATAAGCAAAGATTTTATTTTTTTTCCGCCATCATTTGTGTCCAGAAATTGAACAAGAGTATGTTCTTTTATTCCAGTATACATTTGAATACAGTTCAATTTTTTTCTTGGTTCAAGCTCCAAAATGTCAGCATGTAGTGCCAAAACTTTTAAAGAAACCTATTTTCCCCTTATTTTTTTCATTTCCAAAGATGCATGGTTGTCACTGGGTTCACTAATTAGCTGTCATGAGTTCTTACTCCCAGAAAATCCATTCATTCCTCACTAGCAAGGATAGTGCTGGCTTACACAGCTTAAAGCATTTGCCATGCATCACTAAATACTATCTTACCTGCAGAAAAATGTGAGGCTGCTGAGGATTAACTCTAACGATTCAGCTTATCATGTATTTTACCATGTAATAGTTTGTCTGCTGGGTAAAAATATAAATATCGTGAAATTATTGTCAAACTGAAAGCATTTGCAATATTCTATACTCTATGGAGAGACAATTATCAGTGTGTTGCTGTCTGGCTCTATTCAAATCCATTTGTCATTCCTATAGCTCAGTTGGGAAGTCTTCCGCTTTAAAACTGATGCACAAGGTCAAGCTTTTAGATGCCATGCAGGTGATTAGAAAGACAGCTATACCTTTTTAAGAATAACAAGACAAACCTTCACAGATATCTGCATGTTCACCATCCCAAAGAAGATATCTCTTAAAGTTACCAGTAATAATAGGAGCATTTACAAAAAGCATCAAACAGACCAATGAAATAAGGGTGCAGTGCATGGCAGCAGACTCACAGTACATTATATTCAAAGAAATATACTGTATATATATATATATATATATATCTTTTTTTTTTTTTTTTTTTTTTTTTAAATCCTTGTTTTCTATTCCAGTGAAATTTGGCAATTGATTTGATGCTTATAAATCATGAGGCCTGCACAGTGCATGTCATGGTGTTGTCAGCCTCTCCATCGATTGCTTTAGTGAACTAGTGATGACTGCATCACTAGTTTGCACAAGCCCAAATTCTGGTCACCAGCTAACATAACCTAAGTCTTTGTAGGAATGGGAGGAATCATGAGTAACCATAGAATACACCCACACAAGTACAGGACCCACCACTACAAATAATCAAAACCTCTTCAATAAACTCCACATCGTCACCTTGGTAAAGGCAGTTTATCAGTGAACCAATTCACTAGATGACAATAGACTGTACAGATGTGCCGAATGGCTGATGAGCATTTTGCTCATCAGGCTGTCGAAGACAGCATTGTCGACATGACATTATCATAATTAAGAAGCAGCTTCAGAGCCAATCTTGCAACATGCTGCTTTGTTGTAGTATGAACTGTATCATAAATTTGGGATACCTGCAAGTATGATTACAATACACTGCAGTCAGCCGGCTAAGTTGCAGTTCACATTTCTGTTATTCTAAACATGTACTGTATATAGTAAGAATAGTAAAGGTACTAACGTTGACATCACATATTTTACTTATATAATGTCAGTTCAGATTCATATGGTAAATGCATTAAGGATTGTTCTAATCTAGGACGTAATCAGAAGACTTTGCCAATATGGATCCATCATGAAGTCAAAAGGATTTTGACTAAATTTGGTGATCAGATCTTGTACGACTGTAAAACATAGAAGCCAAGCTTGTACCAAAACGATTGAGCAGGAATTTGAGAAGTCACAATAATCTGGCCCTGAGTCTGTTCAAATCCAAACAAGGCATTTGGGAAATCTCTTCAATGAGAACACGCTAGACGGATGAATGGATAGATAAAGAGGCGTACGGACAACCTTGAAACTTCGGGTGAAAGCCAAATTCCAGGGCTCGACTTTGAGCAGACTGCAGACAGCAGACTGAACAAGCTGCAGGATTGTACATTTGGTAGCTTTAAATGACGTGTGTTTGTATTGAGTGATTTTTCTAATTTATAATGAACACATTAAGTTCTGCAGTATAAAATACTTGATAGGGTGCTGTTGATGTTGTAGAGTGTGTGTAGAAGACGCTGAATATTACACTGTGACTAGAAAATTCAATCAGTTTCTCAGGGATGTAATCACAGCTTCAATGTCTTTGTCACATTAATTAAACTGCCTCCAAACGTCAGATTCAATAAATGACATACTCTTTAACAGTGACAGTATTTTTAGGCTCTGAGCACCAACTGCAGTGGGATGTGAACAGGGTGGAGCGGAGAGTCGAGCCCACCCCCAGGATAGGTCTCACCTGGCCGACCTGCAGCCGGTGCCATGTGTCTCCAGGTCAAAAAGCCCTGTGCTCTGGTTTTCTTGGTCTCATCAAGTCAAAACTGATTTGCCATCTGCTGTTCTACAAAACAAAACAAAACAAAACAAACTTGACAAAAAAAAAAAAAAAAGAGCAGAAATTGTGGATTTGCCATGTAATCTTGGCTGTTATAAATGAATATATATTGTATGGATGATGATTTCTTTTTTTGTGACCCCCTTTTTGGGGGGCGGGGGAGGGGGGGGGTCTAGTGTTCCTAATAACATTATCTTTGAGTGCAATTATCTTTAAAATGTCAGTCCATCTATCTGCCAATTAGCCAACACTCAATTCTCACTCAATAGCTTAAAAGCTAAAAAGCCACAGAGGCACTCACTTGATGTAATTATAGTCAACAGCCTCTACATTATAAAGTCACAGCTTTTATTTACCTCAAAAAACATTGCAAAACCAAATTATTTCCAAGCCATGTGTGTTTATTATAAGCCCGATCAGGCATGCTGAGGTATTTATACCCTGCGTGTCAAATGTTATTGGATCAGTTGATGACTTGTTTTTGTCTGGCCTAATCAAAAAGCGAGAAATGTATAAAAATATGTTTTGTGGAACAGCAGCAAATATATGCACACAGCCTGAATATACACCACAAGCTTTTATCCTTGTATAAGGCCCCTATGCTGGAAACATCAAAAGAAATCTTAAAAGATTTGAAAGCTCAGGTAAAAGAAACTCTTGTTTTATTGAGAAAGACTGTACGAGCTGAATCTGCACTGCCTCGGTGTGATTCCATGATTTGTGTCGACGTGAGATAAAACGTCATAAGCGTGCGCCATCCATTCAGGAAAAATAAAAACACTAAACATGGACAGTTCTCGTCCTTGCGTTATTCTTATGTTTGGAGAAAAATCCCCCAAAAAAGGAAGAGGACAACATGGATGTGGTCGTGGCTCAGAAGCTTGAAATAAGTACTTGTAAACAAGTATTAGTATTTTGCGTTAGCTTTTCTGGGTCGCACGGATAACTATGTCATACTGCATTTCTATTGGTTTGTTTAAGCTGCCGTGACCGTGGCTGCCGCTCTGATTCCCCAAATATCAGACACAGTCTGCTAGTAGTTATGGGTCTACGACGATGCTTCGGCTATCCTAGAACTGTGCGCGAAGCACGACCGATTTTAGCTGCGACCGCAGATTTTACAAGAATCGCGCTGCTTGTGGGTGCCGTTACCGTCTCACCCCATTCACTCCCTTTATGTGTGAGACCATTATTTTAATTTCAGTCTTGAAAGCCCTTCTACTGCCTCTAACTTTATACGTTGTCCAGGTTATATAGGTGAGCTGACCAACGTCTTCCTTTAAGCTCCAAATTCAAGGTTGACCCTCAGAGGAGTGTGTGCCTTTGTTGTCTCGGCCTCTAAACTCTGAAACAAACTGCCTCTGTATATTAGGCTGTCTCCAACATCCCCTTTCTAAATCCTGTCTACAAAAACATCTGCACTCTTTATGGAGAGTCATTTCTTCGTGTATTTGTATGCTGTGGTCTTATTACTTGTAGTGTTGTCATCATCAATTGTTTTTAAAAGAGACCGACAAATTAATTTGACTGCAGGAAATTGCAACATAAACTTTAGTTGCTAATGTCATTCATGAAAATGTTGTGAATGTTGTAATGTCTGACCTGCTGTACTAAGAAACTGAGAAATGTGGTTTAGCTTGTCAAGAATCAATGAAATCTGTTGAGAATATCTTTAGGCTTACCTGATGTTTATGAACCTGACAACTCACTGCATAAACTTGCGCTTATCGACAGGTCGCAGCATATCGGATGGAAATGCAGAAACAGGAGATGTCAACAAACATATTCTCTGTCAGAACGGAGAATTTTGCAACACTATTTTCAGTTTAGCGTGAAAATCAAGATAGTATAGTAATTGTATTATTAAGAAATATACATGAAAGGCGTTCCACTTTTGTGTTTTAGCACCGACATCCCAAAATGTTGTCTGTGCTCCGTGTCTGACTCAGATTGCAAGAGCTCGGGTTGGTCAAGGCTGCTCCTGTGCACTCCAACAGATATGCACTTGACCTGTAGCGGGGACGGATAAAAAAAGGCACACATTCATAATTGAAATAGTCAGCTCCTCAGGTTTCCAAATTCAAAACAGCACAATGACAAGCAATTGAACCTGCACCCTCTCGCTTATGAAAGCCACACTACATCCATTCCCATGTCGGAGCCTTTCATACAGCGGTGGCTATGCCATAGCCATCGCTATGACGCACATGAAACGTCTGTTCATGTAAAATTACACTGAATACAGTCTCGCCTGTTGAAAAAATAGAATGTCTTCCGTGACTTAAATACTGAACCACGGCTAGCGAACTGCTTAATCATTTGTTGTAATTAATGGTCGGGCCACTCAATGTTCTTCCCTCACTCCCTGTCAGTTGTAGCTATTGTAATTGAAAATAGCTTTAATTACATTCAGCTGGAGGGTTGTTGTGGGAAGACTGCGAGGGTGGGAGTGCACCACAACAGGATTTCTAGGCTGAGTAAAAGAAAGCCAAACAAGCAGTGTGTGTGTGTGTGTGTGTGTGTGTGTGTGTGTGTGTGTGTGTTTGTGTGTGTGTGTGTGTGTGTGTGTGTGTGTGTGTGTGTGTCACTGTCATTCACTCTTGCAGCATCTCTGAGTCTTCTAGCAGAGTTGACAGACTTCTATGCCATAAATGCTGGATTATCCTACACATATTATCAAACATGTCCATATCCACACATGATTTAGACGGACCCACCATCCTCGATGAAGACTGTGGCTCAGTAAACCCCTCCCCTCCTCCCACCCGTTCGCATTTCGGAGAGAAATTGAGGTTGCTGTGTCAATGGCCCGGCGGTGAGGAGCCCTGTACCGGGGGAGTAATTGAGATGGCCGGTGAAAGGGGGGAGCGAGGCTTAGACAACCATCCACACAAGTTCCTGGCTGCCATCCAATTATACCCAGCAGCCTCTACTACCTCCTGAACTCCAATTATAGCCAGCAAAGCTTGGCTGGTCAGAGAACCTGTCACCCCTCGCTCCCTTTCCCTCCCACAACTGTCGGCAAGAAATAGCAAAGTCAAAGACAATGTGTGATGTCCTCTGGAGTCTCAGCATGTCGGGTAGTGAGAGCGAGCGAGAGAGAGCGTTCTAACATGCATAAAAGATATAAGGCGCTCATGGAGATAGTCTTTATTTGTGCCTGCTATCAATCTGGTTTTTGTGTGGGGACACTGTGCGAATGTTGTCGAGTAATATTTAAAGCTAAAACAGTGATACTGACTCAAAGAAAGAAAAAATACATCAATGGTCTACTTAGGGAAATTACTTCTCGT
This sequence comes from Lipophrys pholis, assembly GCF_963383615.2. Taxonomy (NCBI): domain Eukaryota; kingdom Metazoa; phylum Chordata; class Actinopteri; order Blenniiformes; family Blenniidae; genus Lipophrys; species Lipophrys pholis. The sequence continues at coordinate 13,405,990 of NC_137630.1, read as the reverse complement.
CATTTAGCCCATCATCTTCATAGCATATGCATGTTAGGAGCAGTGGACTGACCCAGCACAGCACCCAGGAAGCAGTTAGGATTAAGGATCTCACTCAGGGAGCTGGAGTGGAGACATGTCAGTTGTCATTTGAACCCGTCAACTTCTGATGCCAGGCCGACCACTCCAACTGAATTAATGCTATGATAGCAGTGTACTTAATAAACCTTTTGAGCATTTGGCCAATAAAGATCGCCAACACACAATCCTTTTTATTCAGTAAGGTTGAAAATCATAAGGTGTTGAGTTGGATGTCACTTCTGGGATTCCCACAATCTACGTGTGTGATTTGGCACAAGCTTTATGCCCGACATCCTTCTCCTTTTTTTAGGACAGCCACCACAAGCACAAATAAAGTACCTTTCCAATGGTTGGTTACATGGCAATGGGATGCGGCAGTGCAGCGCCTTGGGACCAGATAGGGGTTACGGGGCTTACTCGGGGATCTACTGTGGTTGACTTGTCGGCAGTAGAATTCAGATTAGCAAACAGACAGTCACGAACTCACTCGTCAAACATCTAGTCTATGTAAATTGAAGTATTACAATTCTGGAGTTGGAACATTTTTCAATTTAGGAGAAAACGGTTGGGAATTTCTCGAGATTATTTTACACACAGCTTTGATCACACTCTGCGGTCGACTCTCCTCAGAAGAAATTGAGCCAATTTGTTCGAGCTCCAGTCCGACCTCGATGAATCTTCGACTCAGGAGGTAGAACAGGTCCGAAGCAATGCATCTATGAAGGACCCCCCCCCCAAACTCTTTCTACCCAGAATCCCCCAAGTCACCGATTTGCTTTATGTAAACAGTGGAGACACGGTAACACAAGCTTGTGAGACCTACACAATACTGCTGACAGCTATTAAAGACACCAACAAGTATTAACCAACAAGGAGCATGAGCTCGAAGAACCAAACTAATGTTATTTAATGACAACGATATATAGTAATCAAGATCCACTGTTTTCATATACAAATAAGGCCTAAATGCAAATTTATGCCTACATAGACACACACCCCTTGGGAATATTACAGGAAGGAAATGAGTCAGAAAAACCTCACATTTGTCAAAACATGTCATTAGCATTTACAACTTCACAAAACTTGGTTTTATTGTTTTGTTGTTGTTCTTCAGCTGACAAGGTTTATTGTTCTGTTACAACCATTCCCACCCCGGCTTCTCTTCCCTCCCATTGAACAGGGTCTTTTCGTCATGGCCCGAGGAGTCTTCGGAGATTGCCATCTTTATCAAATGTATCCGATCGTTGGCTGTTTCACTGTGTGGTTGTGTGCCTTCATTTCATTTATTTATTTTTTAAATCCTGCTATTGTGGGTTTCATTTGTCCTTTGGGACTCATAACCAATCCAAACGTTTTGATTGATGCATTCATTTCCCAGTTTCCGTTTACCCTTAAAGCGATACTTGCTCTCCTTTTATATGACGCCCTGCCAGCAACACGAACCACGGTGTTTGTGCATCATGCAGATATTATTCAAAAGAGATTGTGATAATGACTCCAATCTCGAGTGAAGTAGCTCGGCCTGAATTTGGCATGAGTGAGAGTTTTATGAGCCTTTGACTCTGAACATTACTTTTGAATGGGTGTGTAGTGCAGTCGAAGTGTCCTACTGAACGTTCAACGTTATTGTCCATCCAAATCCCACATTTGGGTACTTTTGAATCATTGTCATTGTGGCTGAAAATGAAAATGTTTATGTCCTCGTCAAATCTGAACAGCATTTACAGTTTTCCACTTCACACACTATGGTCTGCCTCGCAAGCTGTTTTAGCACTATGCAGTGTGCAATAAGCACCAGGTACATTTACAAAGGCACCAAATAATGTCTGACTTTGTATCACTTTTTAACCCAACTGAGCTCCTCAAGCAGCTCCACAGGGCCATATAGGGATTAAGATTTAGATTTTTAATCCCAACCTCTGTGCGGATACTAGAGTAATTCTTTTCCCACCATTTAACATCAATATTAGTACTAGAAACAGATAAATATTACATGCTAAAAATTCATGGGTTTGTTTTTATAGTTCACATCGTCAATAACATGTCGAATACCTTACAATTGATAGTTACACTGTTTATCGTGTTTGGACAACTTGTTTCCAATTTAATTCATTAATATACAAATCACTCAACATTTATGTTTGGCTTTTGTTCATCCGTTCATGAATTCTTAAGGGCGTTCTGGTGTGATCCGTTAACAAAATTGTTCTCTCCCACCCTCCTCTGTAGACCAATCCTAGGTTTCTGTCATTCTTAACCAATCACTTTAGAGAAGGACTGAGGCAACTGATGGAACATTGAAATCTTCTAGTAAGTTAGCAGATGTTGACATTAATCAATGGAAATTAAACAATAGGTCAGTGTATATCATAGTCGAGTTGGCTAACAATGCAAAGTTATTTTTGTATCAGTTTAACAAAGGTAATTAATCTTTTTTAAAACCTCTCTATCCATTGTAACGCACCTTCGGAACCCTGAAAGCTGCGGCAAGATTACAATTAGATCCAGTTTGTTCTGCATGTTGACCATTTCTCCACAGAGCTTCCACATTATTCATTTATTGGCCTTGTGACACTAATTTCATCTACAATTTAAAACTCATTATTAATTACTTTCGAGGACAGAACCAATATGGCCACATATGAGTGAGTTGCTGATCTATAATGTACAAAAGGAGGTATTTATTCTTTTTTTTTTTTAATCACTATCATCAAATAATTGCTTGAATTGAATCTATCCAGTCATCTAAATTCCCCATGTTCCAACATTTACTCTAGACCGACGCTTGTTTGCAGTTAGAAAGAACATTTAGTGTCTATGAGATCAGGTCTTCAAGCGAAATACTGCATGCGTTAAGTTTGATAAATCCCTGTTTGATTCTACACATCATATTTGTAATATCTCACTGATGAATAACACTGGGAGCCAAAATTATAATATTACAACAGCCATCTGGTTGATAGAGTAGAATACATCCATCTTCTCTACAGCTTTATTCAATTCAGGATTTTAGGGTACTGGAGTTGATCCCAGCTGAATATAGGTGAAGGCAGGGTGCACCCTGAGCTAGTTCATCAGTCCATCATAGTGCAACCACACACACTAGGTATTTGAGGATCACCGATAAACTTAAATATACCTGAATACTTGCAAATAGCATAATCATTTTTGGAAAATCTGCATGTAATTAAGCCAATAATGTCATAAAATGGTTTTAAATTAAATGCAAGCATAATTCAGAAGGAATGCAGAGTATAACCAATATATTGCCTATGATCACAGAAATTACAGAAAAAAGAGGCAAAATCAAGAAATGTATTCCTATTTATGTATTATTACTTTATGGGTGTAATGATTTTCTAAATATTGCTTTAGTACTATAATGGCCAGACAACCAGTTCATCACAAAAAACATTAGCAAAATTGTATTTTGAAATTTTAACGACATTGGCTCAAGTACACTGTTGGTAAGTTGTTACAGTATTGACTTTATTACTTTCAAAAAAAGTCTGCAGATAAAACACTATTGGCCATTTTTGCATTACTGATTGCTTCATACCTCAGAGACTGTCACAAATTCCCATGTAAGGGCAATTTAGTTATCAGTCAATCTTTAATGCATGTTGTCAGACTGAACTAAACTGGAGTGGCTGGAAATAAATAACATTCTGACAAGACAACCATGCAAACCCCAAAAAGAACTGGCGATTTCTCGCTATGAAACAAAAGTGCTAACCCCCTGGAAATTGGTCAACTCAATTCAACTTTAAATGTCCCATATTATGCAGAATCCTCTAATGGTTTTCTAACAGTAATATGTGTTCCCATAGCCTGTGTATGTGGCCCCAGAAGTAAAGAAAGTCTGTCAGCACCATTACTTGCTTGCACCACCTTTTACTGAACGTGTACTCATACAGAGACGATTCCCTTTGTGATGTCATGCGGGGAACTAAGCGCTATATCTGGTAGTGGATACTCCCTTTGACCCTTCCACAGGTAGATGAGCTCTGCGCTCTAGAATTACAAGAAGACCCCATTTTCTTTCCTCTAAAATGCTACAGGAAAACAGACATGGTGTAGTCGTCATCATAGGCAGCTCATTAGACATTCCGGACCAAGGCTGGATGATAGTATACTTTGAATACAATGTTGTTGGACCTCTGACATCTATGTAAAATAGTTAAAAAAAAAAAAAAAAAGGAATATAGGACCTTAAACCTTTTTTTGGTCCTTTTACTAGCGTTTCTATGGTCCATTCTCACATTTTAGGTAACTTTGTATAAAGACTACCAAGCATAAAGGAAAAAAAAAAAAAAAAAAAAAGATTGCTTTCCATCGAAAGGAGGATCTGACTGCTTATACCCTGAAAGACTAAAGTCAAAGTAACATCTCAACACTTCCCTTCCAGGTTTAAATAACACATTTCCAGTTCACTGTAGGGCAGTCTCCAGGAAAGCAATAGACATTTGAACAGTGTTTCAAAAGCAATTATTACCTCACATTGATTTTACTCGGTCCTATAATCACACGGTTCCGAGTTGTTCACAATCATGCTGACATTGTACAAACTTTAGAACCAACTGAAAATGTAACCCGTTTTTAACTTTACCCAAATAACAGTGCATTTCTCAAAAACCACAAAGCCAAATGACCAATACAGCAGTTCAACATGGCAGATGGTCACACTTTTATTTCATCAGTGTACAGGTATTTATAGCTGTTTTCAGCACCGGTCGGCTTGGCTGTATCAACATCTATTTAATGTCAACATATTTGCAGGGAGGAGTTTATGTGTACTGTGTACTTTTTTTCAGAAAACATAACCATGCCTGTTGTGTCTGGTCCTTGCAGACCCAGCTTCCCCGCTAGATGTCCCAGCAGGGGCCTAAGTGCCTACTTTGCCAACTGGCATATTTCTGCTCGCTGTCTGGACCGCAGCCTAATTATGCATCTTAGGTTCTTTGTTTTTGTCAGAGTCACTGAATAAATTCTCCTCTCACTTCCCATTTTCATTTACTTACGACTGATCGGGACCGACTGCCCAACTGGCGAGGGTCCACTTTCATTGGTCTGATAGGCATATGTAAACAGATGATGTTCTCTCGCCACCCACGAAGTGACCTTTCTAGCATGTTTACAGGAAACGGTAGAGCGAGAGCGAGTTGTGCTTGTGCAGCCTGACCTGCGCATTAAACACTGACTTATTTCTACAGCAGATAAACACTGACATGAAAGATCTGTCTGTGAATCTTTTGATGTCAAACCCTGCTAAAGAAACTTCCCATGTCAAAAAAAAAAAAAAAAAAAAAAAAAGAAAGGTTTGTTGTGTTATTTCTCTGCAAATTGTTTGTACACTTGAGTGGCACGTCACGACTTCTGCTGTGTCATCCAGGCTGTTTGTGTCTTGCAAAGCCATGGCTTGTTTACTGTGACCTTTTCCCATGGCCTGGCGTTATCCATCTTCACCTGTTAATGTGATGCTGTTGTTAGTGTCAAAGGAGGTCATTTTATTCAATAAATGAAGAAAGCTCAGGTATGTGGAGTCTAACAACATGTCCAGGATGTACCCTGCCTTCTCCCATTGTTAGACCAATGACATGACTTTGGAAAGTAAACCAACTTTTGACTTTTAACGACATTTCTGGATAAAAAACTGAAAGATAAACTAAAATGTTTAAGCTCAACTGAATGATTACCAATATTGCATTAGCTGTACTACCATATGCATGACTGAAGCACATGTTTGAAATGCAAGAATAACTTTGAACTGGAATGAGCGTATTAATGATGGGTAAGCCATTTGCATCAGATTGACCATTGATCTCATCGAACTGAAAACTGGACTACAGTTATCATGAATCAGCCTCATGAGACATTTCACTATGCAATTCCATTTTGTGGTTAAATGTTTCATGTGAAATATTGTGCCAATTTGAGTCTGTGGATATATGGAGCTCTGGGTGAGAATGGGCACAGTGGACTGGAAGCTTGTTGCTGGCACTACTTCTCATTATTCACATATATGTGAGCCTCACTGGTCATGTTCATTGTATCGCTGACAATTTAATAACATTCACTCAATAAATAACTACGGAATAACAGGAACTATGGAGGAACCACTTTGTTATGTATGCAGGAACAAGAAATAACAGGGAGTACATAATCAGTCAGCTGTACAATTGCTGATCATGGTGATGACCTATTTATTTCAAATGACCCTGCATATGCTTGCATGGGGTCATGGCTTTGTTAATTGGTGGCCCCAAGCTCTACATGGGCATAAAGGTAAGTGTGCATTAAATATTCGATCCATAAAATCATCACACTCTGACCTGTACAGTCCTACATATAGCATATACTACATAATTGATACTTTCTATTAATTAATTGTTAACATGATATATCCATACTACCTGGTAGTTCCTATCAAAGTTGCACTTAAAAGTTGAGGGCAAAGTTGAGAGGGCTCAAACAACAATGTAATAACTGCCAGAAATTTCATAATTTTGGCCATTCTTGCCGTTATGATGTTGAGATTGTAATGACTTGCCAATCATGTAAAAAAATAGTATATGTATTACAAACATGATTGACAGTGTTGGAGATGTATCCTCATTAAATCAATATGGCAAGTAACCCATCCACCACACCTATATTTGATCAAACTGCCCCAAAACGGCCAAAAACTTTTTTTAATTGCAAGTTTGCAATTACTACATTTACAATAATTTATTGTTTGTGAAATTCTATTTTAATCTTATTCTAAAAAAAGAACTTGGGCTGTGATGGGAAGTGAAGACCTGCATTGTTATTTTCCATCTATCCATCCTGCTTTATCCACAGAGAAAGGCTCCGTCGGTATCTGAACCCACAACACCTCCTGCTGTAAGGCGGTCGCGGTAACCACTGCCCCACCATGTGGCCCTCCATTGCTATTTTGAGTAACCTAACATACTGAGCTTTATGGATGGATGGATGGATGGGCAGGTAACATCCTCTGCTTCTTTGTCCCTAAGCTTAGTCATTGTCAGATATGTGGCTGATCTCCAATATCATGGAATGTGGTTAGACAGAGAACAAATTAAGAGGCGTTTCCCAGCCAGAAATGCCGAAGGGCTGAGCTGGGCTCAAAGCAAGGTTAAAGCTGGCTGAAAACCTTCTTTGGTTACTTGGGATTGCGGTGACATTGTAACATGGGGAAATGCATCAGATGGTGAGGCAGCACTTCTTCACCATTAGCTGAAGGTAAAGGTCAGGATCTAAAAGCGAGGCAATTTATTTTCGTAAATACCAAGTCATAATAAGACTCTTTTTCTCACCGCTTTTCTTAATACAACTGGGTGACGAGCCTGTCATTAGATTTACAGAGTACCCCAAGTACAGTTTGGAACCGTTCAGAATTATTGCTTTCTTTTAATCTTTTGTAATACATCCTCAAGGGTATTGGTGGCCAATTCTGTAACACACTTTCAAACCTTCTCATTTACAGAAAGTGTAGGGATGTAGAGCAAATGCCAAAGCCAAGGGATGCAAGAGTAAAAAGTAGTAGTACCTCTCGAGGCCCGTCCAATCTTCTCTCAGTCTTCTGCGTCCCCTCTAAAGGATGACATTGCAGGAGGCGCAATAGAGCAAATTTGCTGGCACTTAACTTCATTAAAATCTGAAGAGGAAGATGTCCCACTCCAGTCAGCAAGAGGTTTGCGGGCTCATAAATTTCTTTCTTTCCCTATCCACACTTCATCTAGTAAGGTTTTTTTAAGCCTGTAAAAAGCTTTTATTGAGTGTTTCCACCTCTACTTCTATCTTTAATTGTGCTTAACATAATAGATAATGATGATGACTATGAATCAAACACCTCCGTTTTAAAAGGTCATTTGGTTTTAAAGAGGGAGCATTAAATTGACATTATGGATACACCTGTAATCCTATTTCCAAAAAAGACACCCAAGGCTTTAATCACATATTACCTTATGGAAAAAAATATATATATTTAAATGTACAGAAGCCGAGCATTGACGACACACTATTCTGGAGTCTGTGGGATCCTCTTCCTTCTCATTATCCTCACAGTAATTGTGAGCATATCTGCTGATTGTACAAGTGAAAAAAATCCTCATCTTACACCAGTAGGTCCTTTTAAACCTCCAAGACTTTGATTTGCTTTGAACATTGAATTATGGTATTCTCGACGAGAGACAGGAGTCTAAGAAAGGTTTTATTCTCTTTTACAGCAATATCGGGCTCAGCAGACATTGTAAATACTATCTAAAGACATTATTTAATCAATAGGAATATTATTTGTATTAACATTGCCAGACTATTGATGACTTTTTCTGAGCATTATCTTTATTAATCAGTATCTCAGCATGGGGGGCCTGGGATCACCTTGAGGCTCCGTCTGATTTGTACATGCTTTTTAGACCTTGAATGGGAGACGATCGGTGGGCATCCTCAGAGCTCCTCACTTTGCAATGAACAGTGATGGCCACCACCCTATGATGAAAACCAATTTCAACCATGTGTGTCTGCCATCTCATGACTTCAATCCGACAATATAAAATCCTAAAATGACCGCTCTTCTTTTCAAAAATATTTTAGTTGCACCTTGTATGGCAAAAAACATGACCAAACATGTTGTAGTTATTGCTATCTTTATGGAAAATATGGCCATAAAGTGCATATAGTTACTGTAGAGTTGCTCTATTCCTCTAAACAGCTGAAGCTTCTCCTTCACACACGTAAGATGACCATTGCATTGCAGAACCAGTTGGAACAGCCTGTCCTGAACAGAGTAACTCAATTCAGTGTTGATCTTCTGATTGCCACACACTTTAAGAGCTGTGGATTATAGTCTCCTTCGATGGTGTAATGAACATAAGGTTTCTTAGGTTTTACATGTGGCAATTCTCTTTTAGCCTGCAAATTTAAAACATAGAATAAGAAATCTCATGTCTGTTGTTTGTTTTTTTTTTTATCATTGGTGAGTGAGATTGATTGATCTTCTTGAAAATGATCCTTGTTCCTCTTCAAATTGTCTCTGCTGGCTTTGGTGAATTGTTTTATTTCCCCAATTTTTAGAGGATGCTACGTAGTGTGAGTTGACAACGATGTATATAAATAAGTGAATTGGATTTATTTTCAGTCACAGACCGATTTGACATTAATCAACCGACGAATTGACGACCTGAAAAGTTAATAGTGTTTCAAAGAGGATCGGGCCCTTTCACTCCTGACTGATAAAAGTTCAGTACTGTTGAGGAATACGTAGTTCTTTCGCACAGTTTTTGAAAGGCATCGTTATTCCAATACACAAAAATAGGCAGACCCCCAATGTGGAACGTTAGATCCCACGAAATGAGTAGAGCTCATGAATAACAGACAACATCCGATTGGAGAGAAGAAAAGTTTCAAAAACCAGCCGAGAGAGAGTTCAATAAAGTCTGAAAAGTCGGATAAAAGTTGGATAAAGATTACAAAGAGATGAGACATGGCTCGTGGAGCAATGGAGGCACGCTGTGATCGTCTATATCAAGAATCCCTTCAGAAAAATGATTTAACCAAAGAAGGGAAAGGCATCATCCATGCAGACAGCTCACTGAATTATGGGAGAAATCACTGCTTCGCTGCGGAAGGCTTTCAGTTCAAACAGGCAAATGGAACGGAGGAAACTTTCAACCTGTTTTTTATAGAACATAAGAACAAATAAACTACTCCTCTCTGATAAACCAGACACTTGACAGTATACAAGCTGGCAGGAAATTAGTCTGCGGGAAAGCTGAAGATACAGTATTCATTGAGACGTATCCAAGTGGTATACTATACACTGCTTATTTAGTCGTCCACAAACTAGCTTTTTGTCAGAGCCTCGTCATCAAGCGCTCAGTGGAAATAAACAGCAGCTTTGCAGCCGACGGCTTTGCCAGAATATGAAAAGTTCTCTTTCCTCAACATTAGCCTGCTTCTTCTTTGATCACAGTCTCTGACAGATCTGTGGCAGACAGCCGCCATCTTTTTATAAACAAATGAGTCGTGCAGCCTGGTCTCTCGTCACCAGAGCTTTGCCTTCAGGCTGCATTCTGCAATAAAAACTTCAAGGTGTGGGGGAGGGGGGAGCAACAGCAGTGTTTTTCTGTTTCACAGTGACTTGAGTGTGTGTCGTCACGTGACATCAATTCACAACCGAATTTGCTGAGAAAATCTGGCACAAAACAAAAAGCATTCCACTGATGGGGAAACAAGAGTGAGAATACGATTGTAACTGGGGCATGATGGAAAATTATATCACACTGTTTTTGCAAGAAGCTTCGACATGCTTAATGTGGGTCTGACTTTGAGAACAGAGACTGTTTTGACATGAGAGACTTGCTGCTACTCCATGAAGCAAGTTCACAGAGTATCAAAGTCTATGCAAATATGCCACACATAACAGTTTAAGCTTGTTAACCTTCTCAATTCATGACATATTGACTGTTTGAATTATATTCAGAGCAGGTTCTATGGTCACTTAATATCTCGAGACCAACTTGTGAGGGTGGGGTGCCAGAGCGTGGGAGGCCATGTGACAGAAGATATGCTGCCATCTGACTGTAGAAATGCTTTTTTGTAATGCTGGTTTCTGTGTGCGACAGAGAGGATTGCACCTATCTGGCTTTCAGTACACCGTAATTGGCTTGATTGTTTCTTAAGTTCAACTTCATTTTCTGCAATAAATCATTTTAACTATTAAGTGAACTCTGGCTTGTTAATGTGTCAGATGTTAAGGAGTCTATCTGGATCAAGCCAACACATAAACCACCTCAACACAGCTCTCTGAACATTGCCCCACTCCTGGCTAAAATATATGCATTTTTTCAGCCCGACCCTGCTGAGATGTCTACATTCACTGAGAATACCACCGTTTTTTTTATTTCTTTATTTTTAACAGGCATATATAGGATATAGCACAAATAATCCAGATTCAAAAGAGTCAATGCTTGACTTTCACTGGAGCTGCGGAGGAGTTGCCTCAATGCAGAATCTGCATCAAAGGTTTGTGACTGTCTGGGCCTCAAAGGTGGGTATTGATACTTGAAATAAGAAACTCCCACTTGACTTGAAACTATGGCTCATTCTCAGATGCCTGAGTGAAGACCCAGTTACCTTTCTTCACCTTCCCATGCGGCCATAAAAAGTTACTTTAAAATGTAAAGACATCACAATTTATGTTGAAACTCCATACCAAATATGTTTTTTTTCTTCTTTCAGACAACATAATAATGTTGTGTGATCATAAACTAGCCAGTGCCGTTCTTCACAGCAGTGGTGCATCACATCTATATTTTGTACGAGGTCGCTTTAATTGGCCGGCTCCATCAGACACGACATGACACAATTTTTGTAAAGTTCTTGTAGATTTAATAACGCTTTACAAACCTAAACAAAATTAAACTAAACATCAAAAAACTACTGTGAGAATCAGTAACTACAGCAGATCCAAATTTAAAACCAAATTTTTCCACACAGAAAGTGCTAACAGTATGATGTGACACATGGAAACTCATCCACTCTACCACGCTGTACTGCTGTGCTTCCCAGCCCGGTCAGAAAACTGTGGAGAAATGTTCGTGTCTTCTAAGTTTGCTTCTTTTTGGAGAAATCAACAATGACTCCTTCCTTTTTTTTTTCCTTTTTTTTTTTCTTTCTTTTAAACCAAACTGAAATCAATAAAAACAGAAGGTCATTCCCTGATGGGAGTTTTTATCAGAGAGTTTGGTGAACTGATGAAGGAGAAGCCTTTTCAAAACGCTGGGAGGAGAATAATGGAGGCTGTCACGCAAATGTTTGACTTCCAAAAGTAAAGCAAAGAGGACAAATTTCACCTTTTACTTTTAGCTTGTGACTACAGCTGAGATGTTTGCTCCTCTCTGTGCCTGTGAAAAGATGTGAGGATTAGAAAAAGATGCTGGGGCGACAGTGGAAGGGGCACAACTGGAAGTGATTCGTTCACAGGAACATCTTTTTTTTTTTTTTTTTTGGAGCTCTTTTTAGCGAGTTTACCTTCCTCCAGGTTGAGACTCTTTGGGTCATGACCAAAAGAATAAGATTGTGGATACAAGTGCCGAAATTAGTTTTTATTATCCGCAGGGCGGTGGGCGTCACTCTTTGTGATGGAGGGACTCAAAGTCGAGCCACCACTCCTTCCAATTGAGGAGGCCAGTTGAAGTGGTTTGGGTATCTGATTTGGATGCCCCCTGGTTGCGTTCCTTTAGAGGTTTACCAGGCACATCTGACTGGGAGGTCGGCCCAGGACTCGCTGGGAAGATTACATCTCAGGTTTGGTCTGGGAGCGGCTTCGGGTCCCCCTAGAATTGCTGGAGGTAATTGCTGGAGGCAGAGATGTCCGGGGTTCTTTGCTGTGCAAGATTTCAGTTCCTTTAAAACCTAACTTCAAGTCTAATGTGCAAACAAAATCTGCAATAAAATAGATGTTTTACATATAATACTGTGAAGGCTTCAGGAAGCCACTATAAAAGAGCAGAAGGGTGACAGGTTGCAGATCCCTGGAATTAGGGATAGATAGAGGGATGACGTTTTGCCTACAGTTCAGGCATCCATCATGCCCTTTAGGAGCCTCTTTGATATTTTTGTGTTTTGAGTCTGTGATTCAGCTATTGTGTAAATTTCAATCTCAATTCAAAGCATCCATGCTGACATGGGAAATAAATGACTAACTCCTGAACTTTGAAACTTTTTAGAAATCAGACATGTCTCAAGTGAGAAGCCAACCATAGAAAGTCCCCTAAATATCTTTCAGACTAATGAAAGAAAGGGGTAAAGAAGAGTGAAATTCCCTGCCTTGTTGCCACCTTGACAGAGCTGATTACTCACACCATGAAGTGAGTGTAAGTGTCAGACTATTGCTTTCAGGAAGTTGCAGATAATGGGCGACATAGACACCCTGGATCTGTTGTCATAAAATCCACAGCTAGAGGACTCTAGTAAACACTGTAACAGCGGCATTGTGCCCAGACAGCTCTAAGCATGATACCAGAACCAAGGACAAGCTCTCTGGGGGTTGTCCAAACTAAAGAATGCCACAAGGAAGTGTCAAACCAGCTTACCAAGAGAGAAATATGCCACTGTCCACTTCAGCCTCAGTTTTTTTTTCAAGGTATGGATACAAGCCCAAAGACTTGAATATTCCAAGTGAATAGCAGAATTTATTCACTCATGCATTGAAATGTTTTGTCTTCTGAGGCTTGCTGTCAGTAGTCACATGTGAAGATGACAGCACTGCCAGGCTTATTCCCTTCCTTACCCGGTTTTCATCTTTCTGTCTTTTTTTATCCTTTCCCTTCCTTCTCTACCCCCCCCCCCCCCCCCCCCCCCCCACTGACCCTCAAAGACAGAGTGCCCTGTTTTTGTCTGCCATTGTCCGGCAGCCCAAGAATACCAATGGCCACGAGCTCAAAGCAATCAATCCCTCCAAGGTAGATCCACTGTGTGCCTGACATCAGCCTCCCTGATTATTGTCTCAGAACGCAAGCCAATCGATAGCAGCTGGCATCACACTGGAAGCTCGGGGTTTTTAAAGCGCTCCAAGACTGATCAAGTTCAGCTTCAAACCGGAGTCCCAACAAAACCCGAAATGTTTCTTCAGAATGCTTTTTGACGCTTCTATTTTGTGAATGGCGTTGTTAAGAGAGGGATTAGCTCTACTGTACTGAACAAAATGACTTAACTGCCTTTCCTTGGTTCCCCCCCCAAAAAGTAGTGGAATTACTAACTTCCTTGGCAGAAGTGTGAAGTTGGCAGCGCGACAACAGTGTGCCGAGCGCACTGAAATGAGGACATTAAGATTCTGCCAATGCTCCGACAATTCTCACTGATGCGCTGGGTTATTGAGGGTGATGTTAAATCACCGAGTAGGAGAGTGGTGCTCAATTGAAGTACAATACAATAACACTATGCTACAACTTTTTTCTGATCTTTTTCTCCTGACTGACTTCTTTTTTTTATCTCGTTCTCCCAGCAGCTACAAAACAGTTTCTCACCTACCATGTTTGAGATTGCTTGATAACAGCAGGATCAGCTGAGAGGAATTACTTTCCTTTTGATAGTTTCATTTTTAATAATGCATTGGCTTAAGTAATGCACCCTGGTTTGCTGAAAGAATAATCTTGACACATGAGGTGAACGTGAATGTTTACTTCAAAGAGCTGGTCTTAGTCAAAAGAAAACTGTTGCCAACAGGCTGCATCACACTGGTAGCCAACATATTCAGCGCCTGAAGCAGTAGTAGAGGCATTTTTCTGGATAACCGCTGCTTTGACTTATATGTGCCCAGTGGACAGCTTTAGACACACACTTCACACGCTTCAGGTGTGATTTATATGAAAAGACTCCACAGTGAAATAACTCACTGAGCACATCACAAGCCTCAGTTGTAGCTTAAACGCCAGTGTACTAAAATAAATAATGTGGCTGATCTCTATCATTACAGCCTCATTGATGTAACTTATCGGTACTCCCTGGCATTTGTCCAAACCTGGACTGGAGGCCGATGAAGGGCACTGACTCCAGGCTGTGATGAGGCACGGTGCACAGGTGCCGTCCTTAAGTGATGTCATCAATATAGACAACTCTGACATATATTAAGTGCTTCAGTCACATAGATAGTCTATCAATCCCTCCATTTCTTGTATATGCCCACCTTATCTCGACAGGTTTCATGTTGAGAGTCAGTGCCTGCTGAAAGTATGTAAAAGGCAGAGTGGACCGTTGATAGATGGGTAGTCAACATGGACGCACACTGTGGGATCCACAGTCACATCTTTAACAGACATGCCATCGAACTGTGGGGAGTTGCTGCAGAAAAACCTGCACTGACATATGAATAACATGCAAACTCAACAGAGAATATTTGATGGTGAGCAGGTCTGGAGGCAGTGCATTTTTGGCCAAATCACCACTGCTAAAACAGGTTTTATTAAATGGCTATAGGATGATTTGGCATGATTAGCACCACCCAGCATTGTGTAATCTCCAAAACCTGTGATTAATTATCATAAGAAAACCATAATCGGGTCAATCAACATGTTCTGAATTTTGTTCAACACACAAAAAAAGAAAAGTCTGACATTTAATTGCGAAAATGTGTCAGTTCCTATTTTCCTCAGCTTTTCTTTCAGACTGAAACTGTTTCATTACAGCGTGGAGCATGCTTGCAATAAACGAGTTTGTATACTCATGGGTGGGATCAAAGGACTACCATCAGAGTTTATTTTTTCCTTGTCCACTGAGCTTTTTCACAGCAGAACAAATTTTCTGATTTGTTTCGAAGCAATGTTCATGTTTTAAAGTCTTAATAATTGTAATGGTCATAATCAATGAACTTTTATGTACACTGTTGACGGATGTTATACTGTATATCCAGAGTTCCAGTGCAGTGATTCTCAGCAGTGGTAATGATGAGCCGCTGCCCAGCATGCTTCAGGAACGTTCACATCGGGTGTAATTCATTTGTGCCAAGATGCTTGTCCTCTATTCCAAATCCCCAGATGACCACTGTCTATATCAATTTTATGTTATGTACTAAGTTCCTGTATGCAATTACCCACTAGTCTCTTTAGGCTGAAATGAACTTGCGAATGGTGAGGTACACTAAGTGCTAAAAACACTCTCAGATGTGTCCCTGCTTCAACACAATTCATTCAAATGATGGATCATCATCAGGCTTCTGCAGAGTTGGATGACGACCCATTTATTTTAAGAGCGCTGAAGCTGAAAAAACATACAAGACGGCGCCTTGGCTGCTATTTTAAGCAGAAATTTGGACCATGCATGGACAGGGAAAAAAGAAAAGTCCAATGTGCTTAACATGAATTGGAAACCTGTTTTTTTTTTTTTTCCCCCCCTCAATTTTTCAAGTTTCCATGCTACTTTGTATGCACACAGTTCATAGCAACTACATCCATTGATTTCGATTGAAAAGATGTCTTTACATCTTTGTCGGAATATATGAGCAAAAATTTAAATAAATCTTCTCCGATTTTTAAATCGATGATATAAAAAGAGGTTCACCCAGACTGAAACTTAGAAAGTCCAAGTAAAGAGACATTATTTTTTTGCATTTCTGTTTCAGAAAAGTTTTGCATTAAGACTGCAACATTTTGAGACAGTTTGATATGCTTTTCCTATATTGGCCACTAGTGGGTGCTGTTGATTGTTCTTTTAATGAAACCACACACATGCAGGCAGACAGAAATACACTACAAACATTAACAATAGTGAGTATGCGGACATTCATATAGACAAATGATAATCTTGGATTGCTATTCCAGGTGACTTTCAACTATAAAACTACCAAAGTCCCAGGAGAATATGGACTTTGAGTCATGACACTCTGGAGGCTGCCATTGTTGGTCTTGCCCTTCTGCTCGTGCATGTCCAGAGGAACTATTTACTACAATCGTAGTGCACTTGTGCAGTAGAAAAGTTGCAATTTCTTCTGTTTACACAGATATGGAGTCATGGTTTCCAAAATGTAATGCTTTCCTTAAGCCCTATTATAATACTTTAGCTGATTAATTCATCATGTAAAAATGTTGTTTGTCAGCAGTTTCTGTGGGATGGTGGAATAAAAGCAGTACTAGATTGTGATACAACATGATACGTACACTAAGTTCTGACTTTACCACAGACTAAGCAACTGTATAGGATAACACAGTCCCCTCACAAATCATTTTTATGTTGTTTCGTTTCACAATGTTCTTGATTAGGAGAGTAAAATTCAAAGTTGAGGGGTCACACACATTGTATTTTGACGAAGATGAATGACAGCAGAGTTAGCTGTAAACAATATTCAAAAAGTACATTATGAAAAATTATATGATTGATGACATCTTTCTGTAAGTGTATTTTCTAAACAATTACAAAAATAAATGTCATTTTTAATCTTGCTTCTTGATGTAGATCTGTACAACTGTCCAAAAACAATGTACCCTATTTGACACATTTTTTCTTTCAATTTTGTAGCAAAACACAACTTGACTTTGGCCAACAGTCTGCAGATTAAATATGCGTCGTAAAGCCTCTCACTTCTCCAGAGACATAATGTCTCCAGCTTTCGCATGTATATTTCACCAAATAAAACCCTCAGAGTATGGATTTAATGCTGCCATGTTGACGTTAATGTGACCGGATTTTACTGCTGATCTCTGGGCTCACATCTCAGTTTTGTTTACCACTCTTAACACAATGCAGTGTGTTTGACACTCCTGATCCAGATATATGTTATCATAAAGGAAATATAAGAAATGAATAAGGGTATTAGATTGTAGAACATTGTATGACATTCAATGTAGGATATAAAATCAGAGCCCACAATAACACCCGATGACTTTTTTTTCTGCAAAAATGTCAACATTTAGAACCAGACCAATACGATCGGCTTTTTTAGGTTTCCTTTACTTAATCATGTCTGTTTTTATCTCAGCTGTATCCCTATTGCTTTGTTCATCCCTACTTTAAAAGATGTATCGATGGAACCCCATCAACCACCTGTTGGATGCCACAGCAGCTTCCAGAATCAAAAGGTTAATCTAAAGGTTAATGATCTCCTGACCCCCACAGCGACTTAAGCTTCACACTTCCAGGTAATCTGAATGTTGCTGCTGTTGTGTTTGTTGTCACACTGAATGCGCTGTGCAATGTCAAGTGCATTGCTGACCTTTTTGTCATGTCTGGACATGAGCTGAAGTAAAGGAAACTAAGGGGATTTATTTTGGTGGATGAGCATAAAATAACACTGAAGAGCTGAATCTATCTTCATATCACATTTTGGCAGGATAATCTACAGACAAGGTTCAAGTGACCTGTAGGATACAAAATCAACTGAATATGACGTAAGACTATTGAAATTAGTTGTCATTGTTTACATTTAGTTCAGATCTGTGAAAAATATAATTATTCCGGCCCCATGGCAAAGTTGAAGTAAAAACTGAAAACTTATTTTTGGTTGTCATAAAATCTGATAAATATTGATGATTCTTTGTTGATAACATGTTAACCACTTTGTCTTACCAGATCTGATCACACACGCCAAATAATGCAGAAAACAAACAAACATGGACATTATTTATCTTGCCATTATATGACAAAAGCAACTGCAAAGAACCAATTCAATTAAGCTTGTTTGACTCACTCTGTACACGTGTCAATACATCCTTCTCGTCTAACGCTGTGTCCATAGTCAGGGTTGTGGGTTGGCTGAAGATGATCCCAGCTGTCAATGGGTGAAGGCAGGTTGCATCCTGGACAGGTCACACAGTCATATACATTGGATTAGTGCTGAAGAGCAATATTTTATTTTATTTGCAGGGGTCTTTCAAGAGCCAAAATAAACAATGTAGGATAAAAAAAAAAATAAAAAATAATAACTAATATAATCTTAAAGGAAGCTACTGGGAGAAAAAAGCCAGTCTGAACAGGAATGTTTTGAGATGTGATTTGAAGGTGGGCAGAGTTAGAAGAGTGTTCCAGAGTTGTGGGGCAGAGTGACTAAAAGAGCCCAATCCCATGGTGAAGAGATGCACAGGGAGTGGAGTAGAGAACATTCAAACCCCACACAGGAAGGACCAGAATGTGAACTCAAACCAGAGATACTGACACAGTGAGGGGGCATGGCATTTTGCAGTGAAGCCCAGTATATGTGTACTTTTTATAATTATTTGTGAACTGTTAAGAATGTGTATGCTGTTGTCAATTGGAGATCATTTATGGAAATTACGTATTAATAAATGAAATGCCTTCAGGTTCAGCATGAGTGTGAATATTCGTTTGCGGCTTGTTGGCCCCCCTGTTCCTTTATAGTAGCCTGGTCAGCTGATGTAAATTTATGGTCTCCCTAGTCATTGTAGATTAAAAATGTTCTATGCGTATACTCGGAGGAGTGGGGCAATTTGACCGAGGCCACCCCAGGGCACCATAATACTTTAATCCTTGCCTGGTTTATATGAAGTGTGAATTTTATGCATGTGGCTGTATGTGTGACGTGCATCCACAAGCTTGTGTCGACTTGTTTGTTTGTGTGTGCGGGAGCGTGAAGGGGACCTGATGGCCTACAATGCACATTGTGTATCAAGTGGTGACATGTGGCTAGGTGAAAGAGCACCCTCCAAATCCCTGTTTTAACAGGAGCATGCAGCTGCCCCGAGGACACAGAGAGCACACAAACCCCCGCAGCTCAACCGTGTCCAAACATTTCTCACTTTGTAACCATCCAAGCTAAATAACCCTCGCCGAGCATTGCTGAATAATTGCATTTGCCCTGTGTGAAGCCTGCCAGGAGAGAAAAAACATTTATAACGACTCCAACAGAGTAACATCACACTTCTGAGTTGCAGCGAAGCTCGAGTCATGTTATTTGTTAGTATAGAGCAACCAGACAGGCACGTTTAGCTTTATAGCTCTCGCAGTGCCGGAGGAGAGAGGCATCCACTCCGATGCACTTGACTGAATGTATAAGCGGCTGCCTACTCTGACAACCAACGATTCAGGAAATGCTTAAGAAGATGTCCGGTAGTGGTGGTCTTATCTCATACAGGCAGGCAAAAGAGAAGCTTACACACCATATAAAAAATAAATAAATAAGCGCTTAAAAAACTAAATATGTATCTACTCTAAAATCAATCTTTACTCACTGCAGTGTTTATGGTATTATATCAACAATGTAAACTTCACCACAGCGCTGCTGCTGCATTGAAGTAATGTGGGTTTATTCTACCACCACTACAGGCATTAATTGCTTCCATTAATTCAGACACAATGTGAAATCTATTAGGAGACTCTTGTTTGGGTTGTGCCATCCACAGCGATAAATTAGTTCTGAAGTAATTTTTCCATCGTTAAAGCTGAGCACACTTTTCAAACTAATGGACACTTGAAGCTGCATGAGTTTGTATTTTACATTAATAATGCATCAAATGACTAGCCTGAGTGTGATAATGGTCATTCATCTCAAAACACACCCACCAAAAAAAAAAAAAGTAATGAAAATGAGCATACTTTCATTCCTGCCAATTTTAGGACGGCTAAACAGAAAGCAGCCAAACAAGATGGTCCCACTCCAGTCACACTTTGTGATTTTTAATCTGAAGTATAGAATAGGCAGACGGAGCATACATTTTCAGAGTCGTTTTGCGCAGTCTTGTGAAGTGACCACCTTTTTCAGCGATGGACAAACGTATAGGAACTACACAATTTTAAGTGAGACTGGGTTGTTTTGAAAGCAGTTCCACCACATTGACCACAATACAACTCCACTCACTCAAAACATTTCCAAAAACTTCACTGATGAGAAGGATGAACCGGCCTCTTTGTTGTAAATTTAAAACGGGTGCAATGCTGTCTCCTTGAGCAAGCGTCCAATTTGTCTCGTGAGATTTCTTTCTCCTGTAAGCATGGACATAAACATGGCTGTGATACTTAACAGTCATGGAAACATATTAGTTCAGCATATGGGAACGGCAATGTCTCAAATGTAAACATTTAGGTCCCTTTGAAAACATGTCGTTTTTGCGTTTTCGTTTCAGACACGTTTGTAAATGGACCCAATTTTCAAAACATTGCCGTGTACATCGCCAAAGAAATGGCATAACCGCTGAAAACGATGTTTGTTTTTGTAATGAAACCACACATGTGCATGCAGAGAACGATACGCTATAATAATAAACAATATTACAGAGTATGCAGACAATCACATGGACAGACGACAAAGTGGGATTACTATTCCGGGTGACTCTCAACTTTAAAACTACAAAATCCCAGGAGAATATGGACTGGGAGTCTTGCCAGTCGAGAGGCTGCCATTGTCATTATTGTCCATCTACTCATGCATGTGCAGAAGAAATATTTACTACGGCTGCAGTGTTTCCTCCGTCTACACACAGGACGGAGCCCGACCAATTTAATAGTTATGTTATGTTTTTATGTTTATGTTTTTATGTTAAAAGTTATGTTTTCACCCAAATACCGTATTTTCTGGACTATAACTCACACTTTTTTCATAGTTTGGCTGGTCCTGCGACATATAGTCAAGAGCGACTTATTTATCTCTATATATATATATCAAACAGAGAGGAGAGGACTGTTGTGGATTTTTTCAGTAGGTATATCATGTCATTTCTCCCTTGTCAGCTGGTATCAGGGTGAGCACCTGTCCTGTTCTGTCCGGGATGCACAGCATTTTAGTATCCTTTCTACCGTGATGCTCGAGTATGAAGCCAACTTCGTCAGTATGCCATTGGCCTAGCCACCAATCAGCTGGTAGCTTCGCCATGAATCAGCTATTAGCATACCCACAGGCATCGATCAGCTTAACAAATGATTGATACCCATGGGTATTGATTCCCAGGCAAGCTTTCCCCGCACCTGGGAGTAGGGAGCACATTCCCAACCCAGCCGGCCAGCCGGCACCGCCCGCACTTCGCGGGTTGGACCTGATCTTGGGCCAGACACCACAACCGTCTGGCTCGGGAAAGCCATTGATCAGCTGGTTACATTGGCACCCTCATGTTTGACATCCCCACGGGCCGAAGTGTTGCAGAGAAAGGACAGAAAAGTGTGAATATAGTGACAACTGGTCATGGGAAATCACACGTCACAGTGGTGTTGGCATGTTGTGGAGATGGATCAAACTCGCCACCATCATTTTCACACAGAAAACCATGGCAAAAGACTGAATAACTTGCCTTTCCAGATTAAATGCCTGTTCTTGGTCCTGGATTTTGTTAAATAAATTTCCAAATAAACACGACTTATAGGCCAGTGTGACATATATATATATACAGTATATATATGTTTTTTGGTTTGTTTTTTTCCTTTTCATGAAGCATTTTTTGACAAATGCAACGTATACTCAGGAGCGGCTTATAGTTCGGAAAATACAGTACATGGTTGAAGGAGTTAGAGCATTTTCAAAAAGTTGTATTTTCAGTGGGTCCAAGCATCCATCCGAGCACCCGAGACACAATGAAAGTTTTGCATTTTCAGTTGAAAACGGCATAAGTCCACATCAAATGCACAACTTGGTCTGCACTTACAAATGTGACAGCATCTTTGCATCCTCTCTGCAGGTGTCTTGACATCTATTTATTCCTTTAACCTTTTGTATCTCAAGGTTTTGATATAACAGCAGAAGTTTTGATCACCACCCTGCCAACCAACATATTTTCCACCCGTGAATGAGCGGCTTTGGCAGGTCTGTGGTCCAACAATCATTGATATAAAGGCTTTGTGCTGTGTGCTGATGCGTCTTCACACTGTTCTGCAGCAGGTTGCTGTTTCACTGCAGCAGCTACTTGATGGCCTCATCTAGCTCGGCAGACAGGATGTCAATAGCAGTCTACCTGTGGTGACCTTTCAGACATGTTGCTGGATTCAATATGAGCTTTATTCAGCAAACAATTTGAGCTTGTGACTCTCGAGCAGCTCGGACTTACGCTGCTGGCTTATACAACACTGGTGAGAAGTTGAATTGTCTTGCAGCAAAATGTGTGTCTTGAAAAGTCGAGGTTTGACAGCCACATTCTGTATCAGATAGCTTTAATCTTAAAACCTGGTCATTTCTGATAATTCCACGTCACTGCAGGTTGGTCTGCTGTTTTGTCCTCTGTGCAATGGCTGTTTGTTTTATGTTTTCAGTCTCACAATGGCCCATTGTTTGGATTCAATTACACTTTAACTGAGGCAGTCATCAAACTCACTGAAAACCTGGGGTATTACATGATAATGGTCCAACACTTTCTGAAGTGTATTATATTTAATAGCTTTTTTTTCCCCCGTCACCAATTCAATTTTTTTATGTATTAAGCATAAACAGTGTACACATAAAATAAATAGAAAAAAAGTACACTTTTATGTCACCACCATATGGGAGTATTCTTTGATTTTCTGTTAAAACCACTTAATGCAAAAATACGGGATGATGGGTCATCCCCATGGTTGTGACAAGATCCAAATGAAGGAGTAATTTAATTAATACAGTGAAAAAGTGCAGAAATGCAGCATAGTATGTTTGACTTACAAGAGCTTCTTCTCCGACTCGATTTATACTTCAATAGAAATAAAGGGCGTAAAGGCAATAGAGGGTGAAAGCTAGTTTGTACAACACCAGCAACTTAATCACCAGTGACGTTTGGACCAGCAGAGTTAGCCCAACGTCGGTCATTAGTTTAACTGTTCAGTAGACCAAGGAGGATTTTACAATGAGCTGTGCTACGTGCTACATGCTAAAGAGTTTCAAGTGCATGTGGCATCGCTGCAGAGGCTGCAAAGAGTTGGTTCTCTGCAATGCATAGCCTCCATGTATCGCTTACATACGGAGTATAAATTAGGCTTAATGGCATTTAATAAGTACTCGGTACATTTAATAAGTAGCTAGAGGTTATGACTCGTACTTGTACTTGTCCTTTAAAAAAGTGTCACCGGTGCATCTTTAATATGTGCAAATATATTCATTAGTATTTAATGTGCGTAACCTGTCCGTTAATGTTATGTTGTTCATGTCAGCCATGTTGGAAGAGCTACAGAAATCACAAGGTCTTTCCTGAAGATTGCCATCGCTACTCACTGAATGATCTGATGAAATGCCAGTAAAATATCAGCAGACAAAAAGCATCAAATGACGGTGCAGACGTGTCAGACAGGACTAATTGTTCTCAGTGTGTCAGGTTTTTTTTTTGCGTAGAAAAGACCCATATGTCTTTTTTTGTGGCACACGAGAAGTGGGATGGCCGGGTTCTGCGTGCCTTGTAGCACACATAATTACAGAAGATAGCAGAAGACTTGGAATTGCTCTGAGATAACAAGATGTCATCTCCGGTAGTGGCTGACATGTTTTCATGCCACATGGGGAAAAGAGGATGCCATTAAGCTTGTCATCTGACAAAACAAAAGCCCTGTGTAAAATTAGGTTGCAAGGAAAAAGTGAAGGTACGAGGAGGAGAACTCAACGCTCCTTCACTGGTATTTTCCTCTCGCTCTCATATTAGGAGCTTCAAATTAGGTTTAATGCTTTCAGAGTGAAGCAGAGAGCAGCCCGTTTCTCCCCGCACCAAAGGAGTAAGGCTGGGAGCAGACAGGATATTTACTGCTTTCATTTTGTTTCGAGACAGCAGCTTATTGCTTATTGTGTTCCATTATTGCTGCCTCCAACTGGGGCTAATTTATTTAGATTAAACAGCACTGTTGTTTCTTTAATGCTTTTGAAAAAACTGGAGGTGGGGTGAAATCATATTGTCTAAAGTTGGGTGATGAACAAAATCTCACCCAGACATCATCTTATGGAGGAGCAGGAATGAAGCGTTACAAAACTGATTCCAACAATGAAGAAAAAAGAATCTAACTGTTCAGCCTGGAGGTGTTTGGTGGAATAATCTGGTCGTTCAAACAGGCAGTTCATTATAACAATAGTTTATGCATTAATTGTAATGCTAATGACTCGAGTTCACACAAGAAATTTAATGTATGGGATTTAGGACACAAGACTCTGATATACAGTATATATATATTTCTTTTTTATAATATGAATGTGCATCTATTTAACAAGATCATAGGCTGGGTTCAACATGTGAAATAATTTGCTTGTACATATTACATTTTAAAGGAATACAATGAGAAAAGACAATCATAGTTTCTTTATTGTCATTGTACAGGTACAACGGAATTCTTTTGGCAGTTGGTGTGAAGAGCGCACCAGCGTGCACAGCACCCCATGCTTTGACGAAAAATAGAAAACAGGATGTAAGCAGAGGTAAAAAAAAATAAAAAAAAAGTAGGTCCCAAACTATGCTCCTTAAGAGCGGGCACAGTGTGGGATTAGGATTCCACTATTCCTATATCTGTTAAATTAGGGCCATGGAATATTATCTGGGTGAATCATCATTCCAAAGAAGGATTTTGAATTCTCTTAATCCAAATACAGAAAAATATTGAAAAACTGAACAGATCTCAGTAAAGCTGGGCCGTCCTTGAGTTTTATTTCAAATTAACTTGCTCCGTTTCTCCTGACAAAGCTGCTGGATCCTCCTGGTGCAGCTCTTCCTACTGTTTCTTTACCTTTCAAATCCGGAGTCCTCCTTTCTTCGTTGTCTCTTCTGTGTCTTACACAAGCCTTCTACTTAAACAATATACAATACCATCCAAGAAGAAGCCATAAGCTACATCAGCTTAAAAATATACAAGGTAAAAGTATACAAGAGTTCAGTTCAGGGGGATGCTTTTTCCAAGGATGATGTTTGAGGAGAAATCAATAAATTAATTATTTCTACAAAACACAGATTCTTAGATGCATTAACATTACAAGACTAACAGTTACCCTTTAAAGATTATATATCAGAACTAAACAAATAACATATGAACTTTCACTTTTATCACTTATGGCAACGCTATCAACACAAAGGCTCCCCCAAAAAAGATTTCCGTCCGTCGAGGTCGTGAAAGAGTTCACACGGCTTACGACTGTACGAGACAAATTTAAATAATAATATTTGCAGACTGTACAAGCCGAATCTACTCCGACTCGACGTGATTACGCAAGAATAAAATGTCATAAGCGTGTGTCATCCATTTAAGAAAAATGAAGGTGCTTAACATGGACAGAACTCTCGCCCTTGCGGGATTCTTATGTTTGGAAGAAATCTCCAAAAAAAGGAAGAGGAGAACGAGGACGCAGTCCTGGATCGGAAAGAGGTGAACTGGGGATGCCTGCATTGCGAATGAGCTTCAAGTAAGTACTTGTAAGAATATACTAGCACTTTACGTTAGCATTCCAGGCGAATAACTACGTCATGTCATACTCCATTTCTCTTGGTTTGTTTAAGCTGACGGAATCGCAGCTGCCACTATGACTCCCCAAATATCACACAGTCTGATAGTGGTCGCGGGCTTATGAGCGATACTTAAAGGCCCGACTGATGTGAGCCACGACCGCGGATTTTATAAACCATTCCCCGACGATCCGATCATACGTCCTCGGCTGCCAAAAATCCCTCTAGTCATATCCCTTTAGTCAACAATAATATATTATGTGAAAAAAAGAAAAAAAAATGTCTTTTGAATGAAAGGTTACCTTTTATTTTTAAAAGACGCAGTGTGACAGAGTTAGGGCAATGTGGTTCAAGCTCTTTGAGGGAGGAATAATCCTCCTATAGTTTGAATGAACACCCCCAGTATGGTGTATTTTCTTCTTTCGGATCAAATCAGCCAAAAATTGTACAATTTAAATCTGTCAGCGTCAGCTAAAGTGGCTGGCCTGCTGAATGAGACTGAAATGTGCAGTCACATTGCAGCTCAGTTACGTTTCCTCCACCAGGTTGTTGTTTAAAGGCTGGATTAAAAGTCCGTAACCACCTCGAGCTTCATGCGTGCAGATGAATGTGAGCTTGTAACATCCCAATAGATAAAATCCTCTGTGATCTTGAAAGTGTGTGCACGGCTCGAATCACACCACACACTGGTAAATCGTCCGGCCTTTGGGCCTGCAGGCCAACCCCTGCTGTCACAGGGCTTCAATAAAGTCTTCAAAAAGTCACAGGATGGATTTTCATTTGTTGAACTTTGATTCATATCTCTGCTTTACACCGCAAGAGCCAGACTGTGTGTGTGGCCTCACGAAACCCCTGACCATGAATCCCAAAGTCACTGAGTAAACCAACAGCATTCAGTATGTGACTTGAAAAAGAAGTACGTGTACACACACACACACACACCCACACCCACACCCCCACACACACTTTCTCACCTCAGAGTGTCTCAACTTACCTCCCTGGGCTGAGTTATATGAGGTGCAAGAAGCAACTGTAATCTGCTGGAAGCAGTCAGCTTGCATCTGGGCTTATTTCCTAAACTTGTGGTGATTCACATTCACACACGCAGCCAGATGTTGTGTTGTTAGGCAACATTTTACATATATAAAGAGAACATTGGTATTTCGGAATACAAGGTGCATTTTTTTTTTTTTTTTTAAGTGTGGGCAAAAAGCTACATCTATTATGTTATTGAATGTCGCTGCAAAACAAAAACAAACAAATCATAAGCTCACATTTGAAGTAGTTGACGCAGTTTATGGGAGAATATCTGGACTTATAATTGAACCCTGAAACACAAGCTTGAAGTACGGGAGTAAAACATCGGATATCAGGAATGACTTCAATATTTTGTGATACAGCATTTTTGATTTTAATCACTTGATAAGCTGAAAAATATAATATATAAAGAACAAAACAAAAATGCTTGAAATGGAAGGTGTATGTGACTGTACCATCTGTTACCTACAAAATGAATGTTTTGATATTTGCAAGCTACACAGTAGCTTGCAAACACTGACAATTAGACGACACACTGGCGCTTGCATCAGATGAGCGCTGCAATATTTGCTGTACAAAATCCATGAAGCCTTTGAGTGAAAAAAGCAGATGAAGAATACGGACGAACAGGAGGAAGAATCAGAAAACAAACAATAGTCCCAGTAGGGTTCCTGCAGCTTTCCTGCTTAGCCTGCTAAGGGCTCAACATTAATACCCAGCAAACGAAAGAGTGGCCAGTCCTATTAACCAGGACGGCAGGACATGGTTTTTGCAGGGGTTTTTTTTCTTCACATAGTAGGAACCAGGTGCAATCTGGTGATGACATAAGTGTACAACCTGAATACCTGAGGGCTTGTTCATCTTCTGACTGGTTAATTTGGGCGCGTCTCCTATCTTCAGCAGTGTTGATTTTGGAAACGTGAACTGTTTTGAATTGAAATACCAATATGGTGCCAAGTAAAACCGAACCTGAGGCCTATACTATGACTCGGGCTAAACATATCCAGGATATGTCTCTGTTATCTGAGTTCACTTATCAAGACATGCTCGATCCTACACTTCAACCCGGAAGTTTCCCTTTGGGAAAGGGATGGAGTTTGCAGTGCCTGACCAGTCACAAACATGGAGAAACCCTGCAGCGCAGCTTACATAATATAAAATATAAATAATTCAAACACATCCACTAAAGGCAACACTATTGACTTGTTGATGTATAACTTTGTGAGCTAATACGATATTAATTCACAATATAAACAGACAGAAACAGCACTGTGATCGCTCCATTTCACTTTTTAACAGCCGAAACGTGTCAGGCAGAGCTTCCTCTGCTCTTCTTTTACTTTATTTTTTCCATCGAGTTGTTTTGAGCCTCAGCCTTCCCCATTTTCAGTGGCTGTGTGTAAACGGAGACTCAGCTTGTAACAAAAGTTGTCGGTTGTCAATGTTTTGAAAACATTGTCGGAGAAAACAATTTTAATTATGGAAATGGTGTGATGTATATGGTTGCATATTTATGTAAATGCGTGTATAGAAAGTGCCTGTGTACGTGTGTGTCCACATAAAATAAATAATAACCCTTAACCATAACTTTTGGTTGGTTATCCATTTGACAGTGGCTGGTGAGCAACCTTTTTCATGTTCACTATTGCTTGGAAATAGACAGCAAAGATGAGTTGAAAAAGAAAGAGATGCATAGCGGCACTCGTTTCAGATTTGGTGGATTGTCGGATTAAGAGAAGAAACTGGAGTACTGAAAGAAAATCTACATGAGGAAATGCCACACAGAAACACACACAGGATATTCTCATTTAGAAAGAGTGCCAACTTATAAATTACTGTGCAGGTTAAATGCAACTCATTCACAGCTATAAAGGAAAGAAAAATATCTAAACAATGTGTGTACAAACACAACGTGCTTAAACTGATACTGCAGAATGTCATGTCTCAATTAAATGGAGTCACAGTGCTGAACAACAAAATATGCGAATCATTCTGAAAATGAATCCAAGAAGAGCAGATTGGTATCAATGCAACTAACATAATACAACTTGAGCCAGGTGAGGAACTCGGGTTAAATTTCATGGCCAATTCATACTGAAAAGCACTTTCTTTGTACAGGGTTTTGTCATTGTTGATTGATTGTAAATGCTGGAAAA
The DNA here is from genome assembly GCF_963383615.2 of Lipophrys pholis. NCBI lineage: Eukaryota > Metazoa > Chordata > Actinopteri > Blenniiformes > Blenniidae > Lipophrys > Lipophrys pholis. The sequence goes on along the minus strand of NC_137630.1, from coordinate 13,376,928 downwards.
AGTGAATCCAAGCAGAGATTTACCTCACATTAATCATCTTCTACTTCCTATCTTGCTTGAAACATTTCACAGTGAGCTACAAGCGCTGATTTTTACAGTATACTGTAAATAAAATCAGTATATTCTGCTCTGTTTATCAGTGGATAAACAAACGTTCCAAGACGTCCTTCTTATCTCTTGTTGCCTCCTTGAGTCCGTAACATTCGAAGTCTGAACATGAGGGAAAAAAATGAAAATAATCCCGTCGACCCAGGAGCAGCGCACACAGGGTGGGAGGTGATTATTGATTCCATGTCATGAATAGATAACGGTAAGAACGACTCGTACTCCCAAACAAAACAAGGCTTCCTCTCCAGAGTGTTCCACTATCGCAGTCAGGCCGCCGACTTGACAGAACGTGTAATGGACATTTGCAGCTTCTCAAACAGGCTGAAACGCTCCGAGTGACACAACTGAAAATGGACTTTGATTTGCATCCAGCCTTCCCTGCATCAGCTTATATTCTTGTCAGAAATTTATTCTGTGCTGATGGATGACTGCAGTTTCAATGAATTACATTCACAGGGGCCACAAAACCCAATTTAGGACATTCAGCTAAATGAGGATCTCTCTCGTCATTTTTTTTTTTTTTCATTTGAAGCTGAAGTGACACGTTGTTATTTGCAAGAAATATTAAAATACAGTCACACTTTTATTTCATTGTGATTCAACACATATGGAGGGACACATATATATATATATATATATATATATAACATGAAGTCATACAAATAGAAAAGGCCCCCTCTGATGCATTTTTCAAAGCTTACTATTATTCCCTGCCACATACTACTAGTGTAGTGTACAAAACACCAATAAATGTGAGAAAAAGAAAAACTAAATCAATTTTTCCATGTTTTTGTTTCTTTTCTTTCCTTCCATGAAGTTTTAGTGCAGTTAAACATCATTATAAAAAGTATTTTTCTATATTTATATTTTTCAATTTAATATATTATTATTATTATTTTTAAAGAATACATGACCAACCCCCCAGTCTTGCTGTATGGTAGAATAGTGCTTAGCACTTTTAGAGTGAATGTGAGTGACTATTTGCCCTGTGATGGACTTTAGAGGGTGCAACACAAGCAAAAGCCGCCTCTCTCTCTCTACCTCTCCCTACCCGAACCAGGGTCTGGATCCCTACCCCAATCTGTCTGTCCGTTTCTCTCCTCTATCCTTTCACCCCAACCAGCCAGCAGAAAGCCGCTGCCTCCGAGTCTGGTTTCTGCAAAGGTTTATTCCTGTTAGAGGGAGTTTTTCCTTTCCACAGTCACTCTGCTAGCTCATGTGGATGTGATTTGTTGGGTTTATTTAAAAAACTTGAATTAACTGTAAGACTGGAAATAAGCACAACATTCATATTGTCCCTTTATATTCAGTCAGTGGGTCAATATATTTAGTAGGATGAGTGACAGAAAAACTGTAATTCCAATAGGGTCAGGTTACATGCACAAAAACACTGCATTTGTAAAATGACTTCTATATTTCAAATAGCAATATTTTAAAGTGTTTTTTTCTTATAAAAAGAGAAAAGATGGAGTGTGCTGGAGCTCAGTAAATGACAACAGCAGCACATGGTCTTGTTATCCTCAATACATCATCCCTCTGACCTGGGGGCTTTCCAGGGGCGTGCCCACGGCCCTGTCAAACCTTTAAAAAAGTAAAAACCATTTAAAGCCATCGATCAGTTTGCACTTTCAGCTCGTTGGAGGCCGTTTTCTGCTGCATGTGTTGAGTGTTGTACTCATCTCTGGAGCAGCATGTGGGGGCAACAAGGATGCTGCTGCCAGCTCTCACCACTCCTCCCCTCTGCCGTCTCCAAGGAGCAATGCATGCTGTCCCTAATTAAGCCATATTGCAGGGTCGATGTTTGGAGGAGGACAAGAAACACATAATGGTGTCACTCCAGGTTTTTTTTTTCTTTTGCCTTTAACAGCCTGCTTCACATTCATGTGGCTCCACATATTCACACCTACGGGCTTCCTGGTAAGACAGTCTTTCTAGTAACCGGCAGGTGGTGAGGTAAGTGCTTCATGAACACCTCACTTCTGTTTCAGGGGGCTGGAAAGGGTGCCACACAAACACCTCTCTGATAGCTGTTAGGTTGTAGTGCGTGTATGTTTTTTCACTGAATCCATCTCCATTTTTGAAGCGAGGGAGTGAGGACTGGAAACTGAGCAACCAGTTACAGCTGTAACTCCGACAACCATATTATTATACAGAGGTACAGCCTTCCATCAAAATATACATATATCAAAAAGCTGCATGACCCGCTAGTAATGCATTTCAAACTTGTAACTATGATCTAATATTAAAAAAAAGAAAAAAACAACAACACTGCACTGGTGTCACTGGATACGGCTTCTTGTACTGAAACACTAAATGAAAAAAAAAAAAAAAAAAAAAAGAGTAGGAGAGTGAAAGAAGTGAAGCAATATCATGCCAGTGCCAGTCCTCAGGCACTTGATACTGGTGGGTGAATTTGGTTGCCAGGGCAACAGAGCATCCAGCATCGCAGAAGTGCTTAAGTACATTCTTTTTTATGAGATTGTATAAATTGGGGAAAAGAAGGTGAACACAGAGAGCGGCGGTGTCACAGGGTTTTGGTATAACTGCACGAACGCCATAACTAGCACAATGGCAGGAGGGCCCAGGGGTCCTTGTGACTCTCGACTTCGGACTGTCGATACTGTTGACAATTACAACAACATCGTTTCATAATCCAGCGGGGGGAAAAAATAGCCCAGAGCTAATGTTAGCAGGAGGTAATCACAGGAAATCCCCCACGTTGATAGCAAGTCAAAAGAAAAAAAAAAAAGAGAGAAACTGGTATGTTGGGGTTGTTTGATAGCCTAATTGTTATGCAAGCTGGGAGTATAAAGGGAATGGATCCTGTGTTGACACATGGAATACACTTAAAGCTCCAACATCACACAATAACTTGCAGGCAAACCGCTGTGCACCAAGTCTTAAATCATTTCCCAGCTTCAAAAACACATCAAAAGCCTCAGTGGCTGCAACTTAAGTCTTGCAGTTGGCTGACCATCAAATTGCGCAGGCCAATGATGACGATAATGTCTGGTAATAATGGTCACAACGCGTGTCAAACAGGAAGCATGGGTGACATTTCGACATCAAAGACAGCACAGCTCCAGCAGCTTGCAACAGGCCGAGAGCACAGGGATGAAAGATCACAGACAAAGCTGCAGGCCCCTCTCTCTTTCGTGGTACCCGATTTCCAATTTCCCCTTGCTTTTTCAAAATGAGTCCAAGCCAGCTGTCAGATGGCTCCAGTTCTGAGGTAAGATGTTTTTGGTTCACCATGCAAGAGCTCCTGATATGATCCCCAAAACTGCACTGCTCAGTGAAAGCTTTATTCCGCCACTGTATGATCAGTGAATCCATTTCCAGCTCAAACCAGCTCCAGTTGCACAAGCACTCAGCCAAGAAGTTGCAATAGGGATGCGAAGATGTTTCCCAGTGGCAAAGATAAAGCGGTTAATCCTTTTGCTCACAAAAGCAACTGAAATTGCTACTTGATGCCAGAGAATAAGTATAATGTACAGTATCTAGAGTGAGTGATCTCCTTCAGCGTGGCTGAAGCCTTCCGGCCCTCTTTAGAAGCCGTCCCTCGATCGCATAACAGGAGAAAAGGTGCCCTGAGCTGGTGTGAGTAGTTGGGAAGTGAGAGTTGCACTTTGAGGAGATCAGAAAAAGCACCAAACCAAACGCACCCATACACCTCCCGCTGCCATGTGTTTTCACATCAAACCATTTTCTACACTCAAACATCTCCTGTCCAGATGGTTTTACCTGCTGTCCTGACATGTTGTCCCATTGTTCCTTTTGATTTTTCTTCTTTTGCAACATCTCCTCCAGGGAATTTAGAGCTTTTTGGCTAACCAGCTCTTATGACCCGGGTTCTTGAATGGGATGTTCAGGAGATGAGTCTATGAGTAGTACATAATCCGTGTTTAAATTGAATAATAATAAAAAAAAAAAAGGCATAGGTGGAACATTGCCTTTGCATTTAGAGAAAAAAAAAAAAATCCCCCAGCGGGACAAACCCTCCTTCAACACATCCTGTTTTATGCAGAGAGGAAACAACTAAATTGACTTGGCAGAAAATGCTTTTGCAAGTAAAATAAGTGCCGGCAGTAAATATTTCTGCTGACTTACGTTGTGCAGTAAAACTGTTGCAGACCTTTTAGTCGATAAGCAGTTTGGATTAGACTGTCAGATTAGATTTTTATCCAACAAACAAATAACGTCATCTATTTTATTCTGCATACAAACAACCAGAGTCCAAAAGAAAAAAAAGGGAAAAAAAAAAATCAGCAAATGGAATAATAATGGGTCCCTTCAACAGGTAGCATGGTTTCCACATCCTCCTCCACTTTAGCGCGCCACAGGGGTGGAACATTTTGTAAGCAAACAACAGAATCTTGTACATTGACAGAGGAGCTCGGGAGGAATCGCATTTCGGATAGAAAATGAAGAAAAATAACACACTAAAACTTGTATCCATATACATGTTCTGAAAAGATATTTCTGAAGCCAGGTGACATAATTTGAACCGTCATGAACTAAGTGTCCGGTCGGTAAGTTATCTAGTAAACTTGCTTCTTTGTTAGAGCCTTTTCTCCGAGACTGACCACAGTAAACGGATACATCAACAACAGCGAATATTGGAGTCTGAATAGTTCACAAGAGTACCACAAGCTTATCATAAGCTCACGAGTCCCCCATACTGTAATAACAATCCAACTTTGCAGTCACATTGTTAATGTTTTTAACGTATTGTTTTCCACCTACCGGTAGGTGTTTTAAGGCAAATGTAAGGCTTAAATTCTTGCTTCGTTTGTTCATCCAATCTTATAAGAGGAACATTGGATACTGTAGAAATTTTCTCTAATGACCTTTTAAATATATCTGATTATATATCCTATATATACTGTATATATTATATATCCTTTTCAGAAAGGCCTCGGAGCCACTAGATTCAATAACTTCACAGAATGCGGAGCTCAAATTAGCTCTGGTTCACAATGACGCATCAGAATTAATAATGTAATGATCTGAAATAAGAGTGTAATAATGGATAGGTCACATCGTCTACTTTGAAAAAAACTCTTGAGTGCTAGTATGTCTGTACTTTCACTGAAGTAGAAAGTACTTCAGATTTTTTGGGTATCTTACTCATCGAACCAGAAGACTTCCTTCACCACTGATCGAGACAAAAACAACAGTTTTTACTGTGCTCTGACTGCTAATTTTAAGTTTTAGCCTGAATCATCCCTGAGAACAAAGTCAATCCAGTTAAAAAAAGTCATAAAGACATAAAAGGTTTCGTTCATAGAATTTTGTTAGGCTCATATGAGGGACTAAATAAAGACTGTGAAGTTGTAACACATTGAATCAGTTTACAGTAATGAATTTGAGCAGCTGCCGTGTGGCGCCTGAGGGGGAGCAGAACTTCAGGAAAAATGATGCATCAGGCCTGTGAGAGGTAAGCGTTGGACAAGTTCTGGAAAAGTCAAGATTAACTGACATATTGCTCTTTTTCTAGCCTTACACCAGTTTTGAGACAACATTCATCTTCAGTGAGGCTCAGACATGCAGTACGTTACAACATGGTCGGTTTCAGACTGGGTAAGTACACAGCAGAAGTATCTGTCTGCACCTTCTCTAAATTTGGAAACATTGGGATTGGTACAAAAATGTATTTTAGTACAACATTGTGATGATTCAGCATACACAGTTTGGGATTATGCCACCATTGAATACTGTACTGAATAGAGACAAAAAAAGGCCTTTCAAAAACACAAAATATGAGTTGAAATACTAATAAATTCTAACCACAATGATCCATTTCTTTTTCTTCTTCTTCTTGCAGCAGGAAACACAAACAGTGTCAACAGGTCTACTAACCACAATGTGGTTGTTGCTAAGCAACACAATCACTGTATTTGTACATTACTTTAATGTGTCTCTTCAGTAAAGGCATGTGCACTTCTTGTGTATTTGCATTACACATGTAACCAGAAAGATCTAGATAGACATCAGTGATAGTTATTGTATGTCATTAAAATTCTAATGACCTATAAATGGGAGCGACGCAGCGGTGAATTTGCCCAGCGATGTGCTTAACATCAGCTCTCGACAAGCGTCTCTATCAGATTCTTCTGTCAAAACTGAAGGTCGAAAACATCCAGAACAAAAGAAATGTTTTCTCCTCCAGGGTTGTAAACAACATCGTTTTCTCACAGAACTCGAGACGTCGTTTTTTTTTTCTCGTGTTGTGTCAGACAACTGTTGTAAGGGGGTGTGGCTCATGTGGAAATGCTGTGATTTCCATCATTCTGCTGACATTAAGAGTAAGTAACTTTTGTGTTCTTGTTAGCTTGGGAAAATTAACATATGTCTCTGTATTTCAGTGTAGTATAAGTCAAAACTCTGCTCAGCCCTGCTAAAATAGAATGTGCAATTTAAATCAAGGTGCGGCTGGATGACGTTGTATATATTGTTTTATGTTGATGTTTCCATTCGAAAAGACAGAACAGACGAGAAATCCCCCTGCTGCTTTCTCATTCTGTTCTGCCTTTTAGACCTTTATTTGTGACATGTGATGTTTGGCTGCAGTTTGTTCTTTGCAAGGTCTTTGTGACACCAGAAATCATGATGAACTTAGACGAAAACAGTTTTTAAGTGCAGTGTGATCAGCTGATGGTTCCCAGAAAGTGATTTTTGTCAACACTGAGCAACTACTGACCTCTCTTACCTCGGAGATCAAAACTGGAGCGCCCAGCACAAATTAAATTCAAGAGGGAATCATTAGGAAAAAGGTGCCGGAGTGGACAACCCTGAACGATCAGTTATATTTTTCCTTCAGTTAAAGCAATGCTTTGCTGGGTCAGTCACATCTCCGAGGCACAGTTTTTGCAGTACAACCACGGATTTGTCAGTCATCTCTCTGTCAGATGAAATTATGCTTTATATTTTTTTTTCTTCTGTTCCCCAAACGGGAGATGTGATGACAACTTTGGCCACGCTTGAGAATTCCCCAGTTTTCAACACTGAGATAGTGGCACTGTTCTCCCGCTCTCTCTCCGGCCACTTGTTTTCCTTTCATTTAAGATGAAAAAAAAGAGACTCCTTAATACATCCTCGAATGTCACACGTACTCCTCTTTCCTCCTGAAAAAGTCTGCATGCCTTGCAGACAAGCACTTGGCTGAAATTCAAAGAGTGGTGCAGTTTAGAATGATAATCACCTCACTGTGGATCTTTGTGACACCCTCCAGTACCACTGACGGATGAGCCGTTTGATCTGAGAGATGACAGATACTATCAGAATTAACACGCCCAACCCCCCCCCCAAAAAAAAAATTATACCCCTGCTGTCGTAAAGTCCGGTACATGAGCATGATTTGTCGTCAAAGGGGACAGCAGGGGTGTCTTTTTAATCAACTGGTAAAAAGGAAACCCTGCTGTCAGCTGACAAGAGGGAGGAGAGCGGATTGTCAGATTTGAATCCCTCACCAACATCGATTTTTTATTGAGATCTCTATGAGGTGAACTGAAATGAGCTTTAGATTTCAATCATTCCCAGGCTTTGGATTTGGAGTTTCAAAGAAATCTGATAGCACACACAGAGGATTAACCTCATGAATAATGATGACAATGTGACTAAAGGTTTAATTAGTATCTTTTTAGCACAGCAGAGTCACACAGACAAATGTCACAGTGTAGCAACAGACAAGGGCAGAGATTCAATCAAGCTCCATATCAGATGTCAAAGATCCAACACAATACTAACTGTCCAGAACTCACATGGAGGGATATTAAAAGCTGCAGCAGGCAGGGTTTTTATTGGAAAAACTAAACTGCAGGAAAAGAAGAAGGAAACAAACTTGAAGTGTCTTCACATAATGAAACACAGTACATTGCAATTAGCAGATGAAATATTTACATTCGTAGCCAGTGTTGTTCGACTCCATGTAGCACCAATGCATTCTAACATAAGCAGCTAATGTCCCAGCCTATAATGGTAAACTGAGCTGCTTCAGGTTTGAGCTTTCAGTGAGTAAACAGCAAAGTAATTTATTTAAGCCTTCACATCTGACATCAGAAGTTACAGACTGTTACATGCCTGGCTTTGTTTTTCTATGATGTGATCTAGCAAATGGTGAGGGTAGCGAGGACATATACCATGCGTTTTCAGGATTATACATGCATCTGCAAATAATTTATACTTGTCCAACTCCATACTGTGATCAAGAGACAGCTGAAAAATGCATCTCCCTCACATCGTTAATGCTACCGTCATGGCTAACTCTGCTTATCTGAGGTGTTTTAGTATCCATTTGCCTAGAACTGCATCTATTTAATCAAACATGCACTGCAGCCACCAACACTCAATCCTACATATATTAGCAGCAAGGAAAGAGAGGTTCTCATAATACAGTTACTGCTTTTAATATCTGTTCAACAGCTTTGAACACTAACTTACACAACCAAACACAGCTCAGCGCTACAAAGACATTTTTTTGCCAAGAAAGTGTCAAGTAAAATTTCTAGTATTGTCTTACAATCTGCAATAAATGATGAAGAAGAGAAAAATACCATATCATGGCAGACAAACCGTTCAGTATCACAACCGACTTTCCAGTCTTCAGACGTTACCTCGTGCTGACCAAACAAATGCAGCCTCTCTTTGACATTATCAAACAATATGTGTATGAAAACAGAGAGCATCTTCTCACATCTTCTACACCTTGTTCGTCCCAAGTTGGGCAATGGAGGCTGGAGCCGATCCAAATATTGACCCCGATACATGTTGCGCCATGAACAGGAGGATCATGGGTATAGTAGACAGAAGAACTCCACAGCCAACTTAAAGTCACCAATCACTCTAAGACGTATGTTGGAGACACACACCCCACACATGGCCGGGATTTGAACCCTTGCTTTGAGATGACCCGTGTTAAGCACTGCAGGGCTACCGGTGCTCCAGATAATATAAACATCATCTGATGTGTCAATGTGATTTTGTGGTAGTCTAATTGAGGAAAGTACGTGTATGGAAAGGTAAGCCGCTACACATACAGGTACATCTCAAAGAATTAGAATATATCATGAAAATGTTCAACATTGTAAGCCATAATCATCAACATTTCAAGAAATTAAGGCTTGAAATGTTTCACTCTGTCATGAGCCTATTTAATACATTAGCTTGACTTTATGAAATGAGTGACAAAAAATATTGAACATTTTCATGATATTCAAATTTTTGGAGCTGTACCTGTAGATGCACATCTAATGTTTCACTTGCTAGAATCTTGATTTTTGCTTTACAAAAAAAGAAAGAACATTAAAAAAGCCTAAACTGCCTGTGCTGGAAGGGGCAACATCTCAGTTACCAGTGATAACAGAAGGCTAAATCATATAGGATGAATCCAATACGACATATAATTAAGACTAATTCTACGCTCATAGGTGCCAAGTGATAAAAGTCCTGTCCAAGTTGGAAAAAAAATACAGCTGAATTCTACTAAACTGAGAACTTCCTATTGGGATAGCAAAGGATTTTGTGGACCAATACTGATGCATCCCAAATAAAATATATACACTGTGATTTACAATAAACCAACCTGATCATAGTTAAGACTTAACATATATTACATTACTTAGCAATGTTCTTTTTGGTTTGTTTTTTTAAAATCTATTTGGTGTTCATATGGACGATTGTATCAATAAGATTTAACTTGAGTCTTATCAACCGTATAACAGGCGACTGAGTTCCAAGTTGCAACATCACACTCCAAGTGGTGGACTCCAAGTGGTGAAAGATCAACCGACTCCCGTCTACCATTTTTACGAACACACCACTGCAGTGCAGTGGAAAATCAGATGCGTCCCAACCAGCTTACCACACATTAAAATAACACTATAGGAACATTTTGACCTTTGAAAGGTGGCGTAAATATTGGAGCTGCTGGGGTTTACGCGCTGATGTGACTTGGGTTTCCAATTTACTTTCATGAAAGGAATAAAATATGTGCATTGTACGTCAGGCGTACACGCAGTTATATCACCCGGCTTTTATCAAACTACATTGCAAAGAGCCGGTTCCATTATGCGGAGTGAAAGAAAATGAATACACATGTTTGGAGTCTAAAGGCAAACATAACTCCTATTGTGAGGTGCCACATTGACGCATTACTTTGGAATTCTGCCGGCACGGCTCCCAACATCGTTCACCACACAGGTTAAATTAGAGGCAGGTCAATGTCTTTAAGTGTGGTAAATGTGGTTCCGGCTTTGCTGTCCAGTCTTGGTCAATTGACATGTTTCAACCTTTCCAATTACATGCAGGTTCTAAGGAGCGCACGTATAAACACTTGGACGGTCTAAGCCGATTTTCCCCTTCGCTTCAATCCTAATTGAGTCTCATCGAGCTGCTGATTGGATCCTGATAGGACCTGCTATCATCTGATTGCTTGCCAGCTCTAATTTCTTTTTCTTTTTTTTCCCCAACTCTAATTAAATCAATTGGCAATGTTAAAGAGATTTATTACTACTAAAGTCTTTTTAGTAATTCCACCGAGCACAGGCATTTATTCAACATAATCTGGACCCTAAAGTGAATTAATATGGCACAATAACGTGATTTATAATTACAAAAAAAAAATTGTCGACATTAAATTATTTCTGCTTTATTGTGAATCTTCAAAGAAGAATTATCGGAGGCTCGAAATTAAAATCCTACTTTTGCACCCGATGATTTAAGGACAGACTAGTCAGGCCTCAATAAGTGGTCGGACTATAAAAACGTATTAAAAACCTCCCAAATTGGGCATTTTTAGTTGTTTTATCCGCTTCATGTTTGCGAGAACTGCTTTTAAAGCAAAGTGAAAATCAGCAGCTGGATTTAGCGACTGTGCTGACGGAAGTGAAATCAGCAGGCGGTGCTCGGATTGGTTTACGATGCCCTGAAACACAAAAACAATCACTCCATTTGTCACGCTCAAATTCCTGTGGAGAGATACTTCAAATTTCCAAGGCATAGAGTCTGTACATCAGAAACTCATTACACGCTTATTACTAGGCAATTAGGCAGCAGCGAGCATGCGAGCCAGCTCAAGATGTATTTCACACTACTTCTGCAAAATAATAGGGTAAAAATAAAAAATAAATGAAATTTTGACACTGTATGTGCTGGTGGGGTTGTTTATAACTTTCATTATGGTGTGACTCTGCACCTCAGATTTTTCTCCGCAGCTCACTGAAAATGTGTTTGGGCATTTCAAGAGACAAGAAATGAAAAACTAAATCACAAGAAAGAAACCAAAGTGTTCAATACCCATTCAAGAACCTTGTTGACCATCCGGCCATGTTTTAGAACGCTTCAGATGGCGAGCAGCTTGAGAATATTCCAGCTGACTTTCAATGAAAAGCAGTAAATTCCTGCAAAATACCGACACCAATCTGGGGTTGTTTTTTTTCGGTGTGTAGTTTGAATTTCTTCCTGAGTCTAAAATTGGCAAACAATCATGTTCAATAAACATCCTCTGTGCTGGTGGAAAATTTCAGGAGAACCTTGGATCACATTTTATGACTATTAAACTCAGAAAATGAGGAAAACCCCAAAGGATTCACATATGTTTTGTTACCACTATATACCATTATATATTAACCATTAATGTATACTTCAACTTTTGAGAGTCAGAGCTACTTCAGTGATACCTTGTAATGAGAGGGGCTACTTTTACAAACTTCATGTTGCTTGTAGTAACGATGGTTCTAACACTTTATTGAAGATAATTGCCGACATTAGTTATTCGCTTCGGTCCATTAAGTTTTGAAAACTGTTAGGAAAAAAAATACATAAATATATACGGCGTTCTATTTTAAAGTACCATGCAATAGCATACAATGATGTTGAAAGCAGTAACATTTGGATGCGCAATGAATATAAGTACTTAGATATGTTAATGACAGAAGAATTTGTTGTGTTTTTTCTTGTCCCAGCAGAACTTAAAAAGCAAAGTTGGTTTATTGTGTTTTCACTCATTTGCCTTTGATTTCTGTGCATCTGTCTTCCGCCATGTGGCCATCAACTTTTCCAATTATATGCATTTTCAATTCCATTATATGTTGCATATACATACGGGAAAAACAATCAATTTACAACAGAATGTGTGAATCTAAACTGCTAAAAATGCAAAAATGTAAAGGCCTGAGCGCTTTCATAACGTGAAAAATGTATTAGTTTAATTCTTTAGGAATCAATCTATTATCTAAATGGGATCATTTCAAATGGGATCAAATCAAATTTAGTTCTAAATATAGATCATTTTGGTGGTCTGCCCAAACCCAAGCAAACTCCAGTTATAGATTTAAAGTAGCACTTCCTGGAAAGCCTCTATGCTGCTCCTCTGTCTGTGGACTTTGTTGTAATGAGGCCCGGGGAGGCTTAAGGCGGCATATTCGTTCTCCCTGTAGTCCTTTCTGCTCTGCCCCTTCATCTCATCCACTAATCCTCTCTTTGCAGATTCCCAAGGTAAGGTAAACTGAAGGAACAGTGCAGTGGTTGCAGTTCACCAGCGCATGTTAGCCAACACTTCTGATATGGCTTATTGTAATTCGTCTCACATGGGAAAGCTGACTTCAGGACATCCAGGCGGTCTTCATGTTAAAAGAGTTGGCAGTTCAATTGTGGTCGACAGTTGTGTATATTTTCGGGAGTTTCAAGCACTTGGAAGTTTTCCTTTTTTTATCAAAAAGTAGATATTGTTTTTGTTCATGTGGAGAGTTTTTAATAAAGCATTTAAATCTGTGAATGGGATCAATGTAGGAAGATGTAGAAGATAGATGGATGGACAATTCTTGACGGGTGTCAATGTTGAAATATTAAATGAACGTCTCATGCAGTCACACGTGCAGCAGGAACGATTCGTAACTGTCAAGTCAACACGGTGAATGATTCAAAAACATCGGGACATATAGTATAGCTACATGGATGTGTGCATTTGTATTTTTACACATGTAGAGTAAAATGAGTGCAGCATTGTGTTCACTTGTTCCGTTTTGAATCATTAGCCAAGGAGGTCACTAACTTGTGTATTTGATATGTAAATGAAATACAATTGTTTATGTGGGATTAGGTTAAGAGCTTTGTTTTTGTCTATGCATGTGACTGATATGCAGATCAGATTGTGTTGTAGTCCCAACTACCTAATCTGAGACTGAGTCAAGACCAGCACCAGAGTATCTCCAGACCAAGACAAGATCAAGATTTTAAGGGGCCGAGACCCCACTTAGTTGCCACTGTTCAGAGGCATTATTATAATTTTCTATGCTATTGCTATTAGGGGGAATTATGCACTGTGAAATCAGCCCAGAATGGTGAAACCATCAACAAGAAGGATGGTAACGTCCCGATATGCTAAAAGGAGAACATACAGGAGAAATAGCCTGTAATGTGGCACTTGGTGGCACTAACATAATCCTTGTGTTTGTTGTCATTTCTTGGAAAGCTTTTCATTCAGCAGGTGGACAGATTCATTTTGTTTTGTGAACAAAAATAGACCAACAAATGATTGCTATTTAAAAAGAAAGGTTAGCGGTAGTGTCAAAATGTTATTAACGTTAATATTTTGCAGTTCACTTTCATATATCGCTTTCTCTGCAGTTGCTACATCCATCAGTAAGTTCATGTACAGGCATGCTCACCACGTCTGATCAATAATCATCAGCTCCTTATCAAAAGGTTGACACCAAGGAATGCTTGAAAATAGATTTCCTTTAACTCTCTGCTCCATAGCACATTAATTATTCCCCTACATGTTGCCATCCTCTGAGCCACATTACGAAAGCCGCAGTTGGAAATTACTTCACAGACATATGTCTTGCAGATCATAAAGTATTCTGGATTACAATGTAAGAGATTCAATTCCCCAACAGAATAAAACCGATTTAATACATAATGGCTGTATGACAATGGAAGAGAAATGTGCAACTTTCAAAAGGAGACTATTATGGAGAACAGCATTTAGTTTGCAACTGTATAGAGGGTGCAATACAATGTCCCACAGTTTCAGGGAACCTAAGAAAATCCCAGCACAACCTCCCCACTGGATTTTTAATGCGTTATTTAATAAAATACCATCATACAGTTTGCTTGAAGCATTTGTTACAGTGTAATGTATCATTTGTGTGCGTGAATCCATGACTCACACTCGTCTCTGTGGTTATATGAGATGCGGTGCAGATAATGACAGAGTCTGGCTTTACAAGTCGAAGCAGTCCATGGACATTTTGAAATAAGTGAAAATGCATTACAATTCTGGGCCCAAGAGGCCATCTGATGTAAAGGTTGTGTGTTCTTCATGTGCAGGTGTGCTTTGTAATGAGATTTACATTCATATACCACTTCAGCAGGTTAATGTGTATGACTCTTTACCTACAAGCTCAGTATGAATTTGGTCACTGGTAGAGATTTTGACTATACCGGCCTAACGCGACAGCGCATGTTGATGATGTCATCAAACTGCACCTGTTTTGGTCGACAGGATGACAGCGGCGATAAGCCGCTTAAACGGGAGGAGTAAAAGGCAGTCGCAAAGAAGACAAGTGCAATGTTAGTCATATGGACCTGGTTTGGATTTAAGGAGTCAGCTGTTTGCAAAGACACCACCGCCGCAAGTCTCCACCTTCATAGCAGAGTCCTGCACTGGGTCAGGTACTCGCAAGTACTAAGGTAAACTACAGATAACACCCCGTACTGAGCGAACAAATCGGCGTGCACTGGCACATTTTGACTGTTAGCAAACCCTATGAGCGAACAACCTGCCAAACACGGCTGGACCCGATTATCTGAATATTTAGTCATCGTGGTGGTATCCGCATCTTCATTTTGAGATCCGAAAAATTGCTGCAAACCACCCCCCCAAATCCCCCTATCGTTTTTTTTAAACATGTTTTGCACAACAAGTGTTCTTAAAATAGTATTTTAGACTTTTTTAAAGTGTTCATTCTGCTGAAATGTATCTGATGTCTGAGTATGTTCAGAAACAGTCATTTTGACACGCGTGTACACACACACACACACACACACACACACACACACACACACACACACACACACACACACACACACACACACACACACACACACACACACACACACACACACACACACACACACACACACACACACACACACACACACACACACACACACACACACACACACACACACACACACACACACACACACACACACACACACACACACGTGATTTTCTTTGACTGTAAAAACAATGTATTTTCCTGCCGTGGACCACAGAGATTAATCTTATGTAAAATGATGATTTTTTTATAATGCCCAATTGTGATCCACCGACTATTGCCTCCCACCCTACATTTGTGACATAGATTATGTGTTAATTTTTGTTCTTTTGATTACTTCTTGTTTTCTGTACTCTATGTTTGCACTTTACAGATTATCCTGCAAGTTGTACTTAATTTTGTTGTTTTTTTCATAATTGGTTTATTACTTAATCTTTATGTAATCATGTTTTTTTTTGTCTGTTTTGTTCCTGTTTTGGCCAAGTCTCCCTTGAAAAATATCTATTTTTTATCTTTTCTGGTTAAATGAAGATTATAACTCAAAGAGGCATGGATTGGATAAATGGATGTGGGTCAGGTGAAAAGTATCTACTCACCATGATGAGGGGCAGATTTTACTCCCACTGGCAACGCAGTTAATGTAAGTAGGATACATAGACTACCTCATTCTCACCTTGGAATTTAGTAATAGGGCATTTCACTGTTGGTTGTCAGTGCAACTTCATGTGAAGGAATCACCGATAACTTTTAGAGCACATTTAATTTCCAACAACAGCTTGTTGTTTACTGAGTGTTTGCCCCCCTTAGTTCTTCCCACAATGCAGGACATCTTTGATGATTTATGAATGAATCATGCGTTTTCATGTGTGGCGTTATCTAATTCAGGCACTGCCTTTGATGGAAGTGCACTGGGACTGTTCCAAAATTACATAACTTCCACCAAATGCACCCAAACATTTACAGAGTATACAGCATATGTGGAGGTTTTCTGTGGTACAACTTCAGAAAACTGTGCCTGCTGTGAAGCAGGAATTTCAGGCACACACGTTTCTGATCTCCCCCTTGACAAATCTCTTTGATGGTGATTCGCTTGTCTGTTTGCATTCACAGCAACTGTCTTGAATTTTGTACAAGTCAATTTTCCCGGCTCGTATGCAAGTGGCACTTTAAAATTGTCTCATTTCCTGCCTCAAACTGTCGAGGGGTAGAATCCAAGATGTCATGGTTTAAATAATTATACCTCAGGAAGTGGCATGATGACTTTGTAGCCGTCACTCAGGCTTATACTGAATTATATTTAAATTTTCATTTGTGTTGCAGATTTTCTTTGTGTTTTGCTCAATTTTTGTCCCACGGTTACTCGAGAGGCGAATCAGGTAGAGATTCAAGTTGCATTTATTCCTCCCTGGGTGAAGTCTGTTGGCATCTTCGATTGCAAAGCGAATGCTGCGGCGTCAGGGAAGGGTTTACTTTCTCGACCTCGCCCCTGTTGAACTTATCAATGTTCATAACAAAGCGCCACTGTGACTAAGTGGATCAAAGCTTTAACAAAACAGCGGCTCACTTCTACTTAGCTCCGCATGCTTTAACACATGAAATAACACATGAGAGAATAAATATTTATACTATGTAAATCTGTTGAAATGTGCGCTTGAGGCAAAACGTAGCACGTGTTGAAAGAAGTCCCACTGAAAAAAATGTGACTGTTTATTCAATACCACTGCTATCTCATGTTTAATTACAGTACATGTCCAAAATGACAAATATATGAGCTTGTTATTTTTTTTGTTTGTTTTTTTTTTAAACACTTGGTCAATGTCCAAGCAAGTGTGACATTAACCCACCAAACCTTTCCACACACACACACACACACACACACACACACACACACACACACACACACACACACACACACACACACACACACACACACACACACACACACACACACACACACACACACACACACACACACACACACACACACACACACACACACACACACACACACACACACACACACTCCTTTAGCTGCGAGCTGACATTATAATTCACACTAATTATTTGTGACATTTAGATTTACAGTGCTGGCCATCCCTGTCATCTAAAAATAAACACACACCTCAAAAACACCATCCAGTGTAAATTTATTCTGCTGCTTGAGAGATTCCAATATGCATCATCAGATCAGAGGAACTCCAGTAAAGTGCACTCTTGTACTGAGTAAAGTAGACTGTTGTACTGTGCCAAATGAGATCTGAAGTCATGATTGAGCTGTTCAAACTGAAAACAATCATAAAGCACCAATGTGGTGAAATCTTTAAAGAAACGGCAGTACATTTCCTAAAGGTTAACGCTACAGAGTGAATATAGGACACTGAAATAACGAGAAAAAAAACCAAACACTTTTTTGTCGGACATGGACTTCTCAATTCTCTCTGCCTGCAGCAACATCTTGAAACAAAATCTGCTGCACCCCTTTATGGCACCGAGACTGCACGCTTTCAGCAAATACCAGCAGCAGATGGTGAAAGGAGCAAATGCACGTTAGCTCGTAGCAAACTCAAGCTTTGTAGTGGTCTTCAAAACAAACAATGCAGGATAGTGGCACAATGCAAGTCTGGCAGGCAGGAGTAAGGTTGTGTGGAAAGTGCCTGCATGCCTGAGTTTATTTTAGAAACAGTAGCACTGATAATCTGGCAAGAAAAAGAGGTGACCAACACGTAATCATTTGTTTATTGTGTATTGTAAGAGGAGTCAATGATTTGCTAAACATCAGGTATAAGACATCTGTAATTTTGTTTTTGGATTCTGTGTTTTCATTTCAGAAAACTTTCATGTTCACACAGCAATGTAATGAAAACGATCACCGTTTACACAGTAACGACAGACACTGCAAACAATGCAGTTTTCATGTTGGGCCACTAGTAGGTGCCGTTTGTTTTTGGAATGAAACCACACACACACAGGCAGAGAACAATACGCTATAAACATTGACGATGTTCAGAACACGGATATTCGGATGGACGCGACACGAAGTTGGATTGCCATCACGGGTGACTCAACTGTTTGTTTTAAAAGTTCCACTTTGGGAGATGTTTTTAAAAAGTTGCATTTTCAGTGGTTCTGAGCACTGCTGTTGTGTAAACGGGTCCCCAAGACACAATGAAGGTTTTCTATTTTAGATTATTTTTACAAAAAGATGGGATGCCGCCAAAGGTAAACATGACCATGAATAAAGTTTTACTAAGATGAGGCCCCTCCCATCATATTCAAAACACCCTAATATAGTTCTACAAATCATCGGTTTTCTTAATTTCTCCATCTCTGTTGTTTTTGTTTTATAGTGAATGAAATATATTTATGAGACCAACCTCGTGAGAATTGGAAATATAATTTTTAATGGTCTTGCTATCAAAAGACTGCAATGACTTTGACCGATCATTGTATTTAAGAGCGAAGAAATGGTGGAGGAAAACAGGGGATGTTGTATAATGACGAGCAGAGCAAAGCAAGGCTGGCCTGGGGCAAATGATCAGGCCACACCCCTGCTTTCAGCTACCCTCAGCTGTGAAAAAGTATTTCAATATCTTTAGAGACAATACAGGCCATTGACTAGGACCATGTTTCTACCATCGTCTGCATCTCTTTATCCAATTAAGGGTCACGATGAGGGTGGATTTGATCCCAGCTGACTATGGACCTAGAAGGTCCACCTTGGACAAGTTGCCTTTCCATCACAGGGAATACACAAAGAGACAGACCGGTACACATACTCAGTCACCATTTAACTTCAAATGCATGTTTTAGAGAGGGGAGGACACCAGAGTATGCTCACAGGGAGAACATGCAAACTCTCCACAGAAACAACTTCATGTCTGGACTTACATTAAGAAAGTTTTCACTGTGATGCAAGAGTATAATCTACTACAGCAGCATCCAGCCTTTATAACATACAGTAGATTCATCAGCCTAATCAGTGGCTAATGGAAGACATGTAGCCATGGGGTTCACACACAAGTCAGGGACCCGGCCCCCAACACCACCAGGTGGGGGGACGACTCCCATCCTGGAAGCTCCACCCTGGAATATAACGGTCTACTTCCATAGTCAGGATGACTGGAGATGAATAAATGAAACACAAGACTTTGAATCATGAAATTAACAATCAAACGATTTGTGTTTTATGTTGAGGGTTTTTACAATAATCCACATGAATGTGTTGTCTTATAAATAACTAAGTACCTTTTGATGTCTTCATCTAACTTCAATGTAAAAGCGTCATGTAATGTTTGATCCTGTTCACATGGTATTGCCATTCTAGTCCAAGTCCAGTCCATCAGTATTCAGTAATATGAGGATCAGGTTTCTGGTCACACCAGTCCACTGTTCATGTGATATTTGAGTTCAGCTGTCATCATAATAACTGCAGCAGAGTGGATAAAATTGGATTTTAATTATATTCCAAACTGCGACTCCACTTTAAGCTGTTCGTCTAGTGTCACTGCAATGAACAGAACAGAGCCTTCATTTACTTTCCTTGTCACCAGCACGCTCTTCAATGACACTCTGTCAATTATTATGCCCTCCATCAGTAATAGAACAATGTTAATCATTTATTAATTCGTGAAAAAGGAAAATTTCATTTTTCTGAAGGTCGGAGGTCAGACTCCTGCACAGAATGGCACCCTGAAGCTAGAAAGGAATTCAAGGACACTTGAATATTCAATTCAGGATATGGAAGTGGGGTCCAGTAATTATGGCCAGAGACCATCAAGAAGGTTAATAAGTAAAGGAAAAGACAGTGTATATTATCATATACCCTCTTCTTTCCTTTTGAATCAATGACTGAAACTGTTGTTTTGGAGAGGAGGATTCAGTCATCCTCATGACTGGACTCTGATCTCTGGTCTCTTGCCAACTTTGCTTGCACACCTTGAACGCATTCCTTATAAATGTTGACCTTCATATCCTTCAGGAAAATGATCTCCGACAAGATCCTGACTTTTCTACTGAGAAGACCAAATGGCATCCAGATATTTTGGTTAAAAAAAAAAAAGAGTGAAATGACTGACAACTCTCTAAAGGTGCGCATTAGAGCCACAATGTAAAAATGCAGCAAAATGTTTGCTAATAACTGCGACACCAGACACTGCCTCAGTACATATAAACTTACTTGTTATAAAGTAGCTCATCCTGCAAAAGATAAACACCTCGCATTATTAACTGTGCCATGAAAGAGTACTATTGCAGATTTAATTCATACAAGGATGGCCCAGTAGTATTCCTACATTGTCACGTAACACCTCTACGTGACGTTAGGGAGCAACGACCATTATGAAAAGCACATTACCCATTGAGATGGTGCAGATTTTGTAACCAGTGCTGACCTGCAGACGATACAGTGAGGGAACTATCTAATTCCCTTCATTTGTCAAGGGGCACCTCACAAGCATTACTGGTGCTATACAGGCCTAGAGCATGAGCAAAAGCCATATTCAAGACTCGGTAAACAAGCCGTTTCAGGGAGAGTTCAGTTTCTTTTTAACCAGTTTCCTTTTTTCAACATTTCAGCATTCACAATACAGCTTGTGAAACCAGTTGTAGGGAAGCAAAGGTGTCTAAGAGCTGAAAACAGAATACTAAGTGTACAAACTCAGGAGGATTTTGAACAGTGGCTCTTCCACCGTTAGAATTCCGTCAGAATCCGTTCGGTCAAATATTGAGTTGAAGTTAGTTTAACCTCCGTCACTGTCCACATTGTCTCACTTGTTTCAAACTCATCTCCAGTGCAATGTGCCAGAGGCGATGGCAGACGTCAACGCTCTTCAGGACCGAGATGAAGACAGCAAAGCAGTTCTGCCTTCAAATATCAAACGCACGAAACATCCGCACCATCTGACTTTGACATTATGTGCATGGACCTTCTATTAGTCAGGTGACGATATGTAGTAACTTCCATATTTGATATTGTTTCTACCAAATGACTCATTAAAATCTCACTATAGCTCGGAGCCCCTGAAAATGCAACTTCTTGAAAATGACTCTCAAAATGTAACTTATTAAAAACACTCCAGCTGCTTCTTCATGTAAAAGGGGAAAACCATAATTATTTTTGAAATCCTATGACTGCGCATATGCACCACAACTTTAGTAAATACTTCCTCTGCACCTGCACAAATAGATGGACAATAACGGCAATTAGAATCACATGTAATAGCAATACAACTACATCGTCTGTCCACACAAATGTCCCTGTATTCACCATGGTTAATATTCATAGCATTTTGTCCTCCATGCACATGTGTGTGTGTTGTTTCATTACAAAAACAAACTGCACCAAACACCAGAACTACAACGTGTTCAGCATTTCTGCAGGCCACGGGGAGAAAATGTAAACTCTATGCTGAAAGGATCCCAAATTCACAATTTTAAACGGATTTTTCTCACTTTGACATGATAGTATTGATGTTACTGAGTATTATAACCTCTTGAATCAGTTTAATGCTTCTCTAGAGAAAGTATTTCATATAAATGACAAAGACATAGGCTTCAGTGTTCAATTATTCCAGAAGTTTTGTGGATGTACGCACGACTCCACCACTCGACTTGCTAATTATGCTTTTTTAAAGCACCATTGCTTTTGTTGTCCATTTAGTTTTGGCCCTGAAACACTCACAGCATCACACCAGTTACTAAATTCAGAGCATGACTCTTCCAGCCTGTGACCAATGCTCAGCCTTCCTGTTGAGCCACATCGTCACCGTGACCTTTAACAATCACACTGACCAAGGCGGCCGGAGGTGCACTCTCCTCTCTTGGGGAAAAAACTAATTTTACTTTCTTTTAGTCTTCCTCTTGCACAATCACATTCATAAAGACAATGTTTCCATCTTCCTCCACTGTGTTGAACAGCCTTTGCTACATTGCCACACTGCAGGATGTCACTGTCAAGGTGAGTTTCTTTCAAAATGAGCTACTTGTTCCTTGGTAAATTATGTAATGTCTATGTAAAAAGCTTTCAGACAAATGTTAACCTAATCGCGGTATTATTATGGCATTTTTTTGCACCTCAGAGGAAAATAGATTTCAAGCTTTGTGGGCTCCTTTGAGAATTAGCCTCTTGTGAAAAACAGACGGTATGAAGGAGACAGACTTGGCCTTATGGCTTTCAGAGGCACGTCATTAGTCTGCCTAATTAGATAATAATGACTCTGCTTTCCATTACAGGCTGCCGTAGTACACATGGCACTCAGAGCTATGGACCACCTTACCCATGCCAAGATGAGTCAGCTCAGCTGACAAAGTGGTTCAGAGATGGCCTGCTCCGCCACAGCTCTCTTCCTTTTATGTCTTTGTGATTACTCACAAAAATCGGTTGAGTTTTATCATTGTGCATCCTCAGCTGATGCCAGGGTCGGGCTACTTGAACAGAGGGATGAGGCAAAATCCAAGGACCCAAATCTTTGCTGCTGTATTATATCTGCAGAAAAAAAAAATGAGAAACACCTTTCGGTGTATTTGAAATGCTTCCTAACCCTTTAGCAAATACCCTTGCTGTGTTGCACCAAGTAGCGCGAGATCAGGAAAAGTCTGCTACCACTGTGATCATCAATAATGCACACAGACGGGTGTATTCACAGCAAAGCTTTGATTAAATGTTTTTGTCCTCTCATTTTTCCAAGCCAAAATTCTGAATTACAACTTTGCAGAATCTTTAGCGACAACAATTCATCCAACACAGATCTATGCTCTATTGTGTAAGCAATGGGCTAAAAGGTTCGCTTTACATTGTCTCCACTTAAATCTCATAAAACAGAACACATCAGATAGTTTTGGGGATGATATGTATTTCCAAAGATTTTTGAAATGTTCCAGTTAAAACACTGAACCTGGTGCAAGATACATCTATTTTGGAATAAATCAATGCATAACAGAACCGAGGGTGAAAAGAAAGCGTTAAGTATAGATCTTGTGAGAACTGGTTTTTTTTCTCTATGGCTAAGAACACATGAACTCTTAACCCAACGTTTCCCAAAGCGACGTTGAAGTGCTCAGCTCTATTATCCCATGCTCAGAATAGTTTAGGGCTACAAAGTCTGACTTAAAGTTTGCATGAGTAAATAAATGAAGAAACAGCCCTGCGCTGATTCAGGGTCATGTTCAGTGTGTATCAGGTCTGCAGTCATATCATTAGTACCTTCCAAAGGTGTGCAGTGAACCACTCAATTGAGGGTTATTACGTTAAAGTAAAACATTCAGAATTTATTTTAATTTTTTTTCCCAATCGTCATTGCTTCAAGATTGGTTCAATATATAAAAGAAAAATTACAACATAAAATATTTATTTACTAATCACTGAGGAGTTACAAAGCTCATATATCCCGACTGGATTTCTTGTCTCATGGCAGCACTTTGTTTTCTTACCCTTCTTGTTTTTTGAACCATTTGATTATTGAGCTTTTTACTTTTATGTCAAGACTGCTTTGATTTTTCTATAATTTGTTGTTTATCACTTGGTTTTTCATAGATGGATATAAATGGCAGGAAAAAAAAACAACAACCTTGGAATAAAGTATTTATTCTGTGGAACCAATAATCGTTGGAGTAATAAGTAGTTTAATGCTGTTTTGAGCTACAATAATTTGTTTATGACAGCTTCTTACCACTAAAAGCAGGGATGTCAAACACATTTCAGTTTATCTTCAGTGGGCCAGACTGGTAAAATAGTGCCATAAAAACCTTATACAAAGATAAGCCTTTATAATCCATTTATGTGATTGTCGTGAAACTCAGATTAAACATTTTGTTTGTTGACAACACCTCTGTAAATGTAAACCATTAACTTACTGTATATGTATTCCCAACATCCAGCTTTGTGTTTGAAAATAGCCTTGCCACTTGCAAGAAGGTGGTGTAATGGAAGGTCCCGTTGACACGACGTTTCCATTGACAACATCTAATCCGTGAAAAACAAGGAGTGTGTTTACGCTGCAGCAGCGAACACACTGACAGCGATGTAGTTAGTATGCCGTGCCATGGGAGGGCGCTGTTTCTTGTTTTAGTAATGAAACCACAGAGACATGTGTGCAGAGAACAATACACTATAAACGAGAAATAAATCATGAGAACCCAACATTTGAATGGACTGATGCTACCAGGGGTAAGTCTCAACTATAAAACTGCTGATAAGGACAATAAAACCAGAATACAGACCGCCAGTCATACCATTACGGGTTATTTACAGGCGCATGAGCAAAAGGAACTATTTTCAATGGGAAGGGAGGGGGAGAGATGCACATGCACAGTAACAGCGCTCCATAGCCTCCGGCAGTCTTTGCAGGGGGGAATCGCGACATTGAAAGAATCTTTCCACTTTGTGAACCGGTGTCATATAAACTGACCCCCCCCCCCCCCCCAAGAGTGAAGAAGGTTTTGCAGATACACTCATATTTGTTGTTGTGTAAACAGGGTGTAAGTCTGGCAGCCAGGAGTCAGTTTGTGTGGGAAATGTGTGCATACCTGAATTTAAAAAAAAACTGTAGCACTGATAGCCTGGCAAGAAAAGAGCTAAACAGGGGTGTTTATTGTGTTCCTGCATCTCATTAAAATCCAGAGCAAATAGCTTCAGTCTTAGTGGAGACCATTATTTTATAGATGCTTTTTTATTGTAATTAAATCAAACTAAGTAAAAGTAGTCTACATTGCTTTATGGCATGTATTGTTTAAGGATTGTTAGACCAGCCTTGTAGGATCAGTGTTAAATGTAAATTAAAAATGACATACTGCAGTGATAGAAAAACAGATGGCCAAACAGTGACTTACCATGTGTATAAGTGAATCTTTACTAATAAGTAGGCATAATAATGCCTTGGTTTAAAATGTCATATATAATAATAACAATATTAATAATAACAACTTTATTTGTATGGCACTTTTTAAAATATTGTTACAAAGAGCTTTTACATTAAAACCACAGTACAATTACAACAACAAAATACAGAAATCAGAAGAAAAAGAGCAAAAACAGCAAAGAATTTCACTTCATAAAAGCCAAGCGATAAGTGAGTTTTAAGACCAGACTTAAACGAGTTTGCCTGTCTGGAACGCCCTGCCAGAGGAGCTCAGAATCAAGGAGCCTGTACAGTATTTATATCCCCTTGTGCTTTGAAAAGCCTATTTTTCATACAAGGATAATGGACTATCCACTGGTATGGCAATACCACTGATTATTAAAAGTAACAGCAAAAAGATTAATGTAATATATATTTATATTAACACATTTTTATATATTAAAAAAAGTAGCGCATAGCAGGATGAATTATTTCTCCATCCTCCTACACAGAATTCAATAGCTTCAGTATGAATGTGATTCTGTGCTCATTGATTTTCTTTCATCTATGATCAAATGAAACTGTATTCTCTGTAAAGCTTCAACCGAAATACAACCTGTGCGTATTATGACAGCACTGTATATAATTTTATATATATATATTTCACATAGATTATACTGCCTGTATGGAGAATTCACAATGAAACCGGAGCCATCTGAACATCGCAGGCGCTTTTCATAAAGGAACTGAATATAAGTCGAGCTCACGTGTCCGGCACCTACTCACACTCAAAATAAATGCATCAGAGGAATTAAACGGTGTTTTCGCGATGAAAAACGACAACTTTAAAGAAAGTATGCAAGTGTGAATTTTTCATAAGCACGAAAGCTACCAGGGGGAGTGAGTGCTCGGGAGGAGTCACTCTGGGGAGAAATCCACTACAACGGGTTACAAATGAGTGGTTGTGTCGCCGATATGCAGCTGTGTGGCAGTGCACCGAGAAAAACGCAGGTTTAAAAGTGTCTGCATCCTCTGAGGGATGATATTTATTAAAAGCTGGTAAAAGCTTCTATGGAGAAGAAACAGCGATGTTGGATTGTTCCTCAAAGCATGTTTGTGTTTTGAAAACATCTGAAAATCAGTTGGAAAACAGTCGTTAGCTCAGAAAGGTCAGTGCATTGTTTCCTTTTTCTATGCGTGACTGCCCAACACAAATCCTTGGCGTTTTATTTTTTTTAACCGATAGCGTTTTGCTGCCCGCTTATCAGCCACATTGGGGAAAATCTATGATCATACATGAAGTGAGTGTTACATGTTAAAAATGTTGCGGTCAGACCTTTACATCTGACATCACAGGCACGCCAAATGGTTTTGAAGCCAAAGAGAAACATTTTACACTTCTTGTAAAAGCAGGCAAACTGTGTTTCCTGTCAATTACCCAGATAAAAACATTCCAATAATAAAAAGCTCTTTTGCCTGACTGCACATGCACCATGGGCATTAAGAAAACTGGATCTCACTTAGTGATCATATCATTATTTACCTAATCCTTGTCAAGTTATAAAACAGGTTTGCTCTGTTCAATTTAGAGGTGTTTTTATGATTATGGACCTCATTCAAAGAACAAAAAAAAAAAAAAAGACTTAAACATGCAGATTCAGTTCTTCAGGACATCCTCCCTGGAAGCCTGTTGTCGAATAATGTACAGAAGATAACAAAAACAAGCAATGGCAAAACAGATTTCCCTTAATTAGAAAATAAAGGAAACAACAAGACAAAACCACAGAAGATTTGCGTGAGGTGACAGAAGTAATGGATTAAACAGCATGTGTTAGTAATGGATGGATTACATATGAAAGACAAAGACACAGAAATGTAGCTCATGACAGACATGTTTTGTCACTGCATTCATACCACAAAATTAAAAGTACTTTCAAGTCAGTGCGGCACTCACTCGAGATAAAACTTGAATAAGAATAGATTAAAGTTGAAGTTGTGTTATTGAGAGGGGCTGTAACGTTTGCCCGGGAGACGTAGTCTGTCAGTAGGTTCTTCCAGTGAGACGGCTGCATGGTGCTTGTGGTTTTCCCGTTTGTAAGGATAGGTTCTTTTGAATGGAGACGCTGGCAGAAATCTTTTGTTTGTGTCTTCTAGATTCAGCGTTGAAACATCACCTTAAACACAAGCTGAGACATAGTGGGACATAGCAGGATGCCAGAGTGACGATCTGTGACTTGCAGCCAAAGCAGTTTGTTGATCATTGAGGTGGCATGAATAGAAGTGTAGGAACCCTTTTCTGTACGAACATCGAGTGAAATCTAAAAGAAAAAAAAAATAATACATTTGTGAGCTATAATTAATTATGTGGAGTATTTTATACCGTATGTATTGTATGTGTGGATTCTTGGTCATGAATAAATGTTGGAGATTTGAGTATCAGCAGTGATTCAGAGCATTGCAAAGTCAGACTTTGGTTTCAGGTTGATTTTGAATTGCACGGCTGATTTGAGCTGTAAATATTGTAAGTTTAGATTTATTTTTACTATGCTGTACCCTTGAACCAAGTGCAGGAATGAGAAACGTTATCAAAGCATTAGTTGGAAAAATGTATTGAGAAGCGTGATTTCCTTTACAGCCCATGTGTGGAGGTTCAGTGGCTTCTAAAGGAACTGGTTTGAGCGAGTCAAAGACTTTATTTGACACTTTGAGAAAAAGTACAGTGGGTACTGAGGCTGGAGTCAAATTAAATGTCCAACATTTATACCACTACTTCTTTGCGAATCAAATACAGCATGAATACAAATTGACCCTCCGCAAACACTCAGACTAAAGCCGAGTATACCAGTGTTTTAATGCAATAACAAAAGCTTCAGCTTGGACAGCCTGGTAGAAATTCGGCAAAATCACAAACTCCAGTCAGGCCTATTTACACGTAGCAAGAAACATTGATATTTCAACATTTATTTGCATTTGGGCCTTTCATTTACACGTAAACGAAGCTAGAAGCTATCTGAAAACTCTGGCCAAGGTGGAGGTTTAAACCCATCTTTACGTTTGCATGTAGACAGAGGAGACGGAGTTTAAACTCACAGGATGCGACAGAAGCATCATATGTGTGTGTGACCTGTGTTAAAGTAGTGTTTGTTTTACATTTGGGCGAATGCTTTTGGCTTGTTTGCATCTGCAATCACAAATGCTTTAATTATGTAGAGGACCAGAGGATTTATGCTCCTTGTTACACTGCCGCCTATAGGTTTGGCATGGTCATAGTAGCTCTTAACAAGGTTTTTAGCAAGCTTGTGGAAATTAACTTTATTATCATCTAGTCTGAACAATGTTATTTTTGAAAACAGAGCGGGAAATATCTAGTTTTATAATTACCCGGCTATGACTAAACATTGCCTGACGTAAAACAAATAACTAGACCATGTGTTTAATCTAAATTGAAATTTAATCTAAATTTAAAGGATATCACAATTTGATTTATTATGTCTTCATTCGCAAATTTGGCCAGTTGTGTTAACTTGAATGATCGAGACGAGCCCTGGAGTTTGTGTAAAACACAAAAAAGGGGCTTTAAAAAGTAAGACATGGCTTGACCAAACAGGAATGCCCTCATCATTCTAGCTCCCATCGGTCTCTTAATTTGAAAGTTTCAGTCAATCATATTGTGGTTTCCGGTGCCTGAAATGCTTAAGGCAATCATAACAGTAACATAACAGTTATTCTCCTTCACGCCAACAATACCTACACGGTTTTTATGACGATCTCATCACTCTCACATAGGTCAGTCCAAATAAATTGGCTTTTAATCACCTTGTCTTGATACTATGAAAAATATGGCGAACAATGTCTATGCTCCAATCCCACGTACATGCTTGTGAAAACGTGCATCAGAGTTCAAATTATCATTTACATAAGCGCTCATCAACGACATTGTCATGTTAGATAAATGTAGCCAGTATATGGCTGCCTTTGATGTAACGACCATGCTCATGTTACATTAATCACAAACGATAACGCCATTAATAAGACCTCATTACCATTTCAAAGACGGGCATAATGGCCACTGTAATATGGTGACAACAGTATAAATCCAAACAATTTAAGGGTCTGATTTCCTGAAATAATGTCCATTTCCACTGATGAAGTGAATGTTCCGCTTCAGCAGCCAGGCAGTGTTAAAAAAACCCCGAACCGTAACCTCGTCTACTAGACAAACGGGAGCCGGCCTCATCATACAATCACACAATCAATCATAACAAGACACAGGAGGGGCGATGATCATTACCTGCACAATCCAAACATTTCAAAAGCAGTAAATCACAGCAAATCATGCCAGCTGACAGAGAGTCATCTCACCCACAGGAAAAATATTTTGGTCAGTGTTTTCCTATTTAAATGCAAATTAGAAAACAGGATCCTCCCAGGCACCGAGCCCCTGGCCCAGACGATTAGTTCAATTAAATAGTTTCTATATAAAAGTCGTAGGACTGCTTGTGGCGCCAAACGTGCCATTTGTGATGGCCAAACAACAACAAATGCACCAAAATTCTACATTAGGCCAAACATTCTATAAAAACCAGCATGAAATGGAGCGTTTGGGCTCCCAAAATGAGTCGTCATTTGTCTGTTTGAGTAGATTAATTAGCATCAATTGTGAAAGAATATATCAGTTTATCACAATCATTCCAATGCAATCCCATTGAAATTGAATGCAATTTCATTTTATAGTATGAAAAATACCTTCGCATTTGTAAAGTGCAGCAAGATCTCTCTCTTTCCAGTAGCCAATCATTTGCATTTTTAAGTTTTAATTTTGTGCAAATCAAGAAGCCACCAATGCAAAAGAAAAACTAAACAAAACAAAGAAAAGAATAAAAGAAAGGAATAAAAGAAAAGAAAAGAAATAAGAAACTCATAGATAACCTATAGGATGACATTTTATCCCTGGATACCGCGGGTGGCTTTAAGACAGAAATTAATGTAGTGAACCAAGAATAAAGTCATTGTTCTTGTTGCACTTATTGCCTGTAGAAAAAAAAAAAAGCTGAGTACACAATTCAAAGGAGAATATGGATGTCCCCCGCATTTTCCCTCTGCACTTAATGTTTTAATGCCAAATGATTTCGCTTTGATCTTCATGACATTTTCTGCTGCATTTCTGTTGGATGTTATAATAGTTCAGACCCCCCCCCTCCCTTTTGATTTGCCCTTAAGGAATAAAAGTGATTGTGGTTAATCATAATTTCCAGTGTTTGTGTATATACTACTTACTTTCTCATTGCAATTAACGCTATGGCACAGTTGAAAAACTGTAGAAATGAGACAAGTTAAAGTAGAACGATTAATTCAAGATGCATGTGACTGAACGTTGATGATTGCAGCTTAAACAGCTAATCGTCTTATTTTGCAAGCATCATCATAGTCTATTAAAAAAAAGATCTATTCAGAGCTGGAAATACAAATATGGACCCGTCAGAGTAGAATCTTACAGGTACATGGCATTCTTTGGTTCTAAGCAAAATAGATTTAAGCTATTTGAGTGGCTGCAGTTCAGTGCTGCACCATTCTGGGTAAATTTTGGGACATTTTTTCTTTAGCTCATCCAAAATGTCATGCTGTCTGCTCAGAATGGCTCTCTGCGCTCATCCCACGGCATCTCTGCTGACTTCGGTTCTGGACTTCGGCTGAGACGCTCCAAAGGGGTCTCAGCATTCTCCTTTGTTGTAGTAATTTTGTTGTGAATTTACCTCCACTGAGCTATAATTAGTGGACAGCCATCCTGACATTATCTCATGCAAGAACAAACTCTATTTTGACCTACAGCAACACGTCAAAGCCCCGAACCAGCAATAGCAGCCCTAAATCATGACGCTCCCTCCACCATACCCCACTGGAAGGATCTGTAAGAATGATGTTGTCCTGTCGCGCTGCCACAAACATTTTACCAACTGCACAGAGGTGAGTCATGCCATCCAGTGGGAACTCAAGACATGCATTAATGTTTTAATAGGGAAGGAACAGCTTCCTGTGTGGTGTCTTGGACAGTGTACATGCAGAATGTTTTTCTAATGGTACACAGAACAATTATTCTATCAAACCCTTAGGTTTTACTTTTGGCACATTTGGTTTTTTTTGTATTTACCTCACATTTAACACAAATTTCCCTGTTCTGTCTCAATTTACCGAGATTACTTGAGGTTTCCTCAATGATGCCTTATAAATGTAATTCATTCACAGTGTGCCTCCTCCATTTGGATGGAAATTCATTAAAAAATATTCTAACTCTATAACCAAACATAAGTTCAGCTAGGCTTCATCTTTATCTGCCTAAAACTACCTCTTCAGCAATCAATGGAATAAAATAAATCTAGTTTATAAATCTGTGGAATGACAAATTGATCCAAATCAAAAGGCAACAAAACAGCAACTTTATTTTCAAGTTTCCCGAGACAAATCAACAAAGAATGAAATAACATTGGGAAGAATATTTCAATTATTTGCTTTACCAAAATATCTGACTGTGTTTTCGCAGCGATTAAACAAACAATAAAACAGCCTCTAGAAGATACGAGTTTAAAAAATATCTACTCTTTGATCTGTAAAATGAGGACTTTTTTTATTCAGTCCTTCTAAAAAGCAGCAATTTGGCACTTTGTGGGCAGATTAGACGCTATGCTGCACCAACGTCTATTTGTTTGATATTCTAATATCTCCGGCTACTTGCGAAGGCAATAGAGCTGCACACAAAAGCAGCTTCTTGGATATAATATTTTGCTCAAAGCACCAGTCAATTAAAATACATGGACTTTGAAAAACAAGAAAATCAGACCTTCCCGTGATAACAATTATCAAAATATGGTCACCCAAAAAATGTGAAAACTGTGGATACTTATCTGACTTTCAATTGAGTAGAATTATTCCAAAGTAAGAATACTTCGGTATGGAGGTAAATGTTTTAAGTACCTCTGATGATAACCAAGATAAATACATGTGCTTCATGTTATTTAGTAAATAAACATGCCAAAAGCTAAATTTGACGTGGCCATGTGCATTCATCATGATATTCTAGTCCTCTGTCTGCCCATAGGAAAGATGATCGAACATTTCAATGAACTCTGAACAAAGTCACATTTGATTCACATTTTAGAATCATTTCCTATAAACACTACTGAGAACCAACACATGTGTAAAACAAAGTGTGTGCGCTTCCTGCCACACAGGGCTTTGTGTTAAGCTCCAATCCTCCAGATCCTTGTCTGGATAAAAGCAGCAGAGCAGATTATTTAGGTCTCATTCTATTATGACTTTGATACAATTGATGCTATCAGTTGTATAAATTGTACACTAATAATTTGAACTACATATCGTAGGAAAAAAGCACTGAAAATCTATTTTTCTTTCTGATATTTGCGTGACACTATCACCAGGAAACTGCGAAGCCAGTGGCCCTATTTCAGACACTGTCACAATTTCTCTGCCATACATCTTATGAGTGAAAATTCTGCTCTGAAAGTATATCACAGTTTGTTTGTTTTTCTTTCTCTAGAACAATTTTGGACATCATCACGGACCACATGAACACAATGTATAATTTCATGGCGAGGAAGAGAGAACCTTGGGAACATGAGAGGGAAAGAATGAATGAACCAGCACAAAGTGTCTCCGGTGTCCCCCGCCTGTTTGCTGATGAGATATTTAGCATTCATATTTTGTTTCAAGAGGGAGGCGAGCATGGCGACGCCTGCAGAGCATGAAGTTCTTCTTCTGCCTTGCCAGATCCCCCCTTTGCTTTTGAAAACTTTCCTCCCCTGGATCCTCGGGAGATGTAATTACTGTGCAGTCAACTTGTAAGACCCATAGTCCCGGGGAACGCATCTCCCTTATCGACGATTCCTGGTTGTTATTTTTAACAGTTCACGTCAGAAAATCACTGTTATGAAGGTTCCCTTTGCTGAAATGTAAGGCGTGGTCTCACAATCTGGAGCAAAAGACTATCAAAAGCACTGTGGGGCAATTGGAGATTCAAATGGAGTCATTTAATTTGGCCTGAGCTGTGACAGCTAAAGGATTACATTATGGCGCCGGCTATGACGTGCAATGTCACACAATAATGAAACTATTGACCGGTGAGCAATCGTAAGCTATACATTACCCATGCAAAATGGCTGAGCTTTTCCCAGCAATGAGCAGAAAGTTGACACAATCTCTTTAATGGCGCTGCAGTCAATACAGAAATGTGTCCCTTATAATTTGCACCTCTCCATGGCTCATTGGTTTCATATTGAGTTTTTTTAAATCTGTGGGCCATATGGCTACAGTGAAAATTCATTGTCCCGGCTGCTATGCAGCAGCTACAAGGAAAATCATTTCACTCCTCTCCCTGCTGTTGTTCCTTCAAAGATCCAATGTGTTCTTCCAGCAACTGCATTCAACAAAATAATTATCCATTAACCCTGGACGGTAAAATGGATTTTATGTGCTTTTAAATGATGTCAGTCAAGAGATTTCATATGTATGTGGAAAAAAAAATAGCAGTACATTAAGAAGAGTGATGCATTTCTGTGACTGTCTCTCTGCGATTGCATTGTGATGGACTGATGACCTTATATACCCTATAATGCTACTGAATTTCCACACATTCACTCACCTTGAATGTGTTGTACAGATATGTTTGCATTCTTGCTTTTGGCTGTATAAAGTCCATCAAACTCAAGGGCTTCGACTCAGTTTACAGGCAGCATTAACAATGTTTGGATGACTGTGTTCGACCATAGCAGAGTGTGAATGCACTTCCGACCTCTAAAGGTGGTCAAAGACACACTGTCGACACAATGAACAAAGTATAAATACAAATGCATTCAGCATACAGATCAATGACCACAAAGCACAAGAGTGCAACTGTTCTGGAGAACACCACTTGCATTCCACTGCTTAGAAAACAGGTGAAACAATGGATATGTAGAGACCCGATCATCTTTCTGTAAAGGTCCCAGCTCTGTCCACTCCAAGCTGAGTCTGACTGCCTCCTCCATTTATCTAGATCATCCTCCAAACCCTTTGTTCCTGACATGGGGTCCAGATCACAGGTGCCAGATAACGTGTGAAGAACCTAAGTCTTTCTTAGCTCTCAGGTTGTCAAAACTAGATTTGCAGATAGAACAGATAACCAAAAAAAGACACTTAAATGTGGATAAAGAGCAAATATGAAAAACTGACCATCACTTGAGCTTAAAAGCTCCAGTTTTTGTAGGTGTGTCTCCTACTGTGGGATACTTCTTTCTTTGAAACAATCAATGTGGACTCAAGTGTGAAAGGTTCTGAGCTACGACAGTTAAATAGTAACCATGCACTTAGTTGCCACAGAAAATTTTGTTTCCAACCCCGCACCATCCATCTACTATACCGTTTATCCAACTTATGGGGCTGAAGTCCATTCCAAACGACTATGGGCTTCATCTACTAAAAGCTATAGAAATGTGCTTATGTATCAATAAGATGCATTGAAGATCACGTCTAACAGGCGCACTAATTACATATATTATCCAATTAGTGCATTTGTATTGTATTGTGGATATATTCAAGATCACACTACATACGAGGGGCTGCTTAAGCAAATAGATTAATGTACAGCCTGTAATGTGATTCCCAATGGCTGAAACTGTTTGCTTTATCTATGGCTGTGTCTGTTTTTAACAGATTTGAATAGCAGGTTCACGCCAACTGGCTCAGCCTTATCATGGTGGGAGTCCTTTCCCCAGCTGGCTCACCATGAGTTTTATATGTGGATTTTATAATGAGAGATTTTCTGTGTGGTGACCCGTCGTTCATCTTGTAATCTTCTCTGCATCTCTTCAGTTGCTCTTATTTTTAGATCAGCTTTGTCGTTGCGACCAGTCACCTCCCATATCGACCGTTGTGCACCTGCCACCACTACATCCAATCACTCCATCGTGAATCAGCACAGGTCACGTTCCAGCAGATTATGCATATTTACTGCATGCAAAACCTCTATTTGAATACTCTTCTGAGATGCCACTCATGGTGTCACTCTTTCTTGATCACCTACGAAATGCGCACAAAGTGAGAGCACAATCTGTTTGCACGAGCATGTAATTTAGGAGGCTTCACACAGGATGTTTGTAAATCAACCCTAATGGCAAAGATAGTGTACAACCTGGATGGCCTGCCAGTCCGTCTCAGGGCAAAAGGCAGATATATTCATAGATTGGGGCAATTTGAACACACCAATTAACATCAAATGCATGCTTGTGGACTGTGGCTGATGCAGAGCACTGGCAAATCCTTCGAATTCCTCACAAAAATACTGAACAGACCTTCTCACTATGAGTAAAGATACTGGCTATTTGTGACAACAGCTGTACAGTGTGTTACACAACTCCCTATTGTCCAGGTACCTTATCATAGGGACATTAGGGTAACTAAAGTATATTCAATACTTTGTGAGAAACTCAGTACTCTCTGTATTGACTAATCCTCGAGGATGCCCAGCTTCTTGCATATATTACATCGTTATTGTCATGTGTCCAAAAAAAACCCCCCACTACTTCTGCCCAATGAAAGCATGTTTAATGGCAAACCTGCCAATTTTCCAAACCATCGCTGTGGTTCAACAGCCAATCTAACAAACATTCACTATGAAGCACTCAATGTATTCTGTCCTCTAAGACAGACCAGAATACTTCAGACATTATGGGTCGTGCTGTGTTATGCTGATCAGAATGGGTGCTGTGCCACTTAAAAGCTCAAGCACATGTTTTATTGATGAAGTGTGCAAAGAAAAAATAAAAAATTAGGCATCCAAATCTGCAAAAAAAGAAAAGAAAAGTGCAGAGTGAAAACATTCCCTAATTTTGTGTCAATATATGCCACGAGGATTTAAGAAACAACACATCATAATAAAAAGTGTCTTTTTCAGCACTGTGCAATTGTCACTCACAGATGCCAAATTCAGACAAAAGGCACTCTTATAATCCTGAACATCATCAGAATAAACTGGGGCTCATTTTATTTTTGATATAAGCGCATGTGAAGGTATGAGGATAGATTTCTGAAAAGACACGCACACTGCAAAGCGTTTCCAAGGAGGCTTTCATTATGGCCCTTGATC
This sequence comes from Lipophrys pholis, assembly GCF_963383615.2. Classification (NCBI taxonomy): domain Eukaryota; kingdom Metazoa; phylum Chordata; class Actinopteri; order Blenniiformes; family Blenniidae; genus Lipophrys; species Lipophrys pholis. The sequence goes on along the minus strand of NC_137630.1, from coordinate 13,340,788 downwards.
TTGCAGCTTACATAATATAATTAAGCATTTTTAAGCTGTCTTTATTGACGCAAGCACCGAACGCAGCAGTGTCATGGGGGGAAAATCCCATCAGAGTCCCCAGCCCCACAGCCCCTCATCCACCAAACTCCCTCATTTCTCTCCTCAGCATATGTGGATTGATAACGAGTAGAAAAGAAAAAAAAAAAATATATATATATATATATATTTTCTGCATTGCTGTGCCAGGGATTGCTAGGAGGAATTGGTTTGTTCCACAGCTCTCTTTGCTCTCATTGGCCTGCCAGCTTCACATCCTACTGGCGACAGGGTGAAAAGACTGAGGAGGATGCCTCTCAGATATCATTCACAGGGAAAGAGGGACAGCAGTTAAAGTGGAGTGAATACACAGACTGCAGGATCCATTCCATTTGATGACTGTGCCATTTGAGTTATTTAACAAAAACGCAGCATTGCATGTGGCTGTGGGAGGAGGCGGAGTGTGGGGGATAAGTGGAGAAAGATGAGTAAAAAAATATAACCGTGCAAATCAGACCCCGAGTGCTGAATTTAAAAAATGAAATACATTATTCATGACTAATCACTTCTGGCAGTGATTGCGTGAACACAAATTGCAAGTGGTGGGGAATTGACAAACGCGCTGCTAACACAACACAGTTAAGATGTAAATACTTCTATTAAGCCACGAACATACACGAGGAGGAGCTGAAATAATCAGAGGTGCAGTGGATTGACTTTGATTTACAGCCAAAGAGGCTCATCGCTGACTGTTGACAAATAGGAGACACAGACACTCTTCATTAATGGACCTACAAATCATTTCAGAATTACAATGTTTACTTTATAGTTGTCTGTAAGACCTTATCCATGTGATTTAAAGGCATATTTAGTTTTAAGTTACTTTGTGGAATTTGTGTCTGTCTCCGAATATTAGGTCTTTCTGAATTGTTTGATTTGCACCCTGTGTTTTCTCGAGCATAAAATATCATAGCTTAGTGATGTCATAAAACCAATCCTCCATCGTCCACTTTATAACTGGGATCATACGTAAAATGGCTATACATTAAACAAATCCATGGTTTACACAACTACGTTTTCAAATGAATATGGTAAATTTGGTACCGTTTTGTGTGTCCATTTACACAACAGCCGTACTCGGGACAACTGAGAATTTTTTGAAAACAATCCGACTGCCTCAGTGTAGTCGGATGAAAATGCAACTTTCCTAAAACGCTGCTATTCCGCATGCACACTCTGCTCATAATAAATAGTTCTTCTGCACATGTGCAAGCAGCTGGACGGTAATGCCCCTGAAAGTGTCATGACTCCCAAGCCATATTTTCTAGGGACAGAAACACAGATGAAAACAGCCCAGCAAAACGTTGTGTGTACAGGATTCCGGCTGGCGGCGCCACTGGGTATGTGTATAGCATTAAGACATCATAGCTGGAAATAAACAAGAAATGAGGCACGATTTTTGTTTTCTTTTATTGTACTAATTTCCAGAACACAGGTCAATATTGGACCTGCATGTGTGTGGATCTGTGGATTGCGAGTACAACTGTAGTCCAATAATCTAAGCATGCAGTTGCAATTGTGGCTCATAGAAAAATACCCATTTTAATATGCTGATGAGTCTTTGTAAATGCCTACTTGGAAAATACAACATATGGGCGATGTTAAGAGTCATGGTTGAGCATAATAATTGAATGACCTCGAAACTGGATTTTCACAGCCTAACTTGCCTGTTAATGTGTGATAGAAACTCATAGTCATTAGATTATAAAATAATGATGATGGATGCAGCAAGTTTTTTTTTTTTTTCAAGATGCACAAGTCAAGATACTTTGTCTACATATGTGTGTTATATAGGAGTTTCTGCATGAAATATGAAATAATTACCACTTGATTGCAACTCCTCTCCCCCTATGGAATGTTTCAGTGACATCTCACATTGTGTTTTGTTTACGTGAACTTTTCTTCTCCATTGCCTCACTAAGTTACTGTATGAAAACAATGACAGAAATGTTATGAACTGATGTTGAACACACTGGCTGTGAGTTACTTCGATACTGCAGAGCCAAGTGTGCTGATTTGCACGCTCATGCAAATGTATTATGCGGATGATAAACTAAGCATAACACCATCATTGACATTAAATGTGGCTGTTGCATTGAAATGGCCCTGCTTTCACAAAAACAATCTGCTGAATACAGTATTGCTTTTTTCAAGGATTCACGTTTTTGTTTTTTTTACATAACATTACATGTTTTAACATGTCCTAGTGGGAAATTAGGTTTCACGGCCCTGCCAACACCAAAAACATAAATAGTCAAGAATAGTCCATTTGCTTGCGCGCACCATGGAGTGGAATGTGGAATGTCTTTATTGTCATTGTAACAGGTACAACGAGATTGTAAAGTGGATGGATCACTGAACCCAAACGAGCACAAAAAGAAATGTTTTACCATGTTGGTAAAGGAATAATCAACCATATCGGAGCGATACAGCATAAAATTGTAACAAAAAAAAAAATACAGTATGGGGGAGTGCTTGATCACAAGCTCAAAGTTTGAGGTAAAACACAAAAAAATGTCTTTGATGTTGTGATAAACCAGATAAGAACATACCTTTCACCAAAGTAATTGCATCTCTGCTGAGGCATTGTATATTTTTATACTGTATTGTTGTACACTCCATGGCCGAAAAAAAGAAATGCGGACACAATTGAGTCCTGTTAGCAGATCAACTTCCATACGTCTGTGCATGTAATATGTTTCTAACTGTTTTTATAAGCACAAACCTCAAGCCCTCTCTCCTCACTAACAGCAGACTGCTAACTGATTAATTCATGAAGCAAGACAAAAGTAAGCAAATGTCCCTCTATCACTACAACTGGTGGAGACAGTCCAGGGGCAGCTCACTTGTCCATCGTGGAGCAAACAAGCATAGAAACATACATATAAACATGGGAATTTTCCGAGTGAGCCATTAATCTAAGATAAGATAATAAAAATATCCCAAAACGCACGCTAAAGGAGAACAAGCCAACTCCACAAGCAGAAATCTAAATGGGTCTTATTGCTGAGAGGCGAGAGATTTTACCACAATATCCCTCTGCTGCTCCATTCCGTTTCTAGTACAAATAAAAAAGGATGATTCTTCAACGGTCAATAATAGATATCGGATATACGACAGTGTGGTGCAAATCAGATTTCTTTCAATATTTCTAAATGTCACAAATGTCCATGATTCCACTGTGTATTGTTAACATTGCTCTTCATATCGCCAAATGCCCTTGTGATACTAATGGAAGAGACTCATTTTGACCAGGAAGTTTGAAGACGAGACCTCAACTTGAAGCACCTGGGATGCTCAAAATAAACTCTCTCTCATGTGATTGCTTGAATGTCTACTGTCATTAATCAGAGTGTGGGTGAACTGAAGGGGTACCCTGAAGGTACATCATCCCATTTTCAGCTGGGAAGATTCAGAGCTTTCAGATGTGTGAACGCCCATGTCACATGCGAGAAGAAACAGAAAGGAAAAAGAATGGCCAAAAAGGCCCATCTATTCTGTGTTTGTGTTATGGATTGTCTGAAACATGGAGGTTCCATTAGGATTTATTCCTGCATCTGTGCAAATAGTCTCGCTTAGGAGGCATAATAAGAAAATTAAACAGTTTTACCTTCTCATGTGCAAAGATGGATGAATTACCCAGCATGCTCGGTCATGTAATGAGACACTAAAAACCTATTCTACATTCATAAAAAGGTGCTTATCTTATGCCATTTAAACACAGAGCAGTCACAATCATTTAGCCAATTCATCAGGGAAGAAATTACACAGCTGCAACGGAACAATATGTGACCAGACTGTCAAGGAAACAAAGCAAACCTGCGATACTTTCTTGGTAAATCACAACGTTCCCTTCTTAAATAACATCGTTTGCTTCCGCTCTTCTTTCAACATGGCACTTACGTGTGTGCGCGTGATGTGTACCGGGGGCATACATTTACATAAGGATATTAAAAAACATTAATCATCCATGTTGCAGAAATCTTCGCTTTGATTTATGGCGAGCAGCTTTTAAGTTAAAGATGGTGGGGATTGTTCCATCAGTAAACAATTCAATCACTCAGTGCCGTTTTCTTGTAGAGGGCACTGGGGATGAGAGGCAGGAGGAGGTACATAGAAGTAGCAGGTGGGGGGGGTTGAATAATTAGCTGAGCCTCAGGGGAGGGCTTTGCATACTTTCCAGCAGCGGGGGGGGGGGGGGGGGGGGCTGTCCACGTGAGAGAAACGACCACCTCATTCCTCATTCATAGAAATGATCCGCTTCCTCCCTAGTCATATGGCTTCAGTCTAAAAATACACCAGAGGTCATTTTCTAGGCTTATTACAATCAATATGTCTTCCATGCCTCCCCCCACTCAACGCAGCTGCTCCCAGGTGGAACGGTGCGACGCTCGGGAGCAGCACAAGGGGAGGTCCAGTTGTGCGAGTGCGAGCAGGGGTCAGATGAAACCCCCCAGTTGAAATATATCACTGGATAGCCATAGGTGAGGTCAGGGATTTTCGCATTTTGCAGCCGAGGTTGCACCAACATGTCGGTTTGTTAAAGGGTGAAAGTGTCGAATAGCGATTAGCAGAGTATCGGCGAGTTCATGGTGTCCGAGGTCTTATGACAGAGGTGAGAGTTCGATTTGACTCGACAGCATCGGGGGAGGCCGCGTGAAGGCTTGAGCAGCTTCTTATCAACCAACATCATTTTCATTAAAAAGCTTCAGCAGCTGGGCTGTGCTTCATATCAACACATTATAACTTGGCATTTATGGAACAACAATATCCTTTATGAGCACAGTGAATCATGAGGGGAAAAGAACGGCACATCGTTGTCCTCAGATTTCCACGTCTACGACATGTCTTTATAATTCAAACACATGCTGTCTCCAGAAATAGGCTTGAGTGCTGAATTTAACGCCCTTTCAGTTTGCATACGTTTTTCAGGTGATCAACAAAGAAGAAAGACGTGATTGGCGACTCGTGCAAAAAGATAAACATTCAAAAGGAGGGGTTTTTACAATTTGCCTCTTCAAAACACCTCTGATGTTCTCCATTGACCTTTAAGGTCTTTGAGTGACAGGAAGAAAAAAGATTTGTTTTGCTTTGTTGTATGCCGCCGCTTCACCAGAATGTTATTGTAAATTAGAACATGTTCCCAATTAACTTACCCGGTAAAACAAAGGTTCAAGAAGAAAAGAAGGATTTCTTTTTAGTTTAGTTTCTGTTTTAGTCTTACATATTCTTATGCATGGCATTGAAATACATCCTAAGCTGAAGTGAGACCTGCACAAAATCATCAAGCATTGTGCGTCACAATGCATGCGTTATTTAGATTATTGTAGAAGCACAATCATCCCAGTGTTTTGCTTATTTTCACTGAAATTTCATATTGAGATATACAAGCTAAACTGCTATGTGTGTAATAGATTTCTCATCTACCGGATGCACTCGTCAGTGCACTGAGTTGGTACATCGGCATGTTGCCAACAGTTTCAAATTTGCATACAAATTTACACATGCAACCCTTGGTAAAACGGGTAATAGTGTATTGAGTAGTTGGGCAAAGAAGACATTTAGAAAAATAAATCGTACAAATGATTTCCTCCTGATTAAATTAAACTCAATTGGCTTTACTTTACCTGAAGTTGGTTGGTGTTGATTCTTTGATCAGCTAAACTATCTCCAGTACAGGTTTTCTGGTCATCCAGTCTTTTTTTTTTTTTTTTTCTATATATGACAGGAGTGGCGACTTGTGCAAAAACTGAGCCCAAGTGCTGCTCATACCAAAACACAGCAGAAACATCCAAGAGATTCATCTAGATTGGGTGCCATGGAAAAACACCCAAGATGGTTATGAAAATCCTGAATACTTTCACATTATGTTGCCATATTTTTCAAAAAGCTTCTTTCCATGAATGTCATCATCCGACTTAGTGAAATTGCACCTTGACTTTGTGATTTTGGTCTGTTATTGTGATATAATTGTTTTATCCTATCAGAAAATGTAATGGTATTATGGTGAACGATAATATCGCACAGTGCTCCTCAGTCATTTCATTTGATGGTCCAGAAGATGCTGTAGGCGGTAAATACAATTCCAATCCAACATTTATTTGAGAAAGAACACAGTCACATGTTTTAAGGTAAAATTCAATCTAAATTGACAGGCTGGTGCAATTTATGAAAGGTGTAGGTGGGCTCTGGTCTTCTGGGATTCCATTTGTGTGCAGGTGGCTGTGCTGGTAATTGGCGTGTTTGCAATGGAAACCATACTGGGATAATTGTCCCGGCTTATGTCTCTCAACGTGATGCTGCATGTCAAGCCCCACTCTGCGTTCACATGCATTTGTGATGTGCGGAGAGTAATTGTGGGAGTTCAGGGTTACCCAGGGAGCAGCGGGGAGGCTGGTGTAGCTGGTGCGAAGTCTAATGCATTCTGCAGGTTTAACACAGGCTGCTCAAACGGCTTCGGAGAAAACCTTCACTGATTGCCGAGTGTCACTGAAGTAAAAGTTGCGACCTTGCAACTTTGGTACTGAACTTCCTCACTTCATTTGCAGGTATATAAAGATTCAATCCGGTGATCAAGATGCTGTATGAAGGTGGCTGGGAGAGGAGCGTGGTGGATTCACTTCACAGCAAAGTCCTTCCTTTTGTGTGCATTTGGCATGTTTGTGTGCACTCCAGGGTTTCCCACACTCCATAGATTGGACACTTCTATTGGGCCCTGTTCCTCGCAACATGTGGCCGTTTGAATCAAATTTTCTTTTTCCTCAACACACCTCAAGAGCCAATTGACTGTTCCATCATGTACACCACCATCTAATGGCACCCAGCAGACTCTGTAATCAGAGACCCAGCTGGGATAAGTAACAGTCCAGAGTTAAGCGTTTCCTGCAAGCGCAGCGATAACGACCTCAGACCTCAGAAAACTGTGGGGAAAGAGCATGTTACACTGTTAGTCTTTCTGATCTTTGATGTTGTTTTTGTACACAATATAAAAGTTATTTTTGGATAATGTATATGTCACAAGGCAGGAAAGGACCTGGACCATGTTCTCCCTGAGCATGCAAAGCTATTAAGCAGGTTCGCATGGTTTCAACGGCAATTCAAAAACATATTTCAGTGTAATTGCTGATTTGAAATTGTGAATAAAGGTTGTGGGTGATTGTTGGTTTGTTAGTGTGATTTCTGGATTGTCATGTGACCTGGGTTTAGTCAACCTTTCACCCATTGTGAGTCAGGGTCTGGCTCCATGTGACCCATACAGAAATGTAGGTCCCTAATATTGGTGACAGTAGTGACGGCTGTATTTATCTGCATTAATCAGGCCTTATGAAAAAGGTATTCAAATGATAAAAGAAAAACTTCACTCACAATTTTTCACAATATGTGTACATTGAATACTGTATTGTTCAAAGCATCCTTCTGTATTTGTAATACCCACAGTCTTCTGCCTCATGTTATCTTATTTTTCATAATCTGTTCCGTCAGGATTATGTCGCATGTCTTCTTGGTGATATTTTACCTTCTGTCGCATTGTGGAAATTGTGTTTTTTTTCCTTTGGCTTCTATTGAGGTGTCAAACAAACAGCAGTGCTACCTGAAAAATAAATAGCCTTTTTGATGCTAACAAGCTTATACAGATTGCTGCGCCTTTATTACTTTCTTTGTTAAAAATGTGAGAATGACTTTGAAAAAAGGTTTGTTTACCTCCAAATAAAGACCCCAGAAAGTTTCTTGGATCTGCTCTGAATAGTTTAATTTACTCTTTCTGAACTTTGGAGAAGCTGACAAACTGGTGTATATTCTTACATTATCTTTGCATGTAGATCTTTTTTTTTTTTTTTTTTTTTAATTTGAGTGGAACCTTGTGCGTTATCAATGATGCAAAAAAACAACATTCCAAATCGATTCTCTACAACAGTAGATTGTTTTTACATAGAACCAGCTTAATTTGGGTTTCAGAACCCCTATTCAATCTCTGATTTGCAAAAACATTAAAGTGAGGCAAATCTTCAGTGGACACACAAACATACAACAGCAGGAGACGCTAAAATAAAAGCAGTGGGAAGTTTCACGTCTGATGTAAAACTTCAGAGTATACCTCGTGTTCCCTAAGTGATCTCCTCCGAAGAGGATCTAGGACCCCATGGCAAGAACCAAGGGGGTTCATGACCCGGGGCAAGAACCACTGCTCTTTTTAGCTTTAGGATCATTGAGAATAGCTGATTGACATAATTGTAGAGCTGTGGCTCAGTTGGTAGAATGAACTGTCTTCCAGTCCCAAGGTTAATGGTTCAATCTGCCATGTCCATATGTCAAACCCACGAAGACCTCCAATGGAGATCGAGCACCTCGCATGGCAGCCATCTCGTGTGGTGTGTGAGTGTTTGTGTGTGTGTGACAAATAGTGCAAAGCACAGTGGATTCACCGAAGCGGTGAAAGTGCCCTATATAAGTGAAGTCCATTTACCATTTAATAGGCAATGTGCAGTAAACAGAGTAGATGGATTGTTTATTACTGCACCTGAAACAAATGAAATTGGACAGTCCATTATACTTGTGCAATACAGAGCAGCAGCAGCACCAACAGCTCAGTTTATGAGTCCACGCTGGAGATACTCAGATTTAGTGTTGACATATTAAAAGTACCCAAGCAACAGGCTATAATGACTGTAGTTCTGCAATTTAAATTAAAAAGTATAGTCTTGCAGCTTCAGAAATATACTTTGATTGACTCAAGTTACAAGAAAGAAACCTACAAATGCAAATGGTCCCAATAAAACAACTGCAGTACTGACATGTTATCTGTCTAAAACATAGTCCACAATTACCTGAGGACAAAACAGTAATGGAAGATCTTAGAATTAAGTCCAAGTAATAATTGCATTTGTGCTCCAAAGCACAAAAACAAATATTTGGTCATCAATAAACATATCCAGGTGTTGGTCGGACAACAGCAGTCAACACTCTCACTAGGCGTTTATTAAAGAGCAAACAAAGTGGCCCATTGGATTACTCAACTACACCAGTAGGAGTACAACTGATCCCATTTAGGCCATTTCCCTGGAGAGACCACACAAACTTTGATGCTCTACTGAGCATCTGCTGTAAGTGAAATGTTTGCCCTGTGACAGACAATCCTCTGCAGAGACTCAAATCCACTGCAGCGCAGTAAGCTGCGTGCTTTGCTGCCAAGAACCTTCAAAACCCCCTGCTCCTTCTCATTTACACTTGGAACATTTTGACAAGTCAAATTACTCTTTACGATATTGCACCTAATTTAATTTCATGTACTGCTGTATAATTCAAATTATTTCTCAGGCACTGACATGTTCAGTGGGATGAGTGTTATGACTCCAGGTCCCACCTCAAACTACATATTTGATCTGATTTGATCATTTTTGTTGTTCGGTGTGAAATGCAATTAGCTGCAATCATTTGCTTGCCAGCAGCAGTGTGATGTTTTCTGTGTATGATATCTGACAGTTACTGTATCTGCCCATGGAGGTGATCGTAAAAGAAGAGAGGTTGCAAGAAGTCCCAGTATGACATAAATATTTGATTGAGATTTTAATAAAAGGCTTAACAAGCTGAATTATTGACGGGACAAGTCTCAAGTGTACTGCACCCAGAGCTAAACGGGCTAGTGGTTAATTATTTAGTCACCCACATTTAGCTCCTCTCCAAAAAAAAGGAGAAAAAAAAAAACCTCTTGAAGCTAACAAGTTGGACGACCTTCTAACTCTTTCCTGGAAACCTTCATTGAGCAGTGTTCACCGTCACATATTGACTCTAAGATGAAACTATGACAAGTTGATGAGTTGGGTTTCCTTCTTTTTTTTTTTCTTTGAAGCTGAAGTGCACAGGGTCAAAAGGCTGAATCCTTAATATTGTTTTCCCCAAAAAAACATGGCGGTCTACAGGGAAATGAAGTATTGCAGTGGAGTCACAACACAGAGCAAAGAACCCTTTCACAAAATAGTGAGTTGGCTTTGAAAGAGCCTCTGAACCTTTATGTTTACCGTTCTGCATAACCTCCACCAGTCCTGTCAAGGAAAATGTACACCAGCTAATTATAATACAGTGGAGACACATGGAGGTGGAGCAAAATAGTTTGTCACAGAACAATTAGCTGATGCTTCAGATTTATTTGAAGAAAATGCCAAAAAGTATTTGGCCCTTATCTTTCTCTATACTCACTATCCATGGGAAACGACTGTTCTGCATTCATGCACCTATACTTGCAACGCAACGAGAATGGTTGTTTGCAAATATAGTTGTTGACGTGTCCAGACTTTCCAGGTTGTTTGATTTTTACCTGAACCTAATCACAGATGGAAAATCCTCTTCCAGTTTCATAATGTATCATGATGCCAGTTAAGAGTTTACGCTAGAGAAGCTTAAACAGATGCAGGTGTGGGCCAAAGACAAAATAAATGTAGGTAAATGTAATGGACCGAGTTAAAACATCAACAGATGTGTAGAAACACAAACTGTATATTCCACACACTGGCTAGACGAACAATGCAGAAGTTTCACCCAACCTGACAGTAGTCTCCCTGTGCACCATACAGTGGATACCAACTGCTCCGTCAGATTGGGTTAAACGCAGAAGGTACTTGCATGAAATGAATCGGGAAATGTCTCCCCTGTCTGACACCGTTGCACAATTTAGGTAACCGAAGAACAAAACATTTGTGTTTTGTAAAATGTTGGTGTTGTTGCATAATTTGGGCAGTCATCCACTAATCTGTCAATCAAATTATTTTTTGCTGAATCATGTGGGGCCCTGTTGTTAAAGAGTCGATATATTATAAATACATACACTCTCTATAAAAGTGCAAACTAAACAGTACAATGTATTTGCAGCTATGAATGAAGGAATTTTCCTTCTGAAACCTGAAAAAGCCTGGATGTGGGTGGAAAGAAAAACATTAACGAAAAAGCTATAAAGCTCAGAAGCTCTCCAGGTAATAGTGGAGTAACTGGGAGCTGGTAACAGCCCCATCAACTCCCTGCTGATGGAAGATTCATTCTCCATTGTTATACAGGAAGAGAAACCCTGGATCTTTAACAGAGCTGCCCAGCTTTCGTTCCGGTCCTGTTTCATGTCTCAATATTCCTTGTTTTATTGATAATTGAACAATTGTGTGGAAAGTAAAAAAGTGCTGCTCATAAACACGCAATGGCTTCAGCAGGTACAAGCTGTTTTTATTAAGACAATAAAAATAAACTCACTGTGTTGTGGCAAACCAACCTGTTAGGTGCCCATGAGCTTTTAAAATACAACAAATAAATGAACATAATGAAACATTTTGCAGCTAAAGTCGTGTATTTCTCAGTAGTTTATAAAGAACAAATCAATGCAGGAAGCTTGATTCCTTTATATGAAGAAAAAAATGATGAAGTTGTTCTGATCCGACAGAAACATGACAGAATGTGTTTGGCATCGACTGGGCTTCAGGAACACAATTTTGTACCATGAAATGTAAAAAAGTGTAATGGTATGACAATAAAAATCAGACTGTGACTGAGGCCCCATTTACTTGACATTTTCAGGTGAAAACACAAAACCTTTGTTGAGTTTTGGGTGTCCGTTTACAGGACGAAGCTGCTCGCAGCTACTGAAAATGCAAAATCTTGGAAAATGCCCCGTCTCCATTTAAATGGGGGAAAACGGAAATGCTTTTTTGGGGGGTATTTTTGATTTGATTAAGACACAAAAGCTACTTTGTTTCAAGAAAAGATTTTCATGAAAAGATATGAAAAACGATGATTATTGTGAAAACTGCCAAGTACTTTAAGATCTGAACAGCAATCTGAAATGTCACGCCTTTTTTTCCCCCTCAACCAATCGCCACCAACACCTGGCCAATGCAGATTCTGTCGCCTATTAAACACCATCATCTGCTTTCTTCCCTTGTTCCTGACATAAATACCACAGCCACCAGGGGACCCTTCTGCCCAATAGTGAGTTTAATCAAATTAATTGGGCATAATTGCTGCCAAACACGACGTGTGTCCAAGGTTTAAAATAATCTTAAATGGCAACATGTTTTCTTTGTTTTTGGGGGTATGTTCCTGGGAACTGGGCTGTGAGAACCTACTTTGAAATCTTTGGAGGCCAACATTTAACAGTATGACTTTCAATCAACTTGTCTGGTTGTTAGTGTTTTTCTCTAATTCACACTTTTCGCGAATGAATCCCAAATGCCAATCAACCACAGTGATTAAAATTCACAGGCACACTTTCCATTATAAGGGCCTCCAGCTGATGTCAACATAATCAATAATGCCATTACCATTCAATTAGCCGCAATCAGGAAGAGTTTATTAGATTAACACTGCAATAATATGGCTCAATACAATCAAGCCTTTTTGAAAGTCAAGGGATGTACCTGCCTTCTGCAAACCGCAGTTCAATCTGTAGTTAACCATCTCTTTAACATCTCGGTGCATCTGCACCAAAGGGTGCCGTCCTGTTGCATCGCCTATATTCTTAGATCTACTTCTTTTTCCCCCCTCCTCTTTGCCTCTCCAAATCGTCTGTGAATCTGAACCAGCATCAATGTATACCAGAAAAGGTTGGTATTTGGATATCATCGAGAGATTTCGAGATCCGGCTTGATAATGGTATAAAATATCCAGCAGACTTTTTTTTAGATCTCCTCTGTACTTTGACAAGCCATCACCTGTGCTTTTCTACATTTTTCTACTTGTGATATACACTGGACCCGTATGAGCCATCAAAAGGAAACTTTTAGGAAGTTTTCAGACGCCAGGTATTCAAACGAATGTATGTGAACAGAGGAACACAATCCACCTTGATCCGAGCATCTGTGCTGTAGTACCTCTGTTCCTGGTTACGTCATGGGAGCAGCTGAATGGATTCACTCGGGGCCTCTAACCAGGGCGGGGTGTTCTCCTTGTTTATCCACTATGGTTTCCCGCTGGTGTGAAAGGGCTGTCGGTTAATTTTTAATTTCATCCTTTGAAACACATCAGTAAAGTGGGTTTCCTAATTAACCCCATTGCCTATGCAGATTGAGGCAAGAGGCAGCCTGAAACAGCACAAGCCTCAAAAGCGATGTCTGTTTTACTAAGACTTAGTTCCATCACCCAAAGCTTTGCCGTTTGCCACACACCGGCAGCAGCGATAAACAACCTCCAGAAGAGAGAAAGGAGAGAAACAAAACACAAGCATATATTTGTAACATTGGCCGAAAAGAGATAAAAACAAACTATAACATTGAATGGTAAAGAGTGATCTCTTTCGTTTATCCATGAGGGTGAGATTATTCCCTCCTTCAACCCTCCTGCTGTGAATTGGCCTTTTTTATACTCATTTATGTCTGACAGCAGAAATAACAGGCCTCAATATGTTTGCATATCTGCTGTGTGAATGGGAAATAAAAGTATCACATCAGGCCATAGACCTTGTGCAAAAAAAGACACTGCCATCCATTATCTTGTTATCTCCTGTTGGGGAATTGAATCGGCTGAGAGGAGTTATACAGTAATCATGCTGCCAGATTCTATTAATTTTTTCTTTTTTTTTTTTCTTTCAGCAAGTGTGATGTAAACAGCCTGTTGTCCCCGCTGTCGCGGTGCTTCCACCTATCCGAATTATTGTCGAGTACAACATGTTCAAATGTGACATTTTGTCCTTGGTGTCATACTGCAGTGGGCGAGGAGGAATATTTCTTCAAAGAGCTGCTTTTTAATAATTCCCAGATTTATTTCAGAGAAAAACACAGAGCAACAGAGGTGAAGGAAGTCTGGCACATTATTGGAGATGTCTTTTATTGACCATCAGTTCCAACTCTGGGGTCCATGGGGGCAGAGATCACAGGGGGAGCCTGAGGCTTTACCTTCTTTAGGTTTGCCAAAGTTAGATTTACTGAAAATCATTTAAAAAATATGTTCTACAATCGAATGCAGACGCAGAAAAAAGAACTGCTTGACATAATGATAAGTGTAGTTGTGTCCACTGTATTTCAGATTAGAGGCTCCACAGGTTGAAGATGGAGAAACACTGTCATAGATAATGGTGATTTTAAGCCTTGTAGAAAAAAATGTATGCAATGCAAGGCCAGAGTCATTACAAGGTTAATTGGTACCTTGGCTATTCAGTCAGAATGAGAATAACCACAAGAGGAACAAGTATTTACTGCTATTAATGAAAATAGTTTCAGTCATTCTCCAAAGCTACTGGGAGACCTTCGTGTCATCCTGCCTCTGCACAGAATGTGAAAACCTGCGGTGTTCCAGGTGGCAGAAAGTCACTGAACATAACTTTCTCTCTGTGCTGTATTGACCCAACCAAAATCCTCCAGCTTAGTCTCAATTACTGCAATGAAATCGTTGTATTGTACTTTCCCACTGTGACATTTCTGGAAGCAGAGTGCAAAACTATATAACGGCTGAAAACCCTTCACATCACATATTATTGAAGATGGGCCAATTAAAATTGAATCAACATGGCAGCTGGATTACTGAGTCCATGCTTAGCCCTTTTAGAGCCATTGGAATAACTCAATATGTTTCATGACAATCATCAATACATATCTCCAGGCTAAAAAAATGGATTTAGTAGAGTGACCACATAATATTTTTGACTGTCATATTAGAAAGTGTGACTTCATTTTGAGGTTGCTTGTTACATTAAATGTTTGTTATGTAGTATTTATTTCTAATTCATCAAAAAAGGTTTATGAAGGAAACAGGACTTGGCCTGTTTCGCTGATAAATTGAATTAGTGTTGTATGTGTCATAAACAGATGACACATACAACACTGTGCAGATAAACCACAAAACATTTGTAATTTTCTATTCCCGGAGTTCTCCTTGACCAGCTAATAAAAAGATTCAGTAGATATTTTAACATTAAAAAAAAAAAAAAAAAGCCCAGATGTGTCAAACCACTTGCCACATTTCATATTCCCCCACTCAGTTGAAAAAATAGGATTAGTTTAGAAAAGGTTAGTTTTTCATGGTTTGCAAGCCAAACTGAATGAGAATAGGGGCCACCAGTTGCTCATGTCTCATCTATAAAGCTCATAAAGGCTTTCATTTTTTTAAACAACCTCTTTAACCAATACCTTTTGTTATGAGTTGCTAAAACCTCTGGTGGTCTGTCCGCTCTGTTTTCAGGCTTTTTTAGCGAAATAAAAACCAAAGTAGGAGACACAGTCATGACATTACACCTCCCATTGGTTTCAGTTGGTCATTATCAAAACCCATAACGAAAACTTTGGAGGAGGAACCAGGAAGAGGTCGTTAAGTATCTGAGGGCCTTCGATATTTGTGCCAGTAAATTGCGAATATAATGGTGTGATCGGAGGGTTAATAGACCAAGCAACAGGCCATTACTGGATCGACACTTGAATAGCTAAAGGAGAGGGGCGCTGCTGTGAAGAGTCACACTGTCTCAGTTACAGCCATAGAAACTCATGTTAATATCAAACTTTTGTCAATAGGTGTTTTTATTTAAATGCACTACGAGGTCGACATACAACAGTACAGCCGAAACAGTTACTTATACTCCTATTGTCTTATGTGAAATATATTGTTTGATATAAGCTGGGATATAAAGGAATCCTCAGCTGGATCCAGACTTGCCAAAATAACCTTGAGACAGAGGACTGTGCTTGTTTGAAACGTCAAATTGTGTACATACTGAGCCTCCTCTGGAGGTTACCTTTTCTGATACACAAAAGAAGAAGAACCTTAAACAAATGGAAGGACAAAACAGTCTATATTTGTTTGGGCTTTTGAACTGTGAGAATGTTCTGTTGGGCTCATCCTGTTTGACTTAATGCCACAGAGGACCTCTTACTGCTGGAAAGTACAGAAAGATAAACATGTAAAATTCTGAAGACTTTATTGTGGGAGTATTCCCAGTCATCACCCCCTCACACATACACACACACACACACACTTTTATCTTTTAGATTGATTAATAATCAGTACGTTGAAAAAAATCACACACACTTGTTACAGACTGAAATTACTAAGATTCTAATCAGAGTTTCCAGTTTCAAATTAGGTGGAGAAAGACGTGTGAAACCTCTGACATTTAGGCTCTGCTGCACTATTTGCAATTAATGTGAGCAGTGTCATCATGCAAAGTTTGAAAGTGCACTAAAGTCTTCAGAGGAAAGGCTGCATATGCCTTTGAGCCAGGGAGAGGATTTCCAAAGATCCTCCAGTCATTTGTAATCTAAGCCACTCCAAAGCATTAGGACACTTTTTGTGGGAAAAACAAAACCCCACAAACCTAAAAAAAAACTCTAAATGTGTCATTTTTGAAAGAAACGACAACAAATTGAAAGGAAATATTTCTTATTAAATAAAATGCAAATAGAAGGAATTTAATTATTTTCAATATATCCTGGAAATATTTTTGATATCACTCATTCTTTTATGTATCATATAGGAGTCAACAAGCTCAGCCTTGGAGAATGCATTAAAAACAAGAAAGCTGCTTCAACCAAACTGATAACATTTGATTAGCTGCATTGGTTATGGCTCACTGTAGAAAAACCCTAATTTATTTGTTAAAAGTTACAAATGGTAAGATGAAAAATGTTCAACTCCAGAGTGGAAAAATACAAGAATTAGCAAAGTGTGTTTAATGTTATTTAAATCCTATCATCTTTGACCATCCAAATCAAGCATCTTTTTTATATTCAGCATTAAAATTCAAATAAAAAATGTTAGACAAATAGCAACACTTTAAGGTTATGATTAAGTGAATATTTGAATGCTCCTAATAACCTGACCTCTCTTTACTGCTCTGCTTGAACAATAGAGGTTGTTTTTTTTTTTTTTTGTTGCCCATAATTACTTGGTTATTTGTTTAGTATAACTGCTCCAGTCATCCAACTCAGCTTTTACTGTCTTGACCCTTTGTTGCTCAGAAACCTGTGCATGCAAATTGTTCTGTTCTGTGACACTAGTGAGCTTTTATTTAAAAAGAATTGCATTTTTTCCCATTGTTATGTGCAAAATGAAGACCATGCATATTAAACAAATCGTGCCGATCTTTGAATGTTTTTTGGAATTTATTCCACCACCATAATAAATGGTCAAAAGAAATCAGGGGGGGGGAGAGAGAGAGAGAGACAGAGACAGCCAGAGAGAGACAGACAGAGAGAGACAGACAGAGAGAGACAGAGAGAGAGAGAGAGAGACAGACAGACAGAGAGAGACAGAGACAGAGAGAGAGAGAGAGAGAGAGAGAGAGAGAGAGATTCTTTGATTGTCCCACAAAAGGGAAATTTGTTTTGTCACAGCAGCCAACAGATGATTAGAAAAAGAAATCAATATGACCAAAAAATGGCAAACAGTAACAACAATAACAGTAAAATTACAAAATCGGACCTTGACCATGACATGACATTTACCCCCTCTTTATTTTGAGAGGTACAACTTAATTTTAAAATTTAAAAAAAAAAGCAAGGCAGGATTGAATTCATTTATATCACAAAATGACAATGTTTAAGCCTTTAAACTAAAAGTATAATTTATTCTAAAATATGTAAATAAAGAAAGTAAATGAAAATGGTGGTTTGTTGACATATAGTGTGTTCTGAGGTTTCTTCAACTTTCTTTTTTTGTAATAGCACCGGGTGTGGTGGGGGGTTGTTAAGGTTTACAATAATAAAAATGTGGGTCCCTCAAGAAAAAGGTTGGTAACCAACTGCAATTGGATAACGCTATGCTACAATGAGTAGAGAACAGATGTAATTGAATGAGGAGTGTACATGGCTGTGATATTTAAGGTGCACAGAGAAAATGCCAACTTTATCATCACTGAACAACAACAATAAAATTCAAATCCAATTACACCCTATCTCCTGGCAACAAACTGCACTGAGCTCAACGGAATTACTCATCTAGGCAACAAAGTAGCGCACATATACTGAGGATCTTAGTGTGTTTTTCTTGTTTTCACAATACAACACTGTTCCATTTATATGAAAAATGTTCCATTTTGCTATCAGTGAAAAATCGAGGCTCTCCAGTAAGAATATTACGAGACGAGAAGAAAGGGAAGCCCCGGGCAGAGCTGAGGAATATTGAGTGACACCTGCCACAGATATGGATCAAAACCAAAGGGAGGGTCTCCAGCTGGGCGATAACTGAACACCGAACACAGCACCCAAGGTGAGTTAAGACTCACTGAGCAGCTACATATACGAGGCTTTTGATCCATTTCATCCCGTGTACATTCAACAGCATCTACAATAGCTGTGTCTTTCTTTACGTGCCTGCTGGCAGGTTATCAGTTCCATGCGGTCATCAACAAAAGATTCCTAATGTCGACTTTATGGTTTAGATTGTGCTCCCAGTCCTCAATTTGTCTGTTTTCATCCGTCTCATCTGAGTCCAACAGACAATGGATATAAAAAGTCATCACCAATCTCAGTGCCGCTCAACCACATGCTGCTGCTTCAATAATACGCTGCATATTGCAATTTCAAGCCCAAACAAATTGCAGATTGTTTTTGTGTTTGCAGCATCTGAGATGCTTTGTGGCACAGGCGTCTCCTCAGGGCCCCTCTCACTTCTGTCATCTTTACCAAACCCAAGACATAATTCATATTTTGAGGTACAGAGCCAAGTTGAGACGTGGAAACTTGTCAAAGATACAAAACTGGTGTAGGTGGTTTGGCAGAAGAGTTGAAATGATAGCCTTTGTAGGGAGATGGTACGTTCTCCCTGTGCATGTATGGAGTGTTTTCTAGTGTCCAGTTGGTTTCCAATCCAGATACAAATTATCTATAGTGGGGGTGAAGGTTGTCTGTATGTTGATGGATGAACGGATGAATATGCTGTGGTCAGTATTTACATAGTCGCCTCACACCAGGAGAGAGCCAGTGGACAGAGGGTGCATGCTCGTGCAGCGACTGGCCGTACGTCCGTGTCTAGGTCAGTGCATGTTTTTAAGAGTTTCTCTTTAGTTATCCTGCCTTTTAATAGGGTGGATTTGGCCTGCTTAACAAGGTAGATATGGACCTCAAGTGAAAGACTTAACTGAAATGTGTGTCAGTCTACATAAAATGGTGTTTACAGTGCGCTTTGTATTGTGGTGGTGGTTCTGCCTTTTCTCTGGTCTATAACCGTCATACGATCAGCTGGCTTGGACATAATATAACAGAGTGTTCATTCGACAGTGGAGAAACCAGTCAGTTCTTCCTCCCCTGATTGCAAACTTTCCAACCGTGGACTTATTTACCGATCTTAAGGACAGTGATAAGAAAGACTTTTTGCTTTGCATTACAAAACAAGGAAGTGGGGCAGACGCGGCGGCTTACTCCAATACCTGCAGAAACAGCCTCTCTCTCAAATTCCTCTGCCCTCCATCATCCTTGCAACTGCAGTCTCCCCGTAATAAACTTGATGAACTCCAAGCCCACCTACAAATTCAACATAAATTCAGAAATAGAGGCTTACTGACGTTTACTGATACTTGGCTTTCGGACTCAAATGCAGAAATGTCCATTGGCAGATTTGTAGAGTTGATATGTCTCAACCGGGATGCCTGCATCAATGGCAAATCACAGGGCGGGGGTGTGTGTCTGCATGTTCATGAGCGTTGGTGCAAAAACGTTCTCGCGAGATGAAAACTGTGCACCAAACACATTGAACTGCTGTCCATGTATACCCACCCAGGGGTCAGTGAGGAGGAAGCCCCAGGGTATTTGCTAAAAGTGACCCAGAAGCTGGTGTGTGTGTGTGTGTGTGTGTGTGTGTGTGTGTGTGTGTGTGTGTGTGTGTGTGTGTGTGTGTGTGTGTGTGTGTGTGTGTGTGTGTGTGTGTGTGTGTGTGTGTGTGTGTGTGTGTGACATCAATAACTTTGCTTGATTCTTTAAGAGCTTACTGATGTCATCAGTAACTATGCTACTTTCTGCGAACACTGTCATTCAAAAAAAACATGTCAAACGTTTTCCAGATAGTAACCCCTGGGTGTCAAAATTTCTGAGAAACCTGTTGAACAAGAAGGGAAAGGCTATTAGAGCAGGTAACCTTATAAAGCCAGACCTGCTCAAAAGGGAAATCAAGAATTAAATAATCATTGGTGCAGAGAGCAAGAGCGACACAAGGGCGATTCTTGCCTGTTTTAATTCTGGGAACCGATTGGTGCATGAGTTCAATAAGTTCTCTCTCAGGTTTGAAAGCCTTGATTCTAGTAATGAGAATTTAAATCTAAAAAAAACCAACTATCCTGTTCTGGCCATAGCCCTTTTGACGTTCTCTCTGAGGCAAAATATTTTATACATTCTAAATTTATCAAAAAAATGGGTCCTGACAATATAAGTGGTAGACTGCTGTCGTCCTAAGCAGAACAACTCATTTTTTATTCTATTTCCAGCTATCACTCAACCAACAGAGGATGCTAATGTGCTGGAAAGTGGCTAAAACCAACCAACCCAATTTCTTTAATGATTTTAGACTTGTGGCCCTGACCTCCCCTTGTCATGAAGTCCTTTGAAAGATGTATTTATGAGAGAACTTCTTATCAAGGTACAGTTTCCCAACAGGGCTGGTCGTGGCGTCAACTAAGCCATGGCCACTTTATTAAACCTGGTTTTTAAACAGCTTGATAGAAGCAAAAATCGACACTAAGTGGTTATATGCAGATTCCTCTTCTACTTTTAATAGAATCCACATTTTAATTGACAAACTTAATTTTAATAGATTTTCATATTGCAGGCTCGATTCTTAATTTATTATTTTTTTTATTTTTATTTTTTTAAACATTCAGGACACAGAAGGTGAGGGTGACTGGATGCATGTTGGGGGACATATCACAATCGACTGGGTCTCACCAGGGCTCCTCTCCCCTCTCCTCAGCATTTTATACACCAATGGCTGGCATGGCTGGCATGATCACAGATTCCTAATCAAATTTGCAGAGATTTCTGTAATAGTGTTCTTCATGATCACGGATATTCCCATGGCGCTGTCATTAACGTATTTGTAGTCTGGTGTGAAGATGCTATTCTTCAACTCAATGTAGAGACATGTGCATTGATTTTATACAGAAGCTCCATAACACCAGTCAAAAAAGCCATCATCAAAGGCCAGACAGTAGACAATGTCGATAATTATAAATATCTTGAGACTACTCTGGATCACAAGCTGAATTTCAATTGTCACATAGAGAATCTCCATAAAGAAGGCAAACAATGGCTGTCCTGTCTGAGCAAACTTTCTAAGTTCTGAATGGATCAGTCCATAATGATTTTATTTTATAGATCATTTATTGAATCTGTGCTGACCTTTTCTTTTCTCTGCTGGTTTGGTAACCTTAGCACCAGGTCTAAAAATACACAAAGCAGTGTCATAAGGACTACCGGTAAGAGTCTGAGAGCTCAGATCTGTACAACAGGCAAATATTCGCTTTTGGCTCAGACTTTCTCGTATGAAGGGCAAGAGGTACCAGTACTCCTTTGTCCCTAAAACCAGTTCCTTTCTGAATTCCGGACAGGTTAGGAGGAGCAGCACCTTGTTTGATATGTGGATGGATGGATGGATGGATGAGACTGTGTGTGTGTCTATTAGCTAGGATTATTAATACAAACAAAGCTATAATCAGTGCATAATAAATTATCTCGACTTGCTTTAGCCATTGGCTGGAGCCATAGCAGAATAAATGAGAGACTGGCCTCTGCATTGGTAACGTCCAGTCAGTTTGAGTACGTTGTAACCTTGTGGTGTTTGCACCCGCTGACATATACTTGATTTGAGAGGGAAATGTGCTTAATTGAAACTCATTAGGCAGAGATTTGTTTTTGCCTGCATTGATTGAGATGTTATTTTATTTCATAAAGCATCCCAAATGCCTTTACGCTCATTAAAATGTTTCCAAGTCTTACGAGGGGGAAAAACTAAAAATCTATACAGTTAGTGTGAAAGGCTTTGGAGGAGAACTGCTGTGGTTTGTGAAGTCACAGAAGTCCACAGAGTTCTATACAGTAATTACTGCATCCTTGAAAAATGTGCTTGAGTCTTTTACATGTAGTAGTACCACATTAATCCCTCTTACTTAATTTTTTAAAAATAAACAAACCATAAAAAAACTATGCACACTCATTTCAGGGGAAAAGAAAACACTATGAAGGCATATTCATTGTTTGAGATGACATATTAGCAAATAGTCAGCATTATGTATGCTGGAAAACCTGCCCCCGTGTGTCATTACACCTCTGCCCCTTATCTTCGCGTTCTTCTGCAGAGTGTGACTAATTTCTGCCCGAGATGACTGGGAATGTCATAGTCAAAGTTAAACCTCCAGATTTGACCAATCTGCCGCTCACTGCGGAGACCAGAGAAATCCAATCCAAATCCAATTTGGCCTGTGATTGATTACTGAGCTCGCCATTTAATTAGGTGGGCAGCAAGGCTAATAACTGATGTAGATACATAGGTGCCGTTTCCTTCAGCTTCCATCTAAACATGCCATTGACCTTTCCAGCTGCATATGGCCACATCGCAACTGTCACTGGGTTGTGAAAGAAGCCACCCCCCATAATGCCACAAATAAGCAGATAATCCACCAATTCATCTTCCAAAGCCAGGATGCTTTTGCAAATGAATTTAAAGATTTCACTTTCTGCTTTGCACTGTAATTGTTCCAGTGATTCGTAAAGTGACCTTTGCAGGGAAACCTTGATCATGTGGAAATAATCAAGGGTGGGATTTAAAGAAGACAAAGGAGGCCATTTACTCATATCTTGAAACAATGCTTTGGTCTTATCAGACAAATGGCAGCCCTCTGACTGATAACACAAGGTGAGCTAGATAAATATGCTGAGAGGAACCGGGTTCAGAAGGAGTATCTTGTTGGACGCGACATCCTGGTTACTGAAAAATATTTAAGGATGAAAACAAATTTTGATTCCGTAACAAATAAACATTGTGTGGAGCAACTCTTTCCCCCCTCACTTTTGTCCAGAGGTGCTTTGGAGAAAAATCGGTTGCTCAAAAATCAGATGTGCATAAAGAACGCGCACAAAACAAGTGAGCTCACAGGGCAGGGGTGTGCCAGACATGAAGAGGCCCCGTTTACGAGACAATGTCTTCAAGTGAAAACAGAAAACCTTTTTTTGCATTCTGGGGGTCCATTCACGTGACAACGGTGCTCAGAGCCACTGAAAATTAAACTTTTAAGAAAATAGCTCAGAAGGTGGAACTTTTGGAAAAAATTGAAAGATGTAACTTTTCTGAAATGCTGCTAATGTGCATGGGCACCACGGCGGAAGTGAATATTTCTTCTGCACATGCACAAGTAGATGGATAATACCAACAATGTTTCCTCCAGAGTGGCATGACTCAGTTCATAATCCCCTTGGACTTGGTAGTTTTATAGTTGACAGTCACCTGTAATATTTATTCAACTTCCGTCGTCTGTCCATACGAAT
The DNA here is from genome assembly GCF_963383615.2 of Lipophrys pholis. Lineage (NCBI taxonomy): Eukaryota > Metazoa > Chordata > Actinopteri > Blenniiformes > Blenniidae > Lipophrys > Lipophrys pholis. The sequence continues at coordinate 13,317,284 of NC_137630.1, read as the reverse complement.
GTCCATGTACTCTTCATTTTTGATATTCATAGCATATTGTTCTACGCACGCATGTGCGTGTGGTTTCATTACAACAAACAGCACCAACAGTTTTTTTTAGTGTCTGCCGTTTCTGTGTAAACAGACATTGTTTATAAAATCTTGCCATGTAAACAAGAAAACTCTTAAACTTTATAAACAACTTTAAACACTGTATAAAAGGAGCACAAGAATACAATAATTTAATGCATTCATTTAACATCCATCTTCTATGAAAACTTAATCCATTCACGGCGTACACTAAAAACCCAAGCAGATGGACAACGTGCAAAAAAGCAACATGCTATAATATTCCTTACAAATGACGAGAGACGATCCAATGAAACCTGTAAAAATTGAAATTGCCTGAATTTTAGAATAGAGTTTTTACATTAAGGTGAATTCTGAATGGACTCAAGTTTGTTACCTCAAAAAATTAACAGAGGAGAAACAGAAAAGCTCCTAGGTGGATTGAGGCAGCCTAAAAAGCCTGCAAGCATCATGTACAATTGATATTTATGTAGTCATATTCTGAAGAGCTGATTTTGTATGTTAGTGAAGAAAAAAAAAAAAAAAAAGGTTGATGCATTAGGTTTTGAATGGTTTTCTCACTTTTAGTCATGCTTTGAAAAGCCTTGATCTCACTGAACATGTCAGAGGTTCATTTCCAGCCTTTCACAAACTTTGAGTCTCGCCATGATGCGACACTGAAAAAGCCACTTTTTGTTTCAAGGAACAACGTGATTTCCATCATTTCCACTCTGATGTTTTACACCTTAACAGAACTACTGTGGGCAACGTTCCGCATATTTCCAACAGGCCAACAATGGCTGTGATCAGATTTACTTGATAAGGAGTCTAATGAATAGATCAAGGCTACCTGAGCGTTATCTAAACTCTCTTTTCATGGAAAGATACAGATTGAGGATATCTGCACTTTAGCAAGCGACTTAATGCTAGGACGTGTGAAAATTATATTTAAAATCAGATTTAATAGTCTTGTATGAAAAATGTATTGCGACATTATAAATTTGAATTATTCTACGGATGTAAATGTTTTGACGGTTAGAAATTAGGGATGTACCAAAACGAAACAAATGAATTCTATTTCAGAAGAAAATATGTTTTTTGGCACAATTCACATCGATGAAAATCTTAAATTGAGCTATTTCCTGACTATTTCCATGTCTCGTTTAACAAACTAAAGACAATTTCAGTCATTGACACAAATATTAGAAAATCCCTTGAGATAATTGAAAACCATAAAATAGCAGCTTATCAAACTGCACAAAACACTTAAGTTAGATTCACAAAAAAAGCCAAACCAAAAATATCAGAAACATGTTCCAACTCCATCATAGCAGCATTTATAACAGAGAATGTGCAACTTGAAATTCTAAAGAACACACTGAAATGTCCTCACTTGAAAACAAGAAAACCTGCCGCTGTTAATGAAAAAAGGCTGAAACTGATCTTTGGTTTCGTTGAGTTTTGACATTGATAAGTGTTTCAGCTTTCGATGTGTTCCACCAAGCAAACACGCAGTCAAACACGGGCTATGGCGGCCCCTGTATGGGAACTGGTAAATTCCTTTGCATTCAACATTTTCAATTCAAACCTTTCTTCGTGCCACCGACTGAGTTCTGAGGCTGAACAAACGCATCTGGTTTGTGTTCGGGCTCCATACATCCGCAATGAATCCGATATCCTCCAATTTGTAGATATATTTCTCAAAGAAGTGGTCCAAAGCAGAGAGAGCAATGTCAGAAAAGCAATTGCGACTTTGGAGGGTGCAGCAAGGTTCCATGTACTCCCACTGGCGACATCCGCAGTCCTCAACAGTAGAGAATGCCTGGTCGTGCAAAGATATAGTTTCCATTACTTTGTGATTGAATCAGCCTTTCTGCCGTCTTTGGTAATTCTCTTGTTTTTGTTGAGGGCTTCCTGAATTGAGCTACAAGCTGCAGCAGGTTCGGTTTATGTTCTTGGCCACTTGTTCACTGAGTAAGCTTGTTGGTCCTGGAATTGCTTGTAAACTTTTGCCAGAGCCTTCAAATGAGCGATCAAATTACTGGTGTTAAAGGACTTGGTGCGGCTCTTGCAAATGGTGCATATCGGAATTCGAGGGTGCCCTTTTGAGACGGTGAAAAAAAACTCCAAGAGGCAGACATTGCTCCCTCTCCTGCGGGTAATACACGCAATCGTTTTACGCATCTCGTCACCTGTCTAAACAAACTTCACTTTGGAAACATGCACGTGTGTGCAGCTTACTGGTTGTTCATGTCATTGCCTTTTTGTTTCAGATATTAATTTCCTCACAGGCTGATACATCCGGTATCTCCGTTAGGAACATTACCCACTATAACATTTCGTTTTTTTTTTATAGAGCCACTAGAGTCGTAGTTCAATGTTTTCGTACACATTTTGCATAATACCATCAAGTATTGCTGTCATGACTCCATTTGACTCCTCTATCAAATCTAAGAATAATGGATCTTAAAATGGCAGCATTGTACATTCAGAGAAACTGATGATTTGGAAAAACAAAGCCAGATATCTTGTCGGAAAAGACAACGTTAAGTGAGACGTCAATGTCAATATAAAATGTGTGCACTTCCTTAGCTGAGTCATAAGGCTGTATACACCATCTACAGCAGTTAAGTACTTGGTGAAGAATAAAAGAGGGAAATGAAAACAGAAAACCCTGAGGACCCTTAAATAACACTTTCTTTGGATCCTTCATCTTTTCAGCACGATACATAGGTCATACAGTGCCTCAGCAACCTTCTATACTTGAAGATATTTGCGAATTTTAGCATCCATGTCAATATAAATTGACACCAGCATGTCTTGACGGGTTTATATAATTGATAACCCCATACAAATCGAAGATCAAAAAATGTGTCAGGCTGTTGAATTCACCCTGCTCTTATGGCATCAATGAATGAAAGGATGGATTTAAAAAAGCATTAATTTAGTTATAAAGGATTGCTTGAATAAAAATGTACTTTGAAGGACATATGCTGATCAACCCTGCTATAGCATTGGACTCAAACTTTACACTTGTGTTGCTTCTCTTTTCATTTAGTAATATCAGCTCTGAATTTATATCTCAGTTTACTGGATTGAAGAAATGTGTTTCTTCTCGTAAAGTTAATGAAGTCGAAGAAGATAATCCATCAAGTCATGTTATTCCAATAGTCCTTTGACCGGCATTTTGACAACTGCATTGTTTTCCACCACTTCTTTGGATCATCAGCTCCTCTGACACGAGTTACAAAGCTCTTTTCAGTCCATTCCTTGATGTTAGTGAACCAGGAGATCTTTGGTCTTCCTTGAGCTCGGGTTCCTCTCACTGGGCTGCGGGTGATTGTGTGCAGTAAAGTTCCCTGTCTTCTTGTTATGTGGCCAAACAATTACAAATTCCTTCTGCATGCACCGTCTATAAGTAACACATCTGTTCCAACTACAGTTTGACTTTGGTGTTGAAGTTCGTCATTGATAATATGCGGTATCAAACTTATTCCAAGAAGTCGTCTATAGCAGCGCATTACAAAGGCCATAATCCTTTTTGTAGGTTTAATATTACGTGTCCATGTCTCACATCCAGTTAAAGAATTGAAGTGGTGAGTATTATTATTAATCAGTATTGATAATGTGTTCAGGTTATCAAGTTTGCGCATCATCCACTTTGGTAATTCGTCAGGGATTATACAAACAAGAAAATAATGAGAAGTGGCGAGTTTGAAAAAGAAGGATCTGTGAGAGTGATCTGACAAACTGCACTGAATTACATCACCCTGTGTTTTTGTTTTGGCCGTCTACCTTTGAACCTCTCTTTCGCTGCTTTTCTGGATGTTATTTGCCACGGCAGAAATGTCGCCATCTCAAGGCAACGGGTCATCACGGTGATGCCGCGGAGCACCACAGCGACATCTTAAAGACAACAGAGAGTAATAATGTTGTATCTCAAGGGGATGACATTGCCGACTCTCAGGATGTGTAGTTTGTCACAGCGAGAAGACAAATTTGGCTCCAGTGGAAGGACTGCTGGAAAAAATGAGTGGTGGAAATTCTCCATTAGGGGTCCTGAGACAAAACGAATCCAGTGATGGTTCTGTGTGACTGATCAGTGGTCGAAAGTGTTTTCATGTCACCATTTATCAGCCATCTCAGAGACAAAAACAAAAAAAAAAGAAGTACCAAAGGGAAACCATGGAGCCCCACCGAGAGATGTAGTGGTTGGAATTCTTGCCACACAGCAAGAAGACCCAAGTTCGATTCTCAGATCAGGGCTCTTCTGTAAACTGTTTGTATGTTCCCCCTGTGGATGCCGGGATCTTTACCTGTTACAGCTTCATCCCATAACAACTCCAAAGTAAGGAAGGAACTTAGGTAGGAAGGAAGGGATAAGTTAGCCGTTTCAGCCACTTTACTGCACAGACGTGCATCACAGGTACTGTGCAAGTGAAGTTAAGACAATGTTTGAGCTGCATGAAAACAGCATATGGTGATATTATAACTGACATTACCATAGATGTCACTCCCACAGCCAACTAAAACTCAAAAGATGACCATCCCCTTTTCTCAGAGCATATTCTGCATGCCAAACAATTATCAGCAACCCCTTTCTAAGGAAAAGGGGAAAAAAAGCCTGTAAAGAGAAACAAAGGCTTGAGGTGGAAGCACTTTGAAAGAGTTAGCCTTGGCAAGGCCTTTCACTGTGTAAGTAATAATAATTAAAAAAAACAAAAAAAACATTGACTTTCTCCCGTCACCCAGTACACTCATCTCCAAAACACCCACATCAACATCCGACCTCTGTTTTGGAGTTGTATGTTTGGAGTGCCGAGTGTTCGTCTTAAGTGACAAAAACCGTTTCATGCAGACTGGAGAGCGTTCGTTTATGCAGACTCTCGACTGATGTCAGCTGGACTGACAGCGGATGAATGCACAGAAAAGGCTGGGGCCATCATACCCGGCAGCACCGAGGTGCCGGCACATCAAAGAGAGGAGCGGGGCTTTTTGATACGGAGGGGAGGATAGCAGGACAAGCTTCAACCCTGACAGTTTGCCACAGTGCGCTTTTGTAGATTATTGTTTGGTCTTTCCCAGGCGAACGCAGCGGAGAAGAAAACCAGCAGACGAGCTGACAGAACACACATCAGGGTTTCTCGACCCATTTGTTGAAAAGAAAGCTCAAGTCAGAAACAAAGGTTGCGTCAGGTGTGTGTCTGGCCTGCGACTTCAGCACAGCAGTTAAACTGTTCAACGTTGAAGATACAGTGATATGTTTGTGTCTGCTAAACGTTTGATAAGCGGCAGAGAATAAACTCCTGTGGTGATGGACAATGAAAACTGGCTGGCGTTGGCCCCACAAAAAAAGTAACGATATTCATTAGTTGTTTTTTCCGGCAGAATAAAATTAAATATAAAAGACAAAAAACAAAAACACTGAAAAAGACATTCAAGTAAAACTAAAATATTCCTTTATCTTTGCTGGGTTTATTCAACTCGATTTTTGTGTTGACTGTGTGGCACCATAATATTTTATAGTTTTAATAATAGTATATTATTTCTAAAAACAGTGTAGCCTGATTGAGCCAATAGGTGCAGCGCATGTATTAACCTTGGAACTCACCACTTCCTGTTAATGAGAGCCCAATTTTCAAAGTGACTTACTTACAGTAATAAAACTTGGTGCGCTTTTTGCTAAAATGTCTGCATCCTGGAAAATGAGTGTGAACGGGAAGGGGACATAACTCCGACTAATGTAAACCTTTCATCTTTTCCACTTTGGCTGGATATATTGAGTATTATGTCGCATAATAACATTTTAAATCGGGGAGCTTTTACTGTATGTGCGCGATTGTTATGTGCATGGTGCAGTGCAAGCATATTGTCGGTGCTACAGTAAGAAATAAACAAGAGAGCTCTAAATTCCCCAGCACCACCAGCAAAAAACTAAATCTCTGGTTCTGCCACTGCACTATTGGCCGTTACAATATTCATCAACATAAAGGGGACTTATGCCTACAACACAAAAACATCCAGCTCAGCCAGGATGTGGTGTGACCAACCACTCCCACAGTTTGATTACAAACAGTAACTTCTCCGTGAATGAATACGCCAATCAAAGATGAAGTACTCTTTCACTGCTGGGAATGAATTGAAGCACAGACAGTGGTGAGATTGGTTTCATTAACTATGACTAATGAATGTGTGACAATAATCCTTTGCAGGACCTAATCTTGAACCTGTAAGCAACTTTTTGACCTCTGGTCAAAGAGAGTGTCCGTGCTCTCTGTTGACCTGCATTCCCAGCACTTTTATGGGATTCAAGAGGTACATTGTGTGTGGTACAATCTCTTTAACTATTAAATGACACATGGCACAAAATATGTATAGCACTCATGCACTTTTTAAAATGTTTGACATTTGCTCTGCAGTTGACCTTAGCTGGAAAGAACATTTTATCCTTATCTGTTTTTATTTTAAATGTCACTTCCTACCTTATACTGTGTCGGAGGGAATTTAACTGGATCAGGAGTTGGAGAAACAAAATAATTCAGAATCAGTTAATACATCACTCTGGCTGCTCTTGAATGTGTACATCATTAACATACCAATGTTTAAAACAGGATCACTTTCATACTTTCAAATGGTTTCATACAGTTTGCTTCATTTTATTTGTTGGAGCAATGAAACAAGGATCTAAATCTACAAAAATGGAATAAGCTCTCAGGCACTGGGAGTACACTAATTTTTGCACTTACACATTCCCAATAATATATTGATTGATGAGTTTTTAGTGTTTATATTATTTTCCAAACTCCTATTTTCACTGCTCCCCACATTTATTTTCACACAAAGACTTTACAGCTACTTTTTTAAATAAAATAAACATAGACCATATTGTACGGTCTTTAAAAAAAAAAGTCCCTTTGGGAATATTCTAAAACCCAAGATGCAAAGTTGTCCTTTTCTCCTATTACCATTGCTTTGATAACTTTAACAGCAAAGAAGGTACAACAGCTGTCGATATGCACAATCGCCCTGCAGTAATGTAAAGACATTACCATAGCCTTTGTGTGGGTGGTGTGTATGTGAGTCCTCAATTGCCTTAATGGAGGATACAAACAGAATATCAACAAAACTAAATATTTTAGTCAGTGCTCACAATGTCTTTGATTATTTTCAAACCAAACCTCATTTATGACTAGTCATTGAAGTCGAGAAGAAATGACATATTTGTGTCATTATCGCGTGTGTGTGTGTGTGTGTGTGTGTGTGTGTTTAGTTAGTTTTAGAAAGAAATGAAACCAAACATTTGTACCATATCAGAACCTAGTCTGAAAAGTTTTTTGGTTTTTTCCCTTTTAAAATAAAATCTGTTAATCATAGTTGCTCCATTCGTTGGCCAAGCCCCTTTGTTTAAGTTGTTAGTCATTCAGTTCTTCACTCACTGAGTTCTAATTAATAGTTGATCCCATTGATTCAGACCAGCCAAAGAAACATTTGGTTTCTCCAAAATCAGACAGACTTTAAGTAGAAAGCAAACTTTGTGAAGCACGATCCGGGGTTGGCGAGCTATCAGCAGACACTCTCCAACAGTCTGATCTCCTTATGTGTGATGCTTTGCGAGTACGCACCTTACGGCCATTTGTTTATCTTCGTGAGGCAAGTGTTTAAAGGCTCAGATCTTCCCAGATTTGCGGCCGTGACCACATTGCAAATGTGAAGCCTCGCGTCTGAAAAAAAAAAAAAACAACAGAAAGCCACGTCAGCACATCTGGATGAAAAGCTGCTGCAAGTCTGCATTCAAACACGCACCTTGTCAATTAAATGTAACCGACATGTTTTCACTGACGATAAACCCGACCTCCTGTTCCCATATCTACCCTGAACCACCCACGCACATCCATCTCCCCTTATCTCGGGGGATCCCAAGCACACCAGCCCCCGATCTACAAATAACCCTACTTAATTAAAGTTAAACGTTGGCTGCACTCAAAGCCAAGAAATATATTACACAATGCCGTTTGAAATCGATTGGTTACATCTCATGTGATAGCCATCAATGGTTTGAATACATCCGGAGGCTGGATGGGCACACGAGTCCTATGGATGTAGTACTTCAAAAGACCAGAATCAAAACGTGTCCCACATAACATGAACGTGAAGCTAAAGATGAGCAACATTTTCTTGAAAGTGAAGGAAAGTGTTTGTGTGAAGCAGCCTGCTTTGCCCTACTTCTAAATTAACACACATGAACATACAAGCACTCACTTTTATCTCTTGTACTTTAATGTCACAGTCATGGCATGGCCTAAAGGAACTGTGTATGGTGGATCAAAGATTACATTTTTAAACACATTCCCCGCATGAAAAGTGAGGGATGGGTATAAAAATATTGGTGGCAGAGATGACAGGGAACCTATAAGGTCTGTTACAAATTAATCTAACAAAAGTTAACTGTTGAAGTAAAATGCTCGGACATCATGAGCCCACATCAGCGTTTCAGGGTTTGGATGACATTCAATAATAACTGAGGAGTCGGTCCCACCTCAACACGCAGTTTGCTCAGTAGGCTGTCATCAAGTTTTCTTTAAAGTGAAGAGATTGCTCTAAACAGTTTGAGAGCAATGTCAAATAAATCCATGATGACAAACTGCCTAGAATCGAGCAGGCTTGAGAAACTGGACATTTTAAAGTGTGTTGGTGTATCTCGCAGTGTTTGGCTTCACTTTTGATGTTTTGGGAAATCAGAGATCTTCAAGGCTACAGTTGTGTAACTACACTGCAATAATCAGTTCTCATTTTTGCACAAAATAAATTCATGAACTGGTAGAAAAAAAAAAAAAAAAAAAAAGAACCATACAGTGGGAATGCACTGACACCGATTCAGATACCACTATCTGGTCCGATACTTCACGAACTCGTACTTTGAAAAAGCTCTCCAATACAACCCAGAAAATATTATAACATCTTCCATCAGCATTGGGCAGAGGTAGTTCGCGCCAAGGCAAAGCCTTCATGTATCATTTGTGTATGGAGTATAAAATAGGCTTAATGGCGTTTAATAAGTATTCATATTAGCAAGTAGCAAAAGGTTAGTTCTCGTATTTAAATCCCTACCATAAAGACATTAAATTACAAGAACAATCACAATTTCCAACTGGTGTTCTTCTAAATTTCCCTCCCTGTATCGGATCAGATGCAAACAGCAGGAAATCAGTGCAATTCCTTAATAGACACCCCACTGAAACGCAAACCACTTTAAAGCAGCATCATGCAGATTGGGAACACGTCGCAGCTTAACAGCAGCGGCGCAGCTTGTGTTTTCAGCTTCACCTGCAGAAAGACGGGGCAGAGAAACACTGCCATATGGGAACAGCCCACAGAAAGAGGATGTTGAACAGAGGTTGAGATAAGGTAATGTGCTTCTGGCTGCTCTATCTCAGCTCTGCCCTCCAGTCCAAAAGCATTCTTCCAGTTTTTCATCTGATTGCACATGCATATCAGTGTCACAGACAAACAAGTACCCATGCTGCCTTCAGAGCTCACTGTGTGTGTGTGTTTTCTTCTGTTTTTGGTTGTTTTCATGTCTCTTTCATGAGATTGTAGCTTGCTTCCAGCGCTCCAACACAATACTCCGTCAGCAAGAATAATTTGATTTGTGAGCATTTTCCACACTGAACGTTATCTTTGTGAAAAACACTTGAGCAATCGCTCAGTAATTTTATTCAGGCTATCCAAGGAGATTAAGGAAATCGCGTCTTGGAGGAAGCGGGACGAAGTGCACGGCTCCGCCGTCACTTCTCACTGCACCGCACCCAATTTGCGTCACTCTGAAAAGTTGGTGGCGATTTCTGCTCCTCCACCCATTCATCATGCCTCAAGAGGAGGGTTGTAATCACTGCAATTACGTCCTCCTAATTAAAGCTTTGCTTGGTAGTGCCTTAATGGACCGCACAATACTGACAAATTAATCCATGCTCAGATAATAAATCTGATTTGACAAAGCACAAAATCATTAACCCCGCGACCCACCGACAGTATCCAGCAGGATGTGTGGGAGATGCAGTGATTGGTTGCAGCTGTGGACGAAGCTCTTGTTTGCATCAGTCTTTCAAACAATTAAATCAAGTTTCATTTCCAAATTATTTTGTGTCGCAGCAATGTTTAAATAGTAAAAAATAGTCAAATCCATTTGAACAACTGCAGTTTGTCATTGACCAAAGGTGAGCAAATAATATATTAAGATGCCTTATTTATGTGTGTCAGCAATGCATGTTAAGAAGGAAACCTTTGTCGTATAAACGGACACTCAAAACACAACCAATGGTGCTCAGAACCACTGAAAACTCAACTTTCTGAAACAGCGGACAACACTACTTTTATGAAACACTACACCACAGTTGTAGTAAATAATTATTTTGCATGTGTGTGAGTAGATGACAATAACAATGGTGGCTGAGTATCATGACTCCCAGGCCATACTCTAGAGGGACTTGGTAGTTTTATAGTTGAGAGTCACCCATAATAGCAATCTAACTTGGTTGTCTGTCCATATGAATGTGTGTATTCGTCATTGTTAATATTCATATAGTGTTTGTGGTTTCATCCCCAAAAAAACACCAACTCCTGGGCTGGCATGCCAACTGCACCATCGTATGCCCCTGATCCTGCCCCTCACCCAACAATACAATTACTTTTCGACGGGAGACCAAGCTGAACTTTTTTCAAATGGACTCTTATTTTAAGTTTCCTTCAGCTGCGAGACAAAAGAATGTTCAATAGTTAGCATGTGATGCAAATTTTACTTAACATGTCACCTCATCTTGACTTTTCTTTTCTCATTAAAATGACCACAATAAACCATTAAGAGACTCAGTTGCTTTCATTACACAAAACAAGTCAGGTTCCTAATTTCAGTTCCTATATGCGACAGGTGCTTGGTTATAATCTTGTTTGATATTCATTTTGAAAGTTGAACATATCGGGCAGCTCAAGACTGTTTTGGATATGGAAAATGGACGAAAGCTGCTTCATTCATCAAGCTCCATTGCGTTGTTCTGGCTGTTGTTCTCAGACTTGCATTGCCAGTGTCGCTCCATCCTGCTCTGTGTTTACAGCACGGACCACCGCATTGTGGAATGGCTGGTCAAAGCCATTCCTGATAATACAGGAAATTGCAATCTTCAGCAAAAGTTAATTCAGGTTGATGAGGGAAGCAGACCAACAATGTAAATTACAACACTTTAGCTATGAATAGGAAAGCAAAGAGGCTTGACAGAGGCTTGTACACAAACAAGTATCTCAATATTGTGTTTTTGTAACAAGGCTGCCATGTATAATACAGTGTTTGGTGAGAACCTGGAGGTTATTTGGTAAACTGAACAACTTACAATCACAGGTCAATGGACTGAGTCAAACCTGAGGCACAGGAGTATATTTTCCTCACTAGTTCAACACCTGACAAGTCCCATAATGTTAGTGTATCAAAAAGCAAAGGTACGCACGTAGTGCCCACCAGCACACTTGTTGAACAGTGGCTGTACCACGATCATGCATTATGACAACTGACAGGAGAAGTGAACAACAGCTCAGTACAATAGCTCATGGCAAAAGGTGGCAAACATCAGGCAGCCGGTCTGTTGCTGAATTTGAAGCGATGGATGAAGGAAAAATGGGGAAGTGAAAGAATGTGAGTGACTCTGATCAATCTCAAACTGTGATGCCGACTGGGTCAGTTCCTCGTATAAAAGGGTCGGAGCCTGAGAAAAGCGGCTCTCGGCAAAGTATATGGTTAAATTACAATAGGATCAAAGATCGGTCAGAGCTCACTGATGTGTATGGACAGCGAAGGCAGGCCCTGGTGGTCAGATCAAGCAGATGGGCGTGTATGGCTGAATTCACTGAAAAACGTATTGAGGTGCAGATTTAAAAAAAAAAAAAGAAGGGGGGGGGGGGGGTTGGATATGCTACATTACAGTTTGTTCCAGGTTGTGTAGTCACAGAAGTGTGCCTGTGCTGCATCCTGTTGACTCCCAAAAGCTTGTACAGTAGACACATAAAAAACTGGAGCATGGTAATCGGAAGAGATGACGTGATCTGGTGAGTCATGTTTTATATAATGTATATGGTTGGATGCATGTGTGCATAAAATAGATGGTATCAGGATGTACTGAGAGTAAAAACATCAAAAGAAATAAAAATGCAATGTGTTGCCATAGTCCAGTGGTTCCCAACTTCCCCACAGAGGCTCCAGAGATCACATTGGGGGCTATTTTACATTCTTATGAAATTTATATTCCTCAGCAGCCTCTGATCTACTATTTAAGAAACCAAACAAGAAGCTTAGGATGTTGATTTGGTTTGCAAATATTCCATTTCTCAATCAAATGAAGCTCTATGAGATGTGCTGGACAAGCAAGCTGTAAACATCAGGGCACCACTTCACACATTTCAAGAGTCAACGCAAAAGTCTTGGCGACTCCAAAACAAATCTTCAGAGGTCTGTGAAACCCATTCACCCAAGTGTCGGAGCTGTTAAGGTGGCAAAAGTCAGTAAGGCAGTTCACTAATGCCGATTATGTATTTTCGTGCCAGTAACACTGACAGGAATTTCACATTATACAGCTTAATGGAAATATCCGGACACGTGCATATTATTAGCCTTGATTGTAATCATGAAACTCAAAGCTGTTTAGAATTCTTCAGAGACTCATCCACTGCACTCTCATTGCTAAATTAAGCAGCAGAGGCCATGCTTTGTGGTGCACATGACTCCCCGACCAAAACAGGTCAGCCAGAAAGAGACCAGAGGTCCCCATCACTTTCTGCAGAAATAACAGTTTAGCTTCGACATGCACGTGCATGTGTCTTGCAGAAAATCAAGTTATGCAGCTGCAAAAAAGAGATCCTACTTCTGAAGAAACTAAATTGATCAGCTTGTTTAAATGGTCTCAATTAAAAAAAAAAAAAAAAAAAAAAGTTTGTAAGCTTGGAAAAATGCTATGAAGGTATAAACGTTCAAAGCTGACTCCGAGGAATACGTTTCTTCTTGAAATATTCCTTTAGCGAGACACGATGACAAAATTTGTTGCACATAAGGTGATGCCACTGAGTCGGTTAATTTGTTTCTTTTTATGCTGTGTGGTTGTGTCAGATGCCGATGCTTGTCCCGTCGACTTGATCACTGTGGAATAGCCAAGAGATTAGGACACTAATGTATAAACTAGTTCGACTGCAGCTTCTTCAAATGACTCAAACACCATCATGTGCTTCACAATCGTATTTGCAGGACTAAAGGGACTCTGACTAACTGGATAACTTGCCTATTCCAGGCAATCGCAAAATATCACAAAATGGCAATGACATAAAGATTAAATTTGAACATTCAATATCTTAACATTAAAATGAGGAAAAAAAACCTTGGATATAAGAAATGGACCTGGCATTATGTCACAAACCTCTTCCTGTTTTACTCTACATGGTCCTGCAACCTTTAGAAAGCAAATAAAGAGGGGGAAAAAACCTAATTACACATACAGGCATCATGACTTACTGAATTAAGATGTGCAAATCAGGTTGCAGGAATTTATATCACAAAAGAATTAAAAACCCAAATTTATGACTCACAAACGTCACATTTGTTTCTCATACTTCTCTGAGCTTTGGGCCTGAGCCAGTGGTCATAGGAACAACACTCCTGCATTATACAAATAGCATTAACATATATTCCAAATGGTTTCCCACACACTTTGCATATCTTAGTAAAAGTAGCCCATCTTAATAGACTGTTGCAGCTTTATATTTCACAATGAATGCAACCTTTGGAGAGGTTTACTGCTGTAATCCAGGCAAGCAAAGGAATACTGCTCGTTCCCATCAAGGCGATCATGCTCTGCACTCACACATATATTCATTCTCAATAATTCAATGTGCTCCCGAGAGACGTCGGCAGAGGAATGATCTACAATGTGGGCCGTGTTGGGAATAGCACTTAGACCTCATCCTGGATATTGTTTGTTTGGTGCATAGTCAATACGGTGGCAGCTCTATCTCTATGATTGATAAGGTCCTCAGTATAGGCCCCAGCTTTCCATTAAAGCAGAAATGCCTCCCACTGATTTATGCTGTCATGCAACCAGCTCATAATCTTTGTTTTTTAACCATGTTCACAATTGGAGTACATTCTCCTCCAGCAGAAGGTTCTTTCAATAATCTGCCTCCGTCTTCTGCTCTTCCGACTTCCCTTCAATAAGAGTCAGTAGCTGCTGTGTCCTGGGAGGCAAATTAAGTGTTGAACACACTTCTTCATTGCATTTATTTACTCATTTGTGCCAAACACGCCTCACTGTGCAAAGTGGGCTTGTGTGGTCGTGGGCTCACGCACACGTTTTGCTTGGCAGAGGGCCACCAGGGACACCAGCAAACAGCTGCTACTGGAGGACTGGGTACACCCAGCAAGGCAGACGGAGCTACCGGTGCTTGTGCTTGTGCTTGTGTGTGTGCGTGTGCGCGCGTGTGTGTGTGTGTGTGTGTGTGTAATCTCAGAAACTTAACAGCCAAGAGGACATATGGTCAGACTTACATTTATTTATTTCTTCCTCAGGAAAAGAAAGACTTTTGCTCACACCATCATTTCTTAATGTCCTCGTGTAATCACAGTCCAGAAAAGTAATGTTTTGAGTCCTGGAATATTTTGCTGTAATTACAACAACTTTTTTTCTCCTTTCATTCGCCTGAATAAATAGTGCTGGTGAAGTAAGAAAAAAAAAAAAAAAAACTGTCAAACTATGCCCACTTAAGGTCCACGCTCTGCCTTTAACTAATTCTCACTGAAGCAGAGAGAAACGGCACCGGGGGTAAATTGCTTGCACATTTAATTCTGGGTGTAGGAGGCTGCAGAGACCGAGGAATTGAAGGTGCATTTCAGTATGGTGATGCATGTCCTGCCCCCCCAACAGCCCCCTGCATCCCCTGGCATTCTGAAATTATTGTGCACATTTGTGATTGTAAATAGGGCACGGTGTTGCTAACAGCCAGCTCCCAGGGAGAGGTAACTCTTCCCCAATGCAGCCGGCGTTAGTGGGCAAGAGGAAACTTCGCTAATTAAATTCTCCAGTCCAGTGGCGAGGACGGATGTGCAGCAGCCGAAGTGCTGCAAATACTTGACTCATGATAGAGGTCAATTAAAGACTGGAGGCCCACCGGTGGCCAAACCGCTGACTAAAATTCATAAACATCACATACATACTGTCCAACAACATCTCAGAGGACACGCTGGCCTGCATTGGTTTAAACAAGTTTTATTACAAAACCAACTTGGTAGTGTGTCTACCAACTTTCCTTCAAATAAGTTTATGATTTTGCTATTTCTTAAAGTTACAAATAAAGTTGCTTCTTTTTTTTCCCAACTTGGGAGGCAAAATGAAACTTCATACACACAAACTTCAGATGTCTGTCTCCTCCCAGTTGTTAATGTTTAGTGTTTTGTTCTCTGTGACCGTGTGTGAGGTTTCAGTACAAAAACAACCAACAGCGCCAACTTCTGGCTGAGCACGCCAACAAAAATGTTGATGTGTAAGGCTGAAAGTTTTCTGAAACGAAGCATTTTCACTCGAAATGTTCTCATGTAAATGGGACCAAAGTCACTGATCAACACACCTGCCGTTGATACTTTCAAGTTTGTCCTATAGAGGGCGCTCCCAGTGCATACACTGAAATTTAGATAATTATGGCAAAAAAATTTAAACTGCATCAATTTCATAAAAGTGAACACAATATGATGTGAAACTATAAGACCTACTGCATACCAAAACAGATCGATTTTATAACTGTGAATTGCCCTGAGAAGCACAGTATTGCAACCATCATCCATTCACATTCACCAGTAAGTGTCTTGCACAATTATCCATCAGTGCTCTATTTTTTTTATTAACCTTCACATAAATAAAACATATCAAATTACGATTAGGTGAATTTGCTTGAAGCCGTTGTCCAGATTAAAGAAGTAACTGCACTCAATAAAAAAGCACTTGTGTTCTTCTTCATTGGATCGTTCCATTTCCGTTGCTGTTCAGTCGTGTTGTGGCCAGAAGCTTTCATCAGCAGCAACCATTTAAACTCTTTTGCCAGGAGCAGAGCCTGGATACAAGTCGGCACTGGTTACAATCCTCTTCTTTGAGAACTCGGATGTAAACTTTAAGAAGGCTGAGACTTTTACAACCTCACTCACTGTAATATAATTGCGATAAAGTACCACTTTAATTCCCCGCACTCTGTACGTTGTGAATTGTCTTATTGGAGATTCATATATTATGCACATGCAATATTGCGGTGCTCATTTCTCTTTCTATAAAGTTGAGACTCTTAAGTTTCAACTTTGAAACTGTGTGTTTAAAGAAGTTAATATCAAGCGTAACACTAAATTTAAAAAAATAAAAAAACCCTGAGTAGTTGTTTATGAGATTTCCCCTGTTGCTGCAGGAACTGTTGCCCTCAGGTGGTGAAAGGCATTACATAACAGACAATATAGGGCAGTGTGGGATGAAGCTGGAGAAAAAAAAAAAACTTGAGACGAAAAAGAAAGCAGGGGCTTCCTCTGGAGACTTGCATGAGAAGACAGTTAAAGGCTCATTGAGGGAGGTTGTTTGAGTTTCACATACAGTGTAAATCGTGAATGTTTTTGATATAGAGCAGTGTCACAAGGTCTTACAAACTCTATACTGTCCATACAATGACTTTTATACCAAATAGTTAACTCACATGTCAAGATGAAGCCATCCAAGTCAAGCAAGACTATATTTCTTTGTATCTTTAGGGATCATATTTATTTTTCCTTTTTTTGATTTTATAACTGCAGCAAATATAAATACTTGTTAGAATCTCCACAAAAGCCCTCACGCTATGCGATGTCACTATTCTAGCTTCAGGCTATATAAGCTCATCCAAACACTAAACATAATCTATAATGTACATATCTATATTCAATCCAATATTCAGAATGCAATCACACTCATGGACATGCAACATCTGAGGCAACAGCATTGAGTTGAAACCAAACCATCAGCCTCAATGCACTACAAGTCATTTGCAGATTGATGGTATCAATAATTCTACAACAAAATGTGGTGAAGATTGATTTTTGTCATTACTACAAACCAGTATGTATTTTGTTTTTAAAAAAAAAAAAAAAAAAGCAAAAATAAAAGACTTGCTAAGCTTTTCAAAGAACCGATTTCTGTTTTACGCAGAAATGACCTCTGGCCGCATGCTGGTTCACCGGAGACCATCAACTCAAATGGACCTGGGTATGTAAACCTAACCACATTTGGCAGCGTTTGTCTGAAATGCCATCATCAGACAAACGTGCAGAAAAACACGATAACTTTACCGAGAATAGTAGAATGACAAACTTCAGGCTCAAGCCTCCACAGCAGCCCGAGTTGTTCATGTTGCACCGTTGAGGATAGTAGTTGGCCTGTCACGGGAGTTGGAGGCCAAGATGACAAGAAGAAAAACGTGTAATAAGAGTAGGAATAGTGTCTTGTGCAGTGTTTACACAATGTTCCAGAAAAAAGTAGAAAAAATGAATAAAAAAGAAAAGAGTAAAAAATACAGAGAGGAAAGTTTCCCCTCCGTCTGGTTTGCTTCACATTCACATTTTAACATCGGCCCAAAAGATGAAAACAAAACTCATGCCAACCAGCCTCAGTGCATTATATTCTGTGGGATAACTTCTGCAGTGATGCCCTGTGCTCATGTAAAAACAACAAAATACATGCATGGATTTTTGTGACCGACTCACCAACCACTCAGAAAAAGCATAAACATAAAGTCCAAACTATTTTAGGAGTTTCTCTGCAAAGACACAGACCTTCTGGCAAGGTTGGTCTGCATACCAAGACCTCCTTAAGGCAGATTAGATCTACTGTACTTGTTTGGCGTGCACCAGGGTACTGTACGCAGCAGTCTTACTCCCATTAATGGACTAAAGGTTGTGGGTTCAAAGACCACCCGAGGCCTTTCTGTGTGGAGTTTGCATGTTCCCCCTGTGTGTGGGTGAGTTTTCTCCAGGTACCACACAGTCCAAAACCATGCACCGGGGGTCCCTGAGCAAGACCCTCGCCCCCACCAGCTCCCTCTGGAGCGCAGAGCGATGTGGCTGCTATCCATGGGTCAATTCTTTGAAGAAAAAGGGATTAATAAAGTATGATGATGATTCTTCTTCTAAAGGTGGAAAATCTGAACTCCGAACCACATAATGCAAGGGAAATGGTCACACTGGAGGGACATATAGCAATCTAAGACAGAGAAAGAAAAATGAGTGTGTCTGTCAACTTTGGTATAACCTCTGTCTGAGTGTAAGTTTAGGTTTACCCAAATCATTTATGGACAGGAAACCTTTGTGAACATTGAATGAAACCGAAAACAATTACAGATGTGTAAAATCAGTTTGAAAGGCAATGCTACCAAATACAAAGATGTGGATGTGAACTTCTGACTTTAGTCGTCAAAAGTCCTCTCCAAAGATTGTCTTTAATGTCACACTGGCATTTAGTAAAGTAGAGATAGTTTGGTAAACTTAACTGACGTTTATGGAAAGTGTTTGTCTCAGCTAAAAAAAAAAAATAAATAAATAAAAAAAAAACAAGGGTAATGTGACTTTTTCACTATACGACAACTGCCACAAAATCAAGTGCAAAGTGTCCAAAAGACAAGCTACACAGTCAAGTTTAAAACTAACTTCTATACAACAGAAACAGAGCTGCAGAAAGATTTCAGGGGTGTGTGAGGAGAAACTTGTGAAGGACTGATGAAAATCAGAGAAACTATTACAGTGATGAGGAGCGTGAACGGCCTGAGCTGAGGAAAATATTTACACATGGTTTATAAACGGCAGCAGCAGCTACATCGGGGCATCGGAAAATAAAAGAATTCTAAATACCAGCATGCAGAAAGTATGGTACGTAGTACTGTCAAAAGGAGTGCACAGACACTTTATATCAACAAAAATGTTCACAACTTTCATTGTTGTCAAGCCTATAAGTACGATGACAAAGGTTTGTGGCATCAAAAACACACAAGGTGTTGTAATATTTAATTTCACTAAGCCTTTTGAACCCAAACGAGTCCCTCCTCTGCTTGTCTCAGCAGGACAATCAGTGAAGGGCGGGTTTGGAGGAGGAAGGAGTCCATGTTTTATTCACTCTCAGCGAGTGATATCAAGCCTGGTTGGAAACCCCCATCCTTGTCCCCGGGGAAACGGTGTTGTGGTGTGCTAATGGATTTTGCAACAAGGGCGCATCTCTAGGCGGTTTGAAGATGCAATTATGCTGGTAATGGCAGTGCCACTGCAAAATGAAAGCATCAGCAGAAGCGAAAATGATCATATACACAAGATCCCAGCAGTGTGTGGCGTGACAAGTTTAATCGCGTGTCTCTAATCCTAACCTCAAATAACACTCTCTGAACACTGTTGGGAGTTGTGCCTGTATTGTCCCGATGACAAAGGGAGGCGATTATTTTACAATTATCATCATCATTTTCAACACCAGGACTTGATGTGTTGTAGCTGATTGTGACAAGGTGGGTGTCAAAGGAAAATTATGTTTTATTCTACTGAAAGCCTCTAATTCAAGTAACAATAAAAATTTCCAACATATTTGAGATAAATGTTTGGAGAAGAGCTTTTATTGTGAGCAGCACCGTCAGTCGATGAGTCTCACCATATTCGCTTCTCGTACAAAATGTACCATGAGCTGGAAAAAAAAACAAAAAAAAAAAACACTTAAGACAAAGAGCGCGAGAGGGAGAAGGTGCTGAATATTCCACTCCGAATTTCACTTTACAGTGTATATGAGTCGCATAATATGTTGTTTCAAAGGCTGCATGATGCAGTGAAGCTTCAAAGTTACAATCGGTGATGATAATTCATGAGACAATAAAGGTGTAATGCCTGACATGAAGTTGTAATATGCGAGCAGCTTTGATGTTGAGGTGCTGAACTCGCTTCCAAACATGTGCTCACGCGATAAGCACTGTGCCAGCGTAGGAGCTCCACATACAGCCGTGCTTCTAATCTGCCTGCGATGATTTCTGCTTCCTCTCCAATGCACGTGTCATGGAAATCAATAGAGAAAGAGGTCAGCGAAAGGAGAGACAATTTCAGGAAAAGGTGATGACCTATATGAGCTTTTAAGACTGTGTTCACTCTTGAGAAGACGCGAAAGGCACAGAATAGATTGGGACATTTAACGTGTTGAAAGAAAAACAACTCACAGAAAAGGCACTCAATGAATCAAATTCTGCAAAGCGTGATGAACGTCTCACAAATAATTATGACTATCTTGATAACCTTGTTTCACATTCCCTGCTTTCAGGTCATCATTTACAACAAGTATATAATAGCATGTGAAATATGATATGACCTTGAGAGAGCAGTTTTGCAGAAGGATTTACTATGGCCATGGCGCGCATGTGCAGTAGCAGCATTTCGAAATAGTTGTGTTTTCCCCCCGTTTACAAAGAGACAGAGTTGGAGTGTTTTCAAACAGTTGCATTTTCAGTGACTCCAAGCTCTATTGTCGTGTAAACGGACACCCTATAACACAAGTGGTATACACACACACAAAAATTCATATTTAAGGATTTTTCAAATCACTAAGATCAAAAATA
This sequence comes from Lipophrys pholis, assembly GCF_963383615.2. NCBI lineage: Eukaryota > Metazoa > Chordata > Actinopteri > Blenniiformes > Blenniidae > Lipophrys > Lipophrys pholis. Next base: position 13,296,575 of record NC_137630.1, on the reverse strand, counting down.
CAGTACTGAATACAACATCTCATTCGATCAGTTTTATTAATCCATGTTAAACACACCAGTTTCCATGCATTACAAAGCATATCACACGTCGGTCTACAGTTTATTGACTAAATGTTTATGCTGTTAATGCACTAGAAAGTGTTTCATTAACCTGCTTCTTAGCAAAGTAAAAGTAACTCACACTAACAGCAAAGAAGCACTATTATTTAAAAAAAGGCAGGACTGTCTCTCTGATGGCACATTACATGCAACATGTGGTGAGAATCCAGGGTATTTAATATTATTAGTCATGATCATGAGGCTTCAGTATCACGCCAGATAAATAAAAACAAGTTGGGGGGGGGGACTAAATTACAAACTCACTAACCTCAAACAATGCCCTCATCATTGATGGCAGAACAAGCCTGCCATAAATAATGATGAATAAGATGAATTTTCCTTTCAACTCGACAATGAGTTAATTAAAGTCGATTCTATTAGCGGCAAAGCTCTCTAAATGCTAAATATTTCCAGTCAGGTGCATCGTGTCTTACAGTTACTGTTCCTCTCAGCATTTTTTAAGACGCCACAGAGCCTGAGTGTGAGAAGAAAACTGTCAGGAAGAAACATCCTGCTAATTCATAATTAAGACTTGTCCTAATGACACTACAATATGGACATGCTTTTGCCGTCAGATGAACCGTTTCCAAGGTCTTTAGGACTTTTTGGTTTGAACCTTGAATACAACGTTTTGTTCAGAACTATACAGCATCAAAACCGGGGCTTTCAAACACATTTCAGTTCAGGGCCCACATAGAGCAACTTCAATCTTGAGTGGGCCGGACTGGTACAAATGTGCCATAGTAACCTTTAGATCTAAACTTTAAAGTTTTTATTTGTTGTGGCTCTAAGGAGACGTTTTAAAAAAAAGTCTCTATTTTCACAAAACCAAACAATTCCTACAGATAATTACTGCAATCTCCACATAAAACATTTTAATGAAACTTTCTGGTGAAAAAATACAGTGAAATATCTAAATGGTTTTGAGGCTCGTTTTCAAGCAACGAGGTAGCCGTCTTTCATGGCGGCATCACTGCTCTCTCTGCTTAGTGTCATGTTTTGTCCACTACTTTTAAGAAATTAGTTTTTTTAAAAAATAAGTAAATGTTTCACCATTTGCTTGGTGGTTTGGTGGCCCAGATTGGAGCCTCTTGCGGGCCAGTTTTGGCCCGCGGCCCTTAAGTTTGACACCCTTGATCTAAACCAATGGTTTTGAAAGTTTGGGTGTTTGCTGCTATTGGGGCTGCGCCACAGAGCATCAGGAGGAATGGGGGAGAATCTCGGGGTCTGGGAGATGCCTTTACCCAAAGATTACCCAGGCATTAGATGAGTTATGCATTTAATTGCATGATTCCCACCTGCCGGTGAAAAAGAGACATGTGGGAAACATTCAATTTAAATGTACTAGTCGGGTTGAGACAAACGCACCGTGGCACAGTTGGGAAATGCAGGGTTCGAGCAATAAAGGAGGCTTCCCACTCGAATCCACAATTACAAACTTGGAGCTAGTGTTTACGTTTGGTAAATAAGTGTCCAGAAATCACTCAAATATGGAGCTTGAAACCATAATAAGTAACATTTAATTGACTGAATACATCTATAGGGACGGTTTGATTGTCACTACTGAAAAGGCTACTTAAGTGATGTTGCACAGGATTAGTTTTTCTGAAAGATGCCTTTGCCGTCTTTTTCTTTTCAATTTTCTAGTGCTGTAATAAAACTAGACAGATAGTCCCAATAGCCCACTCTTCTGAGAAATGCAAATCTGTAGCCAGAATCATCCATTATCTCACTCACACACAAGAATTATGTAAGAATAGTATTTTGAGTCAATGCCACTGAAAAAGAGTCAAATGGCAGCAAAAAAAAAAGGGGGTGATGTAATGTAAATGTCCTTTACTACCACATCCTGAATGGGATCTGTGGGACTCAAATCTGGTGACTATGGAGGCCTTTGAATTGCAGTGAACTCATCACCACGTTGTTTGAAATGGTTTGATCTTTGGTGTGGTATCATGCTAGAAGTACCATCAAGCTGTGGGGCCTGATCAGTGAAATTAGTCATGCAGGTTATGGAATTTAATCAATGTTTAATCAATATTAAGGGGTCAAAAGAAAATGACCTTGATAGAAGGTAGGGTGTCTCCATGATTTAATGTTATGAAAAGTATATAGCATCTGACTGTGGGAACAGAAATCGAGATTCATCAGACAGAGCAACACTTTTCCAAACTTGAGCCTGTGTGAACTGTAGCCTCAGATTCCACATCATGTTCTACTCCCAGTTAAGAATTGGTGTTCTGCTGCTGTAGTCCATCAGATTCAAAGTTCCACATGATGTGTGATGAGAGATGGTCTTCTTGCAACATGTGGTTATTTGAGTTACTGTTGCCTCTGTCATCTCACGCCAATCTGAAAGTTCTTCTCTGACCTCTGGCACTGACAAGGCATTTTAGCCCAAAGAACTGCCCCTCGCTGAATATTTTCTATTTTTTGGACCAGTCTCAAACCCTGGAGATGGTGGTGAGTGAAAATTCCAAATCAGCGGTTTGTGATATACTCAGACCACCCCATCTGGCACCAACAATGATACTGTGTTCAAAGTCAATAATATCGTTCTTCTCCATTTCCATGCATGTTAGAATGATAAAATACACTTTAATGCAAAACCATAGATGTAACCTTTCTATTCTACCTTTCTATTCTGTTTAGCACATATAATTTACTCCCATCTGTGAAGGCATGCTCAAGATGAGCGGCTGAAATTCCAATTTTTCTGCATTGCATTTTTTTTTCCAATAGTTTTTACACAGTTAATGTGTGTTTTATTATAGAAACCAAGGTTGTTTTCATCCTCTCCATTGGGATTTAGTAGGAAAAATGTCCCATCTCATAGTATTATTGAAAGTGAAAGATCATTTGAGGTTCAGCCATGTGCATCAGGTCCACATCAAAATTTAATTTGAGTTTATTGTAGCTAATGCCACACAATGCCAACTCGGACGTCCATCAGACTAGTATTTTTTGTTTGTTTTTTCTGTAATCTAGCATACAGACAAATAAACTCCACCAAAAACATGAACTTTTGAGTAGAACAACTCTCTATTCGTCAAGAAAAAAAGAAAACACACAGAGATGATCATGTTCAGTAAGGAAAGGGAAAAGCCCTATTTTTGTTTTGGTATCTATCAGCTTTCTAGTGAGGAGTTGAGTGGAACATATTCAAACATGGTCTCCTGTTAGAGCCTAATGATGGACACAGAATGGGTTTTGAAGGGCAACTTTTTTTTTTGACAATAGCAGGTTGCATATACACCGTCATTTAGGCTTTTTGAAACTGACCAACTAAAACAAACAATGGGACCGATACCGAGTTCTTGTCATGTCGTAGGGATGACATAAAATTACTTCCACCTCAAAGACGTGAGACAACTTTTTGCACACTTTCCACAGACTATACAATTACTGTCAAGACTGCAGTGGGTGCTGTAAAAAAAAGAGTGGGGATGTACAAGCTGTTCTTGGCTTCATCTAGTGGGTGCAAAGTAACCACCCAACGGAACTGTCAGTGAGATACGATGCCTGGAAAAGCAAAATGTGCCAGGGAGGTAATTTTCAAGACCGAGATGTAGCCATGCATGTAAGAAGTGGATATGAATAAGGGTATGTGTATTGTGTGGAAAAATGTGAGAGAAAAAAAATCTATGTTCTGTGTTATTTTAATAGAGTTTGGGTTATTACACAAGCTACTCGTCTTACCATCACATTGTTCATAGAGTGTTATATATTGAGCTGAAAGGCAGCAAAACTTTTCCAAAAAAATATGCAATATTCAGGAGTCAAACAAGAAATATCTGTCTTCAACACACAGGAAGCAGTTGCTTTAAGCTCGGTTCCAATCAACAACAATTATCAATATTACTTCCAAAACTATGTTTTTTGGAATAAATAAACTAAATCAGTGTTTGTCTCTGCAATCAAGTTTTTTTTCATTTATTCTTTGCTCCGGACAAAGTTAGAAACTGAGAAGAATGAAAAGTTTCAAAATGCTCACACTGACAATAATATTGAACATGCTTGAACAAAAAAAAAAAAAAAAATTGATATATAAAGATATAAAACTGAGTATGGTTGTGCAAAAGAACCAATACATAATTTATTTTCACCTGAAGTGTTACATGCAGTAATGGAACCTTGAGAATTGGATCAGATCTGATCAAAGTGTTTGTGACTTTCTTCATTCTGATTTCATTCACATAGACCTAAACACAGCTACTGGTTGGTGATAGCGGAAAGGAGGAAGCAACTGAACTCCCTGCACTCTCCTCTCTCTATACGCCCTCACAGGATCTCTGGCTGAGGAGCTGAAAGTTTCTGATTTGTGCTTCCTGTTCTCATCAAGTCTGTGGCGTGTAAGCTGGCTGTCTAATGTGAACTTGTTTGTTGCCCTCTGTTCTGTTCCTTCCTTCTTAATGTCATCCAACCTCAACCATTGCAAGGAGAAGACTGCCATATCTGCCAGAGGTGGGTTTTTTTCATGCTTTTCTGTTTATTTGCTTGCTCATGTAGAATTGCAGTTTCTCTTAATGTTTAAATGCCAGGTGCCATGAGTGTCTGTGTCATCATCATGCTGTATGAATAAAAATTAAATGAACAACAAAAAAAAATCACCGCAGGTCAAATGCCTTGTTTTATTACAATGCACCATCAAGGGCAGTGAATAGATTTCATTCTTGAACTTAATAGAACCCATTCATAAGAAGGAACAGCGCTTTTGTTGATCACACCTTTCACTGTTTGCAAAAGCTCTGATTGTGAATATGCTGTTGCAATGTTCATACAATAGCTTCAGCCAATATATACTACCAATATATACCAATACATACTACTTAAATAGTAAATGAAGAAGTAAAGACGTAAATAAAGACAAAGTGGCCTACAATGATGCTCTGAGTTCCAAGGTGGCATAGTGTCAGTCAATTGTTTGTGTTCTCTAGTATGCCAACATGTGAGGCACCACTAAGACAGCTGATGCTCAGCTTTACGTGTCGACTGGACGAGTCCAAGAACCACATTGTACAAGCCCTAGTCAGCCCATTGGAAAGCTGCTACAGACTTACCCATGAACTGAGATGACATTGGTGCAATAGCCTGTATAAATTTTAACATACACAGTTCTGGATATTGGTGTAATAGTTGCATTAATTTCTTTAATATTTTGAAACTTTTGAATTAAAAAAAAAGAATATATATATATATATATATATATATATATATATGCACAGTTTAGTGTGCTGTATCTTTCATTATTTTTTATAAATTTTTCTACTTATGTTCTAGTTTTATATGGACCTGTGTCTGCAATAAGGATTATGCTAAAGGGAAAAAACAACCTCAAATCATATAATTGGCTGAAAGCAGCTGTCCAACCTGAATTATAATGAAAAATGTGAATTCACAAATCAGCTTACTGTTCTAACTCAAATATGCAGTAATTGGAGAGAAAGTAAAAATGCTTCATGCTTGTCATTTTGGAAAGACGGCAGCATACCTGAGGCTGCCTACAGGCCAGGTCTGCTCGACTGGAGTTTCCCCAGGGCACCTTTACACCACCTGTTCCCCCAGCTGTGGTGGAGGAGATCCAAAAGCCCTGTTCAGCAATCTGCCATCCACAAGGAACAGGGAGAGGAACGTTTGTCCGTTTCTGTTTGCTTCACTCACGTAGTAAAAGACATGATTGAAAGGTGCAGCAAATAAAAGAGGATTTGTCAAAGATACCCAAGCTTATCGGCAGATTATAGATGCTTTTGACAGGGAGACAGTGGAGAGCAGATACGCTATCTACACATCATCTGGGATTGAATTTTATGATGACAATGATACAAAATTCTTTTGAGGTCTCTCCTGATTCCCCGCTGCCTCTGGTTATTGTGTCTCTCCAGCCGCGAGCTTTTCTCCCGCGGGAGCTCGCAGAAGCCATCCATGGAAATCATACATAACAAACATCCCCTTTCATGTTTGTTTGTGTTCTCCCATTTGGACGCTTATCGCAGGTGGGAATGTGTCCTCGCTGTGAAACACTGACATTTTGACTTGACTGGCTCATTACAAGAAGACACATGAATATTAAAACACTGTCACAGCTCAGTTCTGGTGACTGGCACTTCCAATTGGACGCTGCAATTCCATCAAAAAGACGATGGAGAAAGGGAGCAAAACAAAGATCAATAACTCCTCTCTGTGCTTGTTTATTCTTACCCACAGCTCCACTTTTGATGCTCAGTCAAAAAAAAAAACGAGCCCCTGTGATGCATGTTGTTCACAGCAGGGATCCGATCGGTTCTGCCTGTAAACAGTATTTGGCCTGTGCACCATCTGTCTGTGGATCTAATCCATCGAGGTTAGACAGGGGGAATGCACTGACTTAACATACGGGCTGTGAAATGTATAGTTTTGACAGTTTGACAATTCTGCAGGCACAAAATAAAAATAAATCCACTCAATGAGTGAGTGCTTCTGTCAATGGGGGTGAATGTTGTTTGCGGTCGGACAGTTGGCCTGAGAGAGTTCTTTGATCCACAGTCATGATGAATATATGGACGTAAATCTGTATTTCAACGCTTTCTGGCAGTTTCTGAATTTTTAGATATTATAAACATTCAATGTTGTTTTGGCCACATTTTTTTAACCTGTTTAAGCAGTTTTACCTTCCAATTAATAATATTTAGTGCTTTAAGCTATTTTTTTAGCCATGATGGTTGTCGTACTTGTGTCACTGTTTTCAGCCATTTATTGCGGTTCAAAGTATTTTAACTTCTTTAGTGTTTCTGGTTGAAGTGTCAAAATTTGTCTACTTATGCTGTGAGAAAAATGTCAGTCTGAAAGCTTTACTTTTATTGTGCAAGGAAATGAAAATCTGATAAAAAATGTTTCATTACATGCACTTTTGTGAGAGCTGCAGAGAGCCGCTAAAGGGAGGCCGAGTAGCCACATGTGGCTCCAGAGCTGCAGGTCCCACACATGAAAAGCATGCTCTCTAAATTACTCCATAACAATGACCATTTCTGTGGTATTAGATTTGACATTCATGTTGCATCTGCTTTACCTTAATAAACTGTTGGAAAGTAATCCTAAAGAACGATTGAAAAGATTGCAAATATATAGAAAGATACTCCGTACAGCCCTATTCAGAGCTAATTCATATTTTTCACATCCCTTGAAGGCATCAGAAAGACTCAGAATGACTCTTGCCACCTGTAAAATTGTTTTTTCATTCAATCTTTGTTTGTGAGTGAAAACAACTTGAGCAGAAGGCGGAGATAGAAATGTATCTGTTGTGGCAGATGCCAGTTTACAGAGCAGTTTTCAGGTTAAAAAATTTTAAATGAATCAACACTCATGACCAACTTATTTTTTAATTAGGATTTGAAAAGTCCATGAGCACTTTTCTATTTCGACATAAAACAGGTAAAATTGAGGAGATATGCTTCATTAAGACTGAAGTTGTCGGAGATGCACTGACAGTTCAGCTGCTCCTCCGGGAGCTGCAGCTCCGGGCCACCAGGAGTAATTCAGCGTGATGAAACTATACTAAACTAACCAACTAATCATACTTTATTAATTCCCATGGGGAAGTTCCATTTTTTCCCACATTGACCAACTGTATTTCTCAGATATAGAGGTGTAGCCACATGACAGTGCTGCAGGGAGCTGATGGGGGTCAAGGGTCTCGGGAGCCACAGTCGCGACGTGTCAGCTCTGGGATCCAAACTAACGATCCCAAGACTGCTTCTCTATCCTCTAGGCCACCACTGATCACAACATCTTTCACTGATTTCCAAATCCATTAACTTTGCCAAGCTCTCTATCTCTCCATGTGCCACCATAAAACCCAATTGGATGGCATGACAAGACCTTAATGGTTATGTTCTCATGTATACTTCACTATTTAGGATATCATTGTGTATTGTAACAGATTGGGGTCAAGGTCAGTCATTCACCAAAGTTTCCATCCGGCTTGCTGCTGGTTCTGCATGCTAAAAGCCTGTTACTGTACTGTAACCAACACATAAAAACCCCCAGAAATATTAGGGGATATGTAACGGTTTAAAACCAAAACGGAAAACTTCAAATGTTGAAAGGATTTTGGTTCAGGAGGCAATTACTATTGAAACAATTGACCTGGCTCATGTTCCCTATTAGTGGGTGAACAATCCAACGCTTGGTGAATTCTGCTTCACAATGAAAGGAAGAGCCGACATCGAAGGATCAAAAAGCAACATGGCTATGATCGCTTGGCCGCCACAAGACAGTTCTCCCTGTCGTAACTTTTCTGATGCCTCCTGCTTAAAACCCAAATTGTCAGAAGGATCGTGAAGCGCAGATTTCCCGGTCTGTATTCATACTGAATATCAAGATCAAGCCAGCTTTTGCCCTTCTCCTCTATGCAAGGTTTCTGTCCTCCCTGAGCGTTTGACAGGTGTACTGCCTTCCCAATCTTTCTTTACCAAGCAACCAGACAAAATACATCAAATAAATATATTTTTTCATCCAATTAATACAAGGCTGCCAGTACCAGCTGAGTGAAAGTAAAATGATAAACTCTAAGACCACATGCAGCCCGTAAAATCTCACATTAAGGGTTATCTGTAAACTGAAACAGGTCACTTAACCTGTGTGATTTCTTATACAGCAAATATTTAATACAAGTTTTGAAAAAAGAAAAGAAAAAAAAAACTCCAAGCAAGAACTTATTTGTCAGTTCAGCAAAAGGCACAATTTGCTTGGCTGCGTGACCACTTAATGGCTCTAATAATTTCCAGTTTATAAGCTTCATGACCAGCATTTATCAAGTGTCACACAATCTATAAAATTCCATCCATTGGCTTCAGTGAACCGTTTTCTCGTCTGATATAATGATTAAACTCATTCTAAATTCATTCTGAAGGTGGGACAGATAAAGACAAACAAGAGCGGGTGGGCTGCAGCCTTAGAGGTACTTTGGAGTATTGCATCAAAAAGATGGCACTTTGTTTATTTCTATTCTTTAAATACAACCATATATCTCAGGCAATTGTTGTAAATGTAAAATTTTGTGTTTATTTTATTTTCATGATTCGCACTTTATTTTTGACTCAATAAGAAACTGCCAAATATTCCATCAGTATATAATCCACCTCCCCCAATACCTGTTAAATCAAACTAATCATCAAAGGAAGGTTTCAGTCCATCACAGGACAAAAAAAAAAATCATATCTATAGATATTATCAAGATGGATGTGTAAGAGGAAAAACCTCACACGGGCAGATAGAGAACATGCAAACCCCCACAGACACACAGAGACATGTGCTGTAAAGTGGATTTTTACACAGGCAAGGCGAATGAAATACCTGCTATTGACAGTGCAACTAATCACGGTATCGGGGTACTTAGTTGTAACGTTTAAGTCCTCTCTTCACTTCCAATAATAATAATGCCTTTTATTTATAGGTGGCTCTTAAAGCTCTTGTGGTCCTACCTCTGGTAACAACTTGTAACTGCACAACTTTGTGAAATTTGTAATTTACATTTATTCTAAAATAGCATCCCACTGTTATTATGGACACAAGAAATGTTCTTTTCTTCATGAAGTGGGTTGTGCTTTGTTTAAAAAAACATAAAAATCAAAAAGGGTATGTTATTGAAGAAAGTTTTCATGACTTGATGAAGTCGTTAATGTCATCACAATATAGGGCTGACATTTCAACAAGCAGCCTGAATAAGAAGAACCACGATCAGCTCTGCATATCTCATCATGCAGAAGTCAGGGGGGTAGTTTCCATCCTGACAATGAAGGAATTTTTAAAGAGTCGAAATTGAAATGTTCAAAGTATACTACGACTCTAATAAGTACTGAGTAAGTGGGGAAATTTGCACTCATGCAACAGGGAGCAATAAAGCCAGTGGAGCCTGCACGTCCAGCTCATCTATGAGGCTTGACGAGGATCTAATGGCTGCTGTGGGACTGAGCGCCGATAGGCAGGGACGCCAACCTCATGTTAGTGCAGAGAGCACACTGGTTATTGAGGGCGTTAGTCTTTCACAGCAGAAGTTCAGGGGTGAAATATTCTGTACATCTGCCTCAAATGGGCGCTCACCCGGGGACCAATTCAGCCGCTCTCGCCAGCGGACCGGAGCCAGCAGGTGGGTGAAACATCCACAGACGCACCTGCTGGGTAATAGTGGGAGGCTTAATCACAAGCTGACAACAGTGATATGGTGAATCATTTTCAGTTGTTACAACTCCACCAGAAGCAGTCCGACGTGTGTACAATGCGCTTCCTGCCTGCAGACACTGGAGATTCGCTGTGATCTTATTCAACAGTCACAGTTCGGCGACGAGTTAGCGCTCATTAGCATGCAGACGTGCACTGGCGCAGCCAAAAGCCCGGGGTGAGCCCGTTGTAATGTCCCTTCATGAAATTGGATAACTATTCATTACTGTACACACTGAGGTTATAATTCCATAGTGTCTGCAGCTGCAGGACACAGACACCCGAAGGAGAGGAAATGTGAGCACAGTCAGCGTCCACACCATGTTCCTGCCATTGTGCCCGCTGCAGAGGGAATACGCCAAATTTAGAATGAAGATGAAAATCAGACACGCTTCCAGGAGGGAGCCGATATTCAGAATTCATCATGTTTTTACACCACAGAACAGCTGGAAATAATGATCAGCTGAAAAAGATTTGTTTGTCCACTGAAACTGAAATTTCTTTTTGGAAACCGAGAAAGCAGCGCCGTGGAGTTAGGAATGCTTTAGGACACCTGAAAGTGTTATATAGTCGGGCTTGTTTGTGACTTTGCCCAGATAACTAATTTCCAGAGCCACACGGTGGTGTACAGGAATAGTGATTTGCACTTCTGCTTGACAGTGAAACTGTATCTTGTTCAATTTCCTTTTGGTTTTGTCCCAGTGCCTCAGTTACCTTCCACAACCCAAAGATGTGTGTATCAGGGGACTAGATGTCTGTAAATTGAAGGGTCAGTTTGACTGAGAGTGTGTGTGATTGTCTGTCTCTCTGTGTTAGTCCTTCTGCCCAGGGTGTAACCAGGCGTTCGCAGATCGTGTCTGCTTGTTATTCACTCTGCAAAAACAGGGAAGTTTGTTTGTTTTCTCAAGGTGGCAAGACGAACAAAGTTCTAGCCAGGACATTTCATATTGCACAAGAAAGTCAAATGCAGAGTCCTGGGAAGGAATGATTAAAAAAAATAAATAAATAGTGAATGTAGAGGCGAGTTAAATTTTCCACATTAACCAACTGACCACTCATAATGTTTTGGGTATGTATTGATGTGATGATACATGTCTTTTTGCAGTACAACCGCCTACACATGCATGCATAGAACAGGACAATGGAAATGTTCAAGCTTCCTTATAGTGGCGGAGTATAAACCCACTCTGTGTGTAGTGTATTTACATTTCCCATATTAGGGCTACAAGAAAGAAATCAATTTTTTCATAAACCTTTTTGGAGGAAAAAGGCTCATGAATGTTCCACAATCACCTACATTTTAGCAGAAAAAGTTGTAAAAATCATATTGCTGATCCACAGATTAAACAGTCTATAGAATACTATAAAGTAATTAAATCCAAGTTTGCACATAAAGTAATTTAAAACGCATAATTTGACGAATAACTGTCGTTATATTGTGGTAAAGATAGTATTTAATATTAGTTTTATGCCATCATGTGATTAAATTACAACATATTCCGAGGGACTTTCAGGGTCAAACAAAATGACCAACAATAAAGTTTACTGTGAAAAGGCCCAATTACGGTAAGTAAATTCATGTGCAAAACGTGAATAATGTTTGTTTAAAGTTGCAGTTAGTGGGACGAACACAATGAGACTTTGGGTGGCAGTGGTGTTTTCATCGGCTTGCCTTTGAGTTGTAGCAAAAAGCTTCTACCTTCATCTTATTTACTGTCATAGCTCCAAATGTTTTCTTCATCCCGTCTTGTTAGACTGGGGACAGATTCTAGAGAGATGTATTACACCATATTGTGGAAGGAAGTGTTATAAGACAGAAAAGAGCTTGCAATGTTCAGTTAAAATCCCTGCAGCACAATACACTGATATCTTCAAGATAACTGAACTGATGTTGTGTTATTGTGATAAATTGTTTTTATTGCTCAAAGCAAAAAAACAAAAACATATTGCACCTTTAAAATAAAAAGATGACATAAGGGACCATGAACATCACTGCACTTCAAGTTAACAGAAGAAAAAAAAATAGGAAAAGAAGTTTCTGAGATGTGCCCAACTCTGAAAGAAAGCATCTAATAAAAGATTGTGTAAAAGTGAGGAGTTCTAAATATCTCTGTGTTCACACGGTCAACCTGTGTTTGATACTGGAAAAACCACTGCTCAGTTGTGAGAAACAAAACTGGCCTCAGAGACACCCGTAGAGGTCTGAACGCTCATAAAAAGAAAATACTTTCTTCTCAAGGGTTCACAAGAACCCGTCTTAAACAGGTTTTCCCCAAATAAACCTAATAAAAGGCCAAATGTAATTTCCTGCCCTGTCTCCAACGTCGTACTATCCCATCAAGCTTTGTTACCTAAACAGACTTGTCAGACTGGTGAAATGACACTGGAAATTTAATTTACTGCTTTATTTTTGTTTACTCCCTTGAAAATGGAGGAGGAATGGCTTTAACACTAACTTTGTTCAGGCCGAGGTGAAGTCTTTACTCCTGCAGTTGAATTTCATTTGCAGCAGTGGAAACTGGAGAAAGGAGTCTGATGCAGTGAGAGAGTGGCAGTTTAATGACTTAAAAAAAGGAAAGCCAAAGCCACTAGCTCTGAAAAGGTACTACTGGCCCTGAGGCAATCTTGGCAGTTCATTTCTGCCTCAGAACATCCCGTGTAGATTAATCAGGCCGTGTCCTGAGGTAACCTTGAACTCGGAAGGTTGCTTTGTTATGTGTTGTTGTTTTGTGTTGGTTTCATGTGAATCTTCACAAAAACAAAACAAATGTTTTAAATGCCTTATTGTTAAATGTGATAGTTATCACTCAACTTAGCTGCATAATTAAATTATTGTCAAATCAAGTTACAAATATCACTTTATGTGGATGATATACCGCCTTGTGTGTGTAAATACACATTTTTTTGCTCATTTTGTCTGAATTATCTGGTAAAAAAAAAGAATGAATTGAATGACTGAACACCAAGTTGTCTTTTCAAATAACTAGCTCATTGAAATGAATGTAACTATAAAATGTTACATGACTCACAAAAAAATCTAATATGATAATAGGATTTCTATTGTTGCACTTTACAATAAAAACATATGAGGGCAGCAAAAAAAAATTACGATTTATTTTAGAATAACTATCATAAGTAGCTCAACCTAAATTCAAAGTCTTTCGACACTACTAAATGAAATTTTAGTTTATGTAGTCTATTCAGCAATTGTTTCTTTCCTGGCATTTTAATATTTATATAAACTCCATCTCTTTCTTCACTTTATCTGCCAGCCAACCATGTTACTGTGTCTCAGCACTTCAAACTTTATCTGAATGCTTCCAAATGTCAGCTCTGAAGCTTTGTATTTGTCGTTTTTCCCTTCTCCTAATCTCCTAATCTCTTTTGAAATATTTTTCTTACTTACATCTCTCCCTGTTATTCATAACCCTCAAATAATCCCTGAGACACTGTCACTGCCTTCAGGCACCAAGGCAGGTTTTAGGGGTTTAGAAAGTCTCTGCTAAAAGAACTGTGAGAGTAAACTGTGACTGACATTGTCCACAGCCACAGTTCTTCAACGTAATTTATATAAAATGTTGTTTCCAGGGGATTAAAAAGACTGGGCAGTCTGAAACAAAACATTTGAAGGGCTCAGTCCAGAAATGCCTCAGGCTTTAAAACCTAAATCTAAAATTTGAATTAACATAAGATGTTTTGGGGCTTAAATTGAAGCTCCATTTCCACAATAACAATTTCAAGTGAAAACTTCTGTTGCCTGCTCGGAGCCACTGGAAGTGCAACTTTTTGAAAACCGCTCTCAAGTGGAACCTTTCGCAAACACTCACACGCCATGGAAATGAGGAACTTTCCCGAGATGCTGCTGCAGTGCTCGTGCACCACGGCCAGAGTAAGTAGCTCTTCTACATATGTACGAGTAGATTGACAACAACAACAATGGTGGTTTCCAGGGTGTCATGACTCAGCCCATATTCTCCTGGGATAGTTTTATAGTCAACAGTCACCCCTAACAGCAATCCAACCGATTTGTCCATCTATACGAATGTTCATTTACTCGCCATCGTTAATGTTTATAGCGTATTGATCTCTGCTCGCATCTTTGTGAGATGTCATTACAAAACCATCAACAACGCCAACTTGTGACCTGGCATGCTAACTATATTGTTTTCATAATTTCTGCCGTTTCAATGTAAACTGACATAAGACCTTTCTGAAATGAAAATGCAAAAACGATGCGTTTTCAATTGAAACAAGGCCTTAAAATGCTGTACACCACTGTTTCATGCACTTAGAATTTGACACGTACTGAACACTGATTAGAGTACTAATAATGCAATTTAAAAAACTTTCACTTGAACATATGTTTATGTTGTGGGAATCTTTTTTTGTCTCACAAGGAACGAATTACGATTTTTGCAGTCTGTGTTTCAAGGATGACCTGTGTCAGCACTTTTGTAACCTTCATTGTCTGGATTGCCAGGAAGCACGTGGCTCATTCTCAAAACAATTCAGCCTTTAAGAATCTGCTCCCCAACTTCATTGTTAGACAATCCCCTGGACAATCCCACAAAGATTGTAATGTGACATTTTCTCTTCTTGCAAGAATAATGTATTAAAAATCACTTGAACTTTTTAATCGCTCTCAGTCTGATTGCTGTCGTACTGTGTCCCCTGAGGTTTTTACGAGGACATTCTCCAGACAGTTTTCTAAAATATGACATCAACGCAAACTTTACTATATTGAAACCACACTGTGACGCTCGTTTCACCGGGTACGGTGTACTGCTTAGTGAAGGAAATTCCACCAACTGACTTGAGGTATTAAATATGGTTTTCATGAGGATGTTTCCTGTTTGGCTTGATATCCTCAGATCCTACCACAGATCCACATGGCCTCTGTCAAAAAAAGAACTGTTGTGGATTGTTAGTGGAAGGAACCACCAACAGTTTGTACAAGACGAGTGCAGCAGTGCAGCCACGCCGACTGTACATTAGAAATTAACTATGCATGCACCACTTAATGCCAACTGGCACGAACATAGCATCTATTTACTTAGCTTCATTATATTTATTCTCTTCAAATTGGTGCAGAAGAGGAAAAAGGTCCATCCCACTACTAGAAAATATATGATCCAATTATAAATAAGCACAAGCCTGCTCTCTTTTTGTTGTCTTCAACCAACATGGCTCCTCCTTAGCAGGGTTAGGGGTCAGTTTTCCTGGATGAATAATAACAACAGCAGCAACAACAATCTCTGTGAAGTCTGAAGAAATAAACTCCTGCATACATCTCAATAAGTCAATTCCATATTGATAATTAAAAGTGACGCTACAATCAAAACACTACACATTTCCCTTGTTTGTATTCTGTACCTGGGAAAAATGTGATACTGAAAGTAGTACAAAGTGCACAAAGAATTTGAAAGATTATGGTTGCAGACCTCCTTAAACCTTTTGTCACTGAACTATGATTTTCCCACCGAGCCTTAAACTTAAATCCTTTCTCCTATGGGCAGATAAACAGATTATAGTAAGTGGGGTCCTTCGAACAGATAACCCTGTTGACTTTTGAGAAACTTCAGGGAACGATTAACCTGTCTGACTCCACTTTTTTAAAAAGATCCCAGGGCAGTTTTGTTCTGCCCATGAACACAAAAGGGATGTTGACGCCAGAAAACATACGATATCAACGAAAACCCAACTCAAACAGATTTTATGGAGCTTGTTACAACAAGATGATTTTGGTTGTTTGTGGTGCTGATCGATGTAAAGATGTGATTTTAAATATTAACTTCTGCTACGGTTTATTTTATCACTAAATGTGTGATGAATTCTAAGGATTTACATTGTTTAGTCAAAGTTGGCCAGGATGGGGTTCAAACACCACGATGGAGAAAAGGGTTGGGTTGGATGGACGATTTTATTTAAAGGAAAATGGACACAGTAAATTGCACGCCACTGTCTTTAACAATATGCCATGAATTGCCTCTCATTCAAGCACTTGCACACCCACTCAGACACAAAGTGCTGTGCCGCTATATACATGAGCTGGCATGGCTATCAGGAGCAATTTGTGGCTTATTGTTGTTCCTTGCTCGCACAGGGACACGCAGGCAGGAGGATGTGGGGACTAAAACCACAGTGAGTACATCAGCTCCTCTGATCAACTATAATATGTCCAATATACTCATCTCTGCTCTATTCTCATTGTTGTTACTGAAAGTTGCCCTGGGAAGACAATTTATCTCTGGTAATAATCACGTGGAGTGTGAGGATGCTATACACACTCATTTGTCGCAGGTCATGAACAACTGTTTCAAAATGAGCGGCATGATGAATTGGTGTTCAATACTATACGCAGGGAGTTAAAGACCATTAAGCATCAGGGACCTTTCCCATCATCTTTATCATTCAGAAACAAAATCCACCTCCATTAGACACTGCATCTGTAGTTGGGTGGCAGGGTGCTGTAGAAAGTAGCCAGTCCAGTTATATTTGGTGGAAAATTAAAAAAAACAGAAACACGCAACATAAAATCTTTATTTTCCAAAGAAAATGGCTAAAAATGCCGCCAAAGTCATTCTGCTGTTCAGCCACAGTGAGATCAGATTTTATTCTGACAATTGACTCAAAAACTATTTTTCCACCCCAAACTCGAAGCTGGCATTCTTCATCCATTATTCAGCAGGAAATTCGATTAGTACCCCACTGGATGCAGGAAACTGTTCGCTGTCATTTTGTTATGTGTGGGGAAAACTTGCTGGCTGGGTTTACACTCCTCCATTACAGATAAATTATAGTTATTCACGTTAAGCATCACAAAGTGACTTTGAGGTGCAATGGGGGGGGGGGGGGGGGGGGGGAGAAACTGCACTGCCAAAATTTAATTTGCAGTTTTTCTTGGAAACTGCAGTCAATTTTAAAGGCTCCATTTATAGCGAGCAATATTTGATTCAAGCATCCATTCTCTAATTCTTTCCCAGAGTCTCAGAAAGAGCGATCAATATTCGCGAAGATGAGATTCTGTCTTCCAAACACAGAAAAACAAAAAGACAGAAGTGAAATGTGAGTCTATTGTCAAACGTTTATAATATTTTGTGCCATTCATTGTTCCATTAATTGATATATTAATTATTGTGCCAGGCCTAGCTGCACTATATATATTTACACAAAAGAAATGAATATATTACAATATATATATCATTACCACACATGCTTCAAATTATACCACAATATAGATTTTAGGCCATACCACCCAGCCTTAACACCGTCCCATGTTTTCTCTAAGTATTTGTTATTGTTGACCATTTCAATCCAATAACAGTTTCAAGATTATTACTTTAAATGGTCAAATAGACACTGCATGCAAAAAAGTTAGCAATGAATCTGATAACTATGAAACTTTGGTCTTTTTTCCCGTTTGTATACATTCATAACGACAGGTATGCTCACACTATTTTTAAGACTAACAAACTGATTAGATGCACAAATGTTCAAGCCAAGACCATGAGACACATTGACGACACAATTGATAATTCTGAGTGAGCCATCTTTCCTTGACAGATGTTTCCATTCACATAAGGCTCAGAAATATGTTTATCCACTCCGACCTGATTATGATCCCATTACCACTTGATGCTACGTAACTGAATCAGCATATGGAAGAAAACATATCTCAACAGGTGTTCTGGAGCTGAATGTAATTGAGAGAAACTCAATCAAATCATATCTGCATACATCAAAGTAATCACACCACATCAATACTAACCGTTTCTCCCACATGATTTCATGGCACACGAGTGTAATTAGTACGGAATCAAAGTCTCAAAGTCTCCAAATTCAAATGCGTCAAATATCTCAGCCCAATCAACTTTGCATGAGGAATGAAGGACTAAACAAGAAAAAGACATTGCAATAGCTTTCGGTCGGTTGGTTGGTTGGTTTAATTATATGGATTTCACAATGGACAGAGTG
This sequence comes from Lipophrys pholis, assembly GCF_963383615.2. Classification (NCBI taxonomy): domain Eukaryota; kingdom Metazoa; phylum Chordata; class Actinopteri; order Blenniiformes; family Blenniidae; genus Lipophrys; species Lipophrys pholis. The sequence goes on along the minus strand of NC_137630.1, from coordinate 13,278,308 downwards.
TCTGAATGGGTTAAAGTAGGGAATAACAAATGGACGGACATATAACTAGACAGGCAAAATAAGTAAACAAACATTCAAATTGATGGTGGAGCAATAAATGTGTTAAAAATCAACTGTTCCAGGATTTTTCTTTATTTTAAATTATTCCTTAGAACGAATGAAAGAGTTCAAAGTTTGCTACAGTACTATTAGATGCATTGAATTTTACAGGCATCCCTCTTGAAACATCCAGTCTACACCTCCTGACGTGCTCAAAGTGACTTGACCTCATTTGGTCGCCACACCTGAGATGCAAGAATCTAAAATTGGTCCTGAGCTCAAGTTTTAAGTAGATAATTCACTAAACTGCATCTGTAGCCTCATGACAAGCGTCCATGTATCAATCAATCAAAAGAGTACAAATGAACCTAAAAATATTCACACACACACACCACTCGTCATGACCCGGTATTTACGCAGACGATGACGTGTGGTTGCATATGGTTCTTCGCAGCAAGCAGAGTGCGATGTGGGGAGGTGCAAATGAAAAGGAAGGTGCCAGACAGACTTCTGACATCAAACACTTTCCCATTCAAGCTGTTCGCCAAATATCTGTGTGCAAATGATCCCTGCAGATTGATAATAGTATGCAAATCAGAGGGTGTACTTTCTATTCATTAGTCAGTGTCAGTTCATCCAAACTTTGGAAAATGAGCTTTTTCAAAATGTGGTAGAACAGCAATGCCGTTAGTATTGCTGTTTTACATCGTCATTTACCTAGAGCCCCTTTTGAAAATAAATAAGTGAATACATGTTTAAGAAGTTGGAAAATTGTTTCCGATTCATTTTGATGAGGAATTCTTTCAAGTTAGTTTTAGTTCAAAATGAACAATTACATCATACTGTGAAAAATGTGTAACTTTTATTTTATTTTGTTTAAATGGAAACCACAATCATCAATGTTCAACTGATCCTACATTGGTTGGACCTCGACTATTCATATGGACATTCTTCCTTTCTTTGTTTTTTGCAATACAGCTTGTAGAATAAAGCCACATACTTGAAAGTTGAATCGACAAGAGCAAAGTTTTAACAACCATATCAGATAATATGGGACACTTTGTGTCATGCAGTCCTCTGGAGGTTAGATAAAGTCAAATTGGAGTGTGGCAAGCACCACAAGCAGCAGGAGCAACTCTACTCGGGTCAACATCCAAATCCTTCAGTTCAGTGTTTAAGACATTTTTTGATGCCATTTTGTTTTCATTTTCTGGATGAAAATTCTGACCAAGAAAAGTCACGTTCTTCATTTCCCGCTGCGTTGCTTTAAAACTGTCAGTCTAAGGCCCCGTTTACATGACTTTTCAACTGAAAATGAAAACATTTCTTTGCGTAGTTTAAACGCTGTGTAAACTGGGCCTGAAACAGTAGAGGGTATTCTAGAATAGCTCATTTGGCAAAATCTGGCGATGGCACATTGAGAGAAAGTTTCTGGCTTTGTATATAAACAGCTTCAAAATATCAAAATAGCCACACGATTCCATGGACAGAGGACAGCCAAGAAATGACCAAACCAGGCCAATCTTTCTGCCACTTCAGTACTTAAGTATTCATCCAGGTTTGTGCTTGAGCCAACTCTTGGACATGTTCCCGACTGCATCGCCTCTCAGATTCAAGGAGTCAAATCACTGCCTTTTTAAATTCGATGTGGAGCGATGTCGGCCCCCCTGAAGTGTCTACAATATTTGCCTCTCATCTTGGCTTCATTTTACAGGAATGAATGAAATTGCCGTCTCCAACACACACTAAACGCAGCACTCACCTCTCATTATGAAAACAAGACAGTGAAAGACATCTACACAGTGCTTTACTGACAAATAATGTGGTCTTAAACAGTTCTGCGCATAATTGGAGCACACAAGCTATAAATCAGTATGGGTAAGCTTCCTAGATCTCTATACATCTGAATTACAAGCTCGCTCGGTGTGGAGCTCAGTTCTCCGGTTTCATCAGCAACAATAAACACAATCATCCATTCTTTGTTTCTTCTTTTACAAGAGCCAAGATTACTCAAACGCAGCCCTCCAGTAGCTGCCTGTAACTTCGCTGGAATTATGCCTTAGTTTTCATTTCCCTCACCGGAGCGCTAATGTGACCGTACCCCCTTGTCTCCACCTACTTGGTGGTGAAACATGCGTCTGATGAATTGCGGATAGTTGCTTGAAATGCAGTTTTTTGGCTTCTGAATCAACCACCTGCCTCCAGCACTAAATATTGTCCATTCATATTGTGCGATTGGCACCGTCCCCACCAGCGTTTGGACAGCCGCTTCAGAAAAACACACTTTGATTCATTGTCACCCTGAATGGTGATCAGCAGCTCTCCATCGGTCTCTCTTTCCCGCTCTCGCAATTATTGAATAATCTTGTGTTCACACTGGATTTCAGATTTCACCATGGGTCACTGAAGAACTGGAAAATCAATTTGGCATCTCCGGCCGCACTCATCCATCCCTAAAGTCGAGCTTATCAGCAAGAACACAGTGTGTTTTTCTTGTGGTGCTCCGACAGAATAAACAAGGCATACCTCAGGGCTCTGTTTTCAGCATCGAGATTTCCTTTTCCACAAGTTTCAACGCTCATCCAAATTAAAGTTGTGGAATTGATTTCTTGTGCTGTACGTGCCTGCAGAGGCGGATGATCATGCTTGATTTATTAAACCAGGGGTCTGTATAGTTGCTGAGAACTAGATATCCAGTATTTTCTGCTCCTGAATCCAGATCAAATGGAATGCCATTCAAAGACGGACAAATCCTGAAATACCGAGTTGTTTCTCAAAATAAAACCCAGTCTCTGTTAGACATTAAAGTCATCAAAGCAGCCGCCGACTACGAAATACAAAAGGCACTAAACTCTTTGATTAATAAAGTGAAGATCATGTATGTGAAACAAGAATATCTGAGGATGGAGCTTTTTTTTTGTATGACGCTCGTCAAGTGAAGCAGACGATTAAAGGATTCAGTAGAAATGCAATCTATATAGAGCCAAAAACAACAACAGGCATCGACACCAGCTAAAACACTTTTCACAGACAAAACAAACTATACCACATGAGCCAGCCTGGGAGATGATGGAGTGGAAAAAAAAAAAAAAATCACTTTTAACAGGGAGAAACCTGCAGGGCCGGGCTCAGAGGTGGCAGCTTGATGAAGAAAGGAGAAATTATTGAAAGAAAAGTTGGCAAAAGTAACTGAGAAATGTGCTCAGTTGTTCTGAATGGAAGCAAAGAAGAAAAGGTGACAGAAAAGAGTTTAAGAGTTTTCTTTGGGTGAAAGTGAAAAGCCACACATAAAGAAAACAAAAAAAAAAAAAAAAACACAAAACTGACCAGATATGATGGTAAATATACATTTACAGAACGCCCTGGGATTGATCCACTTACAGAGTGTGCTTATCCGACCGACAGACCTACCGACCTACTGACCGACAGACCAGCCCCCTTACTTGATTGGATATTGAATTACTATAAAAACAACTTAATCTTAGATGAGACTGAACCAGTCCTGTAATCATATTAATTTTGCAATACTGTGTTCAAACAGACATATCAGTGATCCTTTGAAATCCTATCAAAGATCTTCTGTTCTACTGTTTGAAAAGTGCACAACCAGCACTGACATGGCTTTGGGGCCCAATAGCTTTGCTCTATGTTCTTAAACCCAAGAGATGAAAGCTTTAGAAGAGGGTGTACAACAGCTGGTAAACCAACTGTTAACTGCCTTCTCGGTCATATTCTTTCTACTATGGTTGTGCTGTTTTAGTAAGAGCAGAGGTAATAAAGCAACACTGAGATCCAGAACAGAAGACATCATTATCATAAGCAACAAAACTACAGAATGAGGATGAAAATGCCTCCTAATGTTTGAAATTTCACATGCCTGAAATGAATAATTAAAATAAAAAAAAGTCTGCAGAAATGCTTCATTCTTTATTGCCATAACGTTTTCCCATATTGGTCTGCAGTTAAAAGTTACTTTCTAATGAGTGAAAAAGATGTGAACATGTGCATTAAAACTGACGGAAGATATTGAAATATTTGGTTTTATTGATTTATGCCAACTGATCAAATTGAGCTTAAAAAATAAATGTTAACATGAAGCCAGTGAAGGCTCACTGACCAGTCATCTAAATGTAGTAGAGTTTAGTACAGTGATGTTCTCCAGTGAATCAGAGGAAAATAAAGAAGGAATTTAAAGACAGCATCGTGAATACAAACAACTTCTCCCACAATCAAGGTCTGATTGAAAAAATTCCAAACAAATCACGGAGCAGCTGATGAGGTTTATGTAAAGAGAGACGAAAGCGTTCTGCATCATCTTAACATGACACACTGTTAAAGGAGATGATTGGCTGGTAAGCCTGCTGAACCTGAAACAAGGTACCGTTAGTCTGCATCAGTAAAAGTTTCAGGAATCTCTGATTAATACCAATAAATGCATGTCCTCCATCACATTTCCTGCAGCAAAGTATTGGGACTGAAAGAGGACCTAACAGGCAGAGTAATACAGAAACAAGACAGATGTGTTGTTATGAGCCGCTCGTCAAGATCAAGAATGATACCAACACAGTTCAGTATCAGCAATGTGGAAATGTTGCACAATTGTGCAAAACTGTGCACATAAACGTCAAATCTCATCAAACAGCATCAAACATCAACACAGAAATGCAATAAAGCAAACAGATTTCAGCAGGTTGTTGTTCAAACAAGCTAAACTAGAGACTTGGAATGCACTTCATGTGTGACAACATGAACATTTACATTCATCCACTCACATTGACTGAACGCTGCACTGTTGTTACCACATTCAATTATCTTCCTGGTTTTTTTATCCATAATTGTGAAGCCTACATTCACGTGATCTCTGTCCAAGTGTAAATTAACTCAACAAAACCCATCCGTGGTGTGTTACCACAACTTTTAGAAAACTCCACACGTCTCCTCTGTGATTTATCATTGCCCGACTCACAAGTTTAAAAATGTCAGAGAATTGGATCCAACAAGATTCTAATTACGGCTCAACAATTGTCCAACTGACAGAATGAAACCTCTCGAAATAAATGAGAAAGCAATAGCAGCTTGTGAATGACACAGCAATAAACCAACACAGCAACACAGCAACAAACACAGTTCAACTGTCAGCTGCTCTTCTTCAGAGAAAATACAAAGACAAAAACAGTGTGAGCACTCCAGTCTGAATATAAGCTTCTCATAGATTTCTATGGATGTTCTTTTTCTTGCAAGTGTAAATAACAAACAAATATCAAATGAAATAGGTGCATCGCAAAAACTAAATTTTGTCCAAAGCATCATCTAATTCAAATGTAAACTTTTATTCAATGTGAAATATGAGCAGATACTTAATAAGTCAAAGCAAGAAATCAAAGTAGAAGAACAATTTAACAAAAATCACAGAATAGTATAAACGAAATACAGTATAAACGAAATTGCCACAGAAAATTTTTTTTTTTTTAAATACAAAACAGTACAAAAATTTAAGTATAAAAAAAACGACCAAAATCTCAAAACAGTAAAAAAGAAATTATATATATTTTTTACATTCATACCATGAGGTTAGAAATCAAATTGACATATCAATTACACTTATAAATATTTCAGTTATCATAATTATTACTTTATTTTTTTGAGATACACCTCTTTCAGTTTATCAGCTTGTAGTAAAGTTAAACAACACACAAGGTTTCCAGTAAGAACTGAGTCATCAGGGTACCCACCCAGCTGCAGCCTGTCACGAGCCCTCCTGGTAGTCCTGCTTTGCTTTGACGCTCCAAAGCGAGTTAATCCAGGTGGTCTGCTGACACGGTGGAGGGTCCTGGGTTCCTCCTGGGTTCCTCCTGGGTTCCTCCTGGGTTCCTCCTGGGTTCCTCCTGGGTTCCTCCTGGGTTCCTCCTGGTCTGCAGGAGCTCCACAAACTCTGACACGTCCTGACGCGCAAGCAGGTGAATCTGTCTTTAGAGTCAATTCCGGGCCAGAGCAGCGCTCCAAACCTCTCATCAGCTTAGGGGATATATGAATTACACAAATACTAAATGTAAAGATTTTTTCCATAAAGTAACATCAGGTTACCACCACGTTCTGAAGAGCAATCGTTACATGCCAGGCATATAATATAGTTCAGCTTGGTTTGTGGGTTTATTTTCCCTCTTGCGCTTTCGTCTCGCGCCTGCTCTGTCTGCTCTCAGGTGTGATCAGCTTAATCACCTGCACCTGTGACTCCTGTCGTGTCTTCTGAACTGGCCAATCATGTCCAGCGACCCTCCGTATAACAGGACTGCCCCAGGAGGGGAGAAGGGGGCGGCGGCCTGCTGTGTGTGTGAGAAGCCCTGGCCTCGCGCGTAATTTGCCCAACAGTGGTTTGACTCCTTACACTTTTTTTGGATTGTCATGTTCCGTCTCTTCACTTTTCCACCGAAGTAGACGTAACAGCAATTAAGCCACCAAATACATGAACAACGCCCTGTTTCCTTTTGGAATTAATGGTTTCTATTTGCATTTCTAATTTAGAACTTTTTTCTTTTTGTTCCCTAGAAGTCATGATTAAAAACTAAAAACAGACATTTACAGACGATTGCAAGTAAAACAAATTGCAATGATAATAAGCTCTAGTACAAAATTCTAAGAGTTCTAAAGGTTGTGGGTCTTTATGAAAAGATGTTTGACTTTTAACAGTGAAATCCTCTTGAAGGTTTCCCGCTGTCCTTCTTTAATGGCGAGCAGTTTACTATCTGTTATGGTTATTGTTGTGCTATTGATATAATATACAAAGTCCAGCATTCAGGCAAATAACACTTAATATGGGATAAAGTATGAATGTGAAAAGCTGAGCCCCATCACTGACATGTTTTAAAAGACATTTACTTAAGTAACTAATCTTTATGACGGTTGGGTAAATGTTATCCTTTTTATTGTAAAAATAAACAAAAAGAAGCAAGGACATCACATCCTGTCATTTTTCCAATGTGAAATTTATTTTACATTTTGTTTGGGCAAGAAAATAAAATGCTCAAATGTGAAACATTTTTTTCTTTTAAAACAAATGCAAAACAAAATACATATTAAAATAAACAAGCACAGAATGCATACACAAGAAATGTGAGGAAACAGTTTATTTTTACTGATTGATGCTTTTCTGTGAGTGAACTGATGTATATTTTATAACGTGGACACAACATCACAGCAATGGAAAAAAAACCAACCTAAAACATTCAACCTCAACGCTGGCGAAAAGGTCCACCGTCCCGAGTTTGATGTAAAACAGTTTTACGTTTCACAGCTTCTTTTTTTTCCCCAGATACTCCCAGAGTTTCAAAGCACAAGCATGGGCGTAGTTGGTCATTCTAAATTGTCCATGAGTGTGAATGTGTGTTTCTCCTGTGATGAACTGAACCCAAGTCTTCATCTGCTATTCAACCAAGATCACTGCTGCGGATGTTTACTCATCTTTCTGGCCGCTTTGAACACATATAAATTCACTGACAGTGCACTTTAAGGCTTAGCTGGAAGTAAGTGCACACTCATGAAATAAAAATAGTATCGGGTTGTAAAATGCCTCATTTACATACAAGAATAAATCACTTTTTACCAAACTCCGTTGCCTGATTTAAGTTTTGCATCTCGTCATTGTTTTTTTTTTCATCTTACAGCCTTGTGCAGTGTCAGCCCGGCACAAGCGGAGAGCATATTGGGGTTCACTGTGGCAAAATTCGGACTCATTTCCCTATTAATATTAGAGTATTTGCTTGTAAAGCAAAACAATATCTGACGTAATTAAAAGAAAGAAACCGACTATTACAGCTCAGGTTTTATGAGGAATGGTATTTTTCTCACACACTCAGTCAATGAAAATAGGTAGCACTAAATCTGCCCTGTTGTATAAGAGAAGCCATCTTGCCTGTATATCAGTGTGGTCTTCTATTAAGGCTCAGTAAGTAGTTTAAATACTATAGTTGATTGAAAGCCCCGGCAACAAAAAATAATTGTTACTGCCAAAAAAGACACATTAAAAGAATGTAGATGGTCTTTGATACACTTTATGCAACTGGGGGGCACTGGAGCCGATCCCAGATGAATATTAGAGAAAACACATCAGTACACACACACACACACACACACACACACACACACACACACACACACAATCACACAAAATTTACACTCATCAGTTAATCTCACACACACGTTTTTGCAGTGTGATAGTAAACACATGCACACATGCACGGCATCCAAACTCTTCCCCTCCCGAACCAGAGATCCTCACGCTGCGTGTCAGCAGTGCTGAACACTACACCATCACACAGCCATTCCTTTCAGAGCAACTTTTAACTCAGCGAAATTGTAATCACACAATTCGTTTGAATGATAAAGTGTCGAATCGTCTCCTCACTGCTTAAATCTTCATCTAATTATTGTGATATTTTGGGGGGGGGGGGTAATTTCATTGTGTAACTGAACGAATGGTGAACTTGAATATTTATCCCAACAACATCTGAGTTTGCTTATTTTTTTCTTTTTTTTCTTTACTTCAGCATCATGGGAAATGATCCAGTGCAGCCGAGGGAGCTCAGGCGGCTCTTTAGTTCAGTGTGAATTTCAGTTGATGCAAAGCCTGTAAATCCCACAACATTTAGCATCAGTTTTGAAAACACTTTTCCATTTTGGCCTTGGGAAAGAGTATTTTTATCGAGATCATCTGTTTATTTTTGGGCTGCGCCTCTGCCGAACGTTGCTCTGTGCACCAGCGTGTAGGTTTGGCCTACATCCGGCCCACAGATGCTGTAAAGTTACGATTCTCGTGGTGTCAGACTGACATTTTATTTTCCATTTCAAACATCAGCATCCATTTAGAAATGCCAGAAGTATCTGGGAGCCTGACAAATGGTGTATGAAGGAAAAAGGTTTGAGAAAGAAGCCAGGAACAAGATTTACACATTATGAGTAAACACCTTTTCTAAAATCAGAGTCTGTTCGTAAGGCTATGTATAAATAGAGTACACGTGCAGTACAAGTCACTAAACAGCATTTGCACATGCTTCATTGAGGAGCACAGGTGTCAAACATAAGGCCCATGAGCCAAAACCAGCCTGCAGGAGGCTCCAATTAGGCCTGCTAAGCCACCAAGCAACCTTTAAAAACCTCTAAGAAAACATTCATATTTAAAAAACACAACACTGAGAGCCAAGCTGAGGGATCAGTGATGCTGGCACGGAAAAGATACCTATGTCGCTATCGAGCTAGCCTCCGAGCCATGCTGTCAGGGTGAGTTTGTGAAAACGTTAATTTGGACATTTCACAATATTTTGGCCCAGAAGGTTTCATTAAAATTGGCTTTATGTTGAGATAGCTGTCATTTTTGGTAGTAACGGTTTGGTTTTGTGAAAATGTTCGACATTATAATCATGCATAAACACCTTTATACACCTTTGAAGTTTAAATTTAAAGGTTGTCATGGCACTATCTTTACCGGTCCGGCACACTCAAGATGAAATTGGGCCGTATGTGGCCCCTGAACTGAAATACGTTTGACAACCCTGGTGCAGAGGTTCACATGACGTTTGATCTTAACCCATCTGTTCCCCAAGGCCAAATCACAACAAGCAAACGCGACATTAAAACATGCAAACTCACAGTTAAACAGGGAAAAGTGGTTGCTTCTATTCTGTTTGTTTTATCATCACTGGCCACTACAGAACTCTGTGATAGCTCCAAGCTAATGTGTCCTCTTGCTGAGTTTTCTTTTAAGTAATTACCACTGTATTATTAATAACAAAACAAAACCAAAAAAATCATTGAGGGCTTTGACTTTCTCTCCCCACAGCGCTGGGTGGTATATCAGTCTGTTGTGTAGTTTTTCTGAGCTGGAACGTACAATCCTGCTGCACTGTTCCACCCCACCAAGACAGCCTCCTCTTTTATATCAGTACTTACGCATTAGTATTAATGAATTCTGCATTGGCTGAGCAGACTTATGCACCGCAAGTTTTTTTTTCTTTTTTTATAATTGCTACTCTGAGTTCTCTGGGATGGGAGCCATGCTCTTTATTATGATGAGAGTGCTCTGACTGGAAGGATCACAACTGGCAACGGACCCACTGAGTACTTTGTTTTCGCCATGACCTCCAGTAAACCGGCTTCACAGTTGTCATCAAACGAGACGGCCGTCACCAGGATCACTGACATGAAATACAACATTATCTGTCTTACTGAGGAAAAAAACAGCTGGCATTAACAATAGATGGGGTTTTTACAATCCGGACCCATGCATTTGAGGTTGCTGGTGCCACGGATGAGTGTGTGGCTGTTGCTCTCGGGCTGACTGGATAACCATCCAGGGCGTACGCTGCCTTTACAGCGGCTCATCCCATCCGACGATGGAGGACAGATGAATGATAGATCATTTTCAATGTAATTAACAATGTAAATGTAATCATGCGCGTTAATTCGTTGATGAAATGTCACTTGCGGTGTTGCTTAGCTAACATTGGAAGCCGTGTGCAAATTCATTAGCTAATTAAACAGCAGATACACCAGCGTAGTCGAAGTTCACAAAGCTAGTTAACAGTCATTCCTCATTAAATAGTCGGCGCATAAAAGCTTATCGGGCGCCTGTAACACCAGCACATCCCTGGAGCAGGTGTCTTACCATATGCTGCATCAATTACACAAAAATCTTTAACGACTTATAACACTGGTCCTTACTGAGCCGTACGGCAGCATGCCCTCCTTGCCTTTCCTCCGGCCCTGATATTATTAATAGCACACTCTCCACCCTAAATAGCCGGGGCGGGACACATGGGTCGGGCATAAAGCAGGGAAGTGAAATTTCATGTTCGGAAAGGCCCGCAGAGGGCAAACGATAGAGCAAAGCCAATTGTTTTCAAATGATTCCCATGTAGAGCCGCGTCAGAGGAAGGACAAGACCGACCAAGGAGTCAGAACGGATTATTTTTTTCCCATCATTACATGAGCAGATGAGACATTAACCATTACTGGACAGTCATAAGGCCTGATTAGTGAGCATGCAATCATTGTCAAGGCTTCCTCACAAAGCTAATATCTGTCCATGTGCTTTTCATAGTTTTCTCTCTCTCTCTCTCTCTCTCTCTCTCTCTCTCTCTCTCTCAGAAGTCAGAGCGTGCAGGACCCGGATCACGCTGTGCGTAGAGAGGTTTTAGTGCTCTCTGTGAGCAGGACTTTCAGCACCGTGGACAGCACCGCCACATGACACCAGAGGAGCCCAGAGCATGAACATGAACGACGCCTGAACACACGACCGCGTCTCCAGAGCAGCAGACTCACTTTAAGAATCCTGGTCTGTCATTCTCTGCAGGGCAGGAAAGCGGCTGACAGGTTTTTTTGGGAGCAACTTAAGTTGGAGCCACAGATACAGTTCACCAGGAAAGTCTTCACAGAGCTTCACATTTTCCACATTTTGTTGTATCACAGCCTGATTCCAAAAATATTCACAGGCTTTGTTGATGCACCTTTTGCAGCAGTTACACCCTCAAGTCTTTCTGAATATGATTGCAGGAGCTTGGCACATCTACCTTTGGACAGTGCGGCCCATCCTCAATCAGGTTTCAGCCATTTTCAGATCCCTCCAGAGATGTTTAATCAGATACAAGTCTGGGTAACTCAAGGACATTCCCAGAATTGTCCTGAAGCCACTCCTCTTATATCTTGGCTCTGTGCTTCAGGTCGTTGTCCTGCTGACAGATGAACCGTCGCCCCATCCTCTGGAACAAGTTTTCATTTTCATCCAGGATTTCTCTGTATAGTGCTGCATTCATCTTCCCCTCTGCCTGGACGAGTCCCCAAGTTCCTGTCACTGGAAAAACATCCCCACAGCATGATGCTGCCACCACCATGCTTCACTGTAGGGATGGCGAAGTTCAGAGTTTACAACAGGGGCTTTCTTTAAGAGAGAGAGAGAGAGAGAGAGAGAGAGAGAGAGAGAGAGAGAGAGAGAGAGGGAGGCTTTATTAAAAATAACTGGTCATTGGATTCTTCAAGTCAATGGTCAAATTCAGAGGCATAGTTAGCAGTCAGTTACTTAGTTACTTAGTTAGATAGTTTCCAAACTTCTGAATGAAAAGGAGCAGAAAGAGGAATTGAACTTATGTAATCTGCCCTTCTATATCAATCAATCACCTCACAATGAGCATTAAAAACAAACAACGAGATTAAAGTCTCAAAGGGCTGCACAGCCATTCTTACTCATATCACAGCTTTTCTTTGTCTCATGACAACACAATGATGATCTTAATTTCTTTGTATTTTAATAATGTGCTGGTTTTGGTTACAATTTTAAATCCTGTGTGTGATTTAGATTCTTTTTTTGTTTCTTCTGGATTCTTCCATAAATTGATCCCGTTTACAGAAATGTAACATTCCATTGATTTGGTCCTGAATCTTGGTTTTATGAAGATCTAGAAGAGCCTTTAAAGTTGTAGTTATTATCTCTTTTTACAAATCTATTCTGGACATTGATTGGTAAAGTTCATTTATGAGCTTTATATATAATTGACTGAATACTCAATTCAACCATGTCTGTCGTGCAGCTAAATGATACAAGCCGGTTTGGAGATAGCAGGTTTTTTTCAGAATTTGTTCTACAAGAATGTACTGAATAACAATGATCTAAGTGGGATGTAATGAATGTATGAATGACAATTTACAGGTTGTGCATAATTAATGAAAACAGAACAGAAAAATTATGTTTGATTTGTTGATTAAAATTTAAATTACCATCAAAGGTGATGCCAAGCTTGATGTTTAATTCTGGATAAGAGAGCCTGCCAGTTTGTGCTGTGATATGGAGGTGTGCATTACATTATCTCATTATCAACATGAAACAACACAACACCCACCGTAAAAACACATATGGAAAGGGATAACAGGTGCATTTAAATAAATATTCATGCAAATGAAACATATTTGAATCAGGTATGACAAATTATTTTGTTACGTAGTTTGATCAATCACTTAGAAATTTCTGTGCTTAAAAAAGCCTCACCGGTGATTTTATATGTGTAAGTCAAATGTTGAAAATGCTTCCACAAAAAAACAAAAAAATTATTTAATGAAGAAGCTGGACCTGATTTCAGGCTAAGGATCAATTTGAAGCCAGTTATAGCTTTTTATCAGCTGCCATAGTGAGAACTTTTCTGAGGTTTCCACTAAGTCCCAGAGGTGAGTCACACAAACACAATGATTCATATATAGGGGATATACTTCCAGACAACAATTTGCATGGTTTTTCAAAAAGCAGCTCCCAAAAAAAAAGAAACACGGTGGTGCCCCACCTCCCATCCTCCACAGTCCACCTAACGTTGACGATATTTCAGAGCCATTTTCCTTTTCAACACAGCAAAGAAGGTTTGTCCAACTTAACCTGCACTAATAAATACATCAAGTAGCATTTTCACATATTTTGCGATTGCTGATGAGATATTTTACTGTTTATTTCTTTGTCTCACCTCTCTTTGATAAATGAAGTAGGTATGTCCTCTTCCCTGAGCTATTCCTTCAAAATAATTTATCTAGTTCTATCAGAATATGCAGAGCTCCTTAATTTGAACTATATCATTAGTTTCTGATGTCACTCAATCATTAGAAATGTCCTTATAGATCAAGGATGTCAACTGTAAATATATATATATTTTTTAAAAAGTTTATATTTTTTTCCTCTAAATGTTTGAGGGTTTCACGGTGTATTCTTTCTGTAACTGTGCAGTAGACAGTGATGTCTTCGATTGTCCAAAACTTGAATCCAGAGTTTGTGGAGTTTGGTTTAATGTCTCATCTTTTATACACTGTCGCTTCTATTTATCCAACTTATGTCACAAAGGTTGCTGGAGTGAAATCCTGCTGACCACGACAGGACAGACACAGAGTCAGACGGAGTAAAGAGGCGCAAGTTAATGTCAAACACGTGTTTTTTTGGACTGAGAAAACCCTTGTATACCCAGAGAGGACATGCAAACTGAACAAAGAAAGACCCTGTAGCAAGGATTTGAACATGGCATGCTTTCAGTGAGAGGAGAGGAAGTAAACTGCACCACATAGGTTAAAAAAACAAGAAAGCAGTAATAAAGGCCATGAGTTCTGATATAAACATGATATATGAATGTAGAATGTTAAAACACTCCACCACCTCCTGCCTTTACCAGGTTGGTGGAGTGGTTGTGAACTTTAGTTAGTCGGTTGAACAGCCGTTGTGAAGCTCATCTCATCCCGTTGGCCATTAAATGTACCATTTTGCACAAGGTTCAACTTTAGATTGCTCATTTGAAAACTGGACTTTTATGCGTTTCTTTAATTTACTTTTTCCTTTAATAATTGAAAAATAAAAGTTGAGCTGGTGAAATAAAAGTGTCTTTTACATTCCAGCACTTAATTATAAAAGGAATTAAACCAAAAATCTTTCTGTTAAGTGATGATCATAAAGTAAGTGAGTGATTAATCAAGCCACTCCGTATCACGTGTCCGGGGTGTGAAGACTGTAAATGAGTCCCTCTGGTGAAGCAGCGAGGTTGCTGGATGACCATTAGCCCATTAAACTACTTCAGTCCTGTCTCATAATGACAGCCTGTTTGATTCCAGTGTGGGGGATGCCTGCTATTACATGAACTGTGAACTTGTCCACACACATCGCATCACTTGCTTTCTGAAGGGGAGATGAACCTACGATGACCCCCCCCCCCCCCCCCCCAAACTCATGGATGGTGACGTTTAGCCCTGTGCCCGGAGCCAGGACGCGGCCTCCCCGTGGACTCGGGGCTGACCTCGGAGGAAAGGGAGTACTATCAAAGTCCTCACAGCCGCGGCATCAAACACGGAGCAGTCGTCTTATTCTCTGGAAAATAAAAGAGCAAAATCGATGCGCTGTGAGAGTGGGAGGCGCTGGAGATGTGGGGGTGAAGCTGTGAGGTCACGGGAGGGTGACAGAAGTGACATCTTGGTCCACAGGCGACACGAAAAGTTGAACATAAATGGAAAAAGACAGCTGATGGCAGTCGGCAACAGCTAAAATAATTCACATTAGACTCCACAAGGCCTGTTTGGATTTACAGCACAACAATGTTGCTGCTGGTTCAGTGACCTTTCTAGTTTGGGCTAAAAACTGTCAGGCATGTTCAAAACTCAATCATTTGCCAGTGCCAGGTCATTCTGTCGCATTAATATGTTCAATAAGTCAAACTTAGAGTGTGTGAGATAAGCCCAGAGGTAACTAAGACACAACACCTGAGTTACAGTAACTAATTACTCCCAACAAGCTTGTCTTTGTATTGGATTGAACTGCAACTTGTCAGCGGTGGGATTCAAACCAGCAAACTTCCTTGAGCTGCAGGCCACCACTGCTCCACATGGGGCACAAGGAGTATAATAAGTAAATGTGGATTGATCACGTTCAAACAACTTTCAGATGTGTTTTTGCATTTATGTTTTACAAACTAAACCTTTGAACACAAAGCAGAGAAATATTCAGTCACCTGAAGCTTTCAAACTCGTGTGAAAACAACGTAAACAACAGTGGAGTTCACTAACAGCGGCCTGTTAATGACAGATGCTGAAGGTTTACAGGGAAGCTTGAAGGGGTCTTTTTTTTTTTTTGTTTGTTTGTTTTTTTCTTTCCCCGTAACAAGTCCCTGCTGACAGCAGGAAATGGGGATTGATGTAAGGTGAGAGCTTGAAATTGTGAGTTGGATTTTATGGAAAAGGTTCTGAACTGCCTCCGCTCTTCCCGAAGAAATTACTTGAGCTCTGACCTCTCGCTTGATAAGGCGGACACACAGGCGAAGGCCCAATTTATCTCCCGGGGACGTGCGCTCGCTCACTCATGAATATTTACAATATTTCTAAATCAATGTGCCGAGGTCAGTGGGACTGCTCTCCTGTAATCAACTTTGAAGCTATAGGTTAAGAACTGCAATTTGGTTATTGTCTTCCAGCCAAATCTGATGAAGGTATAATGGATTCCTGCGACTGTAGTCGATCAGAGGGATCCTGGGAGGAATTGCGCTGACAGGAGATAATCTTTGTTTGTCTCGCACACGTGCCACTTTGACTTTAAATGCAACGTGTAAATGTAAGAGGACAAGGCGGAGGCGGCGGGCCACTCCGCAGTGTGTCTGATGTGGCCGATAATGCTTCTGTACGTCGCAGCCTCGCTAAGTGACTCCCCACTCTGATGTGCAGTGGTTAAAAGCGAGCCCGATGGGTCTCCAGCAGGCTCGAATGTCGGAGCGGGAGGAGAAGAAATAAAGGAGTAGAGCTCTTGGCTTGGAGCACGGCGCTTGCTGCCTCCATTGTGCAGCTTTTCCTAATTATGCCGGCTATTCTGCTGACAGACTGAAAGTGCACTGTGACACCCAATCAGGACTCCATGTTTCATTTCCCCACTCTCCCCTTTTTTAACCGTCGGTATATTAAACCAGAAATCCTGGTGGCTGATTTTCAAAGAGACTTGATTAAACCCAGGAAATGGGACATGATTTCGCATTTAAAATTCATAACGGGCTCACACTTAAGTAATTTAAATCCCCTCCACCCGTTGGAGCAGTTTGTATCTGCATCGGATTGACTAATTTCACCTTAAGTGCATCAATCCATTTCATTTCAATTTGATAGCAAGCAAACTCCGTCGGAGAACCCTTGTGAGCGAGCTTTTCTCTGAAAGGCTTGGCAATCAAAATATGAGCCTCCGAAATGTACTCCTGCCTGGAATTCAATTTGCTTGACCTTCCAGGTCGCTCTAATTGAAAAGAGCCGAGAAGACAGTGCTTTGGTGTTAAAAAAAAACGTGTTTTACAAACTCATATACAATAAATGGACACTATACTTTATTATACACTGCATTATATATATATATATATATATATATATAAATTGGAGTGTCCATTTCTGATGCATGCTGTGTGGTTCATACTGTTATAAAAACAGGCCTGAATGTAGAGTCGGTTTAAATGAGACGAACAAAATGAAGGTTGTTTGTGTGGGAATGAAAAGTTTTAATCCATTAGCCATAAATAATAGCTTCTTCATTTAAATGCAATGAGGAGATGTGCAGCGAGTCGCACTTACCCACAGTTCATTGTGGCAAATGAGGGGATAATGGATAGCACTACTCACAGTTTGTGTGTTGCCGCTGTGTTGAGTCCCAGACTGGAAGTGTTCTCTTGAATGAGGAAAGAAATGGACCCTGGGTAAAAACACATTTCAACTTAATTTTAAATAAAATCTTTAATTAGGTAAAAAGGGGGGAGAAGTGGATTTTTAATTTTGAAAATGGAGACGGCAAGTGGAGGGAATCAGCTGATTGTTGGTGCAGCTTGATCAGTGTTCAGTTCATGTACTCTGAATGCTATTAATAGAACTTTAAAACCAAACAGAACACAAACAAATACTATCAAATGTAAAAGTGAAATTCCCCCCCACCAAAAAAAGTTTGGGGTTTGAGGGGTGTTGCAACGTAAGAAGTCAGCAGACGTCAGATCACAGACATCAGCCTGCTGAGGAGTGACGGGTTCTGATCGGCCTTCTTCTCCTGGTGGGAGATTTTTGTAGTGGAAATTACAAAGACACTTTTAAAGTTGTATCATTCACAACTTTGATATTGTTCACAGTATATCTGTGATAGAAAGAATTACCTTCAGGAACATTTGTTTAAAATGGGCAAAAAGGAATTACATATGTTTCTACCGTCAGACCAGACTTCAGGTCATTTTTGTTGGAACTATTCTAATTATTACTATTAATTTGCTTTTGCTTTTCTCTTCACCCTCCTTGCAATGCATGCACGGGGCAGTGGACTCTGTGCTTCGATCTTCTGTAGTCAAGTAGCTTTTTCCCCAAGTTCTTTGTGGTGATTTTCATGTTAGAACGTCGTCAAGTCACATACAGAGTTCCTACTCTGTAATTTGTATCGTTGCAAATTAGACTTTTTAATGATCTGATGGCAAACCCGGGAGAAAATCTATAAGTTCCACAGTTAACTTTGCAGTTTCACTCACTTCTGGTCGATGGAGAACTTTGACACAAGGAGCAACGGCGACCGAACGCAAACACATTTCAAGCATTTCCGCTGATTTCATGGTATTACAGCATGAATGCAAATGTGTTCTGGATTTTCCAATGAAAAGAGGCAAATAAAAAGTTGTAAACCTCTTTTCTAACCACCCATCTGAAAGTGTGGAGAAGTCTAAGAACTCAGAAGTTTGGTAACTTTGTAGAACCTAATGAGTTACGCTTGACCCGCCCGGTCCTCTCAAATCAGGAATTATTAATGGGAACCTTCGGAGCTGATAATTCAATGACCCTTCAAACGCAGCGGCGACTGTCATGAACGGCACTCTGCGAATTACTGAAGAAGTGAAAACAAAGCTAATTGATGCCTAAAAACCAGTGGGGGAATATTTAAAAAGTTATGGGAGTGCTTTTCGCTTGCAGCTTTCACCGTCTAATATGTCATTAAGGAATGGTTCATGAGGGGAACTGAATACAAGTCGCAGTAGACCACCTCTCAGAGAAAACTGAGGTTTAAACTGATTTAATATTGGTAGGACGTTGTTGCTCTGTGCTGCAGTGACGCTTAAAATGATCAATACTGATGCATTCGCTGAATCATCATAAAATAAAAACATTTGGATTATGCGAAGTAACGGTAGATTGGTCTCATACTCGTAAGGTATTGTACTTTATTGTTTGGGGTGGTCATAAAATATTTTTAAAACTTTTATTTTTCTATTTTTAAATCTTTCTGTGTTCATGATTGTCTTTCTGGGGGGGAGGGAAGTCTACCCACTCTCAGTTTTCGCATCGTCAAAAAATTATGATGACAAAAGTATTCATTTCTTCAATGTGGCAAAACATTTCAGAAGTCAAGTAGCGAGGAATCCTTCCATTTGAATCAAACCCTTTCACTAAAGACTAGTGGCTGTACAGCTATCAAAAGGGAATTTGTAAAAAAAGAAAAAAATCTCTCTGTTACCTTTGATGCAATCCTTTCATTTAATAAGCCCATAAAAAAAGCAATATCTCAAAGAGCATATTTTTTGGAATCTCAGAACTATCTCCACAGTCTTCAGTTCACCTGCAGCACCGTTCTAATAGACAGACACACCGAGGCTGCAGCAGCAACACCACAATTTTCTTTAACACATTCTAATGGCCTTATTGAAAGTAAACGTGCAAACTTAAAGTATCGATCCTTCATTTTGCAGTTATTCACTCTTTTCACGGAGCCGCTTCCCCAGAATGAAGCTTTACCTCATCAGACTGACCCACAAGATGCTGCAGCTAATGCTTACTCTAATCATTATTATCCAGTACAGAAATCTAACAGCAGGGGAGGGAAAGTTTCCTCTTCCTCTCAGAACCACAACTTTAGAGCCAAACAAAGGGGGAGGAAGGAGAAAAATCAATTCATTCGGCACAGCTTTCCATCCCCACCACCTCCCACCGTAGCGCCGGGCCCATGCCCTTCCCTTCTTTCACTTCTGCTCATTTACAGATTCAATTTTCAGCTTTGGGCTGACAATCTTTCTCTCGGTAATTAACGGGGAAGAAGCAGGTTCGCAAATGGTTCAAGGACACATGGAGCAGGTCACTTGGTACGGACATCAGTCAGGCCGTTAATGAACCACTGACCCAGTTATGAGACGGGCTCGCTGGTGAAGACCACCACTATGCTATTTTAAGCATTCATCCCGCGCGATCGAAGACCGTTACTACTTTAGTAGGCGACTCGCTGCACATTTAACAACCATGGAAACTTGCAGTGTGTATGGTTACAAGCGTTGTGTTTTATTCCAACGTTTGACGCTTTTAATGGCTTTCTTCTGGCGGAAACGCCTGAAGTCCCCCACAGCTAAGCTACCAACAGAAGCACAGAGACGAATAAACACCTGATATCTCATTCCCTTCCATGAGGCCACTGCACAGGCACAGCATGAGGCGCCGCCGCCGCAGCGCTCAGTCATCCATCCATCTATCCATCTTCTCTCTGCTTTCCAATAGCGGTTGTGGGAGATACAGTGAAGCACACAATCCTCCATTCACGTCTGCAGGCTGTTAGAACTGAACACGTCTTCGAGCTGTGAGAAGAAGCCAAACTATCAGGAGAAAACTTGCAGATGCTAAGAAAGAACATGCAGACTCCTGTCATGGAGGTCCGGATCCCAGAAATGAGCCAAGGTCTTCCTGCTGTGAGCTCGCAGGGCAAAATGCAACGCCATAAGTCACGGAAGTAGTGAGGACAACCAGGAAAGGTTGCAAACCAACTATCTTGTGAGGTTCTGAAAATGTTCTGCTCACCTTGCTTCCCGTGAGACGAACAGCAGGATGACTGATGAACTGCTGCACCTCTAAAAGCAAACATGTTGAAATATGCAAGCACATGTCATGGTTGTGATTTCTTGGCATTTAAATAAACTTCAACTGATTAGTTTTGCATTCGCCATTTCATCTGAACCCCGTCACAACATGCCCGCCGACACAATCACTCGCATATAAAGTCGCCTAAAAATACTCTTGTCCTCAACCTTCTCAGTCACTTTGAGCTGGAACATCAGCCGGGCAGCCATGGAAAAATGGAAAAAAAAAAAAAAGAAGATGTTTGTCCTTCCACAATATTGAAGTGCTGGTTGACTTCAAAAACATTTTTGCTGAAGTTTGTACGGAGGTTTCGAGCTTGAAGAAAGATCAAACTGTGATTTAAGTCAAACATATTTAAATGTTCACAGGACAAGTTTAAACTGTGGTCAAATCTAAAAAGTTATTGGGACGCTCACACACACACAGTATCTTCGACCATTTCAGTCTCAGTCATTAAAATCTGAACCCACAGAAGTATGTGGAGTAGTGTTTGATGTCAAAGTCAGTGATGTATGTTGAAGAACTTCTAGAAGACACATCATCATCTAACTGGAGTGACGTGTTGGGGGGTTGTGGGTGAGATTCATCCCCAATGTTTGGCAAGAAGACCTGAATGCATCATTCTTATGAACTTGTCATTACCTTTCACAATAGACCTTTAGAAGAGAGAGCACAGGGCAATCTAGTTCATTATTTTAGTGTGGAAATACGAAGGTAGACATATAAATCCCAGAGTCGAGCTCTGAAATGACCAAAAAGTGTGCATGGGATCCAGGAATCACATTGTTATTTTTTAAGTGCTTCAATTCTGCTTTTTTTTTTTTTATCCTTTTAGAAAACACAAAGTTGCTCCTGACTGTCAGACAGAGAGCTCAAAACTACCCCATTATCAAGTTTGAAATATTTTTCTGATGGGAAAGGATTAGATTTTACAGTGTATTGTGGTCCAGATGAGTTAATTGGGAATTGTCAGTGTTACTTTAGTTATTGGGACGGGCTAGTTGGGCTTAACTGCTTCCTGAGAGGGTGAAAGAGGTGGTAACCCCCAGGTGAGCAGCCACTCGGTCCAGTGTGTGCTTATGAAATGGTAACAGCCAAAACACCCAAGGATAAGCCTTAGCATCATTTCCACCCTGACAGAAAAGACAAAGAATGCAGGTCAATCAACACAAATTAACTTTTTCCCAATGCAAGGAAACCCTTGCTGTTCCCATGGCAACCAGGATGCTTTCATGACCGGATCTGGATGCGGAACCAAAAACAACTGCGCGGCGACACGTTCGACAGACTGAAGTCAAGTGGCGACACAGCTGCCAATGACCCTGAGGTCCTGTTTACACGACAACGGTGCTCAGAGCCTCTGAAAACCCAACTTCATGAAGATGGCTCCCAAGGTGGGGTTTTTTTCAATCGAAAGATTGCAGGGTCACCTGCATCCTTCTTTAGGAATGTCTTTGTACAGTCCATTGTTAATGTTTATTTGCATATTGATCTCTGAGTGAATGTGTGTGGTTTCATCACAAAGAGGACATAACAGCGCCCAGCAGTGGCCCAAAATAAAACTACATCGTTTTCAGCATTTCTGCCATTTCCATGGAAACGGACATTGTTTTCAAAATGCCAAAACAATGCATTTTCACTTGAAACCTTGTTGTGTAAGCAGGGCCTCAGTGTCAGACTGTTTATCTAACATATATGTGTGACATGAATTGTACTGACCTATAGGTCAGTATAATTCATGACATCGATAATTCCTTGTAGTCCAGATGCACCTCCTCACCAGAGACCGCAGGTCCAAACTGTAAGCATTTCAATGACTTAAATTACTTCATCTTTTCCGTCCAGTATGTGTTCCTCAGGCTCGTGCTTCTGGATGCCTCTTGGTCAGCTAAGTTGCCATGTGTGCAAAGCTTAGCAACACTTTGTGTGGCCCAGCTTGGAAATGCTTACAGTTTAAGCTTTCTTCACAACAGACATTTACAGGAACCAAAACATTTGGACTGCACACAAGAGGAAATCTGAAAACGGACCCTGGCTATTAGAAAAGCGAAGACGCTCAGTCCACTGGATCAGTAGCGCTGAACACACAGAGAGAAGAGAGAAGCTGAAATGTAAGAAGGGAGAAACGTGGTTTAGTTGACATTTTATTTATGAATTGGACTTATTCTGACTTTCTTTTTTTTTTTTTACCCCGGCCTACTTTTTCACAAGATTGACTGTACGGTTGTGGTACAGTTTGCATAGCTTACAGTAAACACTACCAAGCTGATTGATCTATTCACAGAGAAAACATGAAATACAGGAAGAAGGGACAGAATAATTCATTGCTTATACAGGCGGCGTCACTTGTGCCTTATGATAATTTCAGATTGAAGCCAAGCCTTTCTGAAATGTTATATTTACTGCCGCCTCCGAGGAAAGAGAGACTGGTGAACCAACAGCGGGAGTTTGCTGTATGTGAAAGGCTGCCATCTATCGAGAACCGCGCTCAGAGCGAGTGCAGGTTTGCAGTAGCAGGAACAGTGACGCTCCCTCGGCCACAAACACACATTGTGTGTCTGATAGTCATGACTCAGAGAGCCCTGCTGGGGAGGGGAGCAGGGGAATTGAACTTCAGTTTGATAGCACATCATGTCACCTATCAATTCCTCTGCTGGTCTTTGTTTCTGTTTTTATGTCGATAAAATATAAAAAAAAAAAAAAAAAGCCAAACAACAATTAGAGGGTGGGGGCATCACTTGGTGTGTGTGTGTGTGTGTGTGTGTGTGTGTGTGTGTGTGTGTGTGTGTGTGTGTGTGTGTGTGTGTGTGTGTGTGTGTGTGTGTGTGTGTGCGTGTGTGTGTGCGTGTGGCGAGAGGTGAAGCTGTGAGAATCCAAGGTGTGGCAGGAAGAAAATGATTCCAATAACATATCTGATGTAACGTTTTCATCTTGTGGAGTGAGTTGCAGAAATATAAACTAAACTCTACGATCCAAACCAGCGGTGTGCATGAGGAGGAGGGCTGGTTGCTAGGATGCATATTCTTTCAGATACAAAGCTTTGATACCTGTGTCGCTGTATGCTTTCACAGACACGCACCCACTCAGTTGGCTCAGGCCAGGCACCTACACACATGCACACACGCATGGAGGCGCGTGCGCACACACGCACACACAGACACACACAATAAAATACAGACTGACACACATGCATACACAAAACACATGTATATGTACACAGTGAACTAACTAATATGCAGACTGACACACACACGCACACGCACCCCCCCCCCCAGTGGAGAGTCCTGGTTTTCTACATATCAGGGCAACAACAGGCACCCTTCCCTTCCACCCCAGCAAATATCAAGGCTGCCTCTGCGCTGGCCGGTGAGACAGGAGTCGTCTAACCACACTAACAAGGTGAGCAGACAGTGCGAGCTGTTGTGGCGGCTGTCTGTGCTCCTTCAGGAGGAACCGACAACAAGCGGACTGGTGCCGTTAATAAGGTGTCAGCGGCAGCTCGGCCCCTCACTGAGAGAACAACCGTGCCGCTCCTGCTGGGGAGCTGCTGCACCGACCAGGATCCAGATATCAAAACAAGGACCGGCCAGAGATTTCACACAAAACACACAAAGTTGAGCAACAGCAGCAAACAGGATTTTGAGCCCAACAAATATGTTGTGCGTTATTGTGCCTTTAAATTGGAACGGACTGAAGCAAGAAATTTTTCTTTTCTTTTTTTTCTTTTTTCCATGCACAGGCAGCGATGCATGGAAACATGAAGGCTGTTCACCATCACCATGCCAACAGACAGCAGCTGTGAGTGCAGAGCGGTAAAATAAGACAGGTCTGGATTTTTACAATCCATCCTAAAACAACATTTCCATTGGAATTAATCAGTGTTTGATTCGCACAATTAAGAATTATAACTGTTGTGTCTGTGAAAAATCACACGAAATGAACGGATGAGGCGCAGCCATGCGGGTTTACATCACAATATAAAACGCTTCTCTATCCATTGATTGGCCACAGAAAAACAAAACAATTTAACAGTGAGAAATGAGAATAAAATGGGCTGATTCAGACAACTGATGGAGCGTCACAGGATGATGATACTGTAACGGGAACCCTCAAAAGCTTCTCCGTATTTTCCTCCTCATTTCTACCCATTTATCTACCCATCCATCTTCCATGCCAGCTTTATTAAGGTCAGGGTCACAGGTTGTGTAGCCGGTCCCAGCTGACTGGGCGAAACACAGTCGACACTTTAGACAGTAAATAACGGGGCAAACACAGTAAACCGCACAAACTCGCACGTGACAATTCAAAGCCACCAATTAATCTGAATAACATGTCTTTGAACTGTGTGCATTAATGCAGTAACAGAGAAAACAGTCCCCGAAGCCTGGAATCGAACTAGGACTATTCTGGCTATGAGTAGGGAGTGTGTTTTCACAAAGCTTGGGATCAAGTGAAGACTTCGGATCTGGTTTGGATGGTTTTCCTCCAAAACTTATCTCCAGGTTAAGCAGGTCAAACAGTTATGAGGCTGGTGTGTAATTTAATTCAAGTCGCAGCCATTCTTGAAGCTGACCAATAGACCAAAAAAACTAAACAAAACAAAACAAAACAAAACAAAAAGAGGGAGAGGGTGATGAGACAGAGGGAGAACTGAAGATCTGCACAAACAAACAAAAAAAAGCTAAAAGTTAAACCAGTGAGAATAAAGAAAAACAACCTTTGAACTGGAGCATAATGAGTGCCCTTTAAGAATATCTGTTTTGCACAATATTTCCATTTGCTTAAATTGTGGCACTTTTTTGTGCCGGGTTCACACTTCAGAGGCAGTACAGAGCAGAGGAACTACTGCAACAACTGGTAGATTGTACACCGATTGAACTTGGTATTGTAATTAAATAAAAAAATGTTTTAAGACTGTATCTATATATTCCTGTTTTCTTCCTCTCAATCTCCTGTGACGTTATATGAATTGTTGAAACCCGATTAGAAATGGTCCTCCAAATGAAGTCTGATGGATTGAAAAAATAAACTTTTAATTACAATTTCAGAACCCAAACAACAAGACGAATGTGTGTCGCACGTCAGAGGGTGCAGGGAACAAATTGGTGCGCGTATTCAGCTTTCATGTGCATCCTGCACGAGATACCGAACGCAGAGAGGGTTCTGCTCCACGACAAGACGCGAGAGAAGGCAGATGAAGATGAAGTGCGCCAGGCTTGGGCGCCATCGCCGTTTTATTAGTCTTCACCGCTGCGCCGAAGCTTATTTTGCAGCCTGCATTGTAATGAGAGAGAAAGCAAGGACGGAGGAAGAGAGTGGGTGGGGGGTGGAGGGATTGTGTAACACTGCGTTACGTAACACAATATGCATGGCCTTCTCTCTTTCTGGCTCTGCGTGTCTGACAGCGAGGCGCGCGGCAGAGCAAGCGTGGGGGTGGGGGTGGGGGTGGGGGTGGGGGGGGCATGGAGGGTTTAAGAGGGTGCTGGTGTTAATGAGGGCGATGTGGAGCGACGCGCGCCTCGCCGGAAAATCATACCTCATTACGGCGCTGTTTCTAATAATGCCGGTGATGAGGATAAGTTGTTTGGGAGGTGAGGGGACTCGGAGAGCGGACCCCTGGCTGGTCCAAGATTAAATCTCAAACACGGAGTGGCATTCGAGTGGGTTTTTGCAGGGTAATTAAAGTCGATAAAATGTTATTGCTTTCACCCACAGCTCACCTTCACACTGACTGGGCTCAACTGTCAGACATTGGCAGGCTATCCGACCTCTGACCTCGAGGGAAGTAGACGGCCAAACGAGGGCAAACACTTCAACACTTTGCACGACACCGGCACAAAACTTCAGTTATTTACATTTGATCTCGTTTTGTCGAGCAAAACCTCAGCATGGGAAACAGTGAGAGTTTCAGCTTTTAATTCAACTTAATATTTAATAACGATGAACCAGAGGTTGTATTTTTTCCAAGTTGTGAAGAGAAAGAGATTTCAGACTTCTTTTTTCCAAACAACCCCAAAACAAACTCGTGACGACAATCACATAGAAAATCTTTATTCAAAAAAAGACTACAAAACAATCACACAGTACTGCGAGAGCTGACTTCTTCCTGTTTCTGTTTCAGACATGATCAGTATTCCCAGACACGACCGTCGACTCGCTCAGGCATAGTTGACTTTGACACAGAAAGTCTCCTCGGTCTTCTCCTCCGTGTTGTTAACGTAGACCAGGATCTCCACAGAGCCAGGACTCTGGCTGGCGGCGAATCTCAGTCCAACGGTGTGAGTCTCCCCACCGCCAATCTGAACACAACAAACACACTACATATTCTTCTTTTTTTTTCTCTTTTCTTTTTTTTTTTCTGGAGACGCATGAGCGCCTCAGTGGAACTGAATAATCTGCAGTTTGCATTTCAAGATATGTGCACGGTTGTCTTGGGATGAAAGGTTGATGTGGTTAAAGAAGTCTGCTGGTACCTCGGAGCAGAGCTGCTTATGCTTGAAACTCATATTTTCCAGGAAATAATTGTTCAACACAAGGTCTGGGATGGGGACATGAGAAGCGAAGGCTCGCTCTGCTCTCGGGTTGATTTGCACATGTGAAAAAAAACATCCCCCAAAAAAGAAAGACAAACAAAATCAACTTTTTAGGAGGTTGAACACACAAAGTGGCTTTACATTTTTTTAAGAGTCATTGTGGAAGAGGTGGCAAGTAAAAAAACTTGCTGCGGTCAATGTACGCACATCGTTATTGCTATTCTCAAGATCAAAACCGAAGACATCGTTTGAAAAACAACAACATCAGACTAAAAGATAGACCTGAAAGCAACGACCACACACAAGCTTGTGTGTTATAGTCATAGGAGGGATCGTATTTGTAGACTAAATATAAGGCTCATCAAAAGCTTTTAAATTAGCACATGGGAGCAAATGCTTTTAACACCCTGCTATTATAGTTTTCACATGAGGGTTAGTGCACTTTTAGCATTGTTGTGACAATACTATGACCTGCAGAATATTCACAGAGAGCCATTAAAATGTAAAAAGCTGTAAAAAAAATTGCATCCACTGCTCACGTCAACGAACGCATTCTGGCATCGGTTCGTTGCGATGACTTCAGTCTGCGCTCTTTTCATATGTGGCCTGAACTACAAGCACGTCGAAGGTCTCAGTATTCTTAATCAACACCGGTCAGGGTTCAATCTCTCAGTGAGAACGTCCCTTTCAGTTTGTTGGTGTGAATCCACAATGTTAGAAGCGACGTCACCAAACTGAGTAAGAAGCGGATTAAGCTTCCTGGCGTCATCAAAATGTCGAAGATCAGTCCAACTATTGAAGATTCTTGAGTCAGTTTGTCTCTCTGTAGTCTCCACTCCGCCGCTCACACCCAACTCACGATGGAGAGTATCTGTCTGAGCATCTTCTGCGCAGGCCACTGAGTTTCCAGTAATTACACCAGTTTAGTGAGGAAAAACCAAAATGGTTTGTATTCTCAGAGGTTGTGCCCTCCTGACACCCCGCTCTTTATTTTCTGGCTCTAAATGATCATCTCTCCACACGGACAGCAATTTAGATTATTCTCTTTAATTAAAGGGAGACGACGACGCTTAATGCTGTAATTCTTCTTTGCTCAAGGTTCACAGTCGGCACAGTCTTCATTTTGCTTTTAGTTTCCTTCTCGGTTTTCCGAGTCCTTCAATCAGACCAGAACTGCCGTCTTGTATTTTTCCGTAATAGCCAGCACTCGAAATATGGGTCAATTTTAGGGATTTATGCAGTAATCTTCCCCCAAATGCGTGGCAGTATTGATCTCTGCTTTTCTTTTCCTCTTGACAGCTGGTTTTATCACGGTGAGGTAGTTATGTCAAAAACCGGGAGAGAAAAGCTTCTCCACATTTGCTTAATGCCATGGGCACAGTGAATTCTTTATAAGACACCTGGAGCCTCACTGACAGGATAGAAAAAAAACAAAAAAAACCCCACAAAACAATAGGCTTTTTTATCACTCTGCCCACCTCCTGTCTAATTGATGCAGTGTCTTCTGGCCCACAACACTGAGCCTCTTTAATAGTTTATGTGGAAACAGGCTGCTGTTGCATCTCATTCATTTATTTCCTAATTTAAAATGATGGTTTCCCATTTGTTTTGGCATTTTATCACACCTGAGCAAGTGAAAGGCAGTAACAGCAGTGACGCCAGCATTCCATGTCCATTTGTCCAGAGCAATCTCTCTCTCTCCCTCCCTCTCCTCCCTCCCTCTCTCTCTCTCTCTCTCTTCTCTCTCTCTCTCTCTCTCTCTCTCTCTCTCTCCTCTCTCTCTCTCTCTCTCTCTCTCTCTCTCTCTCTCTCTCTCTCTCTCTCTCTCTCTCATCTCTCTCCTCTCTCTCTCTCTCTCTCTCTCTCTCTCTCTCTCTCTCTCTCTCTCTCTCTCTCTCTTCTCTCTCTCTCTCTCTCTCTCTCTCTCTCTCTCTCTCTCTCTCTCTCTCTCTCTCTCCGGAAAGCAACCAAGATAATCATTCACCCTTTAAAGCTTGAGGATGAAAGACGAGGTGGAAAATCACCACTGCCATTTGCTTGAGAACAATGAGACGCGACAAAGATGACAACAATTAGGTTTCCTCGGATGACATCTGAGAAGTGCTGCGGCTCCCAGAATCTCATGTTGCACAATCAACATTGAGTTAAAATGTTGTTTCTGATGGGAGAGTGGTAGATATTTTTGTAGCAGGCCTTATTTCTTCTGAGTTTTGATAAGAAATCCCAACAGTTAATAACTGAATGTTTTGTCAATGTGAACTCCATTAACTATGAAATAAGTCGACAATAGTGTAACAGGTCCAATTGTTGCAGGGGTTTATAAAAGACATATCTGAATGAGATAAAGCAGGTGCATAAGTTGAGCGTTAATCGATCAGCTTCACCAATCCATTTGTGAGATTTGGTCTACTATTTTGCCCCCCACCCCCAAAAAAAAACCCCCATCCTGCTTGTAAAGATTTCATCAAGCGAAGTTATATATTTAACCCATAAGGCACCAAAAATCAGGACTAGAACAAAACAACATCTGAGGACGGCCGGTGCTGATCAGTGTACCGACTGTAAGCTTCAAACGTCGGGCGCTCATATGACATCCGGCTCAACTTTCTCACAAAGTTTCAAGAATCACTTCTTGAGAGAAAATATGAAGCTCCCACATTTCTCCACGCGGATCATCTGGTCCTGAAAGTTAAAGCAGCCGTCACAACAATGAGGCAAGACAATGGTATGAAATTACCATCTCTCGACGCCACATGTCTGCAGGCTCAGTGCTGCTCAAACAAAGGCTTTCTGGACCAATCAGAGGAGCGCGAGCTCTCGTAGTTATTAAAGCGAGACACGCACACACTGAGGGGATGTGGAAGGACTTATATGATAAATGCACATTTTATCCACTTGCTGTACTTGTTTAAGCTGCAGATAATGGGGGTAAAAAAGCCTGCAGATGTTCATAACGCATCTCTTTTGAAGGCATTTATACACAGGAAGCAGCGTGTTTCTCTTCTTTCTCAGATTCATTTCTATTTTAGTCGATACAGCTGCCTACACATGCTGACGCTTCTCCTGCCCTTTATGTGCGAACGCGTCGTTCCTTTATTCCGTCTGTGGGTCAGGAGCGCTTTGCATTAACACTTATGATCGTGACATCATTTACACACTGATAACAACATGAGACAATCGAGGGGAACTTCCTCGACAAGCTGTTGTTCAATGTATCGATTTCGTCCAGACGGCTTCTCATCTTATCTCACCTGGAACTTATCCTCTCTGAACTGGAGCAGGTCCGGATGGTCTGAGCGCAGCAGGAAGGTGCGGCTGCTGGTGTAAGGATTGGTGTAGGAGATTTTCCGAGAACTGCCGCGTCCACGGCCAACTGGGACACACACCTCAAATGCCTGCACACACAGAGTACAACGGCGGTTACCACTGGCATACTCTTCTAAATTTGTTTAAAGGACATCACAGGACCGTCGCTGCACAGGATAAAAAAGCTCACATTGAAAAGTGAACCAGCCTGTAGTTAGAGAGATTTCAGGAATGTCCTTGAGTTGTCACTTCACAGGCCGGATTTTAATCCTCTCGCAAATTCTGAAATGAGATTTAAAGTGCACTAAAATTAAGATTGATGGATAATAAATAGCTAAATGGAAAGGAGGCTAACACAGTTTGATAAAATGGTGCTTTCCAGTTGTCCTCTAGACTAAGAATTCTAAGTTTTTGCCCGAGCTGAGGAGAAGTGTTAAAGGACTCAGAGTTGACATTTCAATACACATGTCTACACAACTATAATTTGTATTTTATTGTCAATCAAAATACACACCACAGGTGCACACGCGAACGGAAACGTCATTGCCAGTGGCTCAGATCGCAACACTTAAGGCCCAAGGTTTAAAAATGAAAATAAAAGTGTCAATAAACAAAACAATAAAAAGTATATATCAAAGGAAACAAGTAATAATGTCCCAAGATGTATAAGAACACTAGTGATGTTGCCCTGACATTATTGCACTGGATTATTTCACTGGGAATTACATCATCCTCAAACCTGAGATTACACAATGTAATATTAGTATTTAAAGTCAGTTAAAGCTAATACAAGAACCGTTAAGTAATAATAGTAATGGTTTAGATTTATACAGCGCTTTTCCAAGCCGACTCAGAGTGCATACAGAAACCATTATTCATTCACACCAGTGGTGGTGAGCCACGTTGTAGCCACAGCTGCCCCGGGGCATGCTGACGGAGGCGTGGCTGCCATTTCGACCACCACCAACATTCATGCACCATTCATACGAGGCAATGTGGGTAAAGTGCCTTGCCCAAGGACACAATGACTTGGATAGAGCTGGATTTGAACCGCCAACCCTACAGGGTTTGGACGACCAACTCTACCACTGAGCCCAAGTGTCAATATTGTCTTTGTTTTGTTTTTTTCCACAAACTTGGGCTGAACTGGAACGCTACAACATGATTTTGCGGAGTTGGTGAGATCTAAAAATCTGTACTATTCATATATTGGACACATTTTTACTACATTGAATTGTACATGCATTTTAATAGTGTCAACATATAACAATCATATGCATTGTGAATAACGAGGGGAAAATCACTATAATGTGAGTATAGTCTGGAGTTGGTCCGCTGATCAGGTGCACAGTTGATCAGTCAGACGTTTTGTGTAGAAAGGCGGACAGCACGTATAGGAGGGATTGGCCCCGAGTGCTGGCCTGGGATGTGCTGCACTTAGCCTTTTCTTGACAAAAGCCATAAAAGGATTGGGAAAGTCCATCTGGCCCAGGAAAGTACCAGGATGATTCAAGCAATGGATGTGACTCTGAGTCAGCGGTGGCTTTGAGCTAGACTGACATTTAAAGGGGCTGTTCATCACACCACTGCTCTTAAGGAGGTGGAAAATGAGTGGCACTAAAAAAGAAAAAAAAAAAAAATTTATCTAAAGTCCTGTTGGCAGTTACCTCATGACGCTGGAAAGATATATTATCTTTTACTTTTATGCATATGCGCCCATCTAAAATCCTGACAACTGCATTATCCACAAATTGTTTGCACACTGTGGGGTGCCTTTAAAGAAAACAGTACGACGGAAAGCACTGTCCAAAGGAAAGATAAAGTGGTAAAAAAGGACTAAACATAGCATGAACTTAAACTAATATTGATTTTTTTTTTTTAGGTGACTAAATATGTTCCTTCTCTGACCCCGTCCATCCACAGGAGAACATTACTTAGCTTTGTCAGTACACCAGAGGCTGTGCTGACCCTGATCTCCTGGCTGGAATAACCACCTTATCCCTCCACTTCAAAACATCCAGACGGCGGCTTGAAGGCTCACAATTTCTCCTCGTGCAACCTTGTAACGACTGTATATCCGGCACAAAGTAGCACCAAGCGCAGTGCAAGTGTCTGTGCTATTTCTGAGCCGAAGCAGTTGTCATTTTCCTGTCTGGTGCCCACGCTGTTTAAACACCCGCCGCACTTGCACACATGCACATTGGGGGGATTACTATTTTGAGACTATGGGAAGTAAGTACAGAATCAATCAACAAGAGGAAAGTGTTTTAGCAAATAGTTTTTTTTATAGTTTTGAAGCAGACATGCTCAAGCATGGCATCACTTTGTTTACTCATGATAATTCATTTTTGTGTGAACTGACATATCTGTGTTGACAACACTTCAGAAAAGAGGGGCTGGTTTCAAACTTGATTGACACTTTCCGGAGTAAAATGAACTGAATTAAGTTCCATCATGAGTTCAATTCACACATTACTGTTCTTCAGCAGATTTTCAGTTATCTGTACTTCACTTGAGTTTGGATTTTTACTCCCTCCTTTTAAACACCAGCACTGACACAAACAAATCCCCTGGATTTTACAATAATAAATTGTATCGATTTAAACTGGGTAGGAAAACCTTGATTTATAGAAGGCCTTCACTCATAAAAGTATCTGATGTCAGCTTTAAAGTGTTTTCATTTTTGTGTGTCCTATTTCTTTTAATTTGTCCTTTTTACATTTATAACATTTTGTTTCACTTACAACAAATCACAATAACTTCAAAATGAAATTTTATGTGATATTTAAAGTGATTTCTACACATTGCAGCCATGTTATTGCGGGTTTCATTGAGACACTTGTTCCAAATTCTATTCTGATCTGTGTTATCATGAATGATGACGCTCGTGAATCCAACTAATACAGAATACACACCAATATTACCTGGAGTAATGTCTATATCAAGCAAAGACAGCCAAGTGCAATGTTCTGCGCTGGACAAGTGTTGTACACAGAAAATGACACATCCCCTGATTTTAAAACAGTTTGTCTTCCAGGTTTTGGCCAAACCCACGACAACAGCTGGGCTTTCATGGAATTGGTCAATTTGGGGAATGACGTCTTATTGCCAGCCTCATATTCTGTGAATGATGTTGTTTCTCTGGAGTTATCTTGTGGCCTTGACTGTATCATACCGTTCCAGTAGTTTCAGCATTTATTAATGAACAGTTTTGTTCTATTGTCCTGATAAGACACAGATGGCCAGACGTTACATCAGCGGCTTCAACAAAAGGCTCTATTCAACCATTTAGGCCCAATTGCCATAGAAGCATAACAGCATAATTATTAGTATAAGATTGTGATCATTAGTGCTATAAGTCTAATAATCTTCAATAATCAGCTGAATACAATCAGTGAGTGCATTCAGTCACAGAAGTGTAACACCATCACATATTTTCTTTTTACAATCGACCAATGTCATTGAAACATTTGGGTTTGTGATGAAACTTCCGTCAAAAGATAAAGGTTTGTGAACGTCAACATAGCTGTACTTCTTCATGTCTGAGGACTGGAAGTACTTTTTCCACCTTTAGACATTGGACTCTATCTTTACAGAATGAGAATGTTTCTTTTTGTAAATTTGGTTTCAGTCAACAGATACGTGAAAAACGGCCCACAGATAAAAAAAAACAAAACAAAAAAAAGAGATGATGTATTTTTCATCTCATGAGGTCTTTAATTAGTGCCTGAGAGATGCTGACGATAACAAAACCCACCACTTGGTAGATGAGGGCCACTGTGTAGATGCTCACATCAGAAAAGTACACAGATTGTGTGTTTTTCCTACCTTGGACAGGATGGGACGGTGCACATTGAGACAGAGCAGCCAGGCGGTGACCAGTCGTCGCTGCTCCAGGTCCACAGCATTCACGTAGAAGAAGCGGCTGCCGGCCTGCCATGGCTGCACCTTCAGCTGTAGCTCCTGCACCGCTGCAGGAGGCAAAACAAACACACCTGCCGGGTCCACCTGCACAACAAGGTGGGTTTGGCTGTGTTTGTTGTAAGACAAAAGACTGAGTTAGGTGTGACACCCGATAAAGAGAAAGGCCAGTAAGAGACATAAAAGAGTGTGGAATATATGGAAAAAAAGACAAAATAATGGGGAAACAGTGTTTGTGGAAGTCAGAGAAAGGTAACGCGAGGTGTACGGATTACACGAGGATGGTTGAGAGAAAGTGTGAATGAAGCTCAGTGGGAAAAAAAAAAAAAAGAGAGAGAAAGGGAAGGGGCGGACAATGAAATGAGAGGAAGTCGAGGCAGAGAAGTGACAAACATAAGGACGTGAGAATGGGATTTACTGTGCAGCTCCTTTTCAATCTGTTGAGAAAAGCAAAGCTATTCTCTGATGCTGAGCTTTATCCTGTTTTATAAGACTCCTCCAGTGCGTTCCACAGCGAGCTAACCTGCTGAGAGTCAGATCAAAGCGGGCCCGTCGATGCATACGGTGAAATCTTTTAAAAATACATCTGTCGCTTTTTCAGCCAGCACCCCATTTCTACGGGGAAAACATGTTTTGGTTATACTGTATGGATCCGAGGTGGTCGTGACAGCCCATCACTTTCTTTTTGTTTGCTTTGTTTTTGTTTTTTCCGTTGGTGAGTAATATGAAATGCCCTTTCCTGAGTGAGAAGCAGTGTCAACCTCTTTCTGCTTTTGTACTCACTTATGAATAACAAAGGATCCATTAAAAATAGAAGTATAAATAGAGGCCAATCTGACACTCCCGGAACACATCTTTATATGTTCAGAGAGCATAGAGTCAGCATTAATATCTCAGATCATGTCAAACTGTGTCGAGGCGTGATCCAACATGACTGCGGAAAGTAATGAGGGAACCCAGTAAAATGAACTGAAATGACAAGAAAAGAGCCATTATGCTGTCAATCTAAATTTGTATAATCCTAATAATGACTTGAATCTTAACCTGGGGTTATTACAAAAGAGACAGTTGCTGTTCCTTTGTTTCCTGCTGCTCACAGAACAATTGACATAAAATCGCTTTGGATATGCATTTTTCCAATTGCTGGCATGGTAATAAACCTGTCCAAAAAAGAAGAAGAAAAAAAAAAATCCCTCACAGCTCTAAAATTGTCATGAGGTATGTAAGATTTAATAGATTTTCCAACTGAACAACAACTATTATTTTAATATTAAAGAGCTACATTACATGCTCCTTTAACATATTAGAAAAAAAAATCATCTTGTTTCAAAGCACACCTAATGAATATACTAACCAGATGTACGAGGCAGCGATAAGGAAAAGCAGAGCATTGTTGCCGACTCATTACACTTGTATGTAACAAAGCAATCTGTAGTTACTAATCAAAGAAATATTGTTGATCTCAAAATTGTCCATTGATAGACCCACTTGTGATGCACTCATTGTACAAAGAAAGGTCAAGAACTGCTGCATATAAACCTTTGTTATCACCAATTAAGTAACTGTTCAGGCCATTCTGAATGTGATACAGCCAATAAGGTAATTAAATATTAATAGACTATTTCATTATCGCTACAACCATGACCGCGAGCGTTGCAGTTTGAATGAATATTACAATTATCCTATCTACTATACCTATTTTTGATAAGCAAACTGCAAAAAACCTCCCGAAAAAGCTTGTATTTCCAAGAAATGCAACCATATTTATGTGTTATTACAATACTGGCCTCAGTTATTACAGTTTGAAATGTAACCATCTCATATCTTATTATATTATTGGCAAAATATTTTTTTGATGAGGGATCAAATATGTCATTGGTAAGTTATTACATTATGGGGTTTACTACCACATACTGATGAAGGTCAAACGTATTACATTATTGATTATTACAACATATAATACAATGACAGAAATATGTGATTTGTTTTTCCTCAGTGAAACACTCTTGCTGCTGCTTTTTACCAACTTAAACATCAATTTGACCATATTGCTTAATGTATACTGAAAAAAAGCTTTGAAAGTCTAGTCATCAGGACACAGATTTGCATTGATATGTGGGACTTATTGCACAAAACTGCTGACTTGAAGTTTCCCATGGTAGTAAATTTGAGTTTGATTGTGTCTCTCTCTGCATTTGCCCTGTGATGGACTGATGCCTCCACCCATAGTGAGCTACGTTGATTAAAGCAGTACAGAAGATGGTCATATTTCTTTAGACAACGTCAGTACTTGGAGAAAACACACAAGGAGAACCCACTGCAAAACAAAGAAGCAAAAATGTACAAAAACGATCAATTCTGTGTGGACATATCCACAAAAAAACAACAAAATTGTGAACGCCAATAACAAAACTTAGAGTGTCTGTGTCTTTCACTTCGGTATCAGACACACTAAGACACTGAATTGAAACCTGCATCAAAACAACAAACCTCCCCCTAACTAAACGTATTGCTTTTGTGCTACAGTTGGGACTTGAAATTGAACATAAGCCATGTAGACCTGTACAGGCCTCGGCACGCCATGCTTCTGAGAGCTGATTTTTGTTGTGAATCACATCTTGACGTGGGGCTTCTGCCAGACTGGAGGGAGCCTGATGATAAATAAAGTCGCCGGATAAAATCAACATGCAAAGTACCTCGATTTCCTTAGGGTGTGAGGAGAAACATTTGACTTTGCGAACCGCCTGCCTCCCCCTCAGAATGACTGATTGGCAGCTCCGCTGGCCGGTCACACAGCTGACGTCCACTCGCTGCAGGAAGTGCACGTAAATCTGCCAGATCTGGGAGGGTGCCGCCATCCACTCATCACTGCAGACAGGAAGCATCATCAAGAACAATTAAGGCAGCCCCCCCTCCCCCAACCCAGGTTGGTGCTGCGTGGAGCGGGAGGTGAGCAGAGCGCTGATCTACAGCTGCGCCAGCGTTTTAATAAGCAGAAACATCGTCGTCATCCTCACAGTGCTGAGATGAAGAGAATTCAGTCTCAGTGGCCCGAGCTGACTCGAGTGGGAGGCGATGCAGTCACCAACTCAGCTCTGCTCAGAGACAACAGCGCGCAACGAGCACACCGGGAGGTTTGGAACCGAACTGGAGCGATACGGGTTTATGAGGACACGACAACAGATAACGTTGACATTTTGAAATGACATTTGGCGTCGTGATTTTTTAAGTATATCCATAAATTCATTGCATTGTCATCTAATGCTGGTATTCTGATGTATTGGTAAATTAATTAACCAAAAAAAGTCAAATTTTAGTGGGCATTTCTCAAAATCTGGTCATAACATTTGTTTCCATCAAATTTACAAAGAACCAGGTGACAAAGCAATAGTACACAACATGAATCAGGGACAAAACAAGTGAAAAATTTTTTGTTATTAAACTTAACCGATGCATTTAGCATTTTAGCAGAACATTGAGTATCTGACTTCTGACCATCATTGACTTATGGGATCCTATTTCATATAACTGTTTACAAGGGCAGAAGCACTAAAAAATAAATGGAATCTGCCACAAAGTTAAGTATTCTTTCTTTTTGTTAATTACAATTAAATTAACAGACTTTGGGGGGGATTTTTCACCCATCGATCCAGAAAGGAACTGTAACTCCAAATAAAAGTGGTCTACGTTGTAAAGAGGATTGGTTAAAACAATTGAAGTTGAGAGGGGTTTTTTTTCCCTACAAATAGGAACATTTACTTTAAACTTAAGTAGCTTTAAAAACTTGAACTTGATTGGCATTTTCTGGCGAATACATGTTCAAAACCCACATTATCCACTCATCTCTGATC
The DNA here is from genome assembly GCF_963383615.2 of Lipophrys pholis. NCBI lineage: Eukaryota > Metazoa > Chordata > Actinopteri > Blenniiformes > Blenniidae > Lipophrys > Lipophrys pholis. The sequence goes on along the minus strand of NC_137630.1, from coordinate 13,240,267 downwards.
TACATATTGACCTTCCTACTTAATGATTTTTAACACAAAAGGCTGGAGCAGACTGGAGAAAACAACACAACACAAATACTCCTTTTGAACTCGAGGCGAAGTGGAGCCGTCACATCTCATGCATTCAGACTCTGAATTACACAGTGACTTCTGGATTTTCAAAAGAGACCATGCTGTTTTCAGCAGAAAATCCATAATCTGAAAGATGACATCATAGCTAACAGGTGCTCGTTAGAGGCTTTTCAATAACAGCATTATATTGATCTGACATTATATTGTAGTGGCGCCTGCAATGCAAAGTGCTCAACCTCCATTGAGAGCAATCAGCCCAACATACATGTAGGACTATCAGAAAATGAGTCTATGCTCGTCACAATCCACATCACCGTCTCCTGACTGACAGTCATCGGCCGTACCTTTGTTTTAAAATAGTTTTTTGTGAGGATGAAAATATATTTAGCACGTTACTCGGGCTTAAAGAACACACGCGAAGCGTTCGTGATGAGAAACGCTCCGCGCGAACGCGCAGCCAGTCAAAACTCCATCATCCCCTGGTGACATCAGACTGGAGTGATAAATCCCTGACATTTCAGAAGACGCAAACGACGGCTCCTAAATACGAAGGAGCCAGCGCATAATCACGATGGAGATTTGGAGGATGGATTCTGTAACTTCAGGCAGTCCGACCAGCAAAACCTCAGTGTAATTAGTAAATTAAGTCAAGCCTGCGTGAACAATTTAATTAGTCTGAAATAGAAGGGCTCCCCGGGCGAAGCTGTGTTTGTGTGCACTGTGTACACCGTGCCTGGTCAGTAAATAATACATACGTGAAAACCATCACAAAGAACTTTTTTATGTGTGGACTGGGACTCCCCGGCACTTTCAAGTACACATCTTGAGGCTCTCCTGGCACCTGGATGGAGGGAGAATAAAAGCCAGGATGGATGTTAGAATGGAAAGGTGAGAAAGGAAAAAAAAAAAAAAACTAGAGATGAAAGACCTCAACCCACCACCACCACCATTAGCACTTTAAAAGTGCATGCCATGATGTAGGAGTAAGCCTTTGTGCTGTCAAAAATAGTTTCATGACAGGACAGTTTGAATGAAGTTCTTTCTGCCCGTGAACAGTTATCAGTCCAGTAATTCATCCCCTGCTCATATAAGAGCAGTCTCATACTGTCCTCATACGTGAAAGCAAATAATGTCACTCACTCACCTGCATTCTCGTCTGGCAGATGATGTTCGGGTCACTGCAGCGCACGGAAATGTGAGTCCTCGCATCTGTGCTCCCTTCTAGTTAAGCATTCACGAGAGAAAAAAAATATCAAAATCATTCATAAGCTTCCAGCACATATTTGAGGAAGACGGCATATTCAAGCTGCTGAACAAGTGAACAGAAAGAGTCTATGATCAATTTTATTCATGCATGTGAGAGATGTGCACATGTGCTATTTAATTTTTCTTTTCTTTTTTTCATTTCCTGCTCTACATGTTGCTGGTGTTATTACATTTTCTTGATTTCCTTACATTGGGAGATTGCTTTTGTTGATATTTTGGTAAAAACGCAATAAAATGAACATTATTCATTTCCATCCTTGCAAACAGCTTATTGTTTTTTTGCACATACATATACGTATTTAGAGTCGAGGAGCTCATTTGGGCACAATACTAATGCTGAAACTGCTATGATATGATATGCAAAACAGTAAAAGTGGAAGAAGTCTTTTACAGAATTCCTAAGAACACAGTCAAGGACACAGAGAGGGACTTGTGGGACAGGGTGAAATGGCTGATGGGGGACAGCATGGGGACACCTGCGGGGTCGTGCCATGGTTGCAGGCGTATGGCCTTTTTAAGGAAACAGAGCTCGGGGTGGTAAAGTCGGAAGGTCTGGTCAACGACGTGGGGTGTTGGCTCCACATTCACTTGGCAGATGGCCATGGGTTTGCCATCTTTCCCTTTGAAAGTAACCTGTGGAGGAAAGGTGAGAAGTCAGCAGCGTTATCAGCAGGCCGCTGCCCCGCCTGATGTTAAATATGCAGTGAAACACCATTACCTCCTCTCAGGAAATGTCAAAATACTAAAATAGCCACAGCTTATTTCTAATCTTCTTCAGGAAGAATGAAACTTTATCACAGAATAGTTTGGTATTCATGAAGGGTTCGGAGCACTGGGACGAGTATGACTGTAATTCATATTTAAAATGAGTAATCGCAACGTGATTGTGTTCGGTTCCATATGAGGTTTGGCTGCAATGTTTCCTTTTATTCTTGATCTAAAATCACATGACTCCGTTGAGCTCCTTATCTTTACTGACAGCCACAGCCACCCCGTATCAGTTACATGTTTTCAGACGTTTTCCACTAGAATCATATTAAGCAGCAACGGCGACAAGTAATTTCAACAAAGCTCTCGCTGTCTCCCAGTATGTAGGACCTTCAAATATATCCCTTTCTCTGTTAATACGCAATAACAAAAAGCCTACAGTCTAATTCCTTGATTTCTTAAGGAAATACTAAATGGGAAATGTCTTTATTCTGGAGGTAATCCGGCCTGAAACAAAATTTAAAGGTTTGTAGAAGGCAGGCAGTGAGAAGCTTTATTTAAGAAATCCTCAGAGAGAATGACAATGATGGAGCACACGGTAAACTAGAACATAAAAAGTTGGTTTCAGTCTGACTGCTCAAGCTCCCCAGGGACCTACTGAATGTGCTTTGAAGATTTCTAAAGAAAAAAAAGCCCAGAGGATCTGTGTGCACATCAACAGGAATATGTTCATACATATACTGATTCTATATATATTTACATATGATAGCGAGCATACACTAACGTTGCTTTGAATTCCCATGGCACAAGGGGATATAAATTAAAATAGATAAAAGTAAAAAAATATATATTTGTTTTCATTTTTGAAAATTCATTCGAAAAGAAAAAAAAGTCAAAAACTCGAGTCTCATCGCCAAAATACAAAAACGGAAAAGAAAACAAATTTTTTTTAACCAAATTTCTTCAGAGTAGTGGACACAACTGAGACCCAAGCTAAGATATCAGTGATGCTGCAATGAAAGTTAACTAGTATTAGTCTGAAAGTCATGTTGTCTGGGTGAGTTTGTAAAAACATGCATAATGCAGCAGCTTTGGGAGACGTTATTTGGACATTTCACTGTTTTTTTGCTCCTGACGTCTCAATAAAATTGGCTTTATGTTGAGATTGAGTACTATGTCAAAGTATAGGTTTGGTTTTTACGAAATATAAACATTTTCAACACATATACTCTGCACCACAACAAAGAAAAAGTTGAAAGTTTAAATTTAAACCTTTTTAAGGCACTTTACCAGTCAACATGAAATTGGGATGTATGTGGGCCCCTGAACTAAAATGTGTTCAACACCCCTGGATTAGACCCTCTCCCAGCTTGGTACAACGTACGGTCCATCCATCATGGTGCATACACACAGTCACCAGTAAACCTGGCGTGCATGTCTTTGGATGAAAAACGAAACTTCAGAGTCAAACCCAGAGCTCTCTAATAGCACATCCCTCCATCAACCACACCTAAAAAGGTATGACACGCTGGCAGAAGCCCTCTGAGTAAAAGAATGACCATGGAAGCCACATGGCTTACGGAGTTTGTAAAACATCCTTAAAAGACCCTGAAAAACTTCCCGTGTGAACACCGTTCATGAGACAGTCATCATAACTGAGACAAGAGTGAACGCAGTCAGACACCGACATGTTTGAGTGCAACTTCAGATCATGCAATCACTTCACTTTCACCATGATGGCCTGAAATACGGGGACAGAAAACAAATGGCTCGGAGACTGGCCAACAGAATCTCATTGGTAAAGTGGTTGCAAATGTGTCATATTTGTTAATTGAGGATGGTCAAAATTATTGCACGATTGGTAGGTATTACATTATTGGTCATTATTACATTACCGGTTGGTCCAAAGGCTTCAACAATGTCACAATTCAAATAAAATTCTTTGGGAGAAGATTGGCTTGTTGAGCATGGAACGATGAGAAATTGTATCGATTTAAAACTGAAAATGAAATATATGAAGCAATAATAGATGTGTCTCTGTTAGACTCCATGTTATCCCCTGCTGTAGTTTCATAGGTTTTCTCCATGTACACAAGTTTCTTGTAACTAAATTGACTGTATGTGATGTAGTGACGCGACTCCGTTCTGAAAGCTTCATGCCTCTTTGCATGTTGCAGAGTCTTGTTGAAAATGTCGCTGTGGTGGCAGGATTACAGTTTTCAGGAGGAGCTGATTGATTCATATGTTTACCCAGTGTATTTCAATCTGTTTGTTGTTACACATCCAAAAGAATCCAGTCATGGATTTCTCTGTGAGATACTAAAACGTCCAGCAATGAGAACTTCACTTTCCACAGCGTGGTCATCGAGCACGCGGCAGCTGTCCGGACTGTTGATGCGTCAGATTTGTGCCATGCTGACCTGCCGGAGTGGCCCATATCTGGCTCTGATGATGTGTGCTGACTGACAGCGATGCCAAAAGCTGGCACCCTGACAGCTCTGCTGTTGGGGCTTGTCAGTTTTAGCGGGACACAGATTTGATCCAGACCTGACCTCTCTGACCTCTTGACAGGAGTTTTGCTCAGAGCAGCAGTGCTGACACTGGCACACAATACACACGTCGTAAGCAAGCCCACAGACATGCAGGCACGCACACACAAACAAACACACACACACACACACACACTTGGCAAGCTGGCAAATATTTCATCACCCTGTGCAATGGGGGAGCTTCGGGCTACTGTACTCTGCAGGAACAACGGGATTATGGCGAGGTGCTGCAGGTTAGCAAGCAGCGACGGCTATCTTGTTTTAGAATGACGCTGCGCGGCAGTAATGTAAGCAGAGATTTAAGCTCCAGTCTATAATAAAACAGCCGAAATTTCAATTTGAACGGATTCACGAGAAATCAAAGGTAATTTTGGTGACAGCTGTGGCGTACAAGAGTTGCATTGAACCTTACATCACATGGTCTCATCTCAGCATATCCCAACAAACCCATCACATCGTCTCCCCACATGAACATTCTCCATCTTCCAAACAGCTGAATGTGTGCTTAAAAAAAAGTACAATAACTCTCGAGTAATACTGTAGACGCACGCTTCATTTAAAGGAGATTAGTCAGACATGTCAAGCTGTCCTCCAATCTGAGCTAGTTTAACTCTGCAGCCTGACATTTGCCAGTTTAAGAAGATAAACAATGTTCAGTAAGATAAAAGTGATTTCCAGCATATAATTTTACTTGACAATCTCGTCTGGCTAGTGTGAGTTTTTTTTTTTAAATAGTTGACACTTCAAAGTGTTCTTTGTGTCTGAGCTGTGACTACAGTGTGGGAGAGGAGAGGAGGAGAGAAGGGATGAGGCGGTGCACTGCCACTCCTTGGAGAGTTGTCTGGGAGAGCGTGCGTACACCATGTTGGTAGATGTGGGAGTGTGGCAGAAGGTTAACGTGAACAAACTCACCAATCGGAAGCTTCACTCTCCACAACGAGTGGCTTTATCGTCAGATTCAATCAATTCATACACTTGGAGATGCCAATAACATTCAAAAAGAGCTCAGATGCTGGCCGAAACACAGAGTGTGAATCCTGATTGCATCGTCAAACTATAGCTTACTGTAATTCCTGCCTGGAAACAAACACACGTCGGACTGAGATGGACAACGCTTCAGGTGGGGATAAAGATGGTGGAAGAGGAGGCATAAGTAGTCCACTTTGTACCTTGATAGATTTGGCAGGAATAATATTGGACAGATTCTTCTTGGCCACCTGAGAACCTCTGCCTGTAGGTAGGAAGCTCGGTCCCTGTGAGGGTTTGATAAGAAAAAAAAACTGCTTATCAATATTGAAAATCTACAGAAAAAAAAGCAAATGGTTGCAATGAAAACTGACTATAAATGATAACAACGGGCAGAAGGTAACTAAAGGGCATTAAACCTCCAGTAATCTATAAAAGATAAGAACACAACCAACAGGAACAAATTGCACTTTTGGCATCAAATAAATAAATCCAGAGCTTGTATTTTCTTTGCATGTGTGTACTTTGGAATAGAGGAACTATGGTTGCTAATCTTTGAGGTCAAGTGACGTTTATATAAAGGGTGATTCTATCGTCTTTTTCTCCCATGCTGTTTTTGTAACAAAAACACATTTTTAGAATATCTAAAGCCAGTGACATAAAAAAACAAAAAACAACAAAAATTTTCTTAAACTGGAGTCAAAAAGTAGAAGTGTGAAGAAGCAAGTAATTTAAACTGTGATGGAGCCACTTTGATCTGTGGTGATGTAAAGATGCAGGGACTGTTACTGTAAAACAAATCTAACAATTTCACGGGTTCATGCAGCCATCGGACTGATGAAATACAACACCATTTTGTCAAAGATGGCGCAGCAAGCTCTAAGCGTCACTCCTGAAACAGGGATTGACGAATCTCAGTTCCGAAACGTCCCTTCGGTCCACTCCTTACCTGGAGTGACATGGTGTGGTCACAAAGGAAGCTTTGGTATTTCAGAGGAATGTGGACACTCTCGTTGGACCGGAGGTAAACCCTGGGACCCGGAGTGCCGTCTTCTGAGTGGAACATGTTTTCCTCAACTGGGGTAGGAGTTTTGGTGAGGGCTTTGAAGTAACGCCACTCCTCAGTGGTGGTGATGACACTAGATGAAAAGATTAAAGGACACGAATGAGATGAAACCCGGCTCCGACATGCTTTTGAAAGAGCTCGTGTAGAATCAGAGTTGAACTTGTTACATGATCGGACATAAAAGTCTAAACTGCCATGTTTATTACTTGTTGTGACAAGACCGGGTAAAAGGGAACACGCTGATGTTTCTGCTGAAATATGTGGTGGTGTTGGAGAAAAAAAGAAACACAGCAGGAACAAAACGTGTAAATTGGACATTTGGTTTCCTGGTTCAAATGTACTCTCTTTTGACCTCTACTTAGCAAACCTTGTGGAAATATATTGTGGTTATACACAGTTCTGGACGACAATATCGATGGATTTATCGCCACATCATTTACAGCAGTGATTCTCAGCTGATGGGTTGTGACCCAAATGTGGGGTTTCTACTCGACTATTGCTTACTCAAAATTCACCTTATTCTAATTCAATAGATTTGAAAAGTTGAATATTTTCTTGATGTTTGATTGATCGATTGAGGGATGGTGGTGAGTCTCAAAGCCAGATCAGTGGTGAAACACTCATTTAGAGCAGGCCGATGCTGGAGGAGCATTTAAACTAGACAGTGGAAAACCCCCATCAGCCACCAGCCATCAGGTTCAATACAGAACATCCATTTCTGAAGAGTGACAGCGAATCTTTCAATGAAACACTTTGAAAAGGGTCTGAATGATATGACTCTTCTTTGCTCAGCTTCAGCAGAAAAACGAAGGCATCACTGTGCTGAGACGAAGACAAATACAGAGAGAAGCTGCTGTGTCCCAAGTGTGGACAACTATTGTCTTAAAATGTGTTTTAGGGCCTTGTACTGCCAGTATTAGAAGAAGCTCCAACAGTAAATCGTTGGTTCAGCCACATTCGCCTGCTAATTGAAAAATCCAATTTTAGTCATGCTTCGCTCGCAAATCCATTAAACTAATAACCACAAATCCTAAAATCTGAAATCAGAAAAAAATTAAACGATGAAAAAAATGCTTAATGGGCTAATTCCATAATAACATTAATCAAAATCACTGTATTTTGACACAATCATCATTATCATGATCATTTTCTAACTCTAATGTATAAATTATGTACATTCAAGGCTATATACAATAATATAGCAATTACATGTGTAACAGAGTAAAAATCATTTTAAATTTGCTTTACAAAAAACAAAAACAATGTGAAATTTGTTCAAGAGGAAGTATGATGATGATAATCTCAGTTAGCAAAGTCTCTTAGAACATCTTGATACATTTAATATCATTTTTTTCTTACGTTTCCCTTGCCTAATCACAATAATGAAAAATGTTGTGCCAAGATAGTAGCCATGTAAGCTTCGGACCAGAAAAACACTTTGTATGATTAAGTTTTTGACAAGAAAAAAGTATGGTTAGGTAACGTCAAGCATTATGTAAATGTGCTATCAGTATGCATTCTATTACATCCATCCAAACACTTCCCACTCGGCTCCCTATTCATCTTTTCATACCGTGTGTATGGTCTTTACACTTCATCATACAATTTTCTCGATTGCTACATCATGATTTTCTACAGCCACCAGAATTAGCATCAGTGCATTAATTGGGTGGAGAAGAGCCTCTCAGCATTTCCATAAACATATCCATGTTTGCAGAAGAGTACAAGAGAAGACTGAGCTGAGAATAATCATAAAGCATTATATCCCTTGGAAACAGGATGTTGCTTCCTCTGTTTTCATAATGAGAATATTAATGATACCAATGGGCATCTGGTTCAGCATCCTAAAGAAACTCTCCAAACCCATTTTTCTTGAGGCCAACAAGCTTCCTCTGTAATGTACATCCACTTACATGAGATGCAATGTAAAGGGTGCACGTTAAAGAGAGGATGACACATGTTTTAAAGCAGACGTGGATGTAAGGACACACAGAGCAAAAAAAAAAAAAAAAGAGGGTCCACATCCTGACGCCAAGTTGATACTAATGTTCTCATCTGGTGCTTGTAATAAAACCAAATGGTGGCCACCTAATTTATACAGTCATTCCTTGGGGACACATAAATGAGCGAGAAATTGTTATAGTAATAGGCTTCACGAGAGGTAGTGAGCATTTTTTTGCCTTTGATATGTGTCCAAGAAATAGAAGGAAAAAAAAAATACTTTGGAAACAAAATATTCCCCTGATGTTTTCACACTCAAAGGAACAAATTCTATCCGGATCTCTCATTCTTACAATCTACTACCAGCAATGTAAAGATGACTTATTCCCAACAGCAGGAGTGAACTAAATCCCACGGGCGGGCAGTCACACTGCTCTCACACAATGCTCCGCTTTTAATTACTGACAGCAGGTATGAAAAAGGCGCACAGAGGTCAGTGAAAGTCCCTCCTCCGCTCCCCAACAAATGGATTTCCTGTGAGAAAAGAACAGGAGCAGATAAGACACTTCAACAGAAGGAGGTCTCGTCTCCACTCGTTCCTTCTTCCTTTGAATACTAAAATTTCACGCACAAATGCATAGAGGGAAGTGCTGCTTTAAACATCAAAGGTTCCCAGCCATGGGCATGGAGAGGGGAATTTCTCTCAATAGGAGAGTGAGAGTTTATGAATTTTTCAGGGCCCCACCTCGCTAACATTAGGGAAAGATGCAACAGCCAATTCTGTGAAATTTATTTGGAGAGTCCCACCTGTGCACTCAGAATAAAACATTTCGCCCGTGGCTTATCAAGACAACAAAGAGTGTTTGTGTGTCTCTGTTTCACCTGAGTCTCCATGAAAAACCGCCGCTCGATTCATTTTTAAAAAGGAAGGAAATAGAACAAGGTAGGAGACAAAGGGGACAAACAGATTGAGACAAATAGGGTAAAAAGAAAGAGGGAACAGAATAAAGATGATGATTAAAAGGACTGTGTGAGAGAAAAACTGAATCAATCCAGAGGAAGACATATAATGAGAGAGAAATAATGAGAGAGGAGGCAGTAGCATGGAGGAGAGTGTCTGACAATCTCCTGTCTCTCTGTTCGCCACCAATCTGGGCTCACGCTGGGCTCTCTGGGGCTAAGTGTAAAAGGTAACCATGCAAAATGGATGGCAACAGGTCTAAAATGTGTCCTCCACGTCAAGATGAGCCTGTGGGTTTGAAACTCGCGCAGACTTCAAAGGTGTAACGCGCCGAGCTTTCCACTAAGTACTCCTGCCTTCAAAGTCTGATGCAGGGTGTCTGGTTGAGGGTCAGACTTTCTTCTTGTTTGTATCTGTAGAACAAAGAGCTGACCCTAGGCGGTGTTTGTGTCCTCAAGAAAGCTCCTTGTCAAATACGGGAGGAACTGTTGGCAAGGACATAACAACTGAGTGACCCTGTAAACTAACTGAGGTACGGTTCACGTACTGCAGCATAGCAGAAGTCAGGAGGCTGGTTTTATTTTTTGTACACTTAGAACAGGTGAAAAAAAACCCGACAAAGACAAATGTGGCAATGTGACGCAGGGCAATGGCCTCATGCCATGTTCTCTAATGTGGGATAATTATTACTTTTACCAAACACATCCTCTTCCCAGGAAGCATTTCTGTCCAGGATTTAATACAATTGGATTGTTGTCTAATTGTGGCCAGTGTTCCTTTTTTTTTTTTTTTTTTTGTTTAAGTTACCTACAATACATGGCATGAGTATATTATCTAAAAAGTTTCCATCCATCCATCCATCCTGCTGCTTTGGGTCATTGAGGCAAAAAAGCCCAGACACAAACACATACCATCTTGATAAGAACATAAACAATAATAGGTTTTAATTCAATTAAAAAGAAAAACATTTCAGGCTTATCTCAAAGCAAATGAAATCAGGTCTTCCAAGACACATAACCAAGTCCTGGTGCCCTGATTCGATTTGCTTTGAGATGCCTCCGGCCTGAAGAAACGAGGATATGCAAAGATAGTTTCAGGTGTAGTTTTTCCTTAAAAATAAGAAAAGTGTTTATTCCTTATTCCAATTTTCAGTTTATTGTCCAATGCCTACTTCTTTAAAACAATTCAAAACGTAGAATGTATCTCGTGAAGTCACAAAATGGGTTTTGTAGTTATAGTACTTCGATTAGTATGCAAACATGAAGATAGTTAATAGTTTTGGACAATACAGTCGATTACATGCAGCCACTAATAAAAGTGTTTTCATATTGCCACTCTTTCTCACCTGTGGTATCATCTGCCTCTGTCTCTGCTCCCGCGTATCCACTTTTCCAGTGAGCTACCACAGTTCACATATACCACTGGTGTATACCACGACACAGAACACCTGCTGTGCAGGATCTCACATTGTGCTCGGAGGATCATTTTCTGAACAAATGCACATTTCTGCTCCCTGCAGACCATCTTTTATGTCGCGCCTCCCCAAACGGTCGAGCGTGAAGTTGGCGAGATGAGAAAGGATGCCCGTCATCCACCACAAATCCCGCGGTTCTAAACTATTGAAAGTCAAGGACAGCAGTTGCAGGTGAGGCAGATGGCAACCAAAACAGTGTTTGGATTCAGGTGCAGACTATAAGAAAAGAAAAAAGACTCAAGATTCACTCAGAAGTGGGTGTAATGTTAACAAAATAAGCATGTGGAGGTTGGTTCATATTGTTCACTTCATCCTCAATTAATGAGATGACAAAAGACTGATAATGTCAGTCTGTTAAGGGCTGTTTGCCAACGGGGCCTCATAAATTAGCTTTGCTTAGGGCCTCTATTTGGCCAGAGGCAGCCTTGTCAATGGTTGACTGCTTTCAAAATGACAGTTATTATAATTTAGAGTCTGCGTGAACAGTCTTTTCTCCATTCTTAAACTCTACCAACCCACTCTGTTTCTGTCTAAATGCTTGTTTTTGGAGGTTTTTCTGCAATGTAAGGAAACTTTCAGATTTTTTTCTTTTCTTTTCGCGTAACTGATTTCCACTCCAACTTTTTTTTTTTTTCCGGTGTTTCGTGTCTCCGTGCAGTTGAATACTGAAACAAAACAAAGTGCAACCAAGAAGTGCTGTAATACACCAGAATCAATCTGTACGCTGTAACCTACTTTCGAGCAACTATTTGTCATTGTAAAAAGCCAAATGTCTGCACGGCTTTTGGGTGAAACATTGTTTTATTGTGATAGCGGAGCAAAAAAAGCTGTAAAAGAGAACGTATGCAGCAAGATGAACAAATGGATTTATCAGACAATCATGGCAGTGGAGAAAAACATTGAAAGTAAATCCTGTAAAATCCTAGTCTTTCCTGGAACTAGTCCGATGAATCCTTAAAGAGGAAATGTTAATACTGCACGAATAAAACAGAAAGAACCAAGTGAATCATTTCTTCCTTCATCTTTTCTGTGAACACAGAAACCATATACATTACAGCCTACATCCCATAAAGTGGCAGCACTGCTAATCTACGATAAAGTACCAGCGCGTCATTAAATATATATGCGCTCTTGGCAGTGCTGTGCTTTGTGGAGCCTGAATTTGACCCTTTCAAGCCACAGTGCCGCAGAAGAGGCACATCTAATGCAGACGCTTCTTCCTTGTTCATTTACACATTGCAGACTCTGGGAAGTGGTGGCAGACAGTTTGGCGCGAAGTGTCACACCGCCTCATCAAGAAATAAATAAGCCAACAGGCCACTAAGCCAGCGAGAGGACAGATGCAGCGATTGATGACTCTCAATTAGACCTGGTCGGCCCGGTGGCCAGGCTAATGTCATAATGATTCATCCACAGCGCACTGCAGCCTTCGTTGATCAACGTGATATATGTTAATCCGAAGCTCCGGCATGAGCGGAATCCATAACAAAAGATTCGGAGAGGAGGGGGGATTAACAGTGATGCTAAGTGAAGGAAACAAACGGCGCATGGATACCCGGAACAGGTCATCCAGGAAAAATCAGCTTTAATAGCTGCTGTGTGTGGATAAAAGAGGGCATTTTGCATCTCACCAGCAGCGCGCCTGCATACACCTCAAGGACAACTGAGGGGGTGAGAACTTCTTTGTTCAGGAACCGACGGTGATTCGTGTTCAAATATAATGCTTGGTGGTTGATACCACTCCTGAACGCATCACAATTTGCACTATTTATTTGTGTTGATGCAAGCGTGTGAAATGTCTTCAGAGGAGAGACTTTGATTGAGGCCCTTGGAAAAAATAAATAAATAAATAAAGACATCTCGAAGAGACGAAAATACGCGCGCCTCATGAATAACATTAAAATATGTCACACGTGCATACAAATAGAATGAACATGCGATCTCAAAATGGAAGATTCCAAGACTGAAAAGTGCTCCCACCTATCCAAACAGATGTCAAAGCCGTGGCAGAAAATGAAAAATAAAAAATAAATAAAAACCTAAAAACAGCCCATGCAAACACGCACATTAGCACACACCTACACACACATGCATCACATCAAAACAGTGAACAAGCTGTGAATCAGACTCCCACAGCATGAATAAAATGCACACTCACACAACACTGACATTATCAATTCATCCTTGTAAAGCTGAGGCAGGTTATTTCTCCTGTAATAAGTTCATCGTAATTACCTGAAATGTCTTCATCAGGTTGAATTTGTAATATTTTTGTTTGTGCATGAGCATCCTGATGAGCTCCTCTTCAAATACATACTACATAAACAAGCACTTTAATGTTTTTCTGCGGCTGCTTGGAGTTTCATTACAGAGAGCATTGTTTTTTTTAAACCCGGGAGGCCCTTACTTTCAATTCTCATTATTAGAGCATTGCAAAGGTGCTCCCTGGTGTCCACGAGGAAGATTTTATTCATTTGCACCTGCAACTGCAAGCGAACCATGCAGGTGACACACGGCACAGAAATACTTGTGGTCTCCGGTTAATCGTGTGTGTTCCTGAAGAGCCACGTTTAACTTTCAATCAGTCCGGTGAGATTCAATGGCCATGGCTGATGGTTTGACAGCCGTCGTGTCCTATTCGACATGTCACAGGAGGAAAACCAGGGGTAAACAATGAAATTACTTGTGTTTCTGGATGATGGGAAAGCGCATGGTTGGTCACACCTTCTTGTTTTACTGCAACACTGCCATTAGTTTAATTAAATATACATTTGTTCATGAAACAAGTTGAAATGTCTCCTGCAAAAAAGATCTGGATTGTAGTTGCACCTTAAAAACAATCTGGCTCACTTAACCGCAGTGACTCGCATGTATTTTAGGTGGGGGACCGAAATCTGCGAAAACGCCAATGTTATTTGCACAAAAAAATGATTTTCCAACTCGTAATTATCAAACTGTGAGGCACTAACAGGTTTTCTGGATGGATTAAGATAGGAGTTAAATGAAGCCTGGACTAAGAGTGAGGAAAAGTAATGTAAGGCAAGGCATGGTAGATTTATTTATAGAGCACCATTCAAACATGAGGCAATTCACAGTGCTTTACAAAGAAAAAAAAAAGAAATATACTAATAAAATAAATACATTAAAGCTTTAAAAGAAATAAAATAAATACATTAAAGCAGGCAATGAAGAATCTTGTTCTCTAGATTTGTAAGTATTTTACCCACAACCACTGATCATACCACTTACGGACTACATATAGATCCTTAGGACAAACTTTACTCTGCACTTTTCCTGAAAGGTATTTGGCGTCCCAAATCACCTACTAATAATACGTCCCCTCGTGAGAGGACACCCGCCTGACGCTGTTCCGGGTACCTTCACAAACAACGGATTTGTTCTATGCTTCTAGTTTGAAGAAATTAAAATAGAAATGTGAAATTTCTAAGTGAGCAGAGGGATACCATGCATCAAATGTATAAATAATGAATTTTTACGTGAGCGGAACAAGAGCTTCACTACATCAACTAAAAAATTTATCTGTCAATCAATTTCTAGGAGCAATTGAGAACAAATCACACCGTAAAACCACAAATCGTGTGCAATTTCTCGCTAGTCAGTCTGTCATGGTAAGTCCAAGCACTTAAAAACAAATCAACTTTACTTTGCGCTTTTCCTATATTGGTATTTGGCACCCCAAATTACCCACAAATAGTACGTCCTCTCGTTGGACAACCACCCACATCACGCTGTTTCGAAATACTGAAAACACAGCCGTGTGTCTGAGTGACCTTCTTTCTACACCGACAGACAGGTCGTGAAAGTAAGTTCATGTTTTGTGCCCATAATGTGCAGTGACATAACTCTGTGTGTGTGTGTGTGTGTGTGTGTGTGTGTGTGTGTGTGTGTGTGTGTGTGTGTGTGTGTGTGTGTGTGTGTGTGTGTGTGTGTGTGTGTGTGTGTGTGTGTGTGTGTGTGTGTGTGTGTGTGTGTGTGTGTGTGTGTGTTTCTGATTTATCTCTCCCTTTGCAACAAGTATGAAAGAGGGAGCACAGTGGAAAATGGCTGGCCTTCACCTCCGGTCCAGTTAAGTAACAATCTGACATAACATAATTACAGCTTACACCGAGTTTCTCATCTGAGCCTGCTGTCTCAATGCAGCTTCTACTTTTTCATTTGAAAAACGCTGAAAATCTTTTTGTTTGAACCGAGACTGAACGTTCTCATGTCTGTGACACATCCAGATATGCTCCATTTTGAAACTGCAGTGACAGATTATGTCAGTTATGAAGTACTGTTACAGTGATGTCAGTCAACCGGACCACCAGCAGATGTGTTGTGTCTATTTTTGCAAAGAACTGCAAACTTCTGGGTGAGGTGCCGCTGCAAAGTTGAATGACGTACGTCTGACACGCACACGGTGTGTCTGTGTGTGTGTGTGTGTGTGTCTGCTCTAACGTGTTACCAACACCATCCAGATTAGGATTTTTCCATATGGCACTGAACTCCTCAAGCAAGATAGTGTAATTGAGAGTATTCATAATTTTTTGGTAATTTAGATTTTTTTTTAAATTAATACATATATTGAGTTCCGTCTATTAAATTTTATATACCACCCTTTGAATCTAAAGTCCAATATAACATGTAAAAAAACAACAAGGACGAGTTCAATTGATGTGATAATCTAATGTTAGTAATGCTTGTTACTGAGAGCATCCACAATAAAGTCAGACATAAAGATTCCTGACAGAGGTGCAGAGGGCCTCTTTTTCGTCTCTCTCCGTGTTAATGATTAATGATACCCTGAAAAATGTTTCATTAATGCTTTTGGCTGCTTGGTCTTTTGTCTTCACAAGCTATTACAGGCAACACTCGATGACAAAACCTGTAGTGAGAGGTTTGAGGGAACGACAGCCAGGCTAACTGTCACTTCAAAGAGCCAAGTGCCGGATCGGATGTGTCGCACATCGGGGCGGGTCAAGTGTGAAGACACAACATTATTTCCTGAACAGGGACGAAAATAGGTTGTGAGCTCTCTCTCGAGCTCAGAAACAAATCGGGAACGTGTGAACGCGGCTTCACGACGGAGCGAGGCTTGTTACGGTCTGATAACAGCAAACACACAGTGCAGAAACACATGCTCACAGTTGGTATGTTAGACTCACCTTTAAAGTTGTAAAATCCCTCCAGATTTAAAGACGAAACACAGCATTAACAAGCGCGTGCTGGTTTTTTTTTTTTTTTTATCAGATCTCGTCTCTGTCAGTGGTGAGTGTAATTATGCTAAATAAACAGCTGGCGGGGTGGGCGGCAGCCTGAGACGGCCTCGCCGAGTCTTACCCGAGCTCGGGGTCGTCGCTGTGGATGGTGACAGTCTGAGGTACATTGAAGGGATTTTTGAGGACAAACTCCAAGTATTCAGCGGAGCCGAGGCTGGCGTAGAGCAGGTGCTGGGTGGTGATGGCCCGGCTCAGCATGTTGGCGATGCCCTCTGCCTTGCTGTGTTCATCACAGGGTTCGAATTGATGAAGCTCTTTGGCCTGCTGTGCTTCTTTGATCCGATTCTAAAATCAAAACAACAAAAAACACAGATGATGAGAAAAGTTCCATCAAGGCAACTAATCAGATTAAACCAATCGCACACAGCGTCCAAATGTAATCAAAGGTTATTTAAATTGAATTATTAAAGTATTTTGATTGTGATGTGAAAATGTCAGGTCAGTTTTATTTCGGTTTCAATCCGCCGGACACTCTTTAATTAATGACTCTGAGGAGCACCCTGTTATTTTGAAAAATATGACTTCCAGATTGCAGTCGACTGAAATTTCCTCCATGACATTTTAGTGACTATTTTAAGGCATTTTATACAAAAACACTGAGCTGCCTGCATTTTGATGACACATTATGGATGAAGCATGTTGTTTCAATACAGGCTTGAAAGTAGGCTGGATGTTGCACACTTTCCGTCAGTAGAGTGATCATTACAGGTGTATTAAAATCCTGCAGCTCACCAAGCAGTCTGGAAAAAATGGGTGCAATCCATGTTTAAGATCGACTTTAAGTATCATTCAAGGACAACATCCTGCATATCACCACCATGTATGGCCTTCTAATACCTTCTGATATCATAGTCTGATGAACCACATGGTGCCGTGGAACACGTGTTTTAACAGTAAATTAAACAAACTCAGCTTAAAAATCAATACTGTAAAGGTAAGTGTATGAGCAAAATATAATGCTGAGCATTTTCACTGGTCTGGCACCCTGGAATTACTCTGTGTGTAAAGCCGGTTGAAATTAAGTCATGGTTATCAGCCCAGAAAAGTCAAATCCGAATTGAATTGCAAAGCAACTCTAAAGATCTTCTTCCCGGCCTAAGCTATATTCCTCATAACGCTGGCTGCTCCAGAGGTGTGAAACAACTAAAACACAGGTCGTATTAGGGAAGGCAAGGTGTAAAATGTGCAAGGAAGATATGCGCCACAGCGAGAATCACATTTAGCATGTGCACCCATGGGTGAAAGCACAAGATGTGCCTTTGGGTGGAAGAACAATTAATACCTTCATGTAGAGTCACAAAAAAGCCACACAGAGGGACGAGAGGCGCGTTGACACATGAAATATGATTACAGAGAAACGCCACACCTCGAGACAGCCTTCAGAGTGAGAACAAAAGCTACGGCTCCGCGTCTGTTGTCAGTCTGAGACGAGGACGGCTGACGGGGACAGGAATCTCTGCCTCGGTTTGACACGCGAGCGGCTATTTCTGGCTCGCCGATGGCTTGAGTATAATGTTCGACCTCTCCGTCACCTTCGCTGCTTTAGGGTCCGTATTGCCCTCCCGCTGATGCACGACGGCCATGCGGCTGAGCTTCCGGCGAACCCCGTCGGCCTCGTTTAGGTTGCGCTCTTCAGGCGCGACGGTGTCAGCTCTGATTCCGCGTCCGAACAATGGCGCCCGATCCCCATCCTTCTCCAGTCTGTCTGCTCGTGCGGTGTTCCTCGCTGCGAAGTAGAAACAGGCTGCAATCATGAATACATTCACTGAACAGAGTGGATTCTAATCTCTTTGCCATTTTGACCATATGTTTTAAAAATCCCTCCAAATGTCCCAGGGAGAGAGGCGCTGACGAATTAAAGTATTGTTGGAGAACAAGAAACAACAGCTTGTTCACGGACAACTGTCCAGTTAAACCACTGGCACCACTTCAACTGGGCCCAAAGCCCCAAAGCCCCACAGC
Source organism: Lipophrys pholis (assembly GCF_963383615.2). Taxonomy (NCBI): domain Eukaryota; kingdom Metazoa; phylum Chordata; class Actinopteri; order Blenniiformes; family Blenniidae; genus Lipophrys; species Lipophrys pholis. The sequence continues at coordinate 13,222,023 of NC_137630.1, read as the reverse complement.
TGGAAAGACTCCCTCTCTCCCCCGTCACATAATATTTATCACCTCCACCATCATTTTTCCTCTTCACGCACCAAAATACCTCATTAAAATATTTGACTCATCGCCAAATAATCCATTCTTATTTGAAATGGATCATGCAAATTAGCCATGTTCTTTAAAGAGTGCTGACAAGCGATTTGGACTAATCCTGCACTTTGAACAACACTCAGACATGAACAAACTTAAAACTCAAAGCTGTCTCAAACATATTTTGCCATCTAAAAACAGCTTCACTCCTCCCTCGCTCAGTTTGCCGCCGTGTGACGGCAGACGTGCTGCAAAACAGACTCAGACTGACTAAAAGCGGTTCCAAATGGAAAAGAGCAGCACACTGTGGAGAAGAAAAGTAACTGAATAGTTTATCAAGGACAGTAGAGGGGAAAGAAAGGATGGGATAAGAGAGAAAAAAAAGATGCGATGCTTATGTAAAAATGCCTGTCTGGAACATTGCCTACGATATCTACAATACACCAGACATTATTCCACTAATGCTTGGCATGTTCAACATATTTCTGTGTCGTGAACCAGTTCTGTACAACTTGAAATGTTTCTGTATTCGTTTTGGATTTGCTGAGGCTGCATAAGTGTTGGCTCATCTGGTATCCTACTTTATTTTGGGTTTGCCCTGTTTGTAGAGTCACGGTCTCTCGCTACTTTAGTACTGACATTAAACAGCACAAATCACAACCTATTTGTCTATATTATAAAGGTAGAAGCTCAAAAAAAGTGAAAACTAAACACCTTGATTTCTTCCTTGAGGCTGATTACAGTATAGGCTGAAATTCTAACTCTGCCATGAGCTGAAGTTAAAGGTCTTATACAATACTTATCTTAACAATTTTGGAGTCATATGACTGCTTTTAAAATGTTGATTTTGTATCAGTTTGATTGTAATTTTCCATTTGAAGCCAGAACACTGAAAAGTAACATTGACTGGCACTTGCTCTGCATGGATATGCGACTCATGATTGGATATCGGCTTAATGTCAATAGTGGTTGGAAAAGTCTAATTACATGTAACTAGTTGCAATTTTTCACATACCGGGACTAACTATTACTATGTTTGTCGATATGGATCATACACTCGGCATCATAATGGACTCCTCCCTCTCATTTCAATTTCACATCAACCATATTCCTAAAACATTCTTCTTCCACCTCCGGAATATCGCCCGCCTCCATCTCTCTTCCTCTCCAGACCACAGCCAAAATACTCATCCACCCCTTCATCTCCTCCAGACTCGATTATTGCAATAGCCTTTTTTATGGACTCCACAACACTCATTTATAAAACTACAATACATCCAGAACTCCGCTGCCCACCTCCTCACTCACACCCGGTCCAGAGAACACGTCACTCCCATCCTCCAACACCTCCACTGGCTCCCAGTGCAATATCGCATCAATTGCAAGCTCCTCCTCCTCCTCCTCCTCCTCCTCCTCACCTATAAGTCCCTCAATAACCTTTCCCCTCTCTACCTCACTGACCTCCTGCAACAACACCATCCCGCCTGCCGTCTCCGCTTTGCCGACACCGGACCTTCGGGGACCGAGCCTTCACTGCCGCCGCCCCTGCCCTCTGGAACTCACTCCCTCAACTCATCAGGAACACGGACTCATTACTAAACTTCAAATCACTCCTCAAAACCCACCTGCACCAACTTGCTTTTCCCTAATCTCTTATTTTATCTTCATTGTTATTTTTGTTTTTGCTATGTAAAGCGTCTGAGTGTAAAAAACGCTGTATAAGTTTGATCTATTATTATGTTTATCATCATCATTATTATTATCATTATTATGGATACACCAGTTTAATCTTTACCAATGAAATAGAACCCTTGGTAAAACAGTTTTGAGGAAGAACTTTTTTTTTTTTTTCCAGTTTTTATAACTAACTGCTGATAACTTGGCTGAATTATCCTCATAGAGGTTAAAACAAGTAATGAGCCAAGTTGAAGAATGTAGAAAGTACAGATATGTGTGTTTAAATTTAATGATTGAAAGAAAAAAGTAATCAGAAAATACATATTTAGGTAAAGTACAGGTACTCCACCGAGTCAAGTACTGGAGTAATGGAAGACATTAAGACATTAAGACGACTGACTGGTAGTTGAAATGAAATTGCAGTTTTTCGGTCAAACACAAACTATTTCACACACTGTGCAACACAAACAGACATTTCCACTATGAAGCAGAACCTTGAAAATGATCTCATTGCCCCAACAAAGAAGCAATATTATGATAATTTACCAGAAGACAGAGAGCAAATCTGCCACCACACTGTCTGATTTGAAAGCTCCAATTATCACGTTTTCTTTTAACAATGCAAACATCTTAGAGGGAGTGTATTGATTCGAATGAATAAAACTAAAGGAGAACCAGAAATTGTAATATTTTGTTTTTCTGATTTACAGGGAGAAAGATAACATGAGTAATTTCTACCATGATATATTTTAATGTCAAATATTCTTCTACTCAGATGTGAAGTTCTTGTGTACTTACAATTTTCAGGCGAAGATAACAAATTGAAAACTACTTCAATATGCTTAGCAGTTTGTTTGTTTTTTAATCTTTTTTGTCCAGATTAATTATTTAAAAAAAAAAAAAACAAAGAAAACCTAACAGCAGAGAGAGAGAGAGAGAGAGAGAGAGAGAGAGAGAGAGAGAGAGCATATCTTGGTTTGACTTATGTAGTGTCAGGGCAGCTCTGGTTGTCAAGGTGTCTGTCTTTATAGGCTGTTCAAAGCTCTATTTGACAATCTGCTTTTTCCCTCACTATGTCTGATAGCAAACTGAAAACATTCTCTTTGACCTGGTTTTAAATTAAAATGAATATTTTTTGGGCTTTAATCTAATGGTTTTAATTTGTATCTATTTAAGTATATCTGTAAGCTACCACTTCAGTTTAAACAACTAGATTCTCCAGCTGCATTTGCTTTATTTATTGTATCTTAACTTATTTAAGTATTTATTGCTTGCTGTTTAGTGCACACTTTTAGTGAAGCACTTTGTATTGTATTTTGTTGTATAAAAAAAGTGTTTACCTAAACATCTGACTGATTAGAAAGGATAAATCCACCTCTTTAATTTCAGATCAACACATGTGGACACAAGCACTTTTTTATGTAAGACTCTCTAAATGAAGAATATTGGGTAGTTTATCAAGTATGTTCTTAGATTCTTAAAAAAAAAAAATCTCTTCACATGATTTTTACATTTGACATTTTTGCATTCAAATGTAGAAACATGTTACCTCCCACATAATCGGATCCCAGACCCCATGAAACCATTGTTCTCAGTGAAAAAAGCTCTTTGTAGTATATTTTATTCACTGAGGTAAATCATCCTGTTTGGATTTTACCCAGAGGAGGACAGTCTTGCGTCTTTGTGCTTATAACCAAACTCGTTGATATTTGTTCCCTTTTTCTTTTTCCCTGCCTGCATTTCTTCTTTATCGCTGGACTTATTTCATCCCAAACCTCATTATCAAAGCATCAGGTTCACTGCCAGTCACAAAACCTGATACTGTCTGACTGCACTGTATTCTTCAGAGCTACGGGCAAGGAAAAGTGGGACAGGAGTGTGAAACACAACCTGCACACACACACACGCACACACACACGCGCGCACACACACACGCGCACACACAGTAAGGCTGCTCTGTTTGGTGTTGCATACTGAGACTGGACTCCAGGGAAAGCAATTAGGGCCCATTGTATGTTTAAAATGGCACAGAAAGGTGGAGCGGAGAAAGGGAAGTGCTCAGTGTGGAAGAGAGATGTAAGTAGTGGTGCTGGCTGATGGAGGGGTAGACAGGTAAGAAACAGAGCAAACAGTGAACAGACCGTGTTTGCACAGGAACTATGAGCTGTGAATAAATGATTAGAACAGTTTGTGGAATACATGCGCGACGAACGGTTCCATGAATCCATTTGTAAACACGGCATTTACATTATAGTGCATGTTTGTTCCACCGTGCAAGAGTGTATGAGTGTGCTGAAAACAAATATCTGGAAAAATCATGAAGCCTTTCAAAACGTTGTCATGTATGTCAGACCTGCTTGGTACTTCTCAAAGCAGTTTTTATCTCATGCCTGATGTGTGTGTGTGTGTGTGTGCGTGTGTGTGTGTGTGGGGGGGGGGGGGGGGGGGGGGGGGGGGGTCAGTCATAGTCCACGTTTAAGGGCAATTTTAGGAATGGCAAACCAGTTGACTGGTGATGGCTTGTCTAATTGAGGAAAAAATTGGTTTCCCCTCATCTGTGTGTGTGTGGGTGTGTGTGTGTGTGTGTGTGTGTGTGTGTGTGTGTGTGTGTGTGTGTGTGTGTGTGTGTGTGTGTGTGTGTGTGTGTGTGTGTGTGTGTGTGTGTGTGTGTGTGTGTGTGTGTGTGTGTGTGTGTGAATACAAACAGAGCTGTGGCTAGCCACCAGAGAATCTTGTGCAAGCTCAATTAGGTTGAAAATTGAGTGGTTCAGTGGTGCAGCCAACAGACAGAATGTGAAATGGATCTGGTTGAGGTGATTGAGGCAGGAGCTCGGTCACCACCCAAATGAAAGCCACTAATCACTCCGTGCTGTTGGATGCACACACACACACACACACACACACACACACACACACACACACACACACACACACACACACACACACACACACACACACACACACACACACACACACACACACACACACACACACACACACACACACACACACACACACACACACACACACACACACACACACGCGCGTGCTTCGATGTATGCTGAAACTTGAGTGGAGAAATACATGAAGTGCACAGTTAACAAACGTAATGTGAATGAACGCGTTGCGGCATAAACAGGGACAGGAAACTCAGCGGGGTGCCGATTAGAGCGCTTGCCGTTGAGATGGAGGATGTTCCTGGAAGAGAGGCTTCCTCCTCTGAAGCCACTGGTGATTTCCCGAGGTGTGATGATGTGGGAATGAGATGGGAGCATGTCTGCTGCCCTCCCTCGCTTCCCAGGCTCGACTGAGCACCCTGTAGGAGAGAGATAAGGCATTTAGTGTGAGATTTGGAATGTGATAACACAGCAAACACATGTGAAACACATCATAAAACACTACGCACAAACCAACACACCTATTTACTTCCTGTGAACTGGATTCTCCTAAAATAGTGCTGGCGTGCACCACCTAAAGGAGAAGTGAGTCGTAGCTGCAATGATTTAAATCAAGGTTGCGGTGGCAGCTGCACACTGTGAAAGTTATTACTTTTCTTTCATAAAGATAGGTTATTACATTAGTGAGACTTCAATGGAATCTCCGTGACTAACTTTTTTTTTGCTTCTTTTTTCGATGTCTTGTACACATTTAATCAAATAACATCCCAGGCAGCATAGTTGATTGGTTTGCCAGGTGATCTTGAATAAATGGAAACTCACTTTATTGGACCGCTTCATATTATTAGTAAGGGCTTACATGTGGAAAAAGCAAATCCTCCCGAAGACGAAAAACTTAAAAACCAACCGCCTTTGATTAAAGAAAGCAGACAAATCAGCAGTATAAAAAGTGTAAAAAACCTATGATTAAACTCAATCAGTGTTCGTAAGTATTTGGAGTCTCAACAGTTTCTTGATACAAGACGCTCATGAGCCAGGTCACTGGGTGATTCCGAACAAAACAGAGTATCCTGCCTTTTGCCCAATGTCTGTTGCTGGGTCCTGGATAAAGTGTGCATACTGTAGAAGATGGATGAATGGATCAATTCTGCATATAAACGTATTGTTTTTTTTTCAATTGATTCTCAGTGTATTGTTTTGATCACTGTGGGAATCCTTCCTTTTTCCAATAAGCTACATCTTAAAATTCAAACAAGCCAGTAAAGCCTGAGAGCGGCTCTCCTGCTGCAGTTTCATTAAGAAATATGATTTCGGATTGTGATGTTTGATCCCACACAATGCACATTTTATCTCAGCATCAGGCTCAGGATCATGACACTGTCAAAGGACAGCAGCTATTTTAGTAACAAACCAAATCTGTGTAGTTCCAGCAGTGGCCTCATGCGAGGGCGTTTGCCACTTCTTGAAGTTGCAAGCCAAACCGGGATCTGAAGTAAATCTGGCGAGTTCGTACCCCCAGAAAAGGTCCAGGCCAGAAGTTCTTTTTGAAGCCACATGTGAAACGATGCATTTTCATTGTAGACGGCGCCAACGTGGACATATTCCAAGGTAAACACGAGCTAAAAACACCGAAGCAGGATCAATACGTGAAGACAAGCCTACAGCGGTTAATTAGCAGCCTGAAATTGCCAGGAAGGCCCGGGCACAGAGAGCTGGCAACGTGATGAGTCACGCTGATTGATGGGCAGCGTTGGCCTCTGTCACAGTGCCTGTGTGCTGGGTCTGGGTGACAGAGATGTAGGGAGATACTTCAATGCAAAGCAGTTAAATATAACCTGCAACAAGCCATTAGTATTGTTTAGGGATACGAATACTTCGGCTACAGAAGCTTTATGTGCATTACACTGAAAAGAACAAGTGCACATTTAAGGTTTATGTAGAAAAATCCTGCCTTTTCTCAAAAGGGCTCCCTACAGCATTCTGCATTATTTGTCTTCCCTTTATGTTCCTGAATGTAAAAGTCATAATTTCCCCCTTCTTTTGAAGGTTAAGTAATCCTCTTGGGTTGCACTTGTACAAAGACATTGAGTGAGATTTGATATTACCCTTTGTTCTAACATTAATTCATCCTGTTCAGAGGCCTTACAGTACAGCAGCTCCAGGAGAGGCTTGTTTATGCTTCTAAACGGTGCTTTGCAAACAAAATACCCCGTAATGGAGGTGCAACACATAGAGGCTTCCAGTTGCTCTTAAAACGCCAGTAAGCTACTCTCTGCATGAGAACATTTATAAATACCACAGTTCGATTGCCTTGTTTGAAGTATATCTGTTTTAAAAGTTATTTTCTATTCTAAATTTGACACATATGATATAATACCATACGGAGTGGAAAACGCAGGGCACAAAATCAATACGGCACACTTTATATACCAGGTAAGTAAATGAAAAAATGCAACACACGCTCATTCTGTATTTGTCAAAAGCACAAAATACAATGATGAAGGAAAAAGTATTAACAGTTTAGTTCAAGAAGTCATGTACGCACCACATTAGAAACAGGGACGTTGTGTACACAAAATGCAATTTTGACCAGATGCATGACACTATATAGGTCTTCCTTTTTCTGTCAAAACAGTCCAGGCCTGACTCCCACCCATGTGTGTTTTGTTTTGTGTTGTTTTATTGTTTGTTTTCTCCCCAGGACTGTTTTTAAGAGAAGGACAGATTTTTTGTTTTTTTTCTTTCATGCAGGGGATTATGTTCCTTTTTGCAGGCCATTGGCATCTTTGGACATCTACCTGTACACCCCTTGCCTCTCAATACTATGTGTAATACTGTTCCCTGGGTATTCTCGTCTTGTCAATCTGTGTGTGTTTTTGTTTTGTATTGTACAAAAAAGCTATAAATAAAATAATAAAAAAAAATAAAAAAAAAACAGTCCAGGCCAAATGTTTCTTCAACACAGTTTGGTCCCTGTCTTATTCTAATGCCAGCTCATTTTCCCTTGGCCAAACACATCAACTCCGAGGACAAAATGTTTGCTAGCTGTATAATATATTCCACAAACAAACACAAAGTAGATGCACAGACATATTCAGTGATATTTTTGTAATCTGGCACTGAGCTCCTCACTGTATTAACAGATGCATTAACAGGACTCGGCCATAGGCATCTAATATATAATTTAGATGAACGACAATCTGATTATAACCATTCACGTTTCAAACACTTTGATATTGCAGTGAGTATTAATAACAAGTATTTCCCATCCCTCGTTTCCAAGGCGTACTAAGGAATAATGTGTTGCAAGATCTCTTTCCGACCTTCAAATGCTTTTACCCAGAAGGTGTTCAGCTTGTGGTATAACCAAATTATCTGTGTGTGATTGGGTTTGGGGTATTTTTAGGTGAGGTCCCTCTTCCAATGAGTTAGATAACATTTTTAATAGCCGACTAAAGGAGCGAGTTAAACTAAAATATGGTCCACTTTGACACCACGCTCCCATCGCTCCCCTCTGCTTCCAGGCTTCAGATAGCAACATGAATGAGGTGCTTAATTGCAACATAAGAACTTTTAGCGTTTTTCCGAGAGGTTGCGGGAAAGCTAATTCAGGATGCTTTCATAAGAGATATAGTGAGTGCAGCAATTAAGTGGCTTTACTGCCCAGAGCTGACACCTCGGTTAGCTCGTAGGAGTTTTCCGAAGGGGAGCCAAAAGTACCCTCCAAATCCTTTAGAGGCAAACTCCTTCATCAACAAACTGATAATGGGCGGCAGCTAAATGAGTAATGGGGAGCCGGTGTTGCCATGCAAACAGACACAGACAGCGCGGCTCTGCAGATTAATGGGTGAGGTGCCTGCCGTCCCGATGCATTCCCCTCGTCATCCATCAACCTTCCCCCGGCCACACAAATCAGGCGAATGTATTTGTTAGAGTTATATTTCCCAAATATTACAGGAAAGACGTGACTCCAGCGGGAAGCATAAACATCTCCGATCGATAATGAAGCCGTAGAGATACCATTCCCAACAACTCATAATGGGCCTTTCAGCTTGCTATCTTTTTCTGTCGAGGAATGCTTTGATGACGGATAGAATTACACAATAAGTCTGCAAGGATGTGATAAGACGAACACCCAGTGCTTACGTGCCTATGATAAAACAAATGGACTAATGATGAACCCAATTATGACCCTCTGATTTAATCATTCAATCATTTTAATTAATCGGCTAATCGCTAGAACCATCATGGGGCTTGTCAGATAACACCCACTTCACTGCTTATTTAGGTTGATGTGGACGTCTTCCTCTTGGTCACATTATCTGTCCCTAACTGTTGAGTCATGCTTCAAAACAAAGCTGTTGAGGCTCCTCACTGAAATGTAAGTTTACACTCAGGGGTTGTGTTGCAGATGTACAGCGTTTGCTGCTCGGCATTGTCTGTGTGAAGGAGAGTAATTGTGAACAAAGTGCCAGAGGGCTAAACTCTATCAAATTTATTGACTGCCTCTTGCTGTTGCATGACAATAATGCTACTCGGCACCACCCCACCTGCACGCCCTCTTTGCTCTGCTGGCAGTTCTCGAGGTTAAGGCCACAACAAACCACTGATTTACGGGCCCCCAGAACAAATGAGAGCAAGCACCGAGGGGTTTTCAAAGTAGTCCGCAATATTCGATTTCTCCTGCCTGCCCGTTCCAGGCCACTGACCTTTCAGAATAAGCAGATTCTCTCTCACCTCAAGGCTGAGCGCAATGCTGATAAAGTGGAGCCTTAATGTGCCGGCAGCCCGAGCCTTTAATGAGTGAGACGTACGGTTTGCACGCCCATGGTGGGAGTACCCTATAGCTCAACTAATTGTGAGGTAAATCTCTCTGATATTTTGTTCCAGTTGTGACAGCTTCAGACACAATTCTCTCTCCCCTTCCCCTGCTGCAACAGTCAGTCTCTCTGAGGCTTATCGGGCAGCTGCAGATGAGGAGCACTGTGAGGTCTGGAGAAGGTTCTAATCTGTCTTCTCAACAGTGCTGAAGCAGATACATGCTTTCTGTTTATGCGTGACTGTGTTTGTTTACTGTGTGTGTGTGTGTGGGGGGGGGGGGGGGGGGGGGGGGGGGGGGGGGGGGGTTCTGAGGGACAGCAAGAGAAAGTGAGAGTTGGAAAGAAAGGATATAGCCACAACTCAGTCAGCAAAACCACTTTATATCAATAGGCTTTTCCTTCTATCACATATGGGCCTTTTCACTGCTGGCAGACATTACCAACATGCTTCCAAATTGGATATTAAAAGCGCTCAGTGTCTTAACTTTTTGGCAATGCAGACAATATCACCTTTTTTATGAAGCTTAACTCCAAACAATATGTGTGTACGATAGAGCTGGAACATCAAAGGCTATTATTTAAACTGCATTAGCCTTGGCTCTGGTATATGACAAAGATATATGTAATTTAAAATGATTTTCAGCCAATAGAGGTGCCAATTTGTAGCATTTATGGTGTTCTTATCCCAATTATTTAATTAATTTTATTTTGCCAGAAGAACCACATTGAGATTATTAATCTCTTTTTCAAGTGTGTCCTGGAGAGCTGGGGGGGGTCGAGGGTCTTGCTCAGGGACCCCCGGTGCATGTTTTTGGGACTGTGGGGGACACCGGAGTACCCGGAGCAAACCCACACACACACACAGGGAGAACATGCAAACTGCACACAGAAAGGCCCTATATTTGAACCCATGACATTCTCGCAGTGAGGCGAGAGCGCCAACCGCTGCGCCACCATAACAATGTATTAAAAAGCTACTTTGAGAATGCAGTTCTCTTCAGCTGTAAGAGATGTGGAACCAATTTTACCTCATTGTTTGGTTAATTGATTTGCAGCCTTTACCTTCTCTTAGCCAGCAAGTGGCAGGTGCAATGCTCCACATTAGAAAATTGTTCAGGAACAAAATGGTGGTGAAAACGTGTTTGATCAATAGAAAATGTGTTTTTCCTCTGTGCTTTAAAAATGAGTACACAGCTGTGTTTAGTATTATTCTGGCACAGTTTCATTGATTCCATGAGAAGGTAGTGATGTAAATCTGCTACCTGATTGGATTACATTTTGGTAGACATGCTGATGTATGGTAGTTTGCCTTGGTTCATGAGGCCTTCAAGTGTATCCCCTTGTAATTGGCCTCTTAATCTCACAAACTTGGTTTCTTCCCTTCGACCTACCTGTCTGTAATTTGTGGTTGTTAGATGCTGTTCATCCTTCCTAATTCTTGCTTAATCCATATTGATGGTGGCAATATAGACATAAAAAGGGCTCAGACATCAAAGTCCATACAACTTCCTCTTGCTCTTCCGGGGAGACTGCAAACTGCTCTAACACTGACCTAGATATATCACCTCTCCCATCTTGGGCTGACCTGAAGTGGTGGACAGTGCCTGTGACTGGAACATTTCCAAATGGAGTCGATCAGGGGGCATCCCAATCTGAAGCCAGATCCAGCTCAACTGGTTCCCCACAAAGTTGAGGAGTGATAGCTGTACTTTGATTCACTTTAATAAAGAGAAAACAAATTTCAGTCCCTTGAATCTGATACCCTGGGTCAAAGTTCATGGCCATAGGTGAGGGTTGGTATGTAGATCAACAGGTGACCAGGGAGCTTACCCTTACAACTCAGCTCCATTTTCACCTTGACGGATCTTTCCCAAGACGATCAAATTCTGAATAAACACCCAGACTAACACATTCCAGAAACGTCCTTTTAAGAAAAAAAGCAATCCTTGTGAAACCTGTCTAGTCTAGTCTCCCCAGGACAGATCCCTGGGGGCTTGTGGATGTTGTTCACCAACAAGTGCCTGGCCCTACCCCAAAGCCTTCCTCGGGAGGCCTACAGCAGGCCCAACCCCCTGCATTGAAGAGGTGCAACGCTGCTCACACAATACATGAGGGTGAGGAGTTTCGAAACATGGTTGGTCCCCATGGAAGAAACTTGCTTGATGTTATTATCATAGCCGGACCAAACCCCACAAGTGTCTATAATTAGTTGGCAGTTGGTTTGTTTGTTCCTTCTTATTTATCTATATAGAAAATAGTACCTTAGAAGATAGTGAACAAAACAAAATAAACAAAATAAAAAAATTATGTATATGGTGGAGAGAAGGCTACTCTGTGGTGTGGTGGTTCGCATTATTGCCAGAAACAGTCCAAAAACATGAATTGATGCCTCCTAATTTCCTGAAGGTAAAATTGTGAGTGTGTTTTCTCTCTGTGTTCTCAAAGTGACTGACTGACAACTTGTTAAGGGTGTTTCCAGCCTTCATCCATAGCCAGCTGGGATGGACTTCAGTCACCTATAATCTTGAATTGGACAGACAAGCACAAAAGATGAATGGATGATGATTTTTCCGATATGAACACAAATACTGCATCCAAAACCACTATACAAATTGTGAATCATTAAGAGGTAAATGCTAATGAAAACCGATACCCACCTTCTAAGCATAGTATTGACATAAAGATTTAGAAAGATTTAGATTTAGAAAGTATGTCTGTTGTGTTAAAGTGTCTATTTTATGAAAATGGATCTTATATGTCTGGTTTCTTCAATTCTGTGATTTTTGTTTAAAATTTTATGTCTTTTGTGTCTGTTCAGTTTATTGTATTTGCTTATGCTAGTGTGTATTTGAAAGACTATATACATCAATCACTGTTAAAAAGTCATTGCTCAGTGCACAACTGTTATCACAGCAAAGGCTTTGGGCTTTACATCATAATGACATGGATTAGAAAGATTACTAAGTTGTCAGTTCTTTCTCTTTGGGACTGTGTCACTTGCATACAGCCTGTTTTGACTTAGCACATTAGTAGCTGCTTCAAGATGTCCAGACAATGCAAAAGTGTTAAAAAAAACAAAAAAAACCACTTTGCTGGTCTGTATCATTTCCCATCCCTCTGTCTTTATTCCCTCTACAATGTTTATTGCAGGCTTAGTCGATAAAGTCAATAAAGCACTGTAGCTTTACTGTCAAACGGTTACGTGAGACAAGCAGGCGGTCGTTATCGTTCAAAGTGTCCTCATCTGCCCCCACAGTCTTCGGTGTGCGACCACCGCCTGTCTTCCTCAGGTCCGCATGTCCACACAGCAGCACAACAAACCCCTCCAACAGTCGATGCACCATTTTCGCAGCTCTCCATTATTGGACTAAGCCACTTCCTTTTGTCCTTTGCGATGCTATTAATAAGAGCAGCTTTAGAGAGTGATTGAATAGGCCTGACAGTGTGTATCATTACCATTTAATTAATTACTTGTCTATCCCACCTTGTGATAATTAAAAAGGATATCATTTGGTGTTTCACTCTTTTTCATTTGGAAATGACAGCCTGCCACTCACTTTTTTTCAATAAAGCCTAATTCTGATGAACTCCCAAAGGGGGCCAAGCAAAGACATGAATAATAGCATGCATGATGAACCATATGCAATTAGAAAGGGGAGCATGCAGTCTCAAGTCAGGACTACATTGATTGTGAATTATAACAGTATGGGCGGAGGACAGAAATCAACTTATCATGTGACTATATAACTTTGTGTGTATTACTGTACAACTAATCCCTGGTAACAATGAGACTGTTTGGGGTGAATGAATAGCACCACCAGCCACAAAGTGCATCCAAAATATATTCCATTTCAAAAGGAGATGAAAATAACAGCAGTTCTAAACTCTGTTCTTGAGTTTTTCATGTCAGCATTTAGCTAAATCACTTAGATTTTGTAGTTTTTCACAATTCTGTGAAACTCCTCTTGTAAGGCCAGCATCAACACAAGGCCATTACACCTGGAGGCACAACCAGGTCCTGAAGAGTCTGGTGGCAGAAATTGAGAGCAAGAAGGTTACTAATAACTCCTTGACCTTGAAAGCAACCAAATCCATCATAGCAACGTCATTCATCCAAGAGGGACAGAAAAAGTCCAACCATCTTCCTTCCAAACCAGAAGCTGGACAACTAGCCATGGTCCAGGATTGGAGGATGCTGGTCGATATTGGCCGGCAACTGATCTTTGCACCTGAGATAGCCACCACCAACCTCAGGCCAGACTTGGTACTCTGGTCCCCCTCACTGATATCTGTTTACGTCATAGAGCTTACAGTCCAATCGGGGGAATTCAGCTGAAGAGGCCTATGAGTGCAAGAAATTGCGCTACACAGAACTGGCAGCAGACACTCAACAATGACGTGGAATGCAAAAGTATATCCAGTTGAAGTGGGATGCAGAGGTTTTGTGGTTTCCTCCACAATTGACTGCTGAGAGATCTTGAGATCCATGGTCAGGCTCTGCGACCGACAACTAAATCAGCCTCTGAAGTAGCAGAAAGAAGACAGTGGGTATAGATCAATCAGAAGGACCCTGGCGAGGCTCAAAGTCCATGATGACATGCTCACGAGTTCCCCTTAAAATCTCCCACTTGAGAACCCAGGTTAAGGTACGTGGTCAGCTTTAGGCTTGACTCAGTGAAGAGGACGCCCCCTGACGTGCATAGTCCCGTGGGCTGCGCCAATGAAACAACCAGATAATTCTCATGATTGAATATTTGATTGATCACCCTGTAGCTTGCCACCTTTAATCACGGTGTCTCGCGTTTGAAAGACCAAACCCCTGATTCAAAGCTCCACTACTGATGATGTGTCCCAAAATTTACATCCTTCCCATATCTGAGACATAGCTCCCACGCCATGCCCAAATGGGACTACCATCTTTTGGCACAAAGGACAGTTTAATATCACGTCCTGTGTTCAATGATTCTCTCATAACTTTTGGGAGACAAAAACCAAACAGGATACACAGAATAAAGAGAGAGAGGTGAGAAAGAATGGCTAACAAACTCAAAGATTTTACTGAAAGACCACAGTACACAGATTTCTACACACATTCAATCTGTAGTTATTGTTTGTTAAACTTTTTAACGATGGACGTTTAGTTAGTTTCAGCAATAGAAAATACTTGGTGAGATTTATGCAAAGACTAATATGGCTAAAAATATCAGTTTCTGTCAATAAGCTAAACTCACTTGACGTTTTAACACTGACCTGACAAGCCAGTAATCCTAAGCCTCTTTGGTTACATGTTGAATCAGCATGGTAGTGCCAGGTCACACATTTATCATACAGAGGTGGTCGCAGATCCGACTCAGATTGGCAGCTGAGGATGTGGGAAATGTCAACTGATCTGTATTTTTTTATTTCTTTTTCTTCTCTTATAGTGCTATTTTTGTTAATGAAGGCTGGAGAGATATGATACGTCAGATGCTACGGGGTGAAGGGGTCTGATTTGTGATGTTTCTGCCTCGTCTGACTGCTTTTTGAACATTGATTGATTGATTGATTGATTGATTGATTGATTGATTGATTGATTGATTGATTGATTGATTGATTGATTGATTGATTGATTGATTGATTGATTGATTGATTGATTGATTGAAATGTTTATTTCAAATAAGGTACGAAAAAAATAAGGAATTAAAAGAAAATTAACAACAAAGTTTTCCTCTCAAATAAATAAATAAATGAACAACAGTAATAATAATATAAAAATAAATCAAGAAAAACATCGTCAGATGAGTATTCGAAAAGGAATGAGAAGAAGTAAAACTTATTTACTCTCACCCCTTGTCCCAAAGTAAATAACATAATTAACTTCCTTCCATCTCTTACATACATACATAGACGCACGCACGCACGCACGCCGCACACGCACACACACAAGTGTCCTGTGCAGTACATAGAATATATATACATACACGTCCATTCATACATACCTACAGACAGACATAAACACCTATACCCACACACAAGCACACAGTGCAAGGAAAGAAACGAACAATAGAAATAACCAAAATAAATGACTAGACATTTGCCCCTAAAAATAGCCTAGTGATTGGCCACACCTTCTTCATCCTCATACCTTTTGAAAATCATATTTTTATATAGCATTTTAAACTGTCTCATATTTGGACATTGCTTCAGTTCCACACTAAACCCGTTCAGTAGTCTCACCCCGCATACTGATAGACAAAACCGTTTTCTGGTTGTACGAAATCTTGGTTCTTTAAAGTTACATTTCCTCCTTAGATTGTAAGACTTTTCAACATTTTTGAACAATTGTTGAATATTCCCTGGTAATAGATTATTTTTTGCTTTGAACATTGTTTGTGCTGTTTGGTATTGCCCAATGTCAGTAAGCTTGAGTAATTGTGACTTTAGAAATAATGTGTTTGTGTGTTCCTGATAACCGGCTTTGTGAATGATCCGTACTGCTCTTTTCTGAAGGATATTTATTGAAGATAATGTGGTTTTGTAGTTGTTGCCCCAAACTTCAGCACAGTACTGCAAATAAGGAGAGACTAGTGAACAGTATAGAGTATGGAGCGATCTGCCATCCAAGACCTTCTTTGCTTTATTCATTACTGCGATGTTTCTCGAGACTTTACTCTGTATATGTTTGATATGTGGTTTCCAGCTCATTTGGTCGTCTATAATTACCCCCAGAAATTTAATTTCATGAACTCTCTCAATTTCTACCCCCCTGCACATTCATTTTACAATTGCCAAATAGCATTATTTTTGTCTTTCCTAAATTTAATGATAATTTGTTGCTGTCAAACCATTTTTTTAATTTGTTCATTTCTGTAGTTATTTCCTCCTGCAATTGTCCTATATTGTCCCCTGAGTGAAAAATATGAAATATGAAAGACTGGTTTTATTCTGTTAATGTTCTATTGTTGCTGCCTGTCCAGTGGATGGAGGGGGGGAATCGAGTTCACCTCTTGTTAACGGAACCCAGGCCAGCTGTTTATATGACATTTGTCTATTTCGGACAGGTCACAGACTTTCCTTCTTCAACCAAACATTGTTTGATCCATTCTACAACACAGACCTCCTCCAACTCCTGTTTCTGAGTCTGATATTAACCATACAGGTTAGTGTCATATGCTAGAGATCACAGCATCTTTAAAG
Organism: Lipophrys pholis; assembly: GCF_963383615.2. Taxonomy (NCBI): domain Eukaryota; kingdom Metazoa; phylum Chordata; class Actinopteri; order Blenniiformes; family Blenniidae; genus Lipophrys; species Lipophrys pholis. The sequence continues at coordinate 13,205,387 of NC_137630.1, read as the reverse complement.
CTTGTGTTCATACCAAAATGAGAAATGAAAACACAAGGTTAAATGATATTAATCTCTTTTTAACCTGGGCGTGTTGCGTAGGAACCAAAACATACAATCAGAAAATTAACGGCACAAAGAAATTAACAACCTGCTACAACTAAATGCAAAATTCAAGAATTTACAGCTTAAATGGGTTAGTGCTTTATTGCTCAGCCTTTCTTTATCCACATGCAATCCTCCAGCATTTTCCATGAATAGCTTCACTGGTATGGGTTCCATCGGACAGATAACATATGTTCCAGTTGTTCATTTGTTTTCAGCCCAAACGGAAAATTGTCATTTCAGCATATCAAACACATTAATTTACTCCCTGGTGATAACATTCAAGCCCACATATTCAGTTACTCTCTGTTATTACAAGTTAAGATTGGTTAAATCTCATTTCCTGGTGGATCTGTGTGCAACACATTGTTTTCCTCAATCCCTCCTCACCATTCTATAGCTCTTAGAGAAACGTACAGGCCACAGATGTGCCTGAATCGTTCTTCATCTATCTTCCTGCTCGTCTGTGTTCGAAAACATGTATTACACTGTCGGTACCTGATACCTGAAGCACAATGTAGAGACCGAAGATTCTCCGCTAAAGTTGTGAACAAAATCATGTATGACTGCTCCATTTCATGAACAATTTCACAAGTTGCCCTCATTTTTTGAAGGAACAGCTTCAAGTCCATGTAAGAATACAATTGTGACCTCGAGACTGGCATACCATACAATGCTGCCGGTTAAAACTCGGCTGACTGAGCAGGTAATTGCATGGTAATTTGTTTACTTTGATGATGACTCCACATTAAAATTAAAGGGGATTTTCAAAGACTCAAATCAGCTAATCCTGAAGAGATGTAAAGACAGTCTGGGCCAGACCAGCACACATGGGAAAGCCCAACAGTCCAAGCAATTCTGATTAGCTGTCCAATTAGTTTGATTAGAGCATTTCCAGGCTTCATCCAGTGCTGCTGTGGCAGATGAGGCAGGAAGAGAGTGTCAGGAAGCGATAGCTGCAGCTAATGAAGAGACAGATGTAGCAGAGGAGGAGAGGAACACAGCAGCCAACACGCTGCAGATGGAGAGCCAGCTCGGGCAAAGGCAACAGGTGCGATTGACAGCAAATACATAGATGCAGAAGCAAGGCAGGTCAGAAAAGCTGTTTTTTTTTTTTCTTTTTTTTCCCCCCACGGGGGGGAAAAACTGTATCTCTCCTCTTCTACCATAAATAGAATTGAGTTCAGTTGGAGAGGCTCCTCTTTCCTTTTTGTCTCTGCTTCATTGACCATTTTTAAGAAACCTTCCTTCACCTTTAGAGCTAAGATCCAGGAGCTGTATCTGCACGGTGCCTTTGAGTCCATCCCGTGGGGTTTTCAAGGAAAATATTTATCCAATCCACAGAGAAGCACTATAATCCTTTTATTAAACTAGAAATGTGCGATATGGGGTTCTGACATGATATCAGTGATAGGATTTGCCTGTCCACCTCTCAATTCTGACAACTCGCTTCATCACACATGTCCACGCTCTGTTACACCTGCCTGTGCGCACCCATCACTCTATTCCTTCGTGGCATGCGTGAATGACTTGATATGCACATATGCCTCTGTGTGTCAGTCAGCGTGCGACTGTGTGTCCTTCCCATCAAATCTCTACTTCACACCTTTTACCACCCACCAAATAAGAGCGCTGATTCATTATGGCTTGATGACAGACGCCAAGAAAGAAAGAGACACGTGTTGGATATGGGAGAGGTGAGAGCACAAAACAAACAGCCAGACAGAGGGTGGAAGGCAAAGCATGTGATTGAAGGGTAAGAGGTAAATGGATGAATCAGAGAAAACAGGAAGACAGTGATAAAGAGAGAAGAGAGGAGTGAGAATGTGAGAGCGACGCATGGAAGAAGAAACAAAGAAAAGTGCTTGCGAGTACTCCCTCCCCAAATTGATTCTGACTGTTGGCCAGGGTGCCTGATGGATATCTGAGCCTTGATTGGAATTTACATGCCAGACACAACCCTCCCCCTTTCCATCTCCAGCACACCCAATAACCCACTGCGCTCTCAACCTGCTTTGAGTGATAAGCGCCATGAGAAAGTGCCGGAATATTTTGTCTCAACAATGGCACTCCGAAGACTTTCCGAAGCCCTGAAAAGAAGCCATTGTTTATGAGAAGAGGAAAGAGGAGAGAGGAAAGAGAGAGAGAGAGAGAGAGAGAGAGAGAGAGAGAGAGAGAGAGAGAGAGAGAGAGAGAGAGAGAGAGAGAGAGAGAGCGAGAGAGAGAGTCTCATTTCAACAGTTGATTAATGGCAAGGAAGCTATCGCCGGCTGCCATCACGCCGCAGGGGCACGCCAGGCCCAAATTGGATGAGTGCAAGGGAAGAGGAAAGGTGCTCAGTTGCCAGACGGAGTGGAACTATCACATCAAGATATTCTTTTTTTTTTTTTGCTTTGGCACCATGTTTGCTTTGCAACCCTGCACACCTCCGTCTGCTGCTGGAAATGGGAACTTTCAGCATGAACAACAGTGGAAGGGAATCACTGTCATTTGCCACCGCTGCACATCAATAAAAGTAAACAGACATTACTTCATAATCTTGAATCATGACCTGAATATAAAACACTAATAAATATTTCAGGCGATATAGGTGAAGATAACGCAAATACCAGGCTTGCTATACTTTGATGCTTTCTGTACGTATGACATAGAGCTATTCGCACCTAGTCCCATGCATCCACTCTGAAGTGTCTTCATAGGAATGTGTGCTATAGCAATACAAAGTCAGACAACAATCAGGCAAGTCTGATCAATTCTTCCCACGACATTAACCTGAAAGTGTCTTATTCTCACATCATTTCTCGGCCAATCTGCCGTGAAAGTCATTTTGACTTGTATAATCAGCAAGCATAGGTAGTTCAGATCCTTGATTATGCAAAGAGCCTCAGGATGTTGACGCATGAGATGCATTTGAGGGCACAAAAAAAAAAAGAAGTCAGAAGTAGACTTTGGATGTCGATTATGTCGTCTCACTTCAGGGTGTTATTTGGTTGATTTGTCCATCTGTTAAAACGGACAGCGGATAAAGTGCATGTGGATTCTTGCATCAGCTAGAGGCTGATTGGTCACATATTCAACTTTTGCCAACCCAGCTTTTAGTTCAGTTAACAGATGTTCGGATCACTGACAAGTTGATAAAGAAAAAAAGAAAAAGAAAAAAACTACTTTCGATATCTACATTCTCCCATTTGAATGTTTAGGAGCATTCAAATTGCTACCTATTTTCTTTTTAATTTTAAAATTTGTCCTATAACTTTAGTGCCAGGGTGTGTTATTGAAATACTGTTTCATGTTCAAAAATACCCGACAATATGAAGTACAGCTTTTCTCAAATGTACTCTTCTGAAATATCTAGCAAGTTCCCATAAAGCAACCTGCATTTCAACAAACAAACAAAAAGAAGGTATATCTCTCTACATTTCGAATGCTAAGAACATAAAATTGGAAAACTGTTGTACTTTGAGTCTTGGCATACACCTGCCAATGAAAACTGCCAATAAAGAAACAACTGTGGTGAGACCATCAGTTGAAGTAGTTTACCAATAAATGTCACTGGATACTCTCAGAAAGATTTTGAGTAACTCCATGATCACAATGGGCTCCACACAGTTGAAGTAAGTTCGCTCATGAACAGTTTCTTAGCTCTCTGTGTTGCAGATCAGTGCTTCTATCACACTGCTTCTCACCAAAGAAACACATCAGGTGAATCAGTTCAATGCAGCTTTAGCAAACGATTAAGCTGATGGCTGTCCTGCAAGTCAAAGAGACATTTAAGCAATTCAATGTCTTTGAGTACTTGCCTACGCTGCCCGTGCGTATGTGAAGCCGGCCTCTGACGATGGTGTGGACCGCCATGGGGGAGCAGGCCGAGCGTCGATCCACATCCGTGCCGCTCAGTAAAGTGTCCTCTCCCACGTAATCAGTGGTCAGTACCTCCACCTCGTGCAGGGCCTGCACGGCTGACTTCCCCTGACGCAACATGTACTGTGGATGGCAGAGAGTGTGAGTGACATAAAGGAAGCATTTACTTTCAAAGCATGCATGAAGAGTTCAGGACTTTAGAGGGAGATTATGGGACAAGAGAGATGAGTGTGTGTCAGAGGTTTAAGAGCTGCTGGCAGTGTGTGTTACCGCTAAATGGATGAGGTCGAGTTCAACACTTCACACTCAACACGTTAATTCTTTCTCATTAAATGTTTCAGAAGTCTGACAAAGATCCAAACACATCAATAGCACGTTGGAACGTGCGAGATCATTTCAGTCCAATCAATATAAGCAAAGCTGAAAAGATCACAATTGAAAAGTCTTTAATCTGTGTTGCTTTTATCTTTAAAAGTAAAAATGGGAGGAAAGGTTGTGTTGATAGAATCTTTGATCACAAACACGAGCAACATTAAATAGTGCCGGATGAATTCAAAGCGGACTGTGTTTTAAATCTTCACATGTTTTCAAATGTTTTTGAATTTCTATTATTACTTTTAAAGACACACATACATAGATTTCAAGAATCTTATTAAAATAGAAAAAAGATTATCCGAGGTATCGCATAACACATTCATAGAAAACTGACTAATACATAGCAAGTTTTTTTTGTATTTGACATTTTATTATCAGTTTCCTCTTCACACCTGGTTCTCTCTATCACGTGTTTAAACAACCTGTTAACGGTCTATGACAGATGCACCTCGCTACGATAAAAGTGTGCCATGACTCCGCAATGCGCGTGTAAACAAAATATGTTTTATCTCCTGCAGATGAATAACTAAGGAACTTTTTGAAAATTGCCTGCTGTGTCGCAGTAAAATAATACTCATCCTTTCAAGCAATTGGGATTGGGGGAATAGTTTTACACTGGGTGAAAAGATATTTAAAGTACATGAGTCAGTTTGTGAGGCTGGGAAATTATATTTCGTCATGCTTGGACATTACTTGTGGCGTCCTCCAGGGGCCAGTTCTGGGTCCCAAACTTTTCATCCCTTCCATAAATGATATCAGCAAAATATCAAATATTTCAAATTTTGGGGAGGGGGCACCGCTGAGGATAATAATGGCAAAAATGCGTAAATTAAAGAAATGGTTTGACAGGAATAAATTATCACTGAATCTAAACTGACACTATTTGGGAATTGTCAAAAGAAGACTTATACAATAATACAGATTGATGGGGTTGACCTTCTGAGAAATTATGAAATCAAATTTCTCCGTGTTATACTGGATGAAATAACAAACTGGAAATCTCAAGAGTGGAACATGCGCAAGGTGTTTTCTATTTCTATTATCACATTCTGTTATTTACCTTATTTACTTTCTGGTTGCTTTTTTTGCTTGGTGTTTATTTTAGTTTATGAAAGCTTGCGAGTATCTGATTGGCAGAAAAAAAAAAAGTAAAAAGGAAACAGACTGGAGAAGGGGTAAGATTTAATAAGCATGCTTCTTCCAACTCCCTTTCAAACATGTTAAGTTTTCATTGTCATTGTATTCATTATTTAGTTTGTATCTATTGTATTCAAAGTGAAATAAAAAGAATGAACAAACTATGTTGAAGGCTCTTTGCCTTGACCTGACAGTGTTGGTACCTTGAGCTCAATGGCAGTAGAACCTATGAGGAGCAACGAGTCGCTGTCCCAGATGTCGATGTGCATGGTGTGGAGGTCCAGGTAACGAAGAAACCAGCTCTTCTCTGCCGGCTTCAGGAAACTGTCATCCACTCTGAACTGAACCTGCAGACCTGGAGACCCTAAACAGGAACAGAAGAGGCTTCAGGCATTTTAAAGTAGTGCAGTGTGATTTTTTTTTAATGGCAAAATAGTACCAGGAAAAACACATTTCCAGTCTAGAATACACAGCTTCCTAGAACCAGCCACCCTTCTGTTAAATAAACACTGTTGAATTCCAACAATGGCTGTTTGAGATGACCGTTAACTGGCTTTCATTATATAGCATCTGGCCACCCTACCCAGGGTGTAACATGGTTGTTTTGTGTTTGTAGGGAAAAAGCTACAAACCTCACACACACTGTATATTCCTCAGGTTTTGGATTCAAAATGAATTCCTAGATGTCATTCTTTGCTGCATCAGTTTTGACCACTGAGAACAAAACATGTACAGATGCACCACCTGAGTGATATGCCCCTCAATCTGTTTATTAAATTACCCTTTATTTTGATCCAGATGCCTTTAGATTTTAGAGGTGAGCCTCAATATGTGTGATCAGCTGTCAGCCGTGCGGCCGGATCAACGCTGCTGCAGTAGCCGTCCGCTGAGAGTCGTTAGGTCTGATGACTGCACAGCATGACAGTATAATAACCAGGGAGTAGGAAGCCATTTCACAAAAAATTAGAAGCACCCGAGGGTTCTCGTAATTCAAGATGATAATGGTGCCTAACACACTGCCAAAAAAACCTCAAGAGTGATTCCAAGAATAGTGGGATAAAGTCACGGCTTAATCAGCACATCCACAATTGCCTCTTGTGAACCTCTAAAAGCGGCACATTTCACTCTTCATCACTCTCAAGAAAAATGTTTTGCTTTGCAGAGAAAAGACAGAGCACACACTTCAAGGATTAAAGCAGCTCCGAGCGCCGCGTACATCTAAAGATCTTCAATGTTTGTTTGATATTTTATCCATTCCTGCAAGGTCACATGCAGAGATGGGAGCTAGTTCAGGCTAGTTCAAAGTAAAATCCCCAGATTCATCATGAAAATGTAAAATGTGCTCCATCCTTTACGTTCAAGTCATTCAAATGAAACCGCTGCTGAGTATGTACAGTGAGCATCTAGCAGGAGCCTATAACAAATGTGTGGCATTAAATTAGCGTTCACATGTGTGCGTATCAGGTAGGAGTCTAGATGTGTCCCACGTCTCCTCTCCAAGTCGGCATCAAAGCTCCCACGCTGTGTTTTCTTATCCTGTAAGTTTAATGTGTGAGGACCCAAAGGGCTGGATGGGAGTGGAGTAATGAGGACCTCTGGTGAAAGCCCTGCTTTGTTGGAGAGACCCGCATGCTCCTCCGACTCTCTCCACAAACCAAATGAGAAAAGAACTTAAAAAAAAAAAAACAACAACACGTATAGTCTTGAACACACAAGCCACTGTTCCAAGGATAAATGTAGACTGTTCTGAGGCTGCCTGGGGGTGTTTCTCAGGATTCAGAAAGGACGGGTTGTTTAAGATAATTACTTATAATATTTGCTGGGGCTGCACAAATTGTATGGACTGACCTTAAGATGAATCACTTACTCAATTTGTTTATGTGGAGCTTTTGATGGTCAGAATGCATATCTGTACCAGGGAACTAAAAACCTTTTGGCAGCATTCGGTTTAGTTGTCGTGAAACTGATTTGAGCATTTATAAAGTTAAGTTTTTGCAAATGCACACACTAGATTTCATAAGTATGAAAGAAACTAGGCATCATTGATCTTTCGCTACTGTCTTCTTCTCTGTTCCTTCTTTCTTCGCTGTGCTTTCACTTGAAATGTGGAAACACAGGATTATCGTTTTAGAAAAGTTTCTTGTTTACACAGCAACGTTTCAAAAAAACGATGTCCGTTTACATGGAAGCCGCAGAAATGTGGAAAATTATGTAGTCTTCTTGTTGGGCCACTGTTGCTTGTTTTTGTAATGAAACCATGTGCAGAGAACAATATTCTATAAACATTACCAATGGCATTGATATGGACAGACAACAAAGTTGGATTGCTATTACAGGTTACTTTCCCACTATAAAAGTCCCAGGAGAAAATGGACTGGGAGTCATGACACTCTGGAGGCTGCCATTGCTGTTATTGTCCATCTACTCACGCATGTGCTGAAGAACAGCTTAGTTGGTATCGGTATCGGATCGATATCGCTGATACCAGCCTGAAACCAGCGAGTTAAAAAAAACGAGTCCCTCCTTTCCAAAAGACAGGATCAATTGTGACCCAATGGCAGATGACTTTCCTCATTTCAACTGGGTGACGCCTCACACAGACTGTATTTGTGTTCCACATGAGTGTTGTCCTCCGGCTTGACCTCTAGCATTTACTTTTCAACAGATAAACTGACACGTGAGCAAAGTGAAAGAGCGCTTGGCCCATAAAGATAATGATAGATTGTGCTGTGTGTTTCCAAGTTCATTCTCAGAAAGTATGAGAATACTTTGCATGCAACCCAGTCAAAGAGACTGTCAAAATAGCTTAAGAGGACTTTAACATGCCCAATGAAGAAGCGCCCTGAGCTGCAGACCCTGAGCTGCAGACCCTGAGCATGTTTCTGTTATATAATATTTAATTTTTATGCTCAAAACCCAAACCCACTATATATTGTATTATCCAGTTTCTTCAAAAAAGTATTTTCAGCATCAAGAGAAAAGGACATTTTGGACTGAACCTTACAGTAATATATCATGCTGTATATTTTACACTCTCGGTGGAATGTTATTTTTTGTGATGTCTGAAAATTGATGACCAAAAACAAGAACTGACTGAGGGAACTTATAATTGAATAAAGCAAATGACAAGGACAATGGTTTTTGACCTTTAGAACTTGTTTAAGAGAAAAGATAATGAGACAGAGAAAATCAGACAACAGGACAAAAAAAGATCTTGTTTTTTTCTTCCCATTTCGCTCAAGCTTTTTCTCCTTTAACCTAACCTACACTCTGCCCCCCCCCCCCCCCCCCCCCCCCCCCTCCATCCACAACCACCCACCAACTCTCTCCACTTGGACCATTAATTCTCCCAGCATGCTCTGGGGCTTGTCTGCTGTGTGGACGGGTGGCGATCAGAGCACGGAGTGAGAGCAAGCGAGTGAGGCAGAGTGTGTGTTTGCGCTCACAAGCGGGGAAGAGCTGACAGATCTGGCCCAAGGGCTGTACAGGGTTGCGTGTGTGCAGCTCGGTCTGCAGACGAGGAGCGGCACCAAGCAGACTTTCCCCCTAACCTGGATGGCCTGCTCAGTGTGTACACAGCAGGCCGGGCAGGCTGAAAAAATCCTGCCGGGGATCAGCAACTCTCAGCAACGCTGAAAGCTGCAGGCAAACAAAACAGTGAGGCTGCACAGTGTGCTGATAGATGTAGGGACTGACGCAAACCAAAATACTATGGAGAATAAGGCTGCGTTTACCAACATATCTGCGGGAAAAGAAAACAGCCTATACTGGCCATAAAGAATTTCTCAGTGCCATATCAGGGGAAGGGTGTAATGTCAATAAGTATCCAACTAACACAAAAAAAGTAGCAATCTACCTTTTTCTAAAGAAATATTGCGATAATATTCTCCATAAAACTGTAGCATACGATTCACAAACGTCCAATAATGAACCACAGTATTGTTCAAACAGCAAACTATGCATGCTGTCCTCTGGAGCGTGATGCCGATGTAAGTTGATGCTGTGCTCGATTCAGGGTTTGTACTTTGGAGCAGTAACATGGCCAATAAAACATGCAAAACATTGGATTTTCAAAGGGGATTCTTAGTATAACCCTGAAGATGAAGGTCCCACAGTGACATTGTTATTTGAACAAGAAACTGAAGTGCTCCCTAACCATGTCATTTTTTAATTCAATCAAACCTAAACCTTGTTTTTTCACCAGCTGAACCGCACCCGACTGAAGAACTAATAAACTCTTAACTCAATATAAGGAGCAGTATTGAACCATAAACAAATACTCACACAAATACACAAACATTAAACACCAAGAGATGAAGAATCTACAGGCTGAAAGGAAAAGGAGACTTGTGAACTCATATCTACAGAGCATCTGTGATGTAACTAAAAGGTATTGGTGTAAACTCTAAAGCACATTCTCCACCTTAAGCCTGGCAGGCTGCAGGTACACTAGGGCAACCCGAACACATGAGCTCATTATAGGATTTTTCTGGAGTTAACTGGGGTCAGTGATCCCAGTGTAATTCTTTAGCTCATGTATTTAATAGCCTAATCAATATAATTAACCTACTCTGTCCATCCATCCATCCGTCTGTTATACTCACGTTATGATCCCTGAGGCTGCAACCTGTAGGACAAGAGTGTCAAACTCATTCTAATGCACGGGCCACATGCAGCCCAAATTAATAAAATAGTGCCATCATAACTTTTAAATTTACACTTTAAAGTTTTTATTTGTTGTGGCGGAGAGTATACATGATGGAAATGTCAACATTTTCACAAAAAACCAAACAATTACGATGAAAAATACTACAATATCAACATAAATCCAATTTCAATTCAACCTAAAGCAAAATACAGTGAAATGTCAAAAGAAAAGCTGTTGTATCAAGCATGTTGATTTCCTGACAGCATGGCTTTGCGGCTAGTTTTCTAGCATTGAGGAAGCTATCTTTCAAGTCAGTATAACTCAGCTTGGGTCTCTATGTTGTGTTGTGTCTGCTACGCTTTTGTTAAAATATTTTTTTTTTTTAAAAATCAGTGTTTTCTTTGACATTTTTACAATTTGCTTGGTAGTTTGGCAGGGCAGATTGGAACCTCTTGCAGGCTGGGTTTTGGCCCACTGGCTCTATAATTGAGTTGTAACCTATTCCAGGTCCAACATAGAGAGGGAGAACATGCAATCGCCACAAAGAAAGGCCCTGTGCTGGAATAGTCCTGCTCTTAATTTGAAGTGACAGTATTGCATTTGGACTATAACCATGTCACTCATTTCATGGTAATGTGTCTATAATACATAAAAAAATAAAAATCAAATCTTATGAGATGGTGGTTTTATTGTTCCGTGCATTAAAATAATATTGAACAGATATGAACACCGTACTGACAGTGTAAAAGTTTAATCTTGATAGAAGCTCTTCTCTGTAATGAAGATAAAGTGTCTAAGGTGTATATGCCTTCAACCTTAGTGAGCTGAGATCAGCGAAAGCTGCTAAAACCCTGAACTAAATGAAGCTCTGTAGAAGATAGATGAATAAAAGTTCTGTCAAGTACTTATATATTGGAGCCAACTGGTGAATTCCCAACGGATTCGGTGGTACAAACTACACTAAAAACATTTTGGGATGTAGTGTCTCTCCAGAAAAAGATAAAAACTTGTAGATACAAAAGAATTATAAAACATTGATTCATATATCACTACCTGACCACATGCATATATTTGTTACTTGATTTGAATAATATCTGGTCAGTATCTCAAAAAGACATACGCAGATTTGCTCCACTGCATGAGATGCAATTCAATATGAAGAGAGGTATCAATCCGTACAAATTCAAAATATCCCCAGTCAGTTGTCCATTAGATGCGGGTGGATTGCTTCCTTCAGTGACGACTCCATCCAGTAGCTTCAGAAAAGCTCATCAACTTCACAATATACGAGTTAAATAATGGTCTGCCTAATGACAGTTGACCTGCAATTGGCCTCCTATTGTCTTTCCAACCTGCAACGCTGAACTCTGCTCAGACTAAAGTCCACAACATTCAAACTGTTTTTCATATGCTCTTTGTTATTGATCATTTACAGCTGGACACAGAAAACCTGTGTATATTTGCCAGCTCTGATGTCCAAACAGAGTCACTGGCGATTGTCAATTTACTCTGAAATTATTGCAGTCCGGCAGACCTTTGTTCCCCTGGCGAAGAGCGGGAGGCCCACAAAGAATTAATCAGCAGCCCGGCCACGTCCTGCCCAGTGAGATGCCCTCAGGCTAATGTTGTAATGGACAATTTTAAGTCTTTCATTTCTTCTGCTATCATGCAACCAAATGCCAACAGTGGTCATTTTAAATTAATAGTTTTGTTTTTTTTCTTGTTCTTTTCTCTTTTCTAAATTGGTTTTATAACAATATGTTTCCTTTCAGCTATTTATTGTTGCTTGTTACTTGTCGCCGTACCCTTTTATTGACTTATGTACACTGATCTGTTGTTTTTGACAAAGACTGACCTCTGCCTGTGTCCATGGACGGTGCAGGCTGGAAACGAGGTACTTTTCTTTTTTAAGACATACAAATTTGTTTCACATTTATAAACCTTATTGTCTCTGCAGTGGATGCTACACTAAAGGTTGTGATAATGGAGACTACTACCTTAACAAAGAAGACCTGCAAGCCTTATTATTAGGAACACTGACCCCCTACTTCATCTTTGTTAGATTTTTACAAAAATTTGAAAGACTTTTTTTTTTTTTTTACCCCCGGTCCTTCCATTACTCTTGCTCTAGCAATTCATGCCAGGTAGTGACATCAAAGGGGGGTAGCTGGATGAGGCTCGGTACTCTTCACTTTTATTAAACCTTTTCAATTTCAGTCTGAGCAAAGTATTAGCGAGATGGACAACTTCAAAGACACTGCTAAAAGTTCCAAACAGAATAAAGAAGGAGAAGTGAGGAGGTGACTGTGTGTCAACAGAGAGGGAGGGCATCCTTTGGAAAGCAGCTGTTTGAGAACATCTTATTTTACAATGAGGCTTTCAGTGTGTTTGTACTTTCACTTGTATTTTATCCAAATTCCTGAAAAGACTAGTAGCCTATGATTTGGCCATTAGGAACTGGTTGATGGTGATCTCCTCTCTCACAAGTTTTGGAGTGAATTTTAATCACTACCTAATGTGTTCGGATGTTTTTTGTGAGAAAATTGTTGGAATGTTATTTGGTTGAAATCTTTGCTTATAACTAAGGCCCCATACACAACAATGTATTCAAGCAACAACAAAAAACATACAGTGTATTTTGGGTGAGTTTACAAGATGATGGTGATCGGAGCCACTAAAAACTCAACTTATAAAAACAGTTCCCATGGCGCTTTTTGAAAAAACTCCATCACTGTGGAAACGGAAAAAAATGTGGAAATTACAAAGAAAGTATAAATCTCCTAAACCGTCATCTGGACCACATGTTGAAACACATTTTTATTTCTTACAAACAACCGAGTGGAACAAAACGACAAAGATAACCAATTGAAAAAAGCTTCAATGTTTGCAGTGTAGTGCTCTCTTCACGCACATGTAGGTGGTTTCATTACATATGAAAAACAGCACCCACTAGTGGCCATACATGAAAACCATTTCCTTTTCAATGTTTCTGCCATTTCCATGTAAATAGACATTGTTTTATCAGCACGGTTCCCAGCGTGGTATTACAGAATCTTGATATTTCACCCGACATTGTTAACCTTGGTTTCGGGTTTATTTGTTTGTATTGCAATTATTAAACATTGGTGGCATACATTGGTTAAAAATATGTTTTGTAAATGAAGATAAAACTATTTCTTGTGTTTATTATGTAGATTACTTGGACAGGACAATGAAACCATATTAGGGACCAGATATCTGTAGTTTTCCTTTAGAGACAACAACTGTTGGAGCTATTGCCAACACATATCCAGGATTCAAACTTACTTTTAAGGAGGAGAAACTAAAGCAACATGGTAAGTTAAGCAGGTCTGGTTTTCTTTTTTCTTTAATCTAGGATAACATTTTAGGCTCAAGCAGGCTTTTCTGTCAGAACCAGATTATAGAAACAACAGAAGGAGTAAATAAGCTGCAGGTGATTTTCTTTTCTTTTTTTTTTTTCATTTTTACCCATTATTACCCTCATGCATATTTGTTGTATACATAGTTATAGCTAATGCCTTTTCAATTGTTACTTTGTTGAAAGCATAAATTGGCTTTGCTTCCTTCTGAATTCACCTCGCCAGATAAAACAGAAACATAACAAGAAAGCCACAAACACGTCAGTCAAGCGTGCAGACTTGAGAAGACTTCTAATCAGGAGGCAAATAAAAACAAGAGTGTGGGTGGACTGGCTGTGTGGGGCATATCTAGGATTATTCACATCCCCGGTGGATAATTGCTAAAAATAACAAGGTTCTCGCATTGATTTGTTGTTACCATTAGTCGCTCACATTTTCCACCAGTTTGTCCTACCGTGGCCTTTAATGTAAAAACTGTCTCTTGTCGTTGTGGCCCCTAATTACAATTTAATACCAAGGAGGACAAATGCAATTTCATTTACTCCATTGAACTCATTTAATTGTTATTACCTACAGTTTAATCAAATTAATTGCCACCAAATATCTGCGACCCATTTTTTTTATTGTCTGAGTGAAACCAGTTGAGACAAAACACTTATAGTCTCGGTGTCTGCCAACTTCCACGAGGTAAACATCAGGACGCCACGCTGCGCCTCATTCCTCTCCCACTCTGAATTTTTCGTACCACCACAGTCATCTGATCTTTTTTTCATGATAATATGTCTGGTAGAAACAAACTGTTCTCCTACTCCGCTGTGGAAAAAAAAAAGACAACTTTGAAGTGCATGATTAGGAGTTTGAATAGAAAATCTTAGTTTAACCGCTTATTGAGGCAGTGCTGACTTTTAACAGTGAAATCCATTTTTCTGAATGCTGTATTTATTTACACAATGTTGTCAGATGTTGCTTGAAAACTAACTTAACATCTTGAGGAAAATTGTATATATTCCATATCTCTTTCCCTGTTCGCAGTGGCACTGGCATGCCATAGGAAGACCACTTCAGTGTAGTGAGAGAGTTTAATAATAAAATAAAAAAAAGGAGTTATGTCTACTGTGCTGTGTTATTACAGATATTGTATAATAATACATATTGGCATAGAGCAAGGATTTTTTTTCTCATCACTAATTAAATTTAGTAAACCTGTGACAGACTGGCGACCTGTGGCTCTAAAACTAATGCTGGCTTCATCCTCATCACCAACAAAGAATTAACATACCGTGCCACAGAAACACATTAATAGAGATGATTAGGTCCACAAACATTTTTATAGGAAAGCTCATTTTTGCATGAATTGCATTTATTGTAAATTTTTTTGTGTTTGACCAAATGAGAAACAGCCACAGGCACCTTTTTAATCACAATATGTCTGCGAGAAACAAACTCTTAGCTTATGTTTGTTAGAAAAAAATATGAGACGGCTATGAAATGCATGATCTCACTTCAAATTCCCGGTTCAACCAATTTAATGAGTCAGTGCACAAAGAAATATTTACCTCTTTCTGGGTAGAGATTTGATTCCCTGCTAGTGAGGGAAACACAAAATAAGGAATTATTGTGACATCGACTGTTTTTCATATCTTTTATAAACTATTGAATCAAGTGTAGCGCTCAACCTAACTTGAGCTCTCAGAAACAAGAAAATTATGAGAAGTAATGAATACATGAAGTGACCGCCTGAAGCAGGTTTCAGAGAGCTTCAGACTACTGAGGAACTTTATACACAGCAGGAGACACAGTGACAACGCTGTAATAAGCGCAGCCGCTTTGAAGTTCATAGACAAAGTCCTTATTCGTTCCAAAGCCCTGTCTTTTGTGTCTCGTCATCACAAACAGATAGAAAACCCAAACCAGAAAGAAGTGAGTGGATCAGTCGTCTTCCACGATGCTGGGATCATCCATATATTTAGAAATATTAGCAAATAAGGAGCATGTTTAATGTTCTACACTCATATTCATTTGCCCAATTCGTGAGTGAAAGATAATGGAAAACCTTGTTAGGAGAGGGGAAATGAAAGTGACTCCCTTTATCAGGACCAGTAAAAATATTGTAGTGGTTGTGTCACTGCTTCAACATTTCTATCCAAAGACACGGTGCTTTAAATAGCAACTACAAAAAGTACAAATTAGGAGAGATTGTAATTAAAATGTTTTACATTTAAAAAAAAAATAAACATTAGCCCTAACACTCAACACAGCTACGTCAATTAAATTCATTACGCCTTTAGTTTGTTGAGAAGTATTTTTCTTTTCAGGCAAGGAGATCTTTAAAACATACTTTTGACATTGCGTCGATGGTGCTCTCCTGTATTCATCAGAAACGTCATCTCTTTGTGGCTGCCTCGTAAGAGTTCAATTAAGTTGATTATTCCCTTAGTTTGTTAATTAGTCAGGTACTTTGTTTTTTTTTCTTTTTTTTCTTTTCAGGCAAGTAGGTTTTTACAACATACCTCTGACATGTTTCAACGTCTGTCTTATTACGTCTGTGAGTGTCTGTGAGTGACAGACTGAGAACTCTGAAGTATTTCTGATATGGACAATGTTATTTCCCTTACATTCTTGATTTGATTTGATGCAAAAACGTGCAAAGGGGCTAAATATTTAATGGTTTATCTGCAAAACCAGCTTCTCCAAATCCACATTTGTTGATAATTACACTCTGAGCTAAAAATCCAATATTTCACAGAAACCAGAATGGCAGGCAAAAATCTGGACCAACATGCAAGCGTTACAGAAAAAGAATTGTAACGAAGGCTTCAAGGTGAAAATATTTTTCTGGTTGTTTTAGGTTTAGATGGCATCTCCACTCTATAATATACACAGAAACCAGCATGCAAATAAAGCAACAACCTCAAACCCCTCTGCTAGTGAGAGATGTTAGGTCTCTCTTGTATGAGAGACATGATTGGTCAGTCATGTCGGTGGACATGGTAGGCTTTTAATGCACATTTGGGTCTAGTCATGTTTCCTGTTGTATTCGGCTCAGTTGAACGGGATAGTCGTCTTCCAATCCTGAATTAGGCAGTTGGACTCCTCACCTAATGGGTTGAATCGTAATTGAGCGAGAAGGTGAACATTTTTAGTTCCAGTCACCGCGTCGTGCTGTTCTCCCACCGAGATAGAGTTTCTTAGTTTAAGTCCTTAGTTGGAGTTTCGTAGTTTGAGATCTGGTTCCAAGTTGACTCTTGCTGGGATTAAACTTACTTTCACCTGCTGCCTGCCTGATGTACCATGCTTCTGGCTCTCTGAGGACCTGTGACAATGCGGATGCACAGTAACAACGTCAACATGATGTGCAGCATGTATAATGTTATACTGGAATAAATCTATGTGATTTTATGTCCTGACACTCCCTCACAAACGCACATTGGAAGGTCTCCTATAGGACGGGTCATAAATGTGCATCGAGTGACTGTCAAAGTTCTCTCGGAGTGTCTTTCCAGCAAGAAAAATCTGAGTCTGACAGAACTTTTTTTGGGGGCTGTTGGTAATGAACAGAGGTCAGTCAGTCTTACTTCTTGCCACACACCTGACATCAACTTGAAGTCACACGTCTTACAAACATTGCTTTTTGAGAATTTGAACTTAATTTGAATGTAAACTTCATGCCTGTGAGTATAAAGCTGAAAATAAGCATGTAGTAAGTAGTATAACATGCTGACGTCAATATACAGTCAGCCTTCAAGATGCTGATAATCACAACAGTGTCAGACCACCTACATTATCTCTGGTAGTTATTATTGTAGACACATGACAACAGGACTGAACAAGGAGAGGAGACCAAGGCTAAACATCCTTTGCAAAGAGATATCCCTGCACAAAAATGTCAAATGTACTGACAACTTGTCTTCCACCATAGTCAGCTGGGATTGGTTAAAGTAGTATAGATGATGAATGAACAGAGGGAAAACTTAAACCGTGACCTTAAATGTCCTGAAGTATAACAAACTACCTCTGCAACTGAAGAAGGAAATACATTGCATTGTTATGAAGGTCTAAGATAACTCAATATTCCCCCAGTTACAAAATTCATTCATCCATCATTTATCTTTGACTTTATCTAACTTGGTGTAGAGAGAGGCCTGAACATCCCAGCCAACATTGGATAAAGGCAGAGTGATTCAAAAAGCCACACTCACATCTCAAAAGCATGTTTTTAAATTATGATAAAAAACAAAAACCACGAGAACATGCAAACTCCATGCAGAAAGGCCTCCAATGACAGTGCCAACCACTACAACACCATGCCATTAGGTGTAGGACTTTTACATTACAAATACTTTTTTAGCAGCTTTAACAAACTGCAAACAACACTGAGAAAGACACTCCTTATAAAGCCGTTAAGTTGATTGTGTTACCACAATAAGTAAGCTGTTATTCGGTATTTTAATCTGGGAAATACTAAAATGTGAGAGAAGAATGAGCAGAGGAGAGTCATAAATGCAGACACTGGCTAACAACAGGCCCTATAGGGACAACTATATGGCCGTAGCAATAAAACCCCTGGGTGTACTGGATAAGGCGCAAATGTGTTCAACTGCTCGTTTCACTAATACAAGTTCAGCTAACTGTTTATTTGGTTTGGGATTTCTATCAGATTTCACTGATAACACTTTTTGGGGGAAATCAATTCAGTTTTGTGTTTTGTTGGCCAGCCAGCCCACAGTGACTTCTTTAGAGAATAGAAACAATTGATCTGCACATAAACAGCACTTCAGAATTTACTTTGTTCATTGTGCAAAGCTGCAAAGGACAAAAAACTTGTAAAATGATAACCTCGAAGCGTAATTCCTAATTGGAGAATACACATCCATGCTGAAGGTGAACATGCAAACTCTTGCCTCCATGAGCCAAAAATGCTTATCACCACCCATCCATACCTGTAGCTCAGCACTGTTGTCTGTATATAGGTGGTAAAGCTCCCAGCCACAGTATTTCCATACAGATTTGTCTTGATGTAGGAGTTCCTTTGTACACACTGGATGATATAGACTGAGAGATGTGGAAATATTGACAGTGTCAGACAGGAGTGTGAGTGTCTGGGAAATGAAGGATATGGGTAGGCGTAGGAGTAAGAGGAGGGGGCTGTTAGTGTGTTCAATATCACACTCTGTCAGAAGCTGTAATATCTCTTCCATTTCATTAGTTGCTACATGAATAGACTTGACATCAATCAGCGCCCGCTCGGCTGATTGAAAGAGAAGTGCTTCGGCATCATGGAGAACATGGAGGAGCATCATGGAATGCGCTTGCAGTGTGTATGAAGAGACGCTACAACCTTAACCTGCAGAGCACTGAAAGAAATCACAGCCCAGCTCGTACCCATAGTCGGTATCGAATACACAGCTCCAGCCGTTTGCAATCAACGGAAAAGTCTTACAAACAAGTGTAGACTTTTCTTTATTGCACAAAAGTTTCTTACGGATTTATTCTTTCTCACTGTCGGAAATAAGAGGACTATTATTTGACTATTGGCGTGTCCACTCAGGGGTTCATAGTCCTTACGTTTGACTTGACACACGTTTTATGCTTGGTCATCTTGTTGATGCAGCCCTCGATGGGATTTGGGGTGAGGGGGGTTCAAGCTATAATCTTTTAGACCCGGTTTACGCAACAATGTATTGAGTGAAAACGTTTTTGTGTTTGGGGCCTAAGTTTTATGCTTGCAGCTCTAACCTCCAGGCCACCCCCACATCGCCTAATCATACTGTGAAAAGAACTCAACAAGTTGGTCCCATTAGAGTAAAGAAATCTTGTGCGGTGGGAAATCCTTACCTGTGTTAATGGTGCCATCGTTATTGTGTGTGGCCAGGATGCAGGGAAGAGGCTGCCCTGCTCTCTGTTGGACCTTTTCACTCTTGAGCAGCTTGAGCTGCTGCGACGTGACCGGCGGGAAACGATAGAACTGGAACGTGACGTAGATGTTGTCAGGCCAATCAGGACCGGCACCTGGTGTTGGTATTCTGTAACAAAGACGGGAGATGACGATGAATAACAAGGAGAACTACTGACCGCTTTGGGCAATTCCAATCATAATACTTTAATGCAAATACTCAAAAACATACATTTGAAATGAATAGGTGACGCTTAAATTGAACCTTGTTGTCAATATGAGAGTGTGTGATTGTCTCTCTGTGTTTGTCCTGTGATGGACTGGAATCTGCTCCAGCACCCTGTGACCCCGAATAAGATACAATTCTACAGAAGATCAATGAATGTATGTGTGGGTAACAAGACAAGATAGCATATAAATAAAGGTGACTGATTCATTACCCTGATTATGACGTGCTGAATAGTTGCAATATCTTCATTTCAAAATCAATGCAGGGAGTAAAGAGGCATGTATATTGGAAAAGTAACGGTTGGAAAATGTCATCATAGCACTTGGAGAAATAAATCACATTTCAGGTGATAAATTACCAGCTCAGATAATTCCAGAAAGGAACAAAGAAATTAATTGGCCCTTTCTTTCACGTCGGAAGCAGCAATTCAGTTTTATAGCTACTTCAAAGTGAAAGCCCACTAAGCATGAGGAGGGTTACAACTCATGGGGCAAATCACAGCAAACAAAGTGGCGACAAATCAGACCTTCATTGAGAAGTTACCAAGTCAACATTACACGGTCGATTCATTATATTCAGGGAGTTTGTCTTCCTCCTAAAAGTTAAGAGCAGTATAACAAGTTTCCAAGAGATCTGCGTATGAAAGTAATTCATATTCATGTTTTTTTTAAAGTGTAAATGCAGCTGAATTTTAAGTTATTCATGAACAAAAATGTATTTCCTTTCTTTTCTTTTTTTTTTTTTTTTAAAGCAGCAGTCTATGCGGATATGAGAACCTCCTGGTGCTGTGTATTGCTTTCCACATAAATACCACCCTCTTAGTGTGACTTCACACACACATACACATTTCTAATCCCACACTTCAAAACTGCTGCTGGCCGACAAAAAAAAACCCCAGCGAGCCTGGAAACACTCAATTTCAGAGCCAAAATAATGAGCGAGCTCCACAATGCGCAATTTTTTTCTGTCTCGAATTGATGAATAGATTAGTGATCAGCTATCAAGTATTCAATCATAAAGAGCTAAAAAAAAAAAAAAAAAAAGGAAAATAAAGCTTTCAAAAACAAGCAGGGAGTGTAGGGAGTCGCCCCCCCTACCACGACGGACAGATTCTTAAAGCCGGTGATTTCAAACTGAAATCTAATAGGAACTGCATGTGACCTCCCAGTCAATCACACACTGTGGTTTTCCACTGTTATAGATGCTGCCTGCTCCGTCTTCAAAGAAGAGCTGGCATTAATATTCATTCTGTAAACACACAAGATTGATAATTATGGCGCCCGGGTGAGAGGTAGAAATTACACTGTGTATCCACGGGCTCCCCGCTTACCTAAGTGCTACTGCTGCCACTGCCTGAGCCGGCGTCTGCCATACCTGTTTGTCATAATTACGAAGAAACACACCCTCAACCACAGTCCGCAGCGAGCCACACGAATACATAATTTATGCTCAAGCGTGTGGTTTCAAATTGCATTTCAACTTGGCCATAGATGGGCTTGAAAAAAAGAAAAGCACCTGAGGGATGAAATTAGTTGTAATACTGTCACAACACAAACACAGACATTAGAAAACAATGTGCATAAAAACATCTGTTTTGTTGATTGGGTGATACTGTTTTCATCCCATCTCCAGGCTTTAAATATTTGCTTTTTTAAAATCTCCCTACATAGCAGGGTTATTAAAGTCCAAATTTCGCTCAGTTCGAGTGCAAAGAAGAATTCGATTTTGATTTGGGTTCAAACTAAACGGCAGTTCCAACATACATTTTCAAGATGTTCAAAGTCGCTTGATGTGATTTGGACATTTGTGAGATTCAAATAATTAAGAAACTGATTCTACTTACACACCTAACTTACACAAACTTTTCCATCCTCACTCATAAGCTGAACTTTTTATTAAAGGAGGGGTGAACGCTGCTATCTGAACCTGCCTGTGAGTGAACTGCCGAGACAGAAGACCCCGAGAAACAGAGGACGGGCGGAGATCCCAACATCTAGCATAGGGCTGATCTGCACAACATGGAAAACCCTGCAGCTGACTTAATGATCTCATACATAGGCTGTTGACATGTTTGAGCAGGAATCTAGATGAATAATCGATACACACATCGATTAAACCAATTCAGACTTTATTCATATCTGCAGCGTTGCTTCAGTAGACTGCTCCTCTAAAACAGTGCGCCGGGAAGCCGTAGCGACACCATCTTTGCATATCATTAAGGTTAACAGAGACATTAGTCAGCAGGACTTTTTAGCCAATATGCAAAGGTTTGCGTTTAGCATAACACGCATTGTTGCAGAAGTATATTCACAGCATCAACTCAACATTAAGAAGACTAGAGAGCAAAGCTTTCTTTCTTTTTTTCATCTTTGGTCTTGGCCAGGAAACTGCACCTCAAGTGTGAAATCTAAAAATGGACTTTACATTTTACATCTGATGTCTGGCAGTGAAATATTACAAATCTGATCTTTCTTTATAGATACAGCCTGAGAAAATAGTTTCACAATTAAGAGTTTCATCAAGAGAATTAAGCTTTCAAGAGAATAAAAATTGGAAAGACAATTTTTTTCAGAACAGAGATCCTTTGGTATGAATTTCTTAAAGTTGAATCATGTTAGTAAGCACATTTTAGTGTTAAAGGTTTACAGAATTTAGATAAGAACAGCCTGATTCACAACATAGGTTGAGACAAATCATATTCTGTTCACTGGCTAAACAAGACCAAATGCAAAAAAAATGTCCAGAAGAAGAGCTGCGGGGGCTTTTTATGGTACAATTCTCCCTCTTAATCCATTCATCTCCATAACTTCATCCAAACCTGGGTCAAGAGCTGCTGGAGATAATCTCAACAGACAACGGGTGAAGGCAGCATAGAACCTAGATAAGTGTCCAGTCCAACACGTCGCAAACACAGAGGTAGAGACAACCAGTCATGCTCAAATCCACATCTACGGACAAATCAAGTCACTTATTAAGCTTAAACACAAGATTTTGGACTGTCGGAGGAAACCAGAGTTACAGGAGAGGCAGGAAACTTCCACGGAGAAAACACCCTCGACCCCAAACTCGAGCCAGGAACATTTTATCTTGCTGTGAAGCAAGAATAGGAAGCACTGCAGCCCCCCAAATAAGAGGGAAAACTTCAAATTAATAGACTGAACTGTTCAGTGGCTTCTTTAATCAAACCATATCAGGAGATACATCCTTCCCCTTCTGACTGTTCTCCCTTCACAGCGAGATGATACTTAACCTTTTTGTACGTCTATAGGTGTTGTATTGCTCATAGGTCTTTAAGATAATGTCATCATAAAATGTTTCTCCTCGCTCTGAAGGGAGGAACGGGTAGGTGTTGCTTCAACCTTAATGGACAAGAAAAGATCACATCATTAAAGGCTTCAATTATATTCCCTTTTGATTCATTTATTCATTTATGCTTCTATCCAATTGTACACAATCGTACTGCAATCACCAGAGAAGGAAAAACACTTAAACGTTAAAGTTGCTTTGGTTGAACGGGATCTACAGTCCCTTTTTGTGGGCTCTGGGAAATCACGAGGCAAAACTTTTTATGAATATCTGACATTTCATTGCCCCCCCCCCCCCCCCCCCCCCCCCCCCCCCAAAAAAAAAACCACAATAAAAAGTAAGTGGAAGATAGCTGCAGCACCAATAATTTCTGAAATGCTTTTTGGGCTGTAATAAGATTTGAAGTGCTTGTTGTTGCTGCTGCGGAGCCTCTTTCCTGCCACTTCCTTCCTCCACTTGCCTGCGCTTAAGGGTCCCTGGTATTCAAACAACGCCGACGTCACTGAAAGCACCATTATCAAACCACATACCGAGGACAGCAAGGAAGGTGAAGTTTCCAATGTATCGATTCAAGGACCGTGGGTACTTTTTCTGGCAGAGAAACTTGGGAGCCATACAAGGATCAAAATAGTGCCATATTTTGGTTTTCAGGGTGCCACAGGAGTAAGTTTTGCTGTTACTTCTATGTGCCACTGCTGTATAGTTTTCTGCTTTCAACGTACAAGACTTAATTGTTAATGAAAGCACATGTACCTCTTTTGACCTGTGTCACATGTCTCTAAACGGGGAGTCTGCTGGCAGAGCTGACGACAAGATAGAGGGACACAAAGAGAGGTGAGGTTTTTTTTTTCTATCCATCCTTCAGCAGCCCCCCCTCTGCTGTCAACCCCTGACAGAGGGGATGTCTGCTCCCGGGGTTTTTGGGATGGGACGCCGTGCTGACAGGAAATGCGTCGCTCCGCAAATGTGTGTGTGTGTGTGTGTGTGTGTGTGTGTGCAAGGCTGCGTGTGCTTGACATGCGTGCAGAGAATGACTGGCAGGTCTTCATGCCTGAGATATGTGCATTGAAATCAGAGAGAGAGAGAGAGAGAGCTCTGAAGACATTGAGGTAAAGTCCTTGGCCGTCAACCAAAACGCCTAAAGGACAAGTATCTATTTCTCCATACAGATGAATTGCCAGGGGCTCAGTATACAGACAGATGTTGGCAAGCTGCAGTCAAATCAATGAATGCTCTCTCTCACCTAAAACACAGCGATTCTGACATTCCCAGAAGCTCAAATCATTGTAATTGTGGAAATATTAATGGAGGGTGTAACAGCCATGTTTCTTTGTGTACAAGGACATCCTGTCAAGCCAAATGTGAATACACTGTATAGCAGTGCATGTGACAGTGCTGCACCACTCACCTGGTAAATGCAAGGAACTGGAACACCAGCAAGTTCCCCTGTTGAAGGTCGGCCTCCTCTCGCTTGGGATCGAAGAGCACAGGTTCTGTGGTGTCCAAAGCATCTGCCACCTGCCCACTGCTGTCCACGATGTCAGGGAAGCCAGCGGAGAAGAGTTGAGCGAGCGAGCTCCTGGAGCTGACTGAGCTGGAACTGGGGAAGGGGCAAAGTAACGGAAACCTTCAGATTTGCACATCGATCATTTGCCAACTTTAAAGACTCCTAAAAAAATGTGTTCTTGATGCTTTTACAAGCAGCAGGAGGCAGTGTGTTCAGTCTCCGCCGCAGTGGCCTCACTCGGGTGATTTGTGGCTGTAAATGAGGCAGAAAAAATGTTTGGATCCCAGTGCGATGCAGGGCTGTTTTATCATCTCAGACCCAGCTTTGTTTATCTTGGATGAGTTCCATCTTGACACAAGATGCTTATCTTTGTGGAAATATGTCTATTGAGTCGCTTCATCCTGTTAAAGTAAACCTGAATCTCAATATCCGGCTGGACTTAACCAAAACGTGGCGAAACAATGATGAGACAGCATAAGGATGTCGGCAATATCCGTCAAGCGGCGGCACGGTGACAATACTTACAGGGGAGGGGGAGCGAGTGCCAAAGCGCTCCCGCAGGATCTTCCAGCATAATTGGCAGTTATCTCTAATCATAGTGGCCACCTGTTTTTCTGCGACTGTGGTAACATTCATAACTTATAATTTCAACGCTGACACCAAGCACTCTGGGTATGGTAAACACAGTGCACAGATGGCTGGTTAAAGTGCAGGCATAGGAAAATGAGCGATAGTGCTGGGGCTTATCGCAACACTGCCCGTGTCCACTTGGTTAGCGGTTGAACCCCGAAGTTTCACATTTTGTAAAAGAAGGCAGCCATGATCAATCTAATGAAGGTAACAACAATGAAGCAGGGAGCCAGTCCGGTTTTCCTCGGCCGTTGCATCAATTTCATGCTTTCCCCCTCTCTCCCCCCACGGCTCGAAGTTGCATCTTTATTTTGCCTCGGTGGATTAATATTCAAGCCATCGTTTTTATTTCAAAAAGGTGCTCGATGAGATATGCCCAGTAACCGCAATTAAATGTCTTTAGACTCCGTTTGTTCTTCTCAAAGAACTGGGTCATCCCGCACTGAAAACAGTCAAGAGGATGTTTTGGCTCCGAGTGACGAGGCAGAGATGTTTCAGCTCACTGAACTGAACAGCATCATGTCTGGATCCAAACTCTGGGATTGGGAAAACCGTTTGAGCGCCAGCTGCTTATTGACAGACTTTCTGCACTAATACAACGCCTCGTTTCTGAGTTTTTTTCTGCCCATTTGTGTATTTATTTGCAGAGCATACTTTCACATTTGGCGTCCCGACTCAACAGACCTGGCTACATTTCCTGGGACATTATGCTTGTAAATTCTATGGTTTTTTGTTGTTTTTTTTCCTGATCCAGTGAATCACAGTCAAAACCACTGACGTACAGCTTTATCTGATAATGATTTTTTCCACTAACAAACATTTTACCATTACCCAAAGTGACAAAATGATTCCTTTAAATTGGCTCTGAGCTGAATTCGCCTTTTACGAGGAGCCGTGTTACGCTACCAGACAGACACATGTTGCCAATTAGCGAGCCAATCGATAACCTTCTGTACTGGAGATGGCAAGACAGTGAAGTGTTGTGGAAATACAAGACTACACCAATGCTCACACAAGATACCCCAAGTAGATTAAAATACCACACAAAAAGATTATTTAAAGTAACGCAAAAGCATATCCAAAACACTCTTTAAACTTTAAACCACCTATTTTGATTTTATTCCAATTCAGCTAATGGCTCTATAAACTAAATATTAGAAGTGGGTATGGCTGGTGGTTTGAGATGTAACTGGCTTTTTAAATTGCCGTTCATTTTATGATAGACCTCCGATCTGTGTTTTCGTTGGGCTGCTAAGAGCAAACTAGTCCCACTTTTTGGATTTAAGGCCAGTGCAAATGACTAGCATTAACGTGAGTAATGACGATGATTCAAAGGCAAAGTGGAGAGCGAACAAAGAAACGGTCCAAAATTACATGCTTAAGGAAATAATGGTCAAAACGTTTTTATCGAGGCCAGTCTCTGTTACATTCCGAGTAAAGGCAACACAATTAGATAAAGCGTCCGGGTTATATTATGGGGCAATTTTGCAATAAAAGCATCCTACAACATCTTTTTTTTTTTTTACACTTTCTTACGCTACTGATTGCACCTTTAAAGATCTTAGGTATATTTCCCCGGATTTTATCTTGTGCTTATGTTCAAATTGCTCATCGCTCTCTTGAACTGTGACAAAATACATAGAAAAACTATTAGTATTGGAAAAATGAGTTTGTCCTCCTGTAAAAGGGAGTTCAGTGACTCATTCTACACTTGAGGGTGTTTTCTCATTCGGATCCGATAGAAAATTCATTTGCGACTTCATCGGTGTCCCGTCTGCACCAACAGCTGTGCAGGCTTCAGATATAGGTTTAAACTACAGGGGGTGGCTTACTTACATTCAGCATGATTGGGCACCGAAAATGTCAATCAAACATGTACCACACGTCTCTACATTGAAATGTTTTGAGCAGAAATATGCAAATGATCTGACAAGACAAGATTCGCTGGCAGATCATCTCCCACGTCCAACAAAAGAATACTCAGGGTCTAACCATGGCACATTCATCTTCAGAGTGATGACCGGGGCATGGACCGGGGTAAACGGCAGCTCCTGGAGTTGGTCTCCTTCATCCTGAGTCAGACGTGACTCATCTTCACGATTGAGGTCCATCTCCAGGTGGGCAATGTTGCTCACCGGTGAGCAGGCCTGAAACACAATGAAATGCCAATAGTATGAAGAACGGATCAACACACAATCAAATGAATGACAATTAGTTGGATTATTGTATAATAGAAGTGCATCACATTTTATATACATGCTGTTTGTTTCATTTGTTATGACGAATTACTAAAAAGACTGCACAGCCTTCAATCATACAAAATAGCATATAGTCGATTTGTGTCGGTACAAATTGATCACACAAAAGTGTGGCAACATCAAATCAGTACACTGTCATAGGCAGGAAGGAATCCAAAAAACTGACTTTACGAGACACAACCGAAAGCCTGATGCATGGAAATTACATCCACAGTAAAAATGTGTTATGGGGGCTCAGATTAAAGCAACGTGGCAATAACAGTGAAAGCTCGTGGTGGATTTGTCACAACGCATTCTGAAAATTGCTTAATACGCTGACTGCTCCAACCCCACACTCAGAGGAGGAATACATATCTTTAATACACAGCAGCCATATGTCATGAGGGACATAAAAAGCTTAGCCTGGCTCACTTTGTCCTTATGAGCGTCCGCCTTGGTTCTGAAGAACTTTGAGTTACAAGGTACTAAAAAGCCTTTTACATCAATCCGCCGACCTCAGCTTCGTCAGCACTTTTATTTGTGGTCAGTACATCAGCATATGAATCAGATCTCAAAAGCTATGTGAGGTTACTTTTCCTGATTATGATTTATTTTGAATTGGCCACAAGGAACTGATTAGTCTGTAAATGAGCCGGATGACGTGTGAATCGCAGTCACTATGCTAAGCTGTTCTGTTTTTTGGTTAATTTGACATTTGGAGAGAACCACAGGATGTCTGAGGCAGAAGGAGTGACTTCACCACATTAATCACTCACTACAAGTCTCTAGGCTGTTTTGAAAACCAAAAACTAACAGTATGTCTATATGCATCTTAAAATGTGACATCTGTCATTTGGATTTAGTGTTAATTCTTCTGCATAACGTTTCTTCAGTGCTGGTGTTTACTTTTGCTAATCTGTGTTGTTTACATGTGTTTCCTGCCTGCACCTCGAAGGTATGACACGTCTTACTGGGAGGCTCCATAAATACACCCGAGATGAACACAATGCATCACCAAAGAAAGTGGTAGGCTGTGCCAAATGCCAAAGCAATTTTTCAAGCTAAGAGGAGCAGAAAATGCAGGGTAGATTTTAAAGAGATGCATCAGTAGAGATACATAGTGTATCATTTGCAGCCAGAAAAAAAAAAAAGTTTTTTTTTTTTCCATCTAACATTGTATTTGTTGCAAGCAGTCAGCTCTAGTGGCCTGCTTGCACTCAGTTTCACCTGACTTCCAGTACATGCTTTTACATAAAACATGGGCAATAGTAAAAAAAAAAAAAAAAAAGAAGACACATCACAGTAAATGGGACGGAGTATTGTGATGGCATGCGTTTCATCGTGTTTTCCATAAAAAACACGATAAATGGCAATGTGTTTGTCCATCTCTCAGTACTTTGTTTCCCAGGTAATATCACTCATAGTAGGATATCTCATTTTCAGTCAACGATACATAGTGAGGTGCTGAAAATGAATTTTCTGCAAAGCACTCAATCACTTTAATAGTAAAAGATAATATGAATACATTAGATAAGATAAAGCTTAAAAGTCAACAAGATATTGTTTGTGCATGTATTTTGTTTGCAATTTAGTAACCGATTTTATTCCTATTTAATAGTGTAATGCTTCTAAATATTCTAGATTCTGACAAAAATAACACAGTGAATGCCTGTGAATCAGTACAACATCTCTAAATGTTGTGTGGTAAACATTCATACTCCCTTTATTGTCATTGACAGACACACAGCTGGAGGGGTATTAGCACAGAAAATTAGCTAAGCAGTGTTAATGGTGATATTTTTTTTTTCTGTGGTCTTTGTAGATGTGTGCATGGTTGAGTAGGTCTATTAGGGGACATGCATGGCTACAGATTATTGAGCTTTCCATCAAACATACTGTTAATAACCTCAACCAAAGTCAATGCGTGCCGCTACATGTATACATCAACAACGCATGTACGACTCCTACATGCACTCTCCTCCGCTGATCAAATGGTCGACGGTATAATAACCTAAGTAGATGCCCAGGCATGATCTAAAAGCTTTAACACATTTAGAAGCTGTAAAGTAATGGCTTCAAACTGTATGTGACCCTGTTGCCATCAAGCCTTAAGCTGCCTGATGACATATGAGGGACTTTTATAGGCAGGTGTGTTCAGGTTGTGGGGTTAAAAGGACAAATGGAGGCTTGAAAAATCATTTCTCGGATGTAGTGGATGAGCTGGTGGAGTGATTCAATATATGTAAGAACAATGTCATTCAAGCTCACTTTAAATATTAAAAGAGAATGACAAAATGAAGCTCTTTGAACTGAACAAGTAAACTCACTGATTCATCACCAACTGCATTAGGAGCATTTGATTTATCTAATGTGAGTTCATGCCAAATCCACTGCCAGACATACAGCAATTATAAACCAGGGAAGACGTGACACTGTACGACATGCACTTCTGGCCTGTGCTATGTCATACTATGATGTTCTACAGCCAGTTGAGCATAGCAAAGTACACTTTATTATAATATGACACGTGCTCAAGTCCAGGTTGGACCTTTATGTGTGGACATTGCTTTTCTTCCTGAGTGGGCATAAGTTTCCTCACACAGTTCAAAAAATGCATTTAAGGCTAAGGCTGAGTGTACATGACAATTATGGACTGGATGTGTTTTGTTTTACTTTCACGTGCAGATATACAGCTCATACAACTCAAAAATGCCTGAGATGCTAAAATCAATGGCGCTTGCATGTCAGACCACTAGTTAATGCTGTGTTTTTGCAATAAAACCACCCAAGCATGCGTGCCGAGAAGAGTATGCTGTACACTTTCAAGTTTCTTTATAGCTTCCATCTTCATGGGATAAGAGCCACTCAGAATTTGGTGTATGTAAAAAAATGTCTCCACATGTGAGTGAGAGGATGGTGGAGTGAATGTACATCATTTGGGAGAAGCAGGTAAAATTCAAACCGGCATCTCTCTGGTATCTTTCGTAGAAAAAAAAACAACTATTGACTGCACATTACCAGTATTGTGCTTTTCAAAAAACAAACAAAAAAAAGAAGTATGTTTTCCCTGTTTACACAGAGACAAAACTTTACACTATGGAAGCCATTTGTGAAAAGTGCTGCTTTCAGTGACTTCCAAAACTGTTGTTGCACAATCAGTGGAAACAATTTATTTATTGACTTAGATGTGAATGTGAGTGCTTGTGGTTGTCTGTTTCTTTATGTGTTTGTTCTGTGATAAACCTATCCAGGGTGTATCCTGCCTGTAGCTTTAATTAACTGGGATCTGCTTGAGCCCCACAAACTGGATGTAGCTGTATGGAAAATGGATGGATAAATATATGCTATGGTACATGACGGTATAGTATGCATTACTCTCGTATATGCACTATGGTATCTGATAATATATTATATTAGAATAAGGGATACCATTAAGTACTATGGTACAGTTGGGTAGGATGCAACGCCCTTACTAAATTAACTGTCCAGGGTATAAAGGAAGCAGACTATATGGAATTTTCAAAGATACATTCTCTGAACCATCACCGACCACTGCAGTCACAGACAGATATGCAACAGATAATTTGTTCTTTTTTTCCCCCGACAGCAGTATATAAGTGGGTCTTTCAAAAACCAAATTGAATTGTGCCTTTTTTGAGAAATATTGTGTATCTGATTGTATTTTTATCTCCAGTAAGCCTTATCCACATTTCCCGGATTATTCCTGCACGATGATTCATAGCTTAAACTATATGGATTTCAAGCAGGAAATATTAAAGCTACTGGTGTCTGGTAAGAATATGAGCAAAGTCCTTCCTGGCTGTGCTGAGGTGTCAAAGCATGCAGAATGGTGAGGACAGATCTGAAACATTATCTACTATCTAATGTGATAAGAAACTCAATATTGAAAACTAAAAATACAGATATAAACAATTTGTATGACTGTATGCACATAAAATGTACTATCTAAGCAATGGGAAAAATATCTCAGGCTGGACTACAGTTACAATAAGAACTTGAAAATCCACAGTTTGACAGACTTGCGGCTGTCTGGAGTGCAGGGGACTGTCCCAATCAACAGTTCATCATGGGGCTTCAAGCACCACTACAGACCAGACTGCTCCCTTTACATTGAAGCAGTCTGAACATTTGATAAGCGTGAACCGAGGGGAAGGTATTTCAGGCATGGCCAATGAGAGGAGACAGTGGGGATTTATACCCCATCTGGTGTGGGAACACTTTGGGATACCCTAGGAGATGTTGAAGGAAATGGCTTGAAGAAATGCATCCGGGCTGATACACTCAGCTATCACAGCCTCACAGACCCAGACTCACATCAGAAATGTAACCCACTAGTGGCCCCAAATGAAAACTACAATGTTTTCAGTGTTTCTGCCATTTCTGTGTCAACAGATATTGTTTTCAAAACGTTGCTGTCTAAAGGGAACTGTCGTGTAAACCGGGCCTAAGGGACACGGTGTACATCCTGAGTGTCTCCAGTCAAACACACACACACACACACACACACACACACACACACACACACACACACACACACACACACACACACACACACACACACACACACACACACACACACACACACACACACACACACACACACACACACACACACACACACACACACACGCGCGCGCGAACACGCGAACACCTAAAGGGAATTTAGTCACCAGTTACTTTTAACTTAGAGCTATGTATCTTCATCTTTACTTGTGTTTGCATACACATAACAAAAAGATAGGATTGACTCACCAAAAAGAAAATACACTTCCACAGCTAATTATAGTTGAGCTGATTCATGCAGTGAGGAGAACAAACACAAAATGCCAAAAAGAATTTCTCTTTGAAAAGAAAAAAAACTCAGAGATGCACAGAACAGTCGCAACTTTCATAAGAGCTATCACCAAGGTAACGGATTAACCCTGCTTTTCATCCCGTTGCATTGGATTTATTTAAAGACTTTATGGAAAAAACACTTATCTAAAAACTTCATGTTTACAGGTAGAACAAACCCAAATTAAGCTGAAATAGACCTGTAGTTTGTTTCCATAAGCTATGTATTAGATTAGTATTTTTGAACTGTAATGGAGCCACAACTCCAGCAAAAGCATGTGGAATTAAAATAAATAAATAAATCCTCCTCCATTTAAAGGAAACAGTGTGTGGCATCAGTTTCAGCTCATAATTGAAATGCAATGATTTACACGCAGTCAAACACACGCCTGTACTTGTAAAACATCAGCATTTTATAGCCCGCCTTTCCACATCAAAAAGACGTAGTATATATTATATATGAATGCGCAAACTGACTTTGATAAGCAGAGAAACAGGCAGGGTTAAACCTCGGATTATAGAACGATGATTTCTACGCAATTCTGAGAGATGCTGCCACTGTTTCTGATGAGTCCCAAATATATGCATGTTTGTGGGTGAACACGGTCTAATTTAGCAAAGACAAGGCAGCCTGCAAAGGCGAAATGACTCTGCAAGCCAATTTTCTGCAGCAAACACCTACAACTGTGGGGAACAGGTTGCCCCGGCACATTTTCAGGAAATTATTCAGCAGAGATATTGAAATCAGCACAGTATAGCTGACTTCCTCGTTTCTGCTACAGCATATCCCCCGGCTGCAACCACACAACTTTGTTGAGATGCATGAAGCTTTTTAGCAATTAAAGCCTGTCAGATATTTTTCTCAGACATAATTTCCACTCTGCTCATTCAATGAGAAGTGTGTGGATGAATTCAGACAAAGATGTGTAAAGGAATCAATAAAACCTTTTTTTTTTTTCACAAAATTACTGTAGTGGGTAATAGCTAATCAACTCAATTTTAATTGGTTGTGCGCCCTAAGGCCTTAGATTGGACAGAAAAATGCAGACGTGGATCAGAATCCTGGATGGCTCCCAACCTGGGGTTTAGAACCTGAGGTTGGGAGCCATTTTGGGAAGACACCAGAGATCACATGGGTGGTTGAGGCATTGCTCTCTCGAGTTGTCTCTCAAGTGTTTTTTCACAATCCAAGGCCACTTTCACACGACAGCGTTTCAAGTAAAAATGCAATTGTTTTTGTTTTTGTTTTTCCATTTCCGCAACATTTAGAAGAAAATGTCTGTTTACATGGAAACTGCAGAAATGCTGAAAATGATGGAGTTTAGCATGTTGGGCCATGAGTTGAAACTGAAACGTGTTGAAACACGTGCACGCAAAGCCCAACACGCTATAAACATTAACAATGGCGAGTACACAGACATTCGTATGGACAGATGATGAAGTTGGGTTGCTTCTACAGCCATTTTCAAAAAGTTGTGTTTTCAGCGGCCTCAAGCACTGTTATTGTGTGGACGGACACACAACACGCAACAAAGGTTTTCCGTCTTTACTTGTAAAACAGAACTTGTAAACTCCCAGTTGCTGTCAGTTTGAAGACCCCGTTTGAAGACATGTCGGTGAGAGATGGGACATTAATCAGCATTTGGCTTCTCTGTAATGTTTTGGTAAAACAGAGATATGAACAAAGTAGTAATTTTCCAATGAAATCATCTCACGGGGCTCCAAACAAAAGAAGTAAAGAACCACAGTGTTGAAGAACATTTTTCAAACAAAAAATATCCAACAGATATTCCTGTATACAGATCAAATAAATCAAACGTCAAAGAAAGACAATCATGTGCACCAATAAGTGCATCTACAGGTTTTTTTTTGACAGGTTTGGAACACTAACCACTGAAAATCTAATAGTTTTGTCAAACAAAGACAATAGAATGTACATGTTATATTGATTTTGGTAACTTATCTCATGTCAGGTAGAAGTTTTTGGTTTAAAGCCAGACTAATCAATGTTTTTGGCAAAATTATAACACATATTGACCCAATACGTGAATTAAATTGAAATTTGAAGGTAGGTCTTTAACTGCTTTTGAAGGCATAGTTCTTGCACCAAAGCCCATTTTATCATTTGAAAAGAATCATGCGCCTTGACCATCAGATGCCCCCATGCCCACCCTTTAAAAACCAATGAGCTAAAGATTGCACGCCTCCAAAGCAGAACAAACTTGTGCAATCTCTTTTTCAACTCGTCAATAATAGCTATCATAGTTATTAGATCGTTAGGTTGTTGGAAACACAATTTTGTCTGAATTCCCTGCAGTGTTTGTTTTTGGTGAATTTACAGGGTCCGACAGTATGGGACACACAAGCACCTGTTTGTAATCAGCACCGCATGCAGATCATTTTCCTCACAGCAGGGTAACTTATTTTTAATCACTTGGAGATTTTGTAGAATCTCCTGCCAGGCTCAAAGACATCCACAAACCTTTCTCGTGATGGCCTATGAGCTCTCTTTAGATCCGGCCATGTTGACACACTTCAGGAGCAAAGACACCAGCAATATATTAGACACATTCCACCTGTCAGTCCTCAGCCAGGTTCCAGTCGTTTGCAACTAATCTGGCAGTTCTGGTGTCACCTTTATGAATTTGTGGATGAGATAACTGTTATGTTATTTGTCTCCCTTATGATAACCAGGCCTTTTTAATGATCTAAATTGTATTATGGCCCGATAACATCACTGTAATATTCCAAGCAATTTCAGAGAAGATTGAAAGTTTGATAATCTCACAAAGTCAATATTTTTGGGGTGGGATCTGCTCATTATTAGCAGTTCAGTAAAAATATTGAATTAGGTGTCAAAGTGAAGTGCAACCTGGATCAGATGGAAGAAGCCAATTTGAAAAATGTGCATTTTGAATTTTGAAGCAGGATTTAAAGGGGGAGTGAGAAAGTCAATGTCAATGACATCTCAAGGGAGAGAGTTCCACAGGCGAGGGGCAGGAGGGCTGAAGTCTTTAAACCCCATCATAGTCAGCCGGGCAGGAGGTGTGAGGAGGAGGAGGATGAGAAGAGAGGGTGTGTAGAATGAGATCAGAAGAGATACAGAGGTTCTGTGTTATAAAGAGCCTCGAAAGTGAGACGCAAAAATCTTGAAATCAATATGGTATTTAACACTGAGCCTGTGTTGCTGCAGGAGGACAGGGGGCAATGTTTTCTCTGGAAGGGGCTCTGGTAATGATCCATGCAGCTGAATTCTGATACAGAAATGAAGCAGCTAATTGTGAAAATCATTAATGCAGGAGTCAGAACAAAAGCATCTTAAAATATATTGTTCCAGGGGGGTTAAATGTGAGACTGTGCAGGACACGGGACAGTTTAAGAAAATGAAGCAGTCTGTGTGGAAAGATTTGAAAAGCCAAGTAAAAGAATAATGTTTCTTTTGATTATAAAGATGAAAAGGAGCAGTTCCAGCAGCTCCAGCACCTCCAGCAGCACCAAAGACAAAGAGTGAGGTGGGTTGGAGTTCAGTTAAGGGGTTTCGTGTGTGTGCATGCGTGCGTGCGTGCGTGCGTCTCCACCTGTATAAGTTGGGCGGTGAGAGACATAAAGGTGAACGTAATGAACTCTGGAGAATAACTGTCTGCATATCCTCTGAAATGTATGAAGTCTGAGGTACCATGTAGTGTTTTAGTGATATAAGAAATATAAACCTTGTAAATGCATCCACGAGTCTTTCCTCAAACACATACGTGATGTACGAACGGAGGGCTATATATGCGTGTGTGTGTGTGTGTGTGTGTGTGTGTGTGTGTGTGTGTGTGTGTGTGTGTGTGTGTGTGTGTGTGTGTGTGTGTGTGTGTGTGTGTGTGTGTGTGTGTGTGTGTGTGTGTACGGGGGTGGAAATCTTACGACATGTGACAGCTGGTGGGCCGATGCCAACGGGGAAGGATGGAGCAGAGAAGGAAATGACTGTTGCCACGGCAACGCCGAGCTGGAGTGGCTGATGGTCGGGTAGCGTGAAGTAGCTGCCAGCTGAGACAGCGAGAGCTGCAGAGAAACAATGCAAATGACTCGCTGTTATTATTATGATTATGAACAACAGGGCTCAGGAATATACTTCACGCCGGGGAGACACATGTGCTGTCTCAGATGACAACAACAGCCCATTACACTGCTTTGCCGCTCATAAGTCCCTCTCACTCCACCCGTTCCCCCACCCACCATCTTTTAACGTTGTCACCCCACAGCAGGTCGGATCCAATACCGTTTGTCTCCTGCCTCTAAAGACTTGAGAGGAAACAAAACAGAGTGTACCTTACGATTTCAAAGCTTCTGTTGTAGTTTTTTTTTTTTTTTCTTCTTCCCATGGTCGTCTTAAGGATTATGCAGACATGGCATACAGAGATATCAATTACTGCGAGTGCGGGATTTATGAAATGTGATCCAAAGTCGCTGAACAGCATGGCCACTCCATTTCCACTCAAAGCAAATAAGTTTAAGATCAAGAGAAGAGCACCACTGAATTATAATACAGACACAATACACTGTTGATACTCACATTACCTGTATTGATCACTAACAGTAATTTAAGACAGCTTGTATTCAAATATTTAACTCTAATTTCTGTGTATTTTCTCTGTATTTAAATTCCTGTATGGACATCGGCTCACATTAACGTCACTAGAATGTGGAAAGCACTTATCGGGTTTGGGGAGACTCACCGTTATTGTAATCTATTCTTTGTAATCTATTCTTTGGTTGAAAAAAGGAAAGAAATAGTCATGTTTTACCTTAACTTTTCCCTCACAGGCCAAGAAAACTTAACTTGTTCCATTATAAATTCTACCCAGTTGCTATCATTATCAACAGAGCCCATTATTGTTATTGTTCATTAAGTTGTGGCGCTGATAGCACCTGAGTAATATCCCTCTCTTTTTGTTTTTTTCTCTACTGGATACCTCAAAAAAACAGCCTCAAGTGAAAGGGTTAACATCGACCGAAAGCACAGAGAAGTACGAGGAGGAAAGATAAAAGCTAAGAGCAGTTAGTGGGAACTATAACATGACTTTTTAATGGCTTAGTGATGGAATAAGTGCTGTTGAAATGCACGGTATGCTAATGTGATGGCCAGCTTCAACATTTGCAATGCGATCATTGATCTTTCTTCGATTAGTGGTGGCAGCAAAGTAAGTGAAGGAGCTCTGACTGTCTTTTTTTTTTGGTGGGCCACTTACTGCTAATCTAGCTAATAATGGGGGAACACTCAGGCATGCCCATGCTTGACTCGCCACGCATTATACCTCTGGCATATCCATGCCTGCCCCAAGGAATCTCCATCCGCGGACTTGTTCAGATCGATTCATGAGAACGCTTCAATTCACTCAAATGTAGATAAATGCAGTGTAGAAACTGGATCTGACATTTTGATCATCGATAATAATAATTGTTGTAGAGCATTGCAATATTTTATACGGAAAGTTCAACAATTCTACTTCTGAAACTGTAATTGGATGTGGATGCTATCGGTTTTCAAACAGTGCACTACTTTTTTGAGATACTGCTTTACCCACGGCCGGATAAAGTTTCAAAGAGTTGTAGCTTCTGATTAGGAAATGTTCCACTGGCAAGACAAGAAGTTTATTTAGGTCTGTTCTAAGGCTTGGGTGCCTTCAGGGAAATAAGGCACTCTTTGCTGTTGTAGCCCTTTTTTATAAACTAGGCCAGTGGCTATTTACCAAACTTAGCACCAGAGTCCTGATCTACCACAAACAAACTGGAGACGTAGAACACACCGCACTGTGGATAAACTGGTAAGGTCATTGCGAGGTTATGTAAATACATTCATTCATCTTTAATTTGGGTAAATCAGTTATAGCTTTTGCTGTTTGCATGGCCAGTGTTTGTCTGTAATTCCAATGTGTCTTTCCGTCGGTTTTGGCACTCACTGAATCTATGAACATCAAAAACAAACGATTTCTCCGGGGGGAAAATAAAGACACAGTATTGAACCATACTGAGCGATGAAAAGAGGACACTCACTCACTCACTGATCTGTCGGAGACAAACACTCACTGATTTTTGGCAGTGATCAGAAAACCGTGGTGTCGACGGGCTTCTGTCACGCACACGTGACAAGCCGCAGTGTGGATGACAGTGTGCAGACCGCTGATAACTCTGCGAGGTAACCAGCTCAGCCCCGTTCTGCATGCACTGCGTGCGTGCAGGGAGCGGCATAAAATCAAATTAAATCAATTGTTCATAGCATGCTAAAAATTTGTTTATTAAAAGCAGCATGTGCTTGTTTGACTGCTCCGGAAAACACTTGCCAAGGAAATTCGGGTTCCCGAGGTATCAAAATGACACCACGTTCACAAGTTAACCAAAGGTTAAATCTCTTCTTTTATTTTAAAAACACAGAATGACACAAGCTTCATTACCACTGATGTGCTCTTGAAGGGTAAAACAGTGGTGGTACAACTCACTCCTGAGACAAGATCAAAGACGTGCCGAGCAGAACAGTGTTAGGTGTCTCCACCTGGTCGCTGATGGGCTATATCAATTCAGCACAAACACTGCTTAATCAAATGTGCTTATTAGTTTTGAAGCTGTGACTTGGTCGGGATCATTGGCGGTGCAGTGCTGTATTGAGGCAGAAAAAGGCAAAGGCGTGCCAGATCATCGCAGCCTTTAATCAAGGTCTATCAATGGCTCAGTGTTCCACTGTTATTTTCAGGATCCTCAACAAGGCTGATTAATACAGCACATGAGCAGACTCATACAAACTTAAAGACAGTAGGTTTAAGGTACGCAAATGTGTATCTATGCAGAACAACATGTGTTTAAAAGTTATTCTAAGTTGCATTCATCATAGGCGTTATTCTCCCAATAGCCATCTGCTAAGGCTTCCAGGGAGTGCTCAAGATATTATGCTGACATTTATTCACACTTTGAGGTAATTTTCCAGGGTTTTTTTGGGGTGACGTTGTGCAGAACAGAAGTCACGTGAAAGAGAGACTAACTAAGTTGGTAAGCTTATTTGCATATCTGCCCCTCAGATGAGGTGCAAAGATCGTTAGGTCCATGGACTCAATGAACAATATTTTGCATTGGTTACGATGATCTGGAGCACATTTTCTATTGAGGCGTTCAGCTACTGTCAGAAGTCAGACAACTCTCTTTCGAGAAAAACTGGACATAACAAAAATATCGCCTCTTCTGGATATGGAGATTGAGATTAAGATTATTACTGGATGATGCGGAATTCATCCCTTTTTTAGAGAAATGAGCTTGATTCACAAATTTAGATTCTGGGTGTAACGTTTTGGCTTTTTGAGGGGACAATGGCGGCCCTGAGAAAAGCTATGATTGAGAAGGTTGCTGGATTGAATCCCTGGGCTGGTAAGACGTTTGGGTGAAGAAACTCAAAGCAACCATCGTCCACACGCTCATCCAATAACCCCTTACACCTGCCACTCCTCTGAGATTTGTCCTTTGTTAAACGCAGAGGTCAAATCTCACAGTATTCTAGTTTATCAGAATTTCAAGGTGCCACCTCACCACCAACTGCCTGCTCCTCCACTGCTGCGTCCACATTGCTCACTTGCCTGGAGCCTAAACTCTAAAACAAGTTATTTTGGCTGTTGGAGCCGGTCAAAATGTCATCACAACTGAAAATGTCCCAAAATGTCAGGACCAATGGACTGTTGCGAGCCAGTACTTGCACATATTGCAAAACATAATCACATTATACACGCACAAACACATGCATGCACACACACACACACACACACACACACACATAATCTCCCATGGAGTCAACACATCCCGCACACACAAGGTGTGAAAGACATCAGACAGACCCGGCATGAGGAACACACCAAGAGAAGACGTGGAGCGAGGCAATTAGTCGTGGCACTGCTCTGGCTGCCAGTGTTCTGAACTCAGCCTGTTCGCCCGACAGCCAAGCAGATCATCTGTTCACATTCTGGCGTCATGGCTTCTGCATGTGTGTCGTGTGAGTCACTGTGTCTAATTGAAGAATATACTCATGATGCCAGTACAAGACTAATTGTGAACGCTGCTCCGTTTGCAAAATTACAGTTGAGGACACATAAGCTCAGGATGTTTTTGGTTGCTTCTGAGGACAACAGCCAAGTAATTTCAGAATGGTGCGAGAGAAAAAAAAATCATAGATTGTTGATCATATGATTATGAGAACATGCTGTTTACATATTTTACATTTGCCGGCCTCATCACTCAGACTGCTGTTTCAGTTCTCATCGTGCAGATTGAAGTTCAGCCTGATTCGTGTGATCTGACTGATCTTCTTAGCGTCACCTGTTCTGTTTATCTCAGTGTGTCGGATTTGCACCATGCCTATTGTGAAAATTGTTTTGCATTTAAAAGATTTCTTGGTTGTTTTTTTTTTCTTGTTTTTTTCCTTTAATCCCACATGGAGCAGGATCAGACACTAGTAAATCCAACCACCTCATATCAGGCTCATTTGTTAAAGCAGCTTGGATGTGACAGTGAGCCCCAACTATAGGTGTCATTATCAAAACACGTTCACTTTGAACGTTGTAATTATTCATGAAAACAGAAGGTAGAGACATCTTTATTGTGCACAGAACGGAAGTTAGCAATGTTATTACTTCTAATAGGGCAAAAAGGCACATGCCCAAAAAAATAAATAAAAAATGAAATTGTCTCTAAAATTAATTAATAAGAATGAAATAATAATAGTAACATTTAAAGTCAAGCAAAGCGTTTAATATGGTGGTGATTTTTGTCAAGGTAAAATCAAACAGGTGACACTCTTTCTTCTTCATGAGGAAAAACATGCAGTGGAACTGAGCTCTTTCACACATGCATGCCTGATTCTGTTTTTACCAACAAATTGTCATGGTGGACCGCCTGAAGCCCCATTTGCACAGGAATGTTTCAAGAGAAAATAAATTGTTTTTGCATTTTTGTTTCAAAAAACCTTTCCTGTTTACTCTGCAACCTTTTGAAAGTGATGTCCAGTTACACAGAAACAGCAGAAATGCGGAAAACGTTGCATATGGTGGAGCTGCTGTACAGAAAATCAGCACGGCTGTAATATGGACGTAGGTCGCTGTATTTACTGTAGGTTTTACGGTATTCCTTTCAATCCTGTACGCGTCATTTGCACATTTCAATTTTATGTGCAACCAGAGGAACAATACCATCATGTTTTTGTTGCTACGCTAACCAGTCGGCGGTGGCTGTTACTGGCGTCATCGAATACCAACTCTTTTAAAACGGCCATGAAGGGAAGTGATATAGTGAATCATGCATATTCACATTTAGTTAAAATAACTCTAATCAACTTCTTGTGAAGTTTAGTATCATTCCCTGCACCTTTCACAATTCTTTATTGAATGAAATGTCTTATTCAGTATGGTTTAGAATCAAAATTCACTTCATGGGGGACCGACAGGGAAGATGAAAATCAACCAAACAGGTCAGGAATAGTAACATATTATACTGCTGTTAAATTTCTTCAGTGCTCTGTTGTCGGAGTCTTCTCTCAGCACATTTCCCCTGGAGTCTGGGAAGAGGTGCACAAATGTAAATATCAAATTCCCACATCTTTCTGCAAACCGTGTGAGACATCTTGAAGACATGTTTGCCTTTTCCGGAAACAAGTTTAACAAGTTTAGTGCCCCTCACAGCAGAAGACGTGTGTGGCCTGAAAGGATCGACGATTAAGACAAGAGGCTCGTGTAAATTGTGCAGAAACTACTGATAAGAAACAAAGAGAAATTACGAAAATGTCAGTGATGCACAATAAATAGTTAGTACCAAGTAGCAGTGTGAACAACAGGGAGTCTATGTAAGTAAGAGTGATAATTATGTGAGAGGTTGAGGAGATAAAATAAGAGTCACGGCACGCAGAGTAGGGGCGAGACACAAGAAAGACAGTGTCTACCTTCTCTGAAGATTAAGGTGAAGACAGAAAAAAACAAAACATTTTTATACAGCTAATGGGATAACAGAAAAAGAACAGGGCATCTACAGGTTTTAGAAGCTTCAGCATCAGTGCTTTCAAAGCAACATTCTAAAAAGTGGCTTATTCCTAAAAGACTGCTCTCTGGTGCAAAAGGAACACAAATCCATTCGCAATTCAATTGGTGGTTTTAGACCAATTTATCTTTGCCCAATTCCAAGAACGTGAATAGTACAGGCTGATGCACCGTGAGCAGGTTAATCAGATAATACTTGTGTTCAAGTCTTTACAGTGGACTGAAAAAGAAAAGTTGACCATCTTTCATGAGAGCACGTTAAAAGGATCGCTCAAACAATTTGAAGTGAGGATGTATGAGGTGCAAAAGGTGCAAAACCTAAGCACACGCAGGATGGAAACCATGCACTCCTAAGAGTATCAGCAAAAATTAAATCTACTCTGGCCATCTTGAAGAAAGCCCACAAAGTTAGATGATATTACATCCAATCAGATTTCTATTTCTGTGGAAAACTCTGAGTTTACACCACATTTGTTTTACAATTTAAGTTAATTTATGTGATTAAACACACCAGATCCCAGTTGGATGGATTAGTTGGTTGGTTAGTTTGGGGTTTTCTGTGTTGTGAAAATTGTCCTATGATGAATTCAAACTTTAAATTGTTACGACCATAGAACAGAAGGCACCGTGGACAGGTGAAAATGGAAAACCTTTTATTGCAATTTTAATGCCCGTTAACAGTGCTTAAAGATGCCCAGAGGCATGAACAGTCAAGTTTATGAAAAGAGCTCCCAAGGTGGAACTTTTGGAAAATGTTCTGATTCTGTCTCTGTGAAAACGGGGGGGAAACGCAACTTTTTGAAAATGCTTCGACTTCGTGTAGATGGCGGAAAATCCAACTTTCCTGCCGTGCTGCTACCGCGCATGCGCACCACGGCCATAGTAAATAGTTCCTCTACACACGCACCATCGATCAACAATAACAACAATGACGGCGTCCAGAGTGGAATGACTCCCAGTCCATATTTTCCTTGGACTTGGTACTTTTACAGATGAGACTCACCTGCCATTGTTAGTTTTGAGTTTAGAGCATATTCTCTGTGTGCGTTCACATGTGGGTGGTTTCATTGTAAAAACAACCAACAGCACCAACTCCTGGCTTACTACATCACATTCAGCATTTCTGCTGTATCGGAGTATACAGACATTGTTTTCAAAATATTGTAAATGGAAACTTTGAGAATATGAAAGCGCAAAAAATATGTGTTTTCATCTGAAATGCTTTTGTGTAAATGGGACCTAATGAAGCATTTTTATTTTTTTTTATGTAGAGGTGACCTAATTAACCTTATAGATCTGATATGTTGTCAGTGGAGCCCTGGTCAGCACTCTCGCTGCACTGTGAGTACTTTGAGGCCAGCCCTAGGGCCTTTTGCTGAGGGTGTTTGAATGCGACTGATGGATGGGTGGATGGATGGATGTATGGATGGATGGATGTTGTACCTGCTCTAATCTGAATAGAAGTTGGATTTATGTACACCATTGCATTTTGATTTTCACATTACCAATATTTTTAGATTGGTTATTGAATTCAAACTTGAAGGAAGCTTGTAACCAAATTAAAAAAACAAAACAAAAGAAATGATTAGAATCATAATTTTTTATTATCATGATTTCTTCTTTGAGCTTATACAACATGGCATTTGTGATTTGCTTCAGGGGTATAAGAGTTTCATCCGACAATATAATTAATGCTCTTATGGCATGTTAAAAAAATTTATGCAGATGACATAAGCATTCGTTTGTGCCAAAGAGCACTTTTCCTGGCTGTTTTTCTGTGGGTACTCGACAGTGTCAAAGTAACCAATGTCAAAAAACGACTTCATTGACACTTTCCACAAAAAATTTCACATAATTTCACATGTTACTCTTTATCTTTAGGGTGTCAAATGAGATCGAAGCCTTGATATGCAATTATATAGTTTCTGTTCATATTTTCACCGCTTGCTTCAAAGGTCTGACACTTATATAACTGTGGAAAAAATTATGTTTAATGACATTTACGGCTATTGTTCCTTGATATCGCATACATTTTAAAACATTAATGTGTAGGATGATTGCTTGAAAAATTAATGATGAATTAAAAGCAGCTTTCCTCCAGTAATCACAAAAGTTGTGGCGGTCATACTGTAACCTCCAAGGTGCGATTAGCATACCGCAGTTATATTGAAATGCATCTGAATTTACACTTTGGGTTACTGTACATAAAGGCAGGTTCTGGTGTCAGACAAACTG
This sequence comes from Lipophrys pholis, assembly GCF_963383615.2. Lineage (NCBI taxonomy): Eukaryota > Metazoa > Chordata > Actinopteri > Blenniiformes > Blenniidae > Lipophrys > Lipophrys pholis. The sequence goes on along the minus strand of NC_137630.1, from coordinate 13,160,965 downwards.
AAATATTGAGTAATTAGCTTCAAAGCATGAAAGTGTTCTTGAATAACACAATAAGGCCTGCATGTCAGCTGATTCTAACACATAAATACACGTTTGATAACCAGAATCTTGTCAAGATGTGCACAAAGTTCAGAAAAGCTGAATATTTTCTTCATTTGACACAAGCATGAGACACCAACTGCTCTCTATGAAGCCGGGCCGCTTAAATTAGGTCTGCTTGAGCTGGTGCCAACAGCCAAACAAGCCCTCTGCCAGCAACTAACTGAAACATGGCCTCACCTTCGGCCCACAGACTACCGGACCACCTGGGTCAACAGAACACGAGCGCGACCCCGAAACACGATCGCAGCCCGATGAGAGGAATCATCACCAACAGAGGCAAACAAATTCAGCTGCTCCTCCAAATGTTAGCTATAAATACCGCAGGATCTTTAGCATTCTGCACGGAGGCAAACCAAAGAGTGTCAGGGATCAATAATTTATGCAAACAGGAGAAAGTTGTCAGATCCAACAATGTCTACAGACTGAGCTGGAGCACACAGCTTGTTTACAGAGCCATTTCAGACAAAGACGCCATTGATTAATCAGCACTTGACAGCCATGTGGAGGAGGAAAGGAATTTCTTTTTTGTTTTTTGCTGAACGGGAAAAATCATCGCAGGACTGGACAAGAGTATTTTTATATCTGTATCTTTGAAAGGGTGAAAGGAGAAAGAGACGGGCAGACAGGGACTGTTTCTGTGAATTTTGCAGGAGCTCGAGTCGTGATGGGTTGTGGGGTGACTGCCAACAGCAGTGGCATGTCTTCACACGGTGTTTTCCATTTCTTTCTGTAGAAGCTTGGATGGCTATCAGATAGATATCTATGCTCTCTACGCTGAGCAGCCCGGGCACTAATGACTGCAGCTTCACACCATTATCTGCCCAAAGATATGTGAGGACTGTGCAGCACGTTTACTTCCCCTGGAACCAGCAGAACAAACGGCAACCTTACACCTTCGATATGGCGAACATGTCAGCAAACTATGGTATCCAATAAAAGCGTGTATATACGGCATGACATCTGAACGGCCTTTGAATGCAATTCTAGTATTGTCATCTTTGTTTTGGGCTCCACCAACTCCACAGCTCTTTAGCTCCAGTATATTTAAAGTTTTTCATTCATTAGATCATAACGTTCAATGTTTCATTATTTATTACCAATTGAAAACACCCCATCTATCGTTTACATCACTCATCCAGTTCAGTGTCACGGGGGAGTTGGAGCCGATTCCAGCTGACTACGAGTGAAGTCCAGTTAAACCCTGGACAGGTCACAATTCAAAACAATGAGCCTCAATTTAAACAGACAGTATGCAGTTTTATCTCGACCATCCTTGATGTTGTTGTCACCGTGGACCCATCAAAAAAAACAGAGTTGATTGTTTTTCTTTGTTTTTGTTTGAGACAATCCTTAATATAAAACATACAGATTTTCATGAATAGAATGACTCTCGAAACGCAATCACTTATGGATGCTAATAAGAAGCTCACAATAAAATATACCAGAGTAACACGACTTTAATGACTGAGATTTCTACTCATTTGATGTCAGACAGTCAGAACTTCTACAGGTGATCTCACAAGTATTTAATTGCTAAATCTACAAGTTCAGATATGTTAGTGACCAAAAGCTCAAGTACAAACATGGCAAGGCTATAAACTAAATCAAATTGATCTGTGTTCATCTGATGACCACGGAGAAGCCACTTATTATTCACTTCTTGGTTAAGAGGTGTCAGAGTTTAAATAAAATTTTAATAATGAGAACACCATCATCATGTATTTCATGTCATAGAAAAAACAATAGACTCAAATTCAAGGTTTTAAATAATAATATTTTCTGAAGAAAACAAAAGTGCTAAACTGTATATATATATATATATATATATATATATATATATATATATATATATATATATATATATATATCATGTATTCGTGAGTAATCAAGATGTGGGGGGGGAAAAAGATCCCAAACCAAAACCTTGGAAAATGTGGGAGTTTACAGAAGTAGATATGACGTTGATTGACGTGATAGCATTTTGGTGTTGCATAAATTCATTTTAACAGCATTTAACATGTGAAGGTATGACACGCTTGAATAACACTGGCCTCTCAGGACCATTGTTTTCTGTGTTGTCTGACATGGATGACGACAACACCGTCGGTCGTTACTCAGCAAATCGTCTGACTTTGCCTGTTGGCTGCTGTCGCTGGACCACTCACTTCACAAGCCCCATCAGCGAGCGGCACTGACGAGCAGCAATTTCTCCGTTTCTGAGTAACTTATGTTAGATGAAGTCAATAAAAACCAAGTGCAAAGACGGATGCTGTCTTTAGCTGTGTGTTTTTGTTCTTAATAAGGGCAGTTCAGCTATCACGGAAAAAGGTTAAGTGCAGGAGTTTATTATGAAATAAAGGTTATGTAGAAGCACACTTGTGTTATCTGGATTGCGGTTTATTGCTCACTCTTTGAGAGTCATTTTGTTTGACATCACATAATGAAAATGAATTGTGACCTTTACTAAAATTAGGAATTGCTTTGGATTTGAACAATGTCAGAAACATAAAAATTCTCTACAAACTCGTCATAACATGCATTTATATATAACTTATATATAAAGTTCACATGTTAAAAATATATCCACTTGGTTGAAAGCATTTATTAAGCAAAAGCAGGCCTAATTAAACAGCACCTTGCTGCATTTTATAGCTCCAAATTTAATTCATACTACACCAATTAATGCTGGTGGTCTTTTCACTTTCAGTAACGACTATACTGATAAATTTGTACAGTCGTGGTCAAAGCCTTCCAAACTCCCCCTCAAAGGAAAAATAAAGAACTTATTTAATTGCCAATGTTTTTCTCTCTCATGATAAATGCTTCTCCTCTGGCACAAGGTTAATTGAGCCTTTTGGGAAAATCCAGTTGAACTTTAACCCTTAAATATAGAAGACAAGACATGAGCATCTTTTGCAATGGAGCGACAGAGAGATGTGAAACAGGTTCAAGAAAATACATATCTAATATATATGTATATATATATTCTCTTTTTATGAGAGTTTGGTCGAGTAGAAGCTCATAAAAGCCTTATGGTAGTGGATAGTCGTGAGGTATATGCAGTCGAACGCAACCTTTTTTAATGTCATCCCCTAAGAGGAGCCCAGTATGATCACTGGCATCACCTTTCAGCCCCGGGGAACTGCCCACTCATAGGTTTCCACCGCCCTCCATGCTTAATCAAAATGAGGGTCGATTTGTGGAGTTCAGGGGTGTAGCACTCCCACGACTCCAAGTTCCTGCTGGTGCTATTCAACATGAGTCGACAATACCAACCACTCTTTTTTTTTTTTTTTTTGGCCTAGGGAGGTAATACTGAAACTGAGCTGATCTCTCTCCTCCTCCGCTCTGTGTGTGTGTGTGTGTGTGTGTGTGTGTGTGTGTGTGTGTGTGTGTGTGTGTGTGTGTGTGTGTGTGTGTGTGTGTGTGTCTGGCCTCATCCAAAGAGAGCACCATCTATCACAGCTCCCAGTCTCTACTGGCACTTCCACTCAGGCTGAAGGATGATAGTTACGCCCTGTAGCTTAGCACAGCTGCTACAAACAGACACACAATGTACACACACACACACACACACACACACACACACACACACACACACACACACACACACAAACTGCTAGTATGTATTACGTACGGCAGATGCTGAGATTTGAGGAAGAACTGTATATGAGTCATTGTCACCCACATGCATGAGATATCATGGATGGATGAGTGCGGTGCAGTTAGATACGTGTCGGGTTCGTGTGGGATTGATCAGCAGATATCAGTTTCCTTTAGGGAGCCGCAAAACATCAGCTGATGCTAATGTGACATTTAATCTGATTGGAAGCAACTAAGCATGATTATTAATATCATCAGAGTTAACGCTGCTCTCCTGGTTTCAGTGGCGATTTAAGTGTTTCATGACTGATTTGAAGACACCATGTTGCAGTTCACCCGTGATAACAATGTCAAACGGACACACTTTGATTGATGCAAACCTTTTCAGCAAAACAATATCTTGTAATCTCGAGAAAGAATAAATGCTAAAATAGTTATACCTCTGAATGACTCTGCTGTTGACATATCTGTGGCAGATAAGGCCATTTCCTGACTATTTTCTAATTTATAGGCTTGACCTGCAATCTCTGTCGGCAAAGCAGACACAGTAAAAGTCTGGGTTAGCCGAGATTTATGAACCTCGTTTACAGTGCTTTAAAGGGGAGGGAAGGCTGCACCCAGATACATGTGGCTGTTGGAACGCTGGAAAAAGTTGAGGTCAGCTCAAAACTACAGTTCACACATAACTATTTTCCAGCAAGCACAAACAAGAACCACCAAGCATTCCTTCTACCTGCTCACATAATCAAAAGAACACAAACACTCAGAACATGTGTATTTTGTAGATTATTTCTTTGTTATAAGAATGCTTCATGCAAATAAATCTTATGTATGATGATTACTTGCCTTGCAAATAGTCTTCTCTTCAAAATAAAGTTTGGCAAATGCACAAATGTACCCAGGAAATAAATTGGCTACCAAACATTTTTTTTTTACCAATACTACCATCAATACTTTTTCTTGTGGAACTTCTTTTTTTTAAATAAAAATGTTTTTAATCTATGTGGCTAAAATGGCTGTTTGTATGCTAGACCTTAAAGGAAACAGATATAGGAGGAGCAGAGTTGTGAGAATGCACCTGCAGTTTCAAAAGAAAATAAACTAAAGTAAGATGAACTGCTTGTGTGGACTCGCAATTTGGAAGAAAAGGGTGAGCTGCAGAAAACAACCTTATTTTCAAAGAGAAGCCGGTAAAATTCAATAGGTGACACGGTGTCTTACCCCGGGGCCCTGAGGAGACTCTGGAGCAGAGGAAGGCACAGTGTGTTTTGGACCTGAGAAACACAAAGAAGGCAAAGATAGTTAAAGAAAGGTTGGCTTTTTGAGTGCGAACGCGCAAAGTAGTCCCATTTTCTGTCAAATTGTTGCGTAAGTCCTCATTTGAATGTCATCTAGTTAGGTGCAGACAACTCTGTTTCACGATTTAACAAGCTCAATTAACAACATTGTAATAACTGCTGCATGCTCCGTGCACCTGGCAGCACAGTTAATTTTATAGTTTGGTTAGACATTTTATGGAAAATTAGTTTGAGTGTGAGAGAGAGAAGAAGTTGACTGTAAAATGTCATCCTTTGTAATTGCTTTCCCCTTGATTGGATTCACAGTGAGCTGGCATCTCGTGGTATAAAAACATATTGAAACAATGTGAAGCGGATAAACGTCATCGAGCAGCTATTTACCAACAAATCCATCCTATTTGGCACCGATCAGGAGGCAGGGTTGGGTGTAGATATCTCGCAGCGTTTAAAGACGAACAATGCTTCCTGAAATTCTTTTTTTGGGGTTGGTCGCCATGGTAATGCTGAAATGAAAGGCTTTCCGGCATCTCTTTGTCCTCCTCTCCCACTCGTTCTCGCTCTCCGTGCTGGGCTTGACTGGCCTTTTGGAAATTGCCACAGTTGCCTGGGGTGTCCTACTGTAGCTCCCATCTGTTCAGTCTACATGCACACAGAGTGGACATGGTGCGGGACTGGCTGGTTCTCTGTCACAAATGTACCCTGGCGTTCACCCCCTCCCTCTGGTAGCCATTTTAGTTCTGGAGCTTCTGGTTTTCTCGCTGGCTATACTTCTCAACCCCACAGAGAACGAGGGGCATGCCATTAGCTGGGCTGAAGCAAATTCGGATGCTCATTCATGATCTATACGAGTCCCTCTTGACAGCTGTTTGAACTATTTGTATGTGTAAAAGGTGGACGCAGGCACCTAATGAGCATAAGACAAGAGGGACTAATGAAGAACACGTTTCAGTATGTAAAGACGAGACATTAAAATTCAATATGGAGCATCTCTGTCAAAACAGCAGAAATCTTCTTCGCTTCCACTCGGCTTATCATTAGAGGCCGAGAGTGATGTGCGTTCACGACAAGGGATTGTGGAGCTAAATTATAGATTAATGATAATGCACAGAGAATTTCCAACCCTCTCACTGGAAGTCACGCTGAAGCCCATCATGAATAAGTTAAAGGCTCATTTTTTTTCAGATTGGCAGAGTGTACTGCTCCTTTTTTTTAACAAGTGGTTGCCCGTAACAAATATATATATATATATATATATATATATATATATATATATATATATATATATATATATATATATATATATATATATATATATATATATATATATATATATATATATATATATAATAATAATAAAAACGCTGCTTTGCTTTTACCACATGCATCAAAGAGAGGAAATACATATCGCAGACTGGTCGTGAATATTGCATATCATCTACTGAACCAGGAGTGTTAAACATAAGGCCCGTGGGTGAAAGCCGGCTTGCACAAGGCTCCAATCTAGCCCGCCAAATCACAAAGCGAATGGTAAAAATTCCAGAGAAAATCTACATTTTTGAACAAATTTGTTAACAGTGAGACTGAAGCCATGAAGGCTAGCTCCCTTGTTGATAGAAAACTTATCATTACCCTCAAAGCCATGTTGTCAGGGTGAGTTCACAAAAACATCCATAATTAAAGTTAGAGAAATTTTGACATTCCACCGCATTTTACACCAGAAGGTTTCAACATTGGCTTTATGTTCAGGTTGTAGTAATTTTTGGTCATAATTGTTTGGTTTTGTGAAAATATAGATATTTTCATGACGTATAATCTGCACCACAACAAAGAAAAAAACCTTTAAAGTTTAAAGGAAGTCATCGTTTGGTATTCTCACATATCCAGTCTCCCTTAAATCGTCTTTAAATAATTAATTCAAAATTTTTGGGGGGAAAAAAGTCAATTACAGAGCTCGTTCTGACCCTTTTTCATAACACAACTTCCTCTTGCGAGAGCACAGGAAACATTTTGATGGGTACTGATGTTAGGCATGCATTGATTGGCCACGGGAACTGTCAGTCATGGCGATAGCATAGCAATAGCATAGCAATAGCATAGCAATAGCATAGCAGCTCACAAGAAAAGGAAAAAGAAACAACGACTGCAGAGCAACACACTCCGCAGATTCAAAATGAAATACAGAGATCATTTGTAAATCACTCGGGTTTCAAAGTTTCTACTCGTCCCTAAGCTATGCACAATGGAAAACATTCCCCTTTTGGCATGTATTTGCAATCAAGTTTAATTCGAGAGAAGTCAAGGAAGATTGGAGCAGCTGAGAGTGAAGATAGAGATTCATGATGTCATTTAATTCTGAACACTCATCCCAATCATTAATGCTTCTCCGGAGGACATTTGAACACTGATTAAATGTCATTAATAGTTGTTGCCATAATCCTTCTCTGCACTCACAGGAGTTAAACCTTGACCAATGGTATTCTTCCTTCTAAAGATACTGAATTATTCGGGAGGTGAAATCATCAAGTGTACAGCTGGGGTCCACTTGAGTTCTCTCTGCTGTCATTGGGATTGAGTGGCTGTATGTGGTGTTTACTACACTTTTAATCAACGCACCGAAAAGACACAGAGCAAATCAGCCGCTTGGGTTTGGATAAGAGATTCAGACGGTGGCACATCATTTATCTTTGGCTGCGTGCAGGATGCAGAATATTTAATGGGAACTTTGTAGCAGTGGGAGGCCTCAAAAGCTTGGGGTTCAGCAGTTATTTCTGGAAGGATGTTGTGGAACAGTCATGCCTAATTGGGACCGGCAGAATAAAAAAGCTTTTGCTGTAGAAATTCAGAAGCATTCACTGATAACCCCCTTCAAATCCAATAAAAAAAGAAGGGGGGGGGGGAAACAAAACAGGAATATGATGTAGGTTTCATATTCATAATGACTGCTCTTATAGAAAGCAAAGAAAAGTCAGTATGCGTGGAGACACAAGTGGCTGCTGAGTGAGACGACTAAACAAACAGGCTGAAGCTGTTCCACTACAATAATCTCACTAATAAGGAAAAGAGTATGACACTGCTTCTGCGTGTCATGAAGTTGACGTCAAGAAATCTGATGAATTTTCTGCACAGAAACACTAATCCTGTGTCGCCAGATTGCTATCGCATCAAGTTTCTGGAGGTCAGGAAAGATTTGAAAACAAAGGCTGCTGATGAAAGGAGTGAAACACAGCAGGCTGTCACACTTGGATGTAGAGGCTGTGCTTTCAGACCGATGAAAACACATAAATTCGCACTTGGGTGAGCTTGTCTCACAAAGCAATTTTGACCACACGCTCTACAAAGTTCTTGGAGATTATTTATGCAAGATTCGAAAAGCAGTAAGCAGTGATTCCCCCCCCACCCCCACACACACACACACACATATCAAAAGAAGGAAGAATCAAACACAAACACACTTAACTGTACTTTTAACTCAAGCCCAACACTCACTGCAGGCCGCTGCTGGATAACAAAACCTCTGATTAGAATGTAAATTGCACAACGACTGATTGGAAAACAATTAGCCATGGATTACCATCAGGGGACTGTACTGCAAATATTGTTTTCAACCGGGGATTTGCAGTTCTCAGAAGTAACTGTGGGGGGTGTGCAGAGTGTAATTTTGGCACTCACCGTAAACAGAAAAAACGGTGCTACCCAATGTAGCAAACTCAGCAGTAAGATTGAATTAAGTGCTGATTGGAGAACAAGACGTATATAGAAAGGAACTGAGTGAGTATTTACATCAGGCAAAATTGACAAGAAGTCAGAAATCATTATCCATATTACTTCGCAACAATATGAAGGGCTCTAAAGACACCTTTTCCTTCTTTTCATACTGCTTTCAAGTTACCATGAACCATGGATATTTGAGGCATTTTCAGAGTTGCCCAATAGAAGCCCGTCCCCTTTTAGGTCCAAATCCTGAGGATAAACTTGGGGCAGCTTTGAGGACCCGGAGTTTTGTTTTCAAGACAGCGGTGTATAGTAAGCTATGTTGTCATAAACAAGGATTTAAAGTAATTTCACAGCACAACTTTTTGGACTGTTTCAGCGATTTGTAGATACAGCAGCTCTGCTACAACTTCACACTGGAATTTCACACTGTAATGAAATTACAGTGTGAAATTAATTCATCAAGTTATACGTCAGATTTTATATATATATATAATTCCTTCTTGATTGAAATGGTGTGACATGTCTGACAGATTCCGTTAAAAAAAAAACATGCCCCCGTCAGGAATCTATTGACAAGATCTTTAAGTTGGTGGAGCTTCCAGAGTTGAGGAAGATGCTCTAAAGCAAGATTGGGAAACTAATTTCCCCAAAGGGCCACATGAAACATTGGCACTACTATTACAGGCTGACACATAACTTGACTTGTATGTTGCTCAATAACAATTATCCAATGATAAAAAGCAGTTTTATGCACATGTTTTATGAGCTACCATTGAGCTACCGTTGTTCTGTGTCAGAGCCCCAGTCATTGTCTGGATATCACTATTATATTCACCGAAGTTTCAAGTTTAGTAAATAAGTTAATAAAACCTATATTTTCTCATTAACCATTCCACCCCCCAACCGGCCCCCCCCCCCCCCCACTGTGAAATTCCAATTTTGTGAGGTTACGATTGTTAGAATATTGCAATAATGGCCAATAAGGTGAAAAACGCGATCATTTTAGATGTAATAAAGCCAGTAATAACAGTCAATTGACTTTGTTCAGCATTTCCCAGTGACACCCTGAACAATGAGCTCCAACTCCAGTGAAAGATCGGCCTGACGCATGGACTGCAGGCTGTCAATGCATCCCCATGTTTCATATTTATCCAGAAAACAGATACCATTTCATTATGAAAGAGCAAGAGGAGTCAGGGTTTTGCTTTTAGACACAACAAGAGAATCTTTCAGCGTTGAAAACGTGCAACTTACTCCCCGCTCTGATTCATCCACTTAATTCAGCAAATAACAAAAACCTGCAACAAGTGACAGATAACATACTTACTGCATCAATATTGCATGCAATAAAATACCTAAATACTATTTATAGTTGCCATATATCGAGCTGCTGTCCTATAGAACCCATCTTGTCAATGTGTCCAGATATTCTGTGTGCGTGTAAACATCACAAAGTAAGAGAATATTCATTTCTGAAAGCCCACATTAGGGAGAAGAAAAGTATTTGAAATTTTGGAAGCGTGATGTTCAAGAATATTGGAGTCAAACTTCTTCTATAGCACAAGGACACAAAGTAGGCCCTGTTCAAGATCAAGGAGTCCTGATGGACAGCGAAAGTCTTCTCCAAGCACTTTTAGTTTATCCCCTTCCTCCCCTCAGACTGCAATCATGGAGCGTGCTAATCATGCAGAGAGCAGGTGGTGCCACTGAGATAAAACTGAGGAGGCGGGGGCTCCGTTGTAGGTAGAGCATGGGCTAGTTTGATGCTCGACACTTAGAACTTTTGCCTGATTATAACTGGGTGCTGCTGTACACTTGAGAGGACCCCACAAAAAGCAGAAAGAGACCACAGATATTCAGGTCCAAAAAGCAAATCCTCTCTCCGTCTTTTCAAAGATGTGAGTAACTAAAGGTCTCTCACCGCTTTTATGGCCGAAAACTCTTCATATGAAGCTGCTCGTGTACTTTAAGTTATAAATATGTAATTAAAATGCAATTAGGGCAGTCGTGGCAATTTTTACCCCGCGAAGGTGTTGCAGGTGATCTTCTCTGACGTGGTACTTCTTCCTGCTTTGTCCTCAGAGATGCCTTCGGGCTGGATGCCTTCACCTCTACGCTGGATGTCAGCCAAAAGGACATCGTATCCTCCTCTCCCGAGAGCTCCTGGAGAAGTGTCAGATGTTTTAAGAGCACAACAAAACAGCTGCAGAATAAATAGCTCACATACTGTCAGGAAGGTGCATGGCTGGGGTGAGAGAGACATAAAAGAAGCAAAGACTGATGACAGTGTGTCGTTATGTTCAGGACTCAGACATGCGATAATTCACAGTCAGTGTGAAAAGTTAAGACATGACAAAACCGTGAGCAGATGATGGGACACAGAATCAAGAGAAGCAGCGTCATAAATAATGGGCAAGTTTTTTTTTTGTCTCAAGGGAAGCGTCTCTGTCAGCACTGTGAAGCGGCACCTTGTATGAGCCCCTCTCAGCACGGCTCTGTTTAACTCTCTCCATCTGTGTAACAGCGGTACCTGAGCAGAACCCGGAGCGGAGGCCGGTGCCGGGCTCGGAGATTTGGCAGGCATCTCGGTGCTGTAGACCATGACCGCATGAGGGTTTGGCTGTGCACCTCCTCGCAGAACGAGCTGTATCTCTCCCTGCCTCCAGTCAGCCGGCTCTTGCAAGGGGCACCAAATCCCCCAACGGAGGCACTGCAGGAAGGCGGCTCGGGATGTGGAGGTAGCAGACAGCTGAGAGACGGAAACAGATCAGAGAACAGGTAATTCAGACACTCATAGTATGTTTTCAGATTTGAGAAAGAGCCTTCAACAAAAGCGTTACAATTGCAATGATTAAAATCCTTTATTCGATAAAGAGAAAGTTCTTTGTTTTCAGTTTTTATATTCTTGCCTTGCAACTTTGTTTTAATGCGCCCATAACATTTTCGTTTTGTTTTGTTTTTCTGTCAAGACAATCAATTTTTTATTAGCTTGTGGAAATAAAACTCTTAATCTAATGACTTTCCAAAAAGAAAAAGATTATGTTTTTTTTATTTTTCATGTTACAATAATATTACAAGATCAACCGTACTGCTGCATAGTAGTTGCAGTGGTTTGCGCTCTTGTCTCACTGCAAAAAATATATATGTTTGATTCTGGGTTCGAGGGGCCTTTCTGTGTGCACTCTAAATATTAGACCCGTTGGCGTGTTGGTTTTCCCTCGCAGAGTCCAAAGACGAGGTGAATTGGTGACTTGGTATCAGTAAATGATGTTGAATAAAATGTGTTTGGATGTTTGTGTCTGTGCTGACCCTGCGACAGAAGCAACAAGAATGTGTACTATTAATATCTGACAGCAGATGAAGTGTTACACTGGAGTAATCACAGTGTTTAACAGTGATCAGACCATAATTTCATCCACCTAATAAAGCAGAGAATTAACTTTTATATATAATACATCCGTCAATATGCCTACTCTGGATTTTCTTGCCCACATTGTAAAACTCAATTGCAAAAGCCTTTTATTTAAAAAAGTAAATAAATAAAAAATAGTATTATATTCATCTACATGAGTGCCCTCTCATATTCCATCTCACAATTGACCATTTGCTCGGTACGAGATGGCACGTGCGTTCTGGAAGCCGCTCGGCTCTGTTTGAACATGATTTACTGTCCGTACCACTGCACCTCCACTCCGGGCGTCCAGGAAAAGTAAAAAAGTCTTTTGCTTTAAATCATCTACTGAGGGACTCTGGAGTTTTGCAGAATCGATTAATAAGCTGGTCAGCCCCGGACCATTGTAATCAATCATACATAGGACAGCGCCAAACACACAAGGAGCCTCAGAAGCCGCACTGCTTCAACGGAGGAAGAGGCTGAATGCTTCCAACTGCTGTGGGCAGTTTATTTTTATATGTAATACCATAATCTTTTACTGTGGATCATCCCTTATATAAGTATTGTCTTTATTCTAAATGTCATGCACTGACATTAGATGGTATTATAAAAACGAGGAACTGCACACAATTATCTTCAAGCAAATTGTGCCGATTTATGCCAAATGATCTTTTAACCCATATAAACTGCACTTAGAGGAGAAAAAGAAATACCTCTCTAATATTTTGTGTTTTATTCTGCTTTTGCAAAGTCTTTTTCAAGTCAAATGCTAAAAGAAAGTCAGTAATGCACTTTATTGTCTGGCCAGGAAGAAGAAGTCAGCACCGCTGCCAGCCAAAGCAGAAGAGCCTGTTTTCCGCCAAACTCTGCCAGACTTGCAACTCCAAACTGTGTTACAGCTGTCACTGTCCACAGAACCAGCTGTTACTTCACTGGCTGAAAAGACAGCCGCCAGAGGAGAATGTCTTCACCAACAGAATCAAGAGCTTCGGTGGAAAACAGATTTCATTTCCCTTCACGAGGAGCGTTCTCGATTGATTTATTAATTCCATTTCCTCCTGTCCACCAAAAGGCTGTATTCCCACAGAACGAGGACAGGTCGCAGTGCTGAAGTGGGGGGTTTTGTAGAAGCACTGCCCCAGGGAGGAAAACTGGAGTGCGTGGATTGCATCATATGAGAGAAAGCAACACTGGGGGAAAACAAGAAAAACCTTTGAAAAGAGTCTGAACAAAGTCTGGAAAAAAGAGCTTGATCATCTATGACCAAAAACCAAAACCATTCACAACACTAACTGTAAAAAAAAACAACAAACAAACAAACTAAATGGAATTGGTGGACAGCTGGAAAAAAGGCCAATTCCATTTAATTCCAAAGGCCATCGAAGAACAAAGGGTTCACATTCTCCTCGATAAACAATATGTCTATCCAGTAATCATCCAACCCCAAGTGCTTATACGTACTTCAGGCCATACATGTAAGTGACAAACAGAAAAAACGAAATAAAACAAAAAAAAAACTTTCTTGCCAAAGTTTCCAGGAGATAAAGATAGTGAACACAGATTACACAGCAGTATGTACACCCTCCCAAAGATGTTCTTCATGGATCATTGAAAGAAATAACAAAACAAAACCTCATGAAAGTGTGGCTCAGACAGATAGTTCTCACAGTGAGAATATGCTGATTCACATTTGACCTTGAGGACTTTTTTTGGGGAGTTTGCAAGTTCTTACTGTGTGCGTCAGGGATTTTTGTGTGTGTGTGTTTTTTTAAGAATCCAAAAACATACATTTGAGAATTGTTTAGTTTTGTTGAATTACTGTGCTGGGCATGTGATAGACTGGTAACCTGTCTAAGCTCAAACCTCTGCAACTCAAAGTTTTACCAGGAAGTTCCATTCAAGTCACTAACTCACCAAGTCTCTTTTAAGAGGGAGATATGAATCAAAGGGACATCGGTACAATATAAAAGAACAAGCACAAATAAAAAAGATTTAATAAAAAAAATAAAAATACAATTAAAACAATGTGAAAAAACATTCACATCAAGGGTCAAGTGCGTTAAGAAGATCATTCCTCACGATAAACAAAGCTATATGACGCTCTATGGACATATACTCGATATATACAATATCAATTAGAAATCATACGTAAAAGTACATTGCACATTTTTTGTTTTCTCAAAAAAATTCTGAAATCTCATTGTTGTTCAGAGTTGTCCTCTGAGGGAGCTATCCGTGGACGAGTTGTCCGGGGTTTCAGTTTTGTGGACGAGTTGTTCTTTCAATCAGTGGGTAATACTGTCACCTCGCTGTGAGCATATTCCCCATTCGAGTCCAGGCTTAGATTTTCTTTGTGGAGTTCATATGATTTCATAAGCCAAAGAAAATACATTTGAAACTGATTGGTCACTGCCAATTGCCCCGTGTGTGAATGTGACTGTCCGTCAACGGATGGATGGAACTGTCAGGCAGGTTGATGGTTGGATCAGCATAAGGTTACTAGTAAAAGTCTAATTCCAAAGACGTGTCTGTTTTTGGCCTGTCCAGAGAAGTTTCAGTGGTGGTAATTACGCCACATCCACCTTTGCTCCTGATAACCAACAACCGTCATTAACATGGCGACAAGGGGTCCTTGTCAGGTAAACAGAAACAAGGATTGTTTAGTTCCTTCTCACCAACAACACCTGACTTTGTCTTCATTTATTCTTTTGGCAAGGCCACCTTTAGAATGCCATTTTATAATGCATTATGCAAAGCAATCTTGCTGTCCAGTTAACAGAGCCCAAAGTCAAGCGTTCGAATAGGTTAATGGAGCTGACATTTTGAACGCGACAAGAAAAAGTGTGCCGCAGGATCAACTGGAAGTGCTAAAGGTGTAAAGGTTAAAGGCATGTCGACCGTTGGCTTCCCAGTTGCAATATTTGAATATTAATTCATTTTACACCTTTTAAAATCATCAAACAAGTGCTTCAGTGGCTTCTTCTTCACCGACTGCTAAGACCCTTCACTCCTCACACCCAAACATGGCATCGTCTCTTTAAGCTCTGCTTTGTATATATATGTTTATATGCAACACGGCAAAGCTGCCGCCGCCTGTGGTTGAGGAATGGAGAGAACTAAACTACAGACTGCATGGCACAATCATTAAATGTCCATTGTGCACGTGTGAGAAGACCGCTCTGAAGCATCACAGATCTCAAGTGGCCCCAGACATTGATCAATACTCTATTCTTCTTCAGAGGGAGTTCAGACCATAATTTCACCCAGAAGTAGCACAGACATTAACAGCTATTTCTTTGAATTTTAACTCCAGAAATATATGGCAGCCATAAAACAGATAGCATCATATCCTCCCTTGAGGCATCGCCTGTTTTTCCATCTCAAGGGGTTGGATTAATAAGATGTTTTATGTAAGACATTAAATCAAATGCGCCTGTTTTCAAAATGATGATTTTGTAGAACTGATCCAACTAAAGAAAGATCGTTTTATGGCACAGGGAGTAGCCAGTTAAAAAAAAAAAAACAAGGGAGGCAATTCATCTAATGTGCCTGTCTTCTTTCGCTCTCTCTCTCTCTCTCTCTCTCTCTCTCTCTCTCTCTCTCTCTCTCTCTCTCTCTCTCTAACATGTCTGTGCTCCAACAGAACATGAGGGAGAGAGCAAAATGAGTGTCTCGCACATGACCCAACACTCACTTCTTGTATTATTCAGTGAATATATATCGCAGGAGCGATTCGGGAGCAGAAATGCTGTCGGAGCTCTGAGAGAATGAGAGAGACAAAAGACCAATCAGGGCCCTTTTTCTATAGGGACGCCTACAGCCTTGGAAAAAGCTTTTATCTGTCCGACACTCAATGCTTATCACATACTTCTGCTCTTCCAATCATAGGAAACTATGTTGAAAATTGCATTGACTGGCTGCGACTGACGATAGAAGGGAGAAGGAAAAGTAACATGTTACCCCGGAGCCACACACGTGAAGTAACGATCACTTCCGAAGGATAACTGAGTTAAGGTCAAACCGGAGGGTCTTTAAGCTGCTTTTTTTTCAAAAGTGGAATCCAGCGGTCAGAACAATGGCCACTGAAACAGTCCACAAAATAAAAACTCCCTTCAAGACGAAAAGCTGGGAGCGACATGAATCACTATGGCGGCTTCAACACCCGGGTTCTTACGTGCTCCGGGATAGTGTGAGCTACATACGAACTGTGTAAAGCACTGAAGGCTCGGGCTGGCAAACAATAGAACTGAAGGAATCTCAAAGAGACTCCGCAACAGAGGTTTAAGTAAACAAACAGGATAATGGTTTCACTGAGAGCCGTGCGGAAAATTCACATTATGCATGTAATCCTCTTGCATTCGCAGCTTAACAGCACCAATATGCATTTCCTTGATTATATGACAGTGGAGATCGATGTTGAATCTACATGCAAGTGTAAAGCATTTAATGGTATTGTGGCCAAGGCACAGCGCTGCAGGAGGTTGTTAGCTAATGTATTCATGCGTTGAAGGCCTCCAGTGGGAAGAAACTTGCCGGGAGGGTCAGAAGAATCGACTGATTCTGAGCACCACAGTAACTCAGTGAGTCTTAATCAATTGCGGAACCTGCTGGTGACAGCAAAGAGACACCCAATCAATGACATTATATTTCAGTGGAAATAAAGTATGACTTTTTCCACTTGCAAGGTTTTTGCCAGGAAACATTCAAATTAATCACAGAATTTGCCATTTGGATTACAAAATTTGCTCGTAGAAGTGCTCACCAGACGAGGCAGGGTGATCAATAGCCAATTTCCCCAAAGTGTGATTGCACTGTTGATTTGAGTGCGAAAGGGTATATTTAAAATAAGAGTCATTAACTTTCGCACGGAGAGCGGCGGCGCACTTGTTTCAATCGTGCGTTTGAGAGACAAAATAGAAACAAAAGCCTTCGGCAAAAAACAAGGCAGGAGCCAAGTTTTTCATGAAGTTGCAGTGAAAACAATAACAGCCGATGTCACTGCACACATAATTGCTCCAACTGGCAGAGCATTTTTCCAAGGGAAGAATCCATCAACCTTGTTTAATAGTGGAAAAATCTAATACCGCAGCATTTCCAGACAAATAAACGGGGGGGAAAAGAAAAAGAAAAGAAAGACGAGTGTGTCTGTTTCAAACATATGATGGGGTGGAAACACAGATCTCAAGTCTGTAACCTGGAGCCAGAAAGGTAATCGCCAAGCTCTTTGGGGGACATTGAGGAGAGAGTAGAGAGGAAAATAGAAAATTCTCAAAAAGTTGACAGAAGGCAAGTTTTGGACTTCAAAGACAGCTAAAAAAAATTTAAAAATTTAAAAGAAATTATAATTTCCCAGCAAAAAAGAAGAACGGGAACCAAAGACACCACCGATCGAATGCACTGCTGCTTGTTAACTGATGAAAAGCCTCTTCTTACACTGCCATTGTGAAAACAGCCACCAGGTCAGGGGTGAAAATTTAAAAAAAAATGAAACTGGTTTAATATATTTTTTTTAGAACTGCTTTGCTCCCAGTGGTCCAGTTTTGTGATGAGTCGAGATAAAGCAGGAACATATTTTTGGAGGAGCTCACAGAAAATGGCAAGACATCCAACAACTCAGGGCTTTTTGGAGTACAGCAGGGATTAATCCTAAATTAGAGGGATGTGAGCATTGATGGGAGACGAAGTCTGACAGTTATTACCATTACCGCAGTCTGTTGGGCTGTTCAAGTCATTATTTCAGCCAAGACCCTGTGACAAGCACCGGCCCACAGCTCCCGCTCCTTATTCTCTACAATGAGAGGCCCTGAAGGAAGTGAGAGAACATGCACCGAGATCATTAACTTAAGAGCACTAAACCACTCACATTTTCATCCATCTGCACAAGTAGTCCAAATGAACCCAGCAGGCTGCCGCGGCTCACCAAGGCCAAATCAGGCTCAGGAGGAAGCCTTTCACAGGTCGAGCTGTTGATGGCAAAACTTCAAGGAGATGTTCATGAAAGTCATGTTCACTGGTCGGCCCAATTTACTGTGAATGTGCGCATTTATTATCAGCCCTTGGATGTTCGTCTAAAAAAAGAGAAAGCCTCAGGATCGGCGGAGACAGGAGATGTGCAAAGCCAGGACACTTGAGTTCACTCTGAAACATTTTTGTTCATGAGAAAGACGATAGGCCGGAGTGAAATGTTCAATCTCATCAGGAGATTAGTTGTTCATTTCACGAAAAAAATACTGTCTGAATATGAAGGATATGTAGCTTTTATCAATGCTATGAGTACAGTTTTACCCATATTGATTATGTTTGATCGTTTTGAACCACTGATTCTACAAGCAATGCTGGAAGGTTTCCATTACAATATCGAGCTATTCGTTGAATACAGGAACCTTGCATAGCCACGGCGTTGTCGTGGTTAGCACTCTTATATCCGAGGTTTGACTCCAGGCTTCGGGGCATTTCTGCGCACAAATTGCATGTGCTGCCTGTGGACACAAGGGGTTTTCCTCATTTCCTCCTCCCACACTCCAAAAGCATGTGTTTGAGGTGAATTAATGAATGTGGTAGAGATAGCAATTTTCAATACCGTGAAATAACATTTAGACTTCATTAGATGCTTCAATCGAATCATATTTCTTCCCAAGTATGAGTACATGTAGGTTATGTGCATTTATCAGAGAATTGAATACTTCATAAAAAAGTGTTGGTGTGTTGGTTGGTGCAGACTTGTAATAATTGATATTAAATATGATAATATAGTAATAAAATATTAGATAAGTAAATAGCATAAAATACCATATAAGTAAATACAGTAAGAACATGTTACAACTTGACAGTGAATAGATAAATATTGACACACAGGGCTTGATAAAATTAGATGTAATGTACAATGAGAAATTAAAATGCTATTACTGTATGGAAAGCAGGTGCA
The DNA here is from genome assembly GCF_963383615.2 of Lipophrys pholis. Taxonomy (NCBI): domain Eukaryota; kingdom Metazoa; phylum Chordata; class Actinopteri; order Blenniiformes; family Blenniidae; genus Lipophrys; species Lipophrys pholis. The sequence goes on along the minus strand of NC_137630.1, from coordinate 13,141,929 downwards.
TTCACAAAAACTGTTTTATTACTAGACTTAAGCTTTTAAGATTGACATGTGATTGAAGAGTGCATTTGACTCATGCATGAAGAGATTCAATAGCAAGGTATGGTTCACTCTTATTCTAAAATGCCTTTCAATGTTCAACAGGATTTTGGAGGAAAACATGTGAGAAAGCTTGAATGGCTTTTTTTTCTTTTAATGCGACAAATTCATTCATGAAAGGCAATGACATCAGGTAGAGTTACATCAAATGCCTATTCCATGCAAACCTGTCAAGATTATATTCTTAATCGCTCTAAAAAAAATTTTTTTAAATACAACCAACATTCATTTTATCTTTGCCCAGTTTTTTTTTTTTTTTTCATGAAAACGAGGCTCAAAACTTTATATAGCAAAGTGCAGGGCCTGAGTCTGTAGTGGTCATTTACAACCCGACCATTAGACATGAAAACATCATCACCGATGCCTCTCCGGCTGCCAGGGCGCTGCATCCATCTGGAGAGAGATTTCACTGCTGGCAGACACTGACAGGGTAAGACTCACTCTGGGCCTATAGCATGAAGAGATTGATGCACTTCTCAGTGGGGGGAGAACTGACATTCATTTTAATTAGGCGGGCGAAATATTGTCTCTGCGGCATGCAGCCTCCCTCGCCTCAACTTCTCATCTGACTGTAAGAAAAGAGAAGGAGCCTCAGGGGAGGAGAAACCTCCAGTACAAGTCACAAATCTGCAAATTCTACCATTTCGGAACGGCGATGGCCTTACTTTGCTTTAGATGTTTGATTAACATTTAATTAACATTTGTGTGACATTTCAGATCTGAAATGAGAAGAAACAACTGGTTGTCCTCGAGGGTGGAGTCCACAGGAGTGGGATCCCTGCGGTCAATGTAAAGCAAGTAGTCAAGGAGCCCTACAACCAAGGTGGGTTCAGAAGATCGAGTCATTGTGTGTAAAAAAACTAAACAAAAAAAAAAACATTTTAATGAGCATGTGATTGGGAATAACTTTGCTGGATGCCTTTTATTCAGCAAACATCATTAAAGCCTGCAGGGGCCCACAATAATCATGCAACATACACGATCCACACAGCGAGCTGCACACAAACAGCCACTTAAGGGACGTCACATGAAAAATACACAGCAATCTATATGGCGCGTACCTGTCGGTGAGCCAATTAAAACCTAAACAAGAGTCTCGGCAGCACCGAGGGGAAGCCGCACACCAACACCTTTAATAAACCCAGCCGCTAGCCATGTCACTGCTCTCTGCCTCGCACACTGTTTGTCTTCCTTCCCCTGGCACTGACATCTGAGACAGACAAAGAAATAAAAAGGTGAATAAGAGGGTGATATTTGTTGTCAAGCTCAACTTAATGAAGGCCTTGCAAACGGCAAACACGCCTGTGCAATATTCGGAGGTGCTTTTACTGAGCCGTCAGTCAAACGTCAACGGCAGCTTTCTCAAACAGAAATCACCACCGTGCCACGACAGAGCAGGAATGAGATCCCTCTCCTCATCATTGATTTCTAGTTGCATCCAAACCACCCGAATGGTGCAATGAAGGCAAAACAGGGCAGAAACAAATAGGGCTGAGTGGAAAAGGCTCATGCGCACAGGTTCATTCAATTTTGACGGCATAACAAAATGATGTACAATTAGATTTGCTTTGTTTAAGTATTTCTTGGTAAAAAACTATCCGGATGTGACGTCTTTTCAGGCACTATTGGTTCCAGCTAAGCACAAATCTTGAGCCGTTGGTGCAAACGAAAGACCCTGCAAAGCTACATATGCATACCTAACGAGTGCAGAAAGGGGAAATACCTTCAGGTGCAGTCTAATTAAGCATTTCATTTTATTTTCAACTAATAATAAAGAACAGAATTTGATGTGAACTTACTTAAACTTTTTTTTTAAGAATAATTTACCCTTAATCAAGAGATAGATTATTCCACCAAAATAGGATTAAAAACTGATGTTATGTATTTTTGACAGAAAATGTGTCATTATACAAAGTGAAAAGCAGTTCACTATTTGTTTTTACAGATTTCACCTCCAGGAGTTGGTGCTATTTTGGTTGTTGCAGTACCGCATTAAACAAGGACATGTGGACAGTTGTACCAGCAGAGAGACAAAGCAGAACTGCAGTTTCAGCAGCACAAGCACGCCTGTCAAGTTTCGGACGTGATGGCAGGTGGAGAAATTGCACATAACACCGGAGCGAGCATGACATGCTACCTACAAGTGAAGAAAAGCCACAGGAACAAGGGTGAATGGAGCTTGTTTAACAGCACTGTCTGTACAGCTAACTTGTTTACAGGATACAGTACAAATCGAATGGTACTTCCACAGCAAAGGGCTGGGTTGTTTTGGTTTTGGAGAGTTTAGACACAAATTCACATGAGCGATCAAGCGCACAACAAGGAGTTGTAGTTTCACCCCGAAACCTTTTGGAAGCACAACCACGGACTCAATACATCAAAGACCTGTTGCCTTCTAGTTTCATTGTATCATAGCATGTAAATCAATTACATTTCTCTTTGGGTGCAAATTTCTTTATCAGATATTCTGCCATAATTTTTATTTGATGAATGATTTAATAACAATAATTAATATTAAGTGTAGTAGGGACAAAAGCACATAACAGCACAATCTCACATCCATTAATGTTCATCAATAGGCTTGTTCTAGACATAAACATATCATGTTATCTTGAACTAGATCCAGACACTGGATCAGTCGACAACATCAAATCCCCTGTAAATGGACTTTACTTACAAAGCATATTTCCACACTTTAGCATTCTCAATCTGCTTCAGATCTTCGGTATCAAACACTCCAGTGATGAGGGCTTCCAGCCAAGGTACTTGCATACCATTGAAACATGGGTAAAGATTGAATAACCATCAATAGGTTGATAGTTAATCTCCTCTCTCAGTCAGTCACTCCAAAATGATGTATAATACAGCCAAAACAGAATTGATTCATAGTGGCATGAACTCCACAAGACCTCTGAAGGTGCCATGTGGTATTAGACACCTGTGAGGTGACAGGATCTCAATGATTATATGATATATATCCAACTAATGTTTAAAAAGATTTGGAGTAACTGGAAGTGAAGTCTACGCACGAAAACCTGGTGCATCTCAAGCCATGCATGAACAATGTTTACTGTGTGACTCAGGACATCGTTGTGCTGATAGATGACGTATTTCCAGGTATAATTCACACACATGCAATGCCAAGGGATTTATAAGATCCAAAGCGGGTTTAGCTCCTACTCTAATGCATCCCGTTGACTTTTCATCACATGCATCACTGAGCCTTGGAAACCCATGACTCTGTTTCAGGTTCACCAGTCAACCATCTGCGGACCACTTTCGATGGATACTGACCCCTGTATCGAACAACGGTCACTCTACTGCCATTTTCAGCAAGCAGTGATCGAATTTGCACATTGTGTGCACTTCAAATCCAATTTTCATGCTCCGGATAGTTCGGTTGTCGTAAAGGGTGCTCAAACGCTCGCCCATTTTCCTGCTTCCAACATAGTTCACTATCACAAAGCACACCCTGGCCCTCAACACATTCTACTATAAAGTGACAGGTGTTTTAGTTGCATTGATTTAGTCAGTAATTTCAATGTTGTGGTTAAAAAGTGACCTTTAAGTTTGCAAAAGAATTCCCTGTTGCCCATCTGGCCTCAAACAGAAACTAAAACAACAATCATAAATGCCACCCAACTCTCCCCTTGTTTCTTACATATTTTCTTCAATGTGCTTCATGTAGCTTTATATAGCTTTATATATCCGGGCCAGTTGCAGTCCCACGTCTGCATATACCCAGATGAGAGCTTGGTAAAGGGCAAAACAGTGAGTACGTTTAAAGGTCATGCATTAATGGTTACACTTCCAGACGCTCCGTAATCGACTGTGCCACTCACTAAGCCCGGCAAGGGTCAAAGGTGGTGCAACGGAAAAATATGATGCACATGACACTTCCATTACTTTCTGTTGCACTGGCTCATTTACTCAAACGGAGAGCCCGTATGAGAACGTGACGCACATCAAAACCTGTCAGCACTATTTGCCGGAAACACAAGTTTGCTGTTGTGTAACAGCTTGGGAGAGTAGCCAATTACTGTTTCAAGGATGTGATTTGTGTCCGACAGTCTCTCGACAGCATAACAGTGGTCAGTCAGAGGATGAAATGAAGAATCTCTTCTCACTGTGTCCCTCCTTTCCCCCTCTGTCTATCCATCTATCAGCTTTGCTTCCATCTTTCTGAGGCTGTGACCTGCGAGCAGTCACTCATTCTGTGTCAGAGTTTTGGATGGCTGCAGCTGTCTCCCTCTCCTCCCTGTCAGATGGTTTCCTGGCAAAAGGACAACACTGCGTAGGCCAGCAGCGCTTTCTTCCGCGATTTCCCCGGGACCAGCCCCCCCATTAGTGATGAGCTAGTGCTTGTCATCAGAGCAAGGCAGACAACAGTAAACCCCATCATGTCGTATTACAGTACATGACTGTACTGCACGGCTCAATAGCAGTGCCAAGCTCACAGTGGTTGAGGAGAGGCAGCGATCAGCAAGCAGGAGCGAGGAAGGGATGTCTCGGATGAAGTTACGACGGGGCTAAATTGGTGATGACAGAACGTAATTAGGAGAGCCGTCATTGCCTCACGTCACTTGTCATTGACCTAAGCAGTGAGTAAATCATGTGCTGCAGAAAGGCCTCCACTTACACTAGTGAGTGGATAACATAATGTATCACGTGTTCTTACGGATACTGCTTTTCTCAGTTCTCGAGGAGATGAGTGTGTCGAGGAGCGGAGAGGAGCAATTAGAAGATCAAAATATAAGAAGTGTTACTCTTATCATTGCTCCTATGACACTTTAGAAAAAGAGCTCATTTTTTTTGAAGTTGGTAAATTAAACAGGAAACCAACCAATTATGTAGTTCCTTTAACTAAAATACAGTGGATCTTGATGTTGATTTGGCTTGATAGGTCATGATCTGATAACTTCTGCCTCCGTTTAATGATATTCTCAGGCACTAGATTTGAACAGCCTTTGCTTCTCTGTGAATCTTCACTGTCCCATGCCTCTACATAAGTCAAGTAAAGTCAGTACAAGTTAAGCTCTGGACTATACAGCTATGGCCAAGCCGATAGTACTGAATATTGTGAATGCAGATTGGGTCTGCGAAAGGTACTTGAGAAGTAGAGAATGATTGAAGTTTTTGTGTGTGGCTGTTTGTTGCCGTCACCATTTAAAGTATATTGTGATGGATGAGACTCGGCTAATTAGAACCACAACAAATACATTAACTTAAGCAACCACAAGTCAAGAATTTGTCCAGAGCAAAAGTCATGATGTTATAGGAAATTTCCAATGTCTTAAATATGTAATTGAAAGAAAATTGATGAGAAAAAAACCCACACGTGACAAACAAACATACATAAAACTTGAAATAGAAGACAAAAATATGTCGGCACAAAAGCACAAGTTCAATTATAAATAACGGAATGACTGTCTATTACCAAGATAGCTCAAGAACCCACAAAATTTTGTTGGTGATCCCGATCAAATCCTGGATTCTAGATCATAACCTTACCCTTGGAGGAGGTCAGAAATCTCTGATAGCTTTTGTTACCATATGTGGACAAACTTTGTCTGTCCTCCACGACATGTCAAGGCCCTGTCAAGGAGTTTGAATGGACGACATTACATTGATTTCTGGCAACTTATCCCCTTTTTCCAGGCAAAGACTGGAGAAGCACTGAGAATGGGACAGTGAACCACTTATGGGTCACAACCCACCAGGTGATAATCAACGATGAGCTACAAAATGAGAATAACTATGTTTTAGTGAAATTTGTGTAATGTACATTGACTTTTTCTGTGTGACTCGCATCAAACTTATTAACATGAAGGAATTGGGATTTCAGACCTACAGTGCAGAGGTAACAAATGTGTCATTCTTTGATTCCCATTTTTAGGAGCTGCCTTATTTTGTGTTTTTTTTGTTCATATTGAGTTTATGGTCTGGATAAATGCAAAGTAGCATCAATGGCGGCACAATCAACCCGATAGTTTTCATTGAACTGCAAGATTATACTTTTCCATCCAATTAATACTGCATTTTAAATTACAAATCAAAAAGATAATAATGGAAAAATTATAGTAATGGGATAAATGGGAACAATAGAACTGAGCTTATTGTCATGCCAACACTGTGCCGCTGCACAGTATCTCAGCATTCAGCCCTGAGTGGAGCGACTAATTGCAACTCTTAAAAGTACTTCTACGCCGCCTTTTTTCCCTCAGCTTCCCCAGGTTCCTCCTCAGTAGGCGGCAAGTGATGTAGAAAAGTGGATTGAAGTGGACATGGAAAGACAAGAGTTCCCTGTGTGCAGCCCATCAAGCTATAAGCACTGCGAGGTGTGCCGTGTAATGCAATGCAGCCCTCGTGAATCAGCTAAACAGCATCAAGAAAGTGACAAGGAGAAAGAAAGCGGTAGGAAGTGGACATGGTGTATTCGACTGCGAAAGAAGTTGATTATTTGAAGTTGGTCGACCCCAGACACTCTTTGAGAACAGCCTATCAGACACAATCCCAGTTCCGTTCCTCTCCCAAGCCTCCTTCATTTAAATTGTTATCTCCATCCCTCTGACTGCTGCTAAGGAGCATGAAAAAAGTCCGCTCTGAGGCACAGAGACAGGGAGGGAGAGAAAAAGAAAGGAAGACAAGACAAAGAAAGCAACCCAATCATAACTAAAGTCAAAAATAATAAAAGAGGCCAAATGACGACACGGCTGGACTTTCTTTCTTCATGACTAAAGGCAACGAAGGACACTGCAATCTTGTAAAAAAGGAGGCCATCCTTGCTCTTTGTCTTGCAGTGAGAAGCAGACTTCAACGCAGCAAAGATATGAGACGTGGAGGCGGTCGAAGATCACAGTGTGATTGCCTCTGTGTTGCACTGGTAATATTTAAAAGAGAAGGGATTTCAGCAAAATGGTTTTCCTCTTTTCACCCACCTTAGCTCCCTCGGAATACATCAAAAGACATAATTCTATTTAATCAGAGGAAACAACAACAGCCAGGGAGTCTGCAAGTTCCTGCCATGCAGGCACAAGCCTGAAAGCAGATGATGTTGCATTACACAGCACCATCTAGTGTCGGTGTGCGAGCAGACGGCTCAACAACATGGGGAACAACAGATTTAAGGCTCCATCCTATAGGAATCAATGAAGGTATCAGGATGTCCATGTGCAGCTCAACACACAGAATCATGGGACGCTTTGGGGATTTGTTTGTACCTCACAGCACCCAGCCGCCACAAGAAAAACATTTGGATTATAAACCTTTATGCTAATAAATCCCGGAAGGTTATTCTGCGCAACAACACAATATATAGTATTGAATTACATGTTCTTGCATGTTTGTGTAATTTGTACTCTTTTCTATATTATTATTTATAAAATAGTTAATTGTTTCAACAACACATATAACATGACATTTTATTATAAAGTCTTTCCTCATCTACATGTTAAATTAAAAGTGTTGAAACACAATCTTGGAGTTTTAAGCTTGATTGGACATCTTTAATTGGTTCAAGTTGTACTTGCTCCAACACCGAAACAATAATAAAAGTCCAGTCGTGTACAGCAGGTATATTTTCATAAAAAAGGGTAAAAACCATGGACTTATTTTAACTTCAACCCTGAAGCTATTTCTTTGCCCCTGGAAGAGAATACCTAAATTCAGTCAGTAACAAGGCAACAAATGAAAGAGCAAAATATACAATTCTGGTCTCGTAACAGAGGAAGCATTTCACTTTGCTCAATTGTAGAATATGCCACTTCTTATTTATGCCAAAAGGCCAAAGTGGAATTTGAAAGTCTCTGCCAAAAAATGGACAGCTTCACTTCTACCTTATTAAAACTCTAATTCACAGACCAAGTAATATTCTTCTAATAGTGCGTGAGTGACAATGATGTTATTAAATCTATTGTAAACATTTCTCAACTGCAGCTCAATTGACTTCAATGATATTTGTAATTTTAAGACAAAATCGTACTCTTTGGGAAATGTGCCACAGCTGATATTCTGCATAAACATACAAAGAAAGATAAATACAGGATCCCTAAGGGTGTAAGAGGTTAAATATTGTGATTCCAAATAAAAGTGTAACCACACAAGGTGAAAGTACATCATAGCTTCTGTCAAGAGCTATTTTGAAAGAATTGAGATGTTTAACTGATTGACGCACTGTCTCGCCACAATTAATTAAATAGAGTTTCTCCCACAGTTGGGCCTGCCTCAGGTCTGCTCCCTTTCATTTTTAAATATGCAGTCGTGCAACCTCTGATTAAGAAACCTACTTTTAGCAAACTTTAGACCTATTTTAAAACTCCCCCTTTTTTTATCAAAAGTCCTCGAGAAACTAGGCTAAAATAAAGCCAGTTCTTGGTAGGGGCACTATGAGGTAGTAACCCATGCTTTTGTAGCCTCTTGGTTGGATTACTGCAATGCATTTTATGTAGGGGTTAGTGGGACTACCGTCGCTCGTCTTCAACTGGTTTAAAATCCTGCTGCATGTCTTTTAATGGGCATAAGCACATTTCTCCTGTTTTAGCCTCACTCCACTGACTGCCTGTTCAATCACTACGTTGTCTTGCCCCACCCTACCTTTTTGAACTGTTACCCCATTGAAACCGTGCCCTTTTCCCTCAGCTTAGATCAGCTGCTCCTAGTGGAGTTTAAACCCAGGCTAAAGCTCAGAGAGGATCGAGTTTCTTCAGGAGCAGCTCCTGTTGAACAATCTCCCACTGCACATCAAACAGACACCTTCTTTATTTGTTTTTAAATGGGATCCAAAACTCCACCTCTTCTCCTTGGCTTTAACCACCATATAAGATGCTGGCGATATTTTGTGAGCTATTTGTTTTTTGTTGTGCTGATATTTCTGTGTACAGCACTTTGGTGTCCCTGTCATTGTTTTAAGTGCGCTATAAATAAAGATGGATGTAATTGGATATACACTTCTTGATTGATATTTTGCAGGTTCGAGAAAACACCAGCATTCCGCTGGATCTTGAGAATCAGACACGAACCTTCAACATTTCTTGGTGTCATGTGGCGTGAAGTCTTGTTGACAGTGTACAGCTGGCTGCCCTGAAGGCACACCTCAGCTCAATACAGCAAACGACACCTCAAAAGGATCACTTTTCTGACAGCTGTGACACAGTGCAGGGACACGTGCGGATTCCATCCCATCAGACTTTCCTCGGGAGCCAAAGACACCAAGCAGGGAGATGTAGCAGTCGAATGATCCTCGGGAAACTTTTGCAGCGACGTGGATGAGCTGGGTGAGATCAGTGATCCGTAAACACCTGGTTCAGATATTGGATTATCATTCACTCTCAACAAGCTAATTATCTCTCACTTCATCTAACATTCATGCCAGGGAAGGTGATGGCGCTGTCATAGAATGTGAGATTGAGGTCTTTGTTTTCCACCACACTATCTTGCTATTCTGGGACAGTGTAAGACAATTTACTGTAAGGTCTCTACTTTTTTTAATGTGTGAAATGGATGTTTTCAATAAATGTGATGGCAATATGTTTTTCTTATATTGTAAGTTTGATTGCATAAAGAACTCATTGGTGAAGGAAGAAAACCCAAAAAGTGTTTATCCATCAAATGTGTTCAAAAATAGTGTTTTCAAAAGAAAAACTCATGTGGAATCATCATTTTACCATGAATTGTCATCATGAATGTATTAACAAACATGCATGGCAGGCATAAACTGAGAGATGAATGAATTTCATTTATATAGCGCTTTTTCAACTGTTTGAGCAGTCCCAAAGCTCTTTCCATCGATGATGATGTTTTGGGTGGCTCTCAATGATAAAACTAGCAAATCCCAGGACTGTGCTGCAGCAGCAGTAGTAGTTACAGCAGCAGCAGCAGCTGTAGAAATGTACATTTCCCCTGTTACCATGGAAGCAAAGCCGGAATGCTTTCAAAAGGTTCCACCATGGGATCCGTTTTCAAAAAGATGCATTTTTAGTCTAAACGGATATAAAAGTTTTCCGTTTTCACCTGAAAATGTTGTGTAAACAATGCCTCTATATGTGCAGCAGACACCTGTAGATAGGTCACCAGTCTATAATCGTGAGAACACAAATAGACAGACGACGACACGCAGTCAGACATTCATTCACACCAATGAGCAACTAACAGTCACCAGTTAACCTCAAAGAATTCTAAGAGAAAACCAGACCCGAACTAGGGAACTTCTCTCTCTGAGCCGAGAGCGCTAACTACTACACAACTGTTGGAGAGGGCTGACTCAACTATTTCTTCAGATACTTCCATTCCTTCTCAAAATCCCAAAACATGCATTTGAAGCGACTATGTATCTATGAATAACCTGTTGGTGTGTGTTCACCCAGGGTGTAAACTGGTATGTCAGCAATGTCAAATCAGGAACAAAAATGTTGAAGAAACACTTTCCCATTGTGAGAAACTAAGTAATTGCTAATGATGGAACTCGTTTTGAGTATTTGGTGTGGCCTGAAATAAACTAAACAGCTAAAATGTTCGAATCCATTCAAGGTGACATCACACAAGGAGGTATCTGGCCATCTTTTCACCAAGTCTTGAAGAAAAACCCACATTCGCATGACTTGAAATTGCTGTAATTCATAAAGTCCTGGAGAGATGCACAAAGATCAGAAACCATTGTGTAGGTGGCCCGAAACGATGACTTTCCAAAGCCAGAGAGCCCACGGTCACACCTACTTCCACAAAGCCTGGCCGTGTATGCAGCTGCAACATGCCCACCACATTCTTTATACTCCCTCTTCATGCACTCTGTGATCAGCGCCACAAAACTCAATCAAGCTGAATCCATTTTACGGTGACATTAGACAATGAGAACTGTCAACTCTGTGTTTTATTAATCTCCTGCGCCAACTCTCTACTGGCTCAGGTTGTCTTTCCACATTATTTGAAACCGTTTCCTCTTCTATTACTAGGACCAACCAATTGGATGGAACTGTCCAATCTGACCTTCCGATGTAGGAGACGATTAACTGCGAAACACAATGCACGTCCTTCTTCTTGTTGCTTCACATATTTCACCTTCAGACTGCACCAGTCTTGTATATAAAAATGACACCATCCAGTACAAACACTGAGTTAAAATTTTGACTGAAAATCTTCATCAACTGTTTGATGGACTGCATTGAATTTTGGTTAAAACAGATGCATAATTAAAGCTGTTGACTCTCAATCTTCGTTTTGTCAAACTTTTTTTTTTTTAATTCTCAGAGTCATAAAAATTAATCACTCTATATAAACTCTGAGCCCGCCTTTCATGCATCACTGTGTCAGCGGGTTTGTGCAATGATCGCTCTCATCCATGGGAAAAAAAAAAAAAAAAAGAAAGAGGAGGTGAGGGGAGCTGGGGGAGGTCTGTCCATTTACAACAGACTGATTGCCTGTCGAGTGCTTCTAAAGCTAAGGTAACAAGTGAATTAATACATAAATGAAAATGTCCCATGCTGTTCCAATGACTGAGTGGCTGCTTGTTTTTCTCCAGCGTTTAATTGGTGATCTGATAACCCCTTGCTTGTATAAGGGACAACACACAGTAACACAGTAAGAGAGCAGCCTTGGCGTGCATTAAGTGTTTGGAGGCTTACCCACGCACATAATCACCACAGTCTTTCTGTTGTTTTTATAGACTGTTCAGTGGTGTGGTTTGAATCTGGAATTCTCCGGGAACATGTAGACCCTGTGGCTCTGTACGCGGCAAACGTGGCAGATCGCATGTAATCAATATATACCGGCAGGGAATCAAACAACTTCAGTTTAGAATGCAAATAAGTAATATCTTCAGAAATTTTAACGCTGAGCTTTGTCATGTTTACATTGCAGCTACTGGGTTCTACTACATTCACTCTACTCAATGACTCTGTTGTCTATTGGCTGGACCTGTCAAAGACACCCTAGTAAACGTGTTTGAATTCTATTTTTAAGACAATATCGATTTGAATTTTTCAGCTTTTTTTAATCTAACCTCAAAGCCATCGAAGCATCCTTCAAACATCCAAAATCAAATGCCCAATAGACTCAACTGGCTTGACTGAAGAGGAATCGAAACACTCCCACTTTTGCCTGCTTATGGCAGTGTTGGTATCGCCATTAGGACATTTGTAGCAGAGATAAAGTGAAACAGATGCCAAGCTGTGAGTTTTCACACAATCTCAACATGTAACTTATTTTTTTCTGATTTCTTTTCTGAAAACTTACTTTCAGATATTTGATAGATTACTGCTTTATATCATGTCATCTCTCTTCATTGTCAAAGTTATTACATAAATTTTCAGCTGGCTTTTATTTTCACAAGTCTTCAGATCTTATTCTCAAAAACAATTTTTATTAATATACTTAACAGCCTTTAAGGTCAATTCACTAAACTTGCAATATAATAAAAATGTCAGCATGCGAGTATTCAGGCCATGAACTCCTCAAAATTATGTATATATGTCCTTTGCCAGTAATGATCACTTTAGTGCTGGACCACAATGATTCAACTTTCAATTCCATTTTGATTGAAGCCTAACATTTGCAGATTGGACTGATGAGTCAAAGTAACGGGTTGGTGAAGCCCAAGATACCTATTACATACCTCTCATTTTCCACTGCTGCAGACAGCTGTGAAGTTAAAAAAAGGCATCTTACCTAATAGTCCAGCAATTATGCATAAAGTCAGCGATAAAAAATATTACATTTAAAACAAAGGGACTTATAAAATACTCAAATCTGACCTGGGTAGGGGGTTTCAGCTATTTCTAAGCACGGACTATAATACATCTACAACGCAGTTTATCCGAGGGAGATGCTGTTTCAAACATTTGCACACATGCATGCACACATCATACTTTTCGCCATGGTTTTCCAAAGCAATACTCAATGTGCATGTAAAAGAGATACATTGGCTGTTTCAGTGGGGTTGACTTAAAACTAAGGCCCCATTTACATGACAGTTCAAGTGATGTTTTTGTGCTATCGTTTTGAGGAAGGTTTTGCCTTTCCATAGCAATATTTTGAAAAGGATATCCGTTTACATGGGAATGGTAGAAAGACTGAAAACAATGCAGTTTTCATGTAGGGCCTCTAGTGGATGCTATTGTTAGTTTTTGCAATGAAACCATTTACACAGAACAACACGCTATAAACATTAACAATGGCGAGTACAGAGACATTTGTATGGACAGACGACCAAGCTGGATTGCTATTATGGCTGACTCTCAACTATAAAACTACCAAGTCCCAATAGAACATGGACTGGGAGTCATGACAGTCTGGAGGCCAACAATGTTAATTTACTACGGCCATGGTGTGCGTGCAGAGCGGCAGCGTTTCAGAAAAGTGTTCCCCGGTTTCCATGGAGACAGAGACGGAGTTGGAGCATTTTAAAAAAAGGTTGCGTCATCACTCCGTTTCCACAGTGGCGGAGTTGGAGCATTTCCATAAAGTTGCGTTTTCAGCGGCATCAAGCACCGATGTTTTTGCTTGTAAACTTTGTTGTGTCAATGAGCCACAGGAAAGACTCTATATTACAACTAAAACTCTGCATTTGAACTGGTTTCTTTGATCCAGCCTTCAGAACATCTTTCCATCCGTATTTCTGTGAAGATTTTTCCCCCCACATGGAGGCCAACAATGCTGGGAGTGATTTCCCCTGGGACAGAAGGGCGACCGATGGATGGGGTGATACTCAAAGAACAAGGAAGAGATGGTGAGAGAACAAACACAAAGTGTGAGAGAGGACAGTGGGATGTGTATATGTGTCTTTCCTGATGTATTATTGTGGAGGTCTGTTTCGGTGCTCCGAGTGAGAGAAAGTCATTTCAGGTTCCTCTACATTTAAGGAAACGGTTGAATTCAGGCTTTTCGACAGAAGAAACCACATTTCTGACTATCTGTATTTGTGCTTACCATGGTCTCTCGGCCGATCGGAGCAGAGAAGACGTACTCCAGCTGAAAGATGATGGCTGATGCTTGATGCTCGGTCAGTTTGAGCTCCAGGCTGCTTTGAAAGCCCAATATCTGAGGGAGTGTTGATGCTGTCGAGCTGAGGGGAGAACAAATAGTGATGAAAACACAAGATTGTTTACCTGAAATGCAGAGGCACATTTATTTATTTTCTTGGAGTTGGAGTCTGTATCTCACAGAAACAACTTCATTGTCTTGCAATAGTTAAACTTGCTTGCTAAATGTTCACTGGCACACGTCTGCCTCCCGTGTGAGCAGCGGAACCGCATCATGGTATTCCTCATTCACTGCTTGCATAGACCATAGGCGCGAGCTTAAGGTGGAACGCACACATAGACCAACCCGCCACCCTCCTTGTCTTTCCCTGCTGTCGGAATCCATCAAGCAAAACCCATGCAGAATCGACTGAAAGTCAAACACTGCATTTACTGCCAGCACTGGTATCATAATCATACAAATTTGCATTTAACGACAAGCATTTTGTTGTTCAAAGAGAACAGGAAAAAAGTGCAAAACAATAAATGCTGCCACGGTGATGATTATTGTTGTTCATAGCAACTGAGAAGAGATGTATGTGTTTGTGCACATCTTCTCATCCTATTAAGACAACAATATAATCAGCTATGTAATCATTACAGCAGTGAGCATTTGCTTTGAAGCACACAGCACAACACATTTTGATGAAGTGTGAATGAGAATTACTGCCTGGCAGTTGTATGCCCCCGCCAATCAGCCACATTGAAGTTGATACCGTCTGTCCAGACTCACAAAATACGCCTGTTAAAAGACTGTAAAAAAAAACATGCATTCATTATTTCTGTGCAAAGATAGTCATAACCACACTGTTATAATAGTTTGAGAGGTGGAGCTTGGAGTTATGGCCACACATTTGTCCGATCGACCTTAAATTTGAATCTTTACAACTTGATCACTTCATTCTGGTAGAGGTGTCAATGTTTGTCTGATATTTTTTAAACAATATCTGCGAGTGTTTGTGCAATATGATGTGTTGAAATGATGGAAATGTGGCTTTAGAAAGCACTGACCATCAAAATCTGATGAGTTTCTTTATGTAATGATCTACGATATCCTATTAAAATTATATCTTGTTTCCATACATTTTTTTAAGACCTCATGTAAACAGGATTGGCACATGTTCAAATCATGCTACTGCTCGCTATGGCTGGTCCTGTTGGAGAGAGAAACAAGATCCTCTCTCATCACCTACATAAACAACTCAGTACTTGTGTTTTCACATTCCACCTGTTATTCGAATCATGCTTTTCCAAAAGATTTATTTGATCCCGAATCATTATTTCATGAAAAGTGCACAAGATCTCACGTTTCATCATCCTGACAGGCAATTCTTACAAAACAAAAAAAGTGCTCACAGTTACAGGAAAGTGTGGAAGAAGATGCATCATTGTCCAGTGGCAGCAGGTGTGGGCTGTCGTATGTTTTTGGTGCGTGTGGGAGCCTAGCATCATACTCTCAACCAATTAGGTATTTCCCAGACAGCACTGTCAGCACAACCATACTCCCTCACCCCCCTCACAGTTTGTATCATTAGGGCAAAGCAAATCCAGACAGAAAAAAAAAAAATGTAATAAAATTAATCAGAATTAGAAATATCACACACATCCATGGCATATCGAACTTTATTATTTCTGGGACACGCCAAGTTGATTTCTACTTTAATGTTACTGTGCAAATGGACCGAATATCTAAAAAAGCTCACACACTGCATCACAGCTAGCCTGAATCTTTAATGAGATTTTTGTGGATCTGTTTGGCAGGTTTAACATCCGTGTGCACAGAACAAACCACTCAGGTGACAGGCTTAACGTGCCCACACAACGTTATTGAAATAGACACGGAACATTTCTTCACCCAAAGCAGGGCTCTCCAATGCCCCCACACAGTTCAGTTAATTGAAACTGCTGGCTGTTGTTTACTGGAACTGGTCAGAGGTCTGCTTTGGAAATACCTCTGGTGATTTAATGGGTTGCAGTGGGGTGCTGGTGACAGCTGGCGTTCCTGGAGCCCTGCGAGCTGAGAAAGTATCTGAAGAGCTATCGGGTTTTTTCCTCTCTCTCGCTCTCTCCCTCTCCCTCTCTCTCTCTCTCTCTATTTAATTCAGCTGGTAAGAATTCATTTACAAAATGCAGAGTGGCCTTAATCCGAAATCTGAAGACTTGAATTTAGTTCAAACAAAATGAAGGCGCATGCCTGTACACTGTGCCCGTTGTCAGCCCCTGGATTTATTGTTCACTGCAATGGGCGGCGTAGGGTTGAAATCCTCTCACTCCGCGTCACTCCAAGTTCAGCTGCAAGTCGCAGCACCCCCTCAGCTTTGTTATATGATCCAAGGCAGACACTGATGACCTCACATTAGCATATCCACTTTGACGAGGTTAGCATTGAGCCTCGTGGCATCTCCATAAAACCCAGGGGCAAAGGAGGCAGCAGTCATATCTCCTTGATTGGTTATAGAGTAGCAGCATGGACTGAAATATACAGCCCAGCTTGTTTTATGAGGGCAGAAGCCTCTATGGTAAGGCTCTGTGTGTAAATTATGGGGCTGGGGTTGGGTTAGGACATGAGTTGCTCGGGAATATGACATTTCTTCTATGAACAAGGTCAATGGAGAAATTCTCAAGTCACAGATGCAATAAGAATGTAATGTATTTGTTCCCTTCAAATAAAATTAAAAATCCTATAACTGCATCGGTTAAAGTGGAATAAGGTTGTGCGGATTGAACGTTTCTACAATTCAACTATCTGCTGCTTCGCAAGTGATATGTTTTTTTATATGAGAGTATCAAGGGGAGTGCTTATGATATAGACACAATTAATTCAGAGTATACTTCAATTCTTGTTATTGTAGTACTTTTTTTTTTTTTTTTACAAACAAAATACATTTAAAATTCAACTATATACAACATGGCATTAATAAAGGACCACTGCTACCTTCAGATAAACACAAAGATTGTGCAGGATTTCATCAACAGAAAAAATATCTAAATAAAATGAAGCCACGTTGCATCAACCTGGGAAAAATGTAAGACACAATATGGAAAGTTTGCGTGTCTCTCTTTTGGCAGATCGTTCACCCCAATAGAACTCTAAGCTTCTTAAAAGGACACGTTTTTTGCTGAATTTAATATATGAACTTTCAATTACTTGCATTTTGGCAAAAGAAGAGTTGCCTGGAGAAGCTGACAAAATACTATTAAAACAGGGACTCTTACAATAATATTGCAGGGCCTTTTTTTTTCTTCCCAACACTTGAGCGCCACTCTACTAATGTACACACTTTCCCCGGCTCACCTGTTCTTCTGCAGTGTGCTCTGCTTGGAGGTGCTGTCCGCTCGTCCTCTGAGCCCTGAAGCCAGCGGCTCCAGTACCACCACTTGAGGTTTGTCGAGAAAGCACCAGCCATTGTGCACGCCAACATGAAGCCTCCTTTCCTGGATGATAACGGTCTTGAGTGTACTTTCCGGTCCCGGTTGTTTCTGGGAAGGAAAAGAACAACACTTTCAAAATCACCACAAGTCCACAAGAATTTGCCTTTTATTGAATCTATGTTTCAGGCTCAATTCCTTCGATGTAATGAGAGTATTCGTCCAACCATTTCGTGGTTCTGAGAAGTGCTTTTGTCTGTTTGAGCATGGTAATGTTGCTCTGCTCGACACACCAGGTCCATAAATGACTTTCCCAATTGGCTGTAAAAAGAACCTGGGTGGCCTGTTTGGAGCTCTGACATCAACCTCTTTCAGGAGGAGCTGAAACATTGGCTGTCAGATGTGACCAACATCACCGATGCTGCTGTGGCTGAATGGGATCAAATTATTGCAGCTTGGTTATAAAACCTGGAGCAGTGTCTGCCAGAAGACTGGAGGTTGTTAGCATGATCATGAAAAAAGGAGACAATACATCTCCCTATAAAAACAATTAGGCTATTCATCTTCTTTTTATGCAATATAGTCGCCCCAAAGAAGCAAATAAACAAATGAAACAATCACATACAAAGTACATTTTACAGGACTGAAATATGCCAACGAGACAGCATATTTTACATGAAATAATACAATTACAGCCTTGTTTCCATTTTTTTTTTCAGAGGGAATTCCAAGAAATCAGTGACAGCTTGCCCCAATTATCACATTGCACTATCCCCAGGTCATTCTCTACCCCGACAGCATGGCTGTCACTGGTCAAGCACTCCTCTTGCACCAATCTTGCACATTCTGGTGTACAATTAAAGTGAGCTTCAGCATCCTGTCTACTTACTCTGCCCAGATTAAAAGAAGAAAAGTACATCTGAATAGAATATTTGAATTATTTGGCTATGGCATTGTTTGAAGCAGGGTTATGCTTAGGAAGATGCAGAACCATCAATTCCAGCCTTTTAACTGTTGCCAACCGAGTTATAAATAGAATAAAGCTGGGTCACTCCGTATTGGAGGCTCGTGTTGAAAAGAATTGCCATCGTCTTTACTCATACCTTTACTTCAAGTACAATCAATTGGCATCTTTGGCCAAACAATATACTTTTTAACTGAGAAGTAAATTTTCAAACCACATTTGTTTGGACAGGCCCAAAAAAAAGGTGTAGTGGCTAGCATTGTCACTTCACAACAGGAAAACTGCCAGGCTTGCAGGCCTGGCAGTTTCTGAATTTGCACGTCACATTCACAGTCCACAAACATGCACTTGATATTAATGGTGACTCCAAATCGCCTGTCGGTTTGAATTTCTGTGCCCGTGGTTGTCTATCTGTCTTTACCCTGTGATGAAAAGGTACAAGGTGTACTTTGACTTTGTCCAAAGTCAGCTGGGATGGATTCCAGTCCCCTTGGCACCATAAGTTGGACTAAACAGTATAGAAACTGGACGGACGTTTAGAGAGTCAATTAGACATGCACTGTTTTTAGCCACACTATTAACACAGGTGTGGGGATGGGAATTGTTCACCACTTACCATCAGGTCTGATCTATTACTTCATTCTATAGAGCGCCATTGGGAAAACCCATACGCCCAACGTCGCATCAGCAATAGAGGTCCTTTAGACTTTGGTCTTGGGGTCTAGAACCCATTTCAGCTGACACTGGGCCATGTGCAGGGTGCACCGGTAGCACATTTCTAGTTCATCACAGGGGGACACTCAATCAAAAACACCTCTACACACACTTGGATGAAATCCTGAGTTCCCAATCAACCTCACATTTCCATTCAGAGGGCAAGTTGAGAGAACTAGGGACTAAGTACAGGGAGGTAATGCAAATTAAAAAACTATTCAAAAAGGCCTCAACTGAAAGCAAGGCCAGGGCTTTTCCTTGTTAAGAGGAAGTGCTCACCACTACATCACTCGGCCAACCCTGAAATATGTGAACATGAGTTATTTTAAAAATATTTGTGTTAGGAGAAAAAAGGACAGTCGAACCAAACAGGTTGTAAACAAATCTTCGAGCTCATGGAAGTCAACTTGCCATGAAAATGCTGAATACCTGCCAAACAGGAACCAATTATACTTAGAAACTGAAGTGGTGGACTCAACATTTGCTGTTGGATTATTATGGAACTTGAACTTGAATTTTTACTGGTTCGTCTTTTGTTTCATGTGTTTGTATTTCATTATCTTAATTACATAAGCTTATGATTCTTAATTACTTTGTTTTAATTTATTCCTAATATTGTATTGTAAGGCACTGTGAATTGCCTCGTGTCTGAATGGTGTCCTAAAAATAAATTTGCCTTGCCTTGATTGCTTTCCAAGCGATCTTTCTCTTACACCCCCTGACAACCTTTAAAAAAGGCTTTGGACTCTCTCGCCAATCTGATTTGTCTAAACATTATAGTGAAGCCAAATGCTCTATTCAACATACAAAAGCAGAGATGGTTTTCTGAGTTTATTTCACAAAGTGTAATTTTTAATGATTTTCTTTTATATTCCATTTTCTATAATTTGACATCTTCGGACCTGATAAAACCTGCAATGATATCTGTCATACCCCACCACAAAGAAGAAATCAGAACACAGGTTGGGAACCGCTGGTTAAAATAAATCTTGCTTGTATGATATTTCCCCCCCGACTGTAAATGTTCAGCAAAATACTTTCTTCAGTGCGATGCCATTATAAACGTTAGAGAATGGATATGGCTATTAGAACAAGACCCAAGTTGTAATTATCTTGACGAGCAGTAACATCACCGTACATCATATTTTATGTTCATTATCCTTTTCGGGATCATGTCTGCGCTAATTGACAATGGTTTTAAATAAAGCAAGGCAGCGTCTCAGTGCCGATGGGTCCATTTCTGCTGCACCTGCTGTCACTAATGCACTGCCGACTGGCTCATGTTCCGTGACTGACACTCAACTTTGTAACCTCCGAACACAAAGCCACACAGAGCATACCTTTCGTCCCACTGCACTCCTTCCCATGTCTTTTATTTCAGTATTTTTCCTCTCACCAACACATTTCCTACTCCCACTCATATTTTTCCCGCTTTCTTCGTTGTCATTCTCTCTCTCTCTCTCTCTCTCTCTCTCTCTCACTGCTTCACCCCCTTTCCTTTGCCGCTAAAAACCGTCTCCATATCCGCCCACACTTTCTCTATCAAATTAGCATATCAATTCAGCTTTGGGGTTTTCTTTTAAAGCAGCAACAGCAGGAGCCAGAGCAAGAGTCTCAGCCCAGCGTGCCTGGATACAGTACAGCCCACATACCTCGCTGCTCTCCTCGTGTTAAATCTATGCACCGGCTCTATCAGCTTCCTCCCACAATTCCTCACTCTCTGTCGATCTGTTTTCTACCTACCATCCTCGTTACTGTCATTTGTTCTCTCACTTACAAGCAATGGCTGATCTGTGCCCAGCAGCGCACCACACTTCTTTCACGATAAACGACTAAGGTTGCTGACTTGACCTCAAGTGATTCCTTCCTTTTTCTTTTTTTTTTTTTCCTTTCTTTCCTGTTAGAAAATATCTCCTCTCATCTCGAGGGCTGTTGCGAGCAAGAACGACCGTGTGTTCGTGACACGGGGATTCAGTAGTGGCCACTCCAAAACCAAAGCCACAGGTAAA
Source organism: Lipophrys pholis (assembly GCF_963383615.2). Lineage (NCBI taxonomy): Eukaryota > Metazoa > Chordata > Actinopteri > Blenniiformes > Blenniidae > Lipophrys > Lipophrys pholis. The sequence continues at coordinate 13,120,768 of NC_137630.1, read as the reverse complement.
CAGAAATACCAGCTGACAAGCGCCATTTTTTATTTTTTTTTTTCAAACTAAACGCAAGCGCAATGATCCATACATAGTGTGGTTAGAACTGTGTCAGCTCTCATTTGGCTTTGGGAGTGTTACATAAGCATCTTCCAGCTGGATCGCATGAGCCAAGGCTCCAGTCGATTAACGTTTGCGACGTAAAAGCCAAGACTAAGACGTCGCAGCACAATGGCGGGTGCATCACATAAGAGTCAGCGGCATTCGCCTTGATGAATAATTAGCCCGGAAAGTAAATGAAAAATAAAGAACCCAAATCCCAGAGCATCAGGTGAGGTGTTCCAAGAGAAAAGAGAGGAAGGTAAAGTGCACCTCTCTCTCTGTGACAAATAATTGTACTGTAACTAGAAGGTTGTAATCTCAAGAAAATTTCACTTAAATCATTTCCATATTCAGATTACGTTTCATTCAGTGTGATTGCATTCTCTTGTTATGTTGTATATATAAATAAATTGCCCCCGGGTTTATCTTGTTGACGAGAGAAATCTCCCAAAGAAATTTACATTTCTGATGTGACAATCAGCCACTACTTCATAATTGTGTTTGGCCTAAATGAAATAAATAACACACTGTAACTGCGGGAGTAAAAAAAGAAAGAAAGAAAAGGTACTTATTTAAAGCTGCATTTGTCAAACAACATATTTATTGTGGAGGCTGTTGGATGGAACAAGCAAAAACCTGTGCAGCCGCATGAAACTCATTTGAGATTCATTTTGACTGGAGCATCATGTGATGGTCAGCTGTTTTCAAATGGTGGGATTTATGAGTACCAAGCCACACATTGCTCGTCGGTCAGTCAACCTCTTCATCCCGTCAGGGCAATAAAGCCGCAACAATACTTCACTACCCAACCCTGTGCTGAACTTTGGCTTGTACTTCACCTCATAATAGACCCTTCTCATCCAGCTCTTTCATCACGGTCCTTTGCCAGGTGGTCTCAGGCCTCTTTCCCTCCATCCGGCTGGAGTTCATATGATGCCAGCTTTGGCTATCCTGTCACTGGGCACCATTAGGACATGACCAAGCCATCGCAGCCGGCCATTCTTAACTCAAAAGAGATATATTCATACCGTCTGTCTTTTCATACAGTTCCCTCATGTTGTTGGGCCAGTAGATATTGCAAATTGTACGAAGGCAGCTAGTTTAAAAAGACATCAACCTTTCTCATGTCTCCTTTCGTTACTCTCCAGCACCAGAGCCTTACAAAATAACAGCCTTAACATTGTCGTTGTAAAGCCTGAGCTTACTTTTCAGGCTGTCTTGTGTCGAATGAAGGCCCCATTCTGACAGACAGTCTCAGTTTTTGTCATTTTGTTGAGACTCTGTCAACAGTGCCACCACCATAATTGCAAAGACTGCAACTCTAAAGCTGTCGAGTTGGGGTGAACCCTCACCGACCGTTTAATTTGGTACATCCGAACGATATAATGTGATTCAGTATCACAGCTGGGCTTTTAGTTCTGCCATCACTAAGGTAATCATGTTTACTTTTCCTTGAGAATGTGAGGAAGGGTTCAGTTTGGCTATTTGTTTCTGAATTTAGACTTTGTTTTAGTGTAGAACAAGATTATGCTTCTCCCTTTTTACAGGAATCATCAACAACAAGCGATTGTATCTTGCAACACAGACTCAAAACATGGGTCCAACACACTCAAGGTTGAAAAAAAAAAAAAAAGCATCATCAAGGGGGAAAATTGAAAAATATGGATTATATTTTATATAAAAGACTGCCATATTTATATACCAGGTGAATATATGACTTTAAGGTGCTTTGAGATGATGTTCATACATTACATTGGTTTATCTTGAATTATATCATTATCTATACACAGCAGCATGAACCTTTCTTTGCCTTTTGTTTGCCAGATCATTTGTGATGCAAAGACTGTAAATTAGCCATACACTGTTCTATTGGCGAACCATTACATGAGCCGGCCCGTGTTTATATGGACCAACCGAACATAAATCTAGTCTTGGGAGAGTGGCAGCTATCACAACAAATGTGACAAGAATAAATGCCACATGCAGATTGCAAATTACTCTTTTCCGACACGCTATGCCAGCTCTCGCCTTTCTCCTTTACTGCAGCCGGCATCGGGAGCGAAGGCAGACAAACGGCTTTGTCTTTTGTTGGACAAGTCTGGCGTGAGGTGTTTCAGGGAGAAAATAAAAGAAAGACAGGAAGAAAGTTGTTTATAAGAGAGCATCACTGGAAGTGCTGCTTTCTATCCCTCTCTTCACTCACCCCCCCCCCCCCCGCCACCGAGTTTCTTTTTCATTTATTTCATTTCTCTTTTTTCTCACTCCGTCAGTTTCCCTCCCTCTCTACCTATCTTCCTCGCTATCCTCTTTCTTCTCCCTCTTGCCTCTGTCTGCTGCCGTCACAGATTTCTTCCTCCCTCGCCTGAAATATGAATATTTTAGAGCTAAGAAGCTTAAAGGGAACAATGAAATGGCCCCCAAGTTAAATTATACTCCATTTCCAGAGTCACAGAAGAGGGACTTTTCTGAGTGATGAGCGCACCGGTGCCACGTGGGCGTGTCTTTCTCTTTTTACCCACACACATAAGCTTGTTGTCTACTACCGTTGTGTCATATTTGTGCTATTCCCTGAGAACTTGCTTCGAGAATTGCTGAACCAGACAGGGGCACTGCAACCAATCAACTTTGTCCCCTCGGCTATCACAAAGCACACTTGACGCCTGTGACGTAGCCCCACTGTGCGAACATGCTTAAAAGGCGTTTGTATCATTTAAGGACAAGACAAAAAAAGGAGGCAGAACAGCACTAATTTGCATGCTTTGGGAGGCAGTTAGTTTTAGAGCTTTGTTTAGGGAGTAAACAAAAGCATTGTGTTGTAAAAGTAGAGTTGTTGGCCGCTTTTTTTCTTTGTTATCCAATTAGACGAATCACCCTCGTGTAGGCGTTGTAAAAAGGAATCCCACCATTCAGCTCAACTATCCACTTTCTGCTGGAAAAAAAATAAAAACGGTCCAAAATGGAGTGAAGCCAGAGCATCACTATTATCTGTGATGGTTACTCTCGTAGCTGGTGATCTATAGCGCATTAGGAAAAAGCAAAAACAGATTTTTATACAATTGGGGCCTTTAGGGCGAAACAGATAGATTTCCTAAAGTGCAAACCCCACATTTCCAAAGTGCTGGAAGTCTCAAGGAAAAAAAAATGACCAGACTCCTTTGAAATCTTGTGCCGGGGATGAAGTGGCTGGTAAAAAGTCAAAAGATAACTTTGGTGGAAAGCAGATCTTATCTCAGAGAGGAAACCACCTCTGAAAACACAGGCAATACATTTCAGTGGATGGTGGTGCATAATCATTGCTGACAAAGGCTTGTGTTTGATTCCGGTCCACATGAATGCGCTCCCTTCCCTCATCTGCATTTCAATCCAAAATAGAATGACAGAAACCTCTGAAGTAGGGGAATGGGAGATTATTTCCTCACTTGAACATTAACACCTGGAAATGGCATTACCATTGTCCCATATTAACAACAAAATATTCTCTGCCAGTCAATTTACCGGTCCAACTGCTGAGCGAAGCGGAGGGAGACAGAGGTGAGGATGAAATATTAGTAAGCAAAATTGATTTAGTTGGGGACACAGTCGTCTGAATGAAATGAGAGTGCAGAAAAAAAAGAAAGCCATTTAGTGCAAATTCAGAAATAATAGCTGTTGAAAAAGGAATGCAAAGCAGGTGGCAGCTGCCTCATTGTGCGCCTTTGAGGGGAAATGAGTGTAGATTGTCAGAGAAGCAAAATTGGTTTTTGAAGGTCATTCCTTTGTGTTCAGCAGCTAAGAGAAGAAGCACACATGAGGCTCAAGATGGTAAACGGATCTTGACCCTGTGATCACTGCATAGGAACTTATTCTAGTCACGACTGAGCCTGTCAACTCCTTGTAGCCTGCTAATATCGTCATATTGACTGTCACAACCAGACCTACACAGCATCTTCTCACAAGGAACTGATCATACAAAATAAGAAATTGAGAGATGTTACCTGACAGTGTTTGTCTTTTTATGTTACAAGAGGTGAATGATTTCCCATCCAGCATCCATTACAGTATAAGAGAAATATTTTAACAATAGGCGCAACGTGATTTGATTTCCTGCCTTACTGACTACTGAAGAAAAGAATACTGCACTGCCAACTATTGAGAAAAGGAGAACACAATTTTTTGCTTCTCTGCTAGAGGCACCTTGTTAGATTTTTGCTAATGAGGTTGGATTTCAAACAGGAGGAAGCAAAAAAAATAGAAGATATCACTGTTTTGATTTTAGAAATCATTATAGAGTACCCTGTTAGCAGTGAACTCAAAATACACCTCCCAACAATGTCTCACTCCTTTTATGGGCTAAAGTATCCCAGAGTACCAACCAGCATTATTTGCAGCATGGACAAATGGCCAAAAACACACTCATTCTGTACTGTATCTCCTTCAGCATGGCATAGCACGTTGGCTTTGATAATTAAGGAAAGTTCATGTGTCTTACTTATTACCTACATATTCAAAAAAGTTAGCTTGTTCTTGACTTTCAGTATGAATACGGACAGTAAATTCTCCAGAGTTTTTGAGTTGTTTTTTGGAACTCTTTATTTATTCTTTTTACATGCAAGTATTACAAAACATCAAGCAAAACAAAACAAGTCCACACCAAAGAAAACAAAAAAAACGAAAAAAAGAAATGAGAGCAAAAACCAAAGAAAACCCACTCCAAACCCACAAAAAAAGGGGTGAAAAGAAAAGCAGCAAATCACACAAATGGAACGTGCGTGTGTGTGTGTGTATGTGTGCGTGTGTGTGTGTGTGTGTGGGGGGGGGGGGGGGGGGGGGGGGGGGGTAATTATTCATCTGTCTTTTTGCTCTGTCCTCTTATCTGCTGAATTCAGTCCATCCTTTGTCTTATATGCAACCCATTTGGATCAGAGTTTTTTTTTTATGGTTCCTGCTTTAGTCCTTGGAGTGAGTCAGTTTCTCCATGGAGTGGATCTCTTCTACAATGGCCTGCCATTGATCTGGATTCGGGGGTGCTCTTTTCAACCACTTCCTAGTGATCGCCTTTCTGCATGCAAGGATCATGATTTTAAAGAGCTAGATGTCCTTTGTTTGAAGCACGATCCCGGGGTCCTTGGGGATCGTATATCCAAATACTTCCTTGAAAATTTGCAGAATTCCGTCCCAAAATAGTTGCAGCTTTGAACATGACCAAAATACATGAGAGTGATATGCATTTATGAGCCCACATTGTCTCCAACACTGCTGATGTATTGCCTAATTGTTTGTTTTTTTATATGAGGTGTGATAAAAAAATCTAAATAAACTCTTCCAACTGAATTCCCTCCATCTTTTAGAGCATGTGTTTTGCACATGGAGCACCAATCACCCTCTACCAACTGGATTTTCAACTCCTGTTCCCACTATAATTTTACATACAGTGAGGTTACTCCATTTTGCTTCTGTAGACTCCAATACAGTTTAGAGACCGTTTATATGCCGTCAACCCCTCGAGCAGCTCATTACCTTCTGCTGAAATTCCTTTTTTAAAATTTCTTTATCAGAGAAGTGTCTAAATTGTTGATAACAAAATAGATCCCCATTCTCCAAATTAAATTCTCTCTTGAGCTTTTCAAATAATTTGAAGGTTTTCCCCTTTATGGGTGTACAAACAGGACTTTTGAGTTTTAGGCAGGAAGCGTCAGAAAAGTTACCACAGAAAAGCTTTTATAGCGATGTGGCTATTTGGTCCTTCGATATCAGCTCTTCCTGATATTGTGAACCTAAATTCACCAAGAACTAAATTGTTCCTCTCGTACTGCGCGCTGACATTAGACCATCATGAGACAAGCTTTGTTTTGTTGATGCATTTCATAAATTATCTCACAGTCACACAAGGATTACAGGATTTTCTCCCTTCGCTTTAAATAAAAAAGTGCTTCCAATAAGGAAATAAAGGTTCAGAGCTATTACACAATGTCTTATTGCTTGCGCTGTGACACAACAGAAATTCCCACAAAATAAATCATGATTGGGCTTTTTGGGGGTAAAGTAAAGTAATAGAACTGAACACTGAACTGTGGACGGGCTCTCCACAGTGTGACACTGAACTGAGAGCACCGTCACCAACAGTGTTACCGCAGTAACCTTGAAAAAGTAATCTGATTACAGATTACTCGTTACTCCTTTTAAAAAGTACCTCAGTTACTTTGCTGATCACTTGTTTTTAAAAGTAACTATTTTAGATTACCCGTTAGATTTAGTTACTTTCCGCAGCTGCCGACAACATGCATGCAGACTGCATGTGTCTGTGTCTGTGCTTGGAGGAGAATGGCGGAGCGGCCGGGTTCTGTTCAATAATAAAGCGGCTTTGCAGACAAAAAACTAGTCCTGCAATAGTGACGGACAGTGACTTGGATGAGTAACTTTAACATGATTACTGGTCTGGAAATAGTAATGCGTTACATCCCTCGTTACTGGCCATATCGTGTTACTAATTAACACGTTACCGGCATCACTGGTCACCAAACAGAGTCAATCTAATAAATTAACCTAAGTTTTGTTTTGTTTTTTTATTGTGGAGGCTCAGATATTGTCTCTTAGCTTTTAGAAATGCAAACACTATGTGTTTTACATATATCTTTGGATATAGGTACAGCACACAACATTCAGGAATTACATATTTCACCTACTGTATGTGTTACTTATGTAAGTTTCCATCCAACGCCATGATGCCAATCAGAGGAAGGGTTTTGCAATAAAACATCATTCATTCTTTCTGTTGAAAACAACATAAAACACACTTATTTAATAATGTATGCTGGAGTTGTTTGTGCATGTCGTCGCTGTTTATTCTGCTCTTTTGTGAACTATTAGGCTTCATTCAGCTGTGCCCATGCTGTGTCATCACCAGATAATCTTTTGTCTATGTAGCTGAAAACTCCAAAAAATATTCCTCCTAACATTCACTGTATTGATGCTTTTAACTTGCAAATACATCAAAATAGAAAATTCATGATGGATAAAATCATCTCACTCAGAGAAAATGATCCCGCTATTCATTTCAGTAAAGTATCTAAGCACATCTCAACTAAAATGCGATCAGCAAAATACAACATTAACTCCTCTCGTGACTCATGACTAATTGCATCTTTCCTCACTTAACTTAGGAGTATAATTTTGAAAGTTCCCCTTCCTTTCCGATAACCCGCTTTATCTCATATTGATCATATGAATCGAACGGCACTGCACACAAATGCCAACTCGAGGAAGACAGCACTGCGGAAGCATTTTGAAGCAGTAAAAGTGAAGTGATTACAGCTTCACGGCTTCGCATGCAAAGTATATTAAACAAAGGCAACAATATCTGGTGTGGCCACAGTTTATACTTCAAACAGCATCAATTCTCCATCTGACCCTCATAATAAATTGTACAATGTGTTTGTTATGTTTTTGTTTATAACTGTTAATAGACGCCCATGAAACATGAATCAAAAGAGTTGAACCCCTCGTTATACCAGGTCGTCCGAACCAAATGGACGTCAGTTCAAATGCTTCTACTGTAGCATAACTCTTACAATCACTAGAACTCTTACAGTGATGTAACTAGCTTACTTTAATGGCCAAATTTTGCATTCAGCATCAGAGGATTTATTATCTTTTTAGTTAAAAAAAAAAAAAAAAAAGGGAAAAAGTGGATACAGAAGTTTCACTTTAGACATCAAAATCACCAAGGCACGACATTTATCTACATTTTTGATCCCTTCCTGTTTTGTTCACTAGTAAAACTAAATAAACTATGTGAACGAGTGCCTGTGACCTAAAGGTAGATTGTAGTATTCAGCAGGGGAATACATGTGGATTTAAATCAAGGATAGATGATAAGGATGTCCGATTCCTGACGTGCTAACATGGTGAGTCAAATCTGCTTCCCCAGCAGACACCTCAGAGTTTATCTTTCTGCTTCCAAGGTCCACTGGATGCAACAACATTATCATGTATAATTTATCAGAATCCTTATAGATTGTGCTTTGCATGCAAATCTGATTAATTCGAGAATCCAAAATTGCCCGTCGGTGCAAATGCAAGTTTGTATGATTGTTTGTGAATTTAGTGTCCCTGTAAAGGGACTGTTGACCAGTCCAAGATGAAGCTTCAGTTGGAATAAGTTTGCACAGAAGATAGACAAATAGGATTTTTTTTGGTAATCATGCTTTGTACAGATTTACTTCTGAATTTTTCTTAGTATGGACAGTTGGTGTAAATGTACACGTATAAAATGTAACATTTTTGGGACAATTTGTGACGAGTTCTCCATTTGCGATTCCTAAAGGACATGATTAATGTGAAATGAAGCCTATGCTCTGTAAGCTGCAACACAAGGATAGCGATTGTTCATAAGTAGTCCGTTATAGTCAATTCGAGGAACATTTGAGGTCTCAGTGATTAATTTCGTCCTTCATAAAAAGTTTAAAAAAAGAAATTTGCCAAAAGAGGAGCTGTAATTGTGCTACAACACCTAAATAGTTAAATAGTTGAAAAAAAAAAAAAAAAAAGAATAGAAAAAAACTCCTAGTTTTGGTGTTTCACAACTCTCCCAAACTCGACATTTTCCCTTGCCGTGAAAAGCTGTCAGCTGCTCGTCAGTAAGTTTTCGTGTCAGTACTTTGTGAAATCAACGTGTAGGCTGTTGTAAAAGGTAATAATAACTCGTACAGATGGCAACTGTCATTTCAAGAGGAGAGTGTGAGCGTTGCGAGAGAGATGAAGCAAGAGGGAGTGTGAGGGAGAAAAAGCAGGTGAAATTATGTCCCATATGAGTTTTGTATAAGCCAATTACCTAGTGAGTTACACAACTCCGACATGTTTCACTTACCTTTGAAAGCCGGAGAGCAAAGGGAAGCGCTTCTCGGGGTTTTTGTGATCATACATCACTCGTGAAGTCGAGCAGAGGATACCAGGAGGCCGTTAAATTTTGTTTTTCCGTGTTTATGTCTTGTTACCAGGTGGTAACACATCAGCCAGGATAGTGAGTCACGCCAGTAGCATGTTTTTTTGGGGATTATTGGAGCCCAGCTTCAGGCACCCCTGAAACGTCTGTAAATTTTACTTGTTTATTAAATCTGTTTATGTCAAGACAAACAAGTGAGTGAACAAGTGAATGAGTGAACAAGTGAGTATGAACCGCTACCTACGCAGTGGATGTTCGCTCCCCCGTATTGAAGGTGAGTCATCCATGGCAAGAAACAGCAGCGGCTTCATTAGCATGCTGCTCTCATCCTCCCACTCCCCTACTCCTTAACAAATTTTAACTGGCGCGGAGCTTCCACCGATAAATCATCGCCGCTCCACCGCCGAAACACTCCCATAACTCACAATCAAAAATATCAAGTCAAGTACGCATCCCACTGCATTTCAACCCCCCCCCCCCCCTCCTGATTTCACACAGTTTGTCCCCAAGCATAGCATTAACACTTTCTTCCCATGCATACGCGGTACTGCTCCAGCACAGGAACGCATCGTGTGGTGAGTTGGTCTCACTTTAAAAGAAAGCCTGACTCAACTGCGAGCGCCAACAGAGCAACAAGGGGATAAAGCCGCCATTAAAATAATCCATTTTTTAGCCTGACAAGAACGAGCCCGTCTCATATATTTGCAGTAGAGATATTGAAAATAGGTATCAAAATATCCAGCTAATTATTACAATATCACTACTCAGCTGTGTTGGAATATTATGGTGCCTTTCTTCATTTTTTTTTTCCCCCTTCTAGATATTACTCATGACAGAGTAGGCAGCCATTTTCTAATGACTGAACTGCTTTCATCGGAGGATTAAGACACGTCTGGTGCTCAAAAAAGGAATGAGTCACTCGGGGCAACATTACGTTTAATTGATGTGTTTTAAACAACATTTGGAGAAAACGACCCCCCCTGGCGAAGAAGAAAAAAGTAGAATTTGGCATCACAGGCAACGCATGTTGATACAATGTGAGGTTTGGTCGTTTTAAGGATTTAATTTTTTTGAGGCAGGATATCTCTGTTGGTACAGGAGGATCCATCAATATCTAGTATAGTAGAATGATATCAGGGGCTCTGTTAATTTGTATGGGCTGAATGTTTTGTGCAACATTTTAATGGAAAATCTGCTTTTTGTGCAGCCTGAGCAGAAAGCAAGTAAATACCGGTAAAACAGTACCACAAAGCCTAATATTAATGTACTTTCCTATAGTTCTTCATTCTGTGGCAAAAGTACTCACAATCATTGATTAAGAAGAAAAATAGAGATAGCATAGATAAGTATAGAGGAGTAAAGTGTTGATTCTTAAATGTATACTACTATATAAGTGAAAAAATTGTAAAAAAAAAACAAAAAAAAACTTATTATAGATATTATAACTTGGATAGACTTCAATAACAATTTTCATTTTGAAGGAACTTAGATTTTAAAGTAGTAATAACAGTTACGCTCAAATAATTCTTTAGGTGTCCCACAATGGGGAAATTTGCAACGTTGCAGCATCAAGTGGACAGTAATAAGAGTAAAGAAAGCATACCAGCAATAATAGCAAGTATTAGATACTATATCAAGAGTAACAACGTTATAAAAACAAGATGATAATCGTGACAATATTTCCCATTCTCACATGATAATATTGGTTGTGATTAGAATATATCAGAGATTATGTTAGTATTGCACAGAATAAATAGACATATACTGTAGATTTCATACAAGGGACCTAAATAGTGATGGACATTATAAAGTGCAGTGTGTCAAATTGTCCAGGTTATGGGTTCTATTTTTATTATTTTTTTAAATATGGGAAGAAAGTGTAGCAATATTTATGTTTACTTTTATTCTCCGCAATTAAACATAAATATTGCTACACTTTCTTTCCATATATTAAAAAAGACATGGAAAGAAAGTGAAGCAATATTTCAATTTATGTTTAATTGCAGAGAATAAAAGGCATTGGAAAAAAAAAATTAAGTAAAGTACAAATATCTGGAAAAACCCGCTTCAGAACTCAACATAAATACTTAATTATTTGGCAAGCTCGGAAAAACAGTTCCCAGATGCACACAAATGTTCATGTAAACTTTGAGAGCTCAGGTCCCTGTTAGACATTTCTTAAAATGTATATATCTACAAATCTATATAACTTATGTATTTAGCAGTGATGTCACTTATGCCAGTCAACTGATTGTATGTCATGACTCATTTATGCAATCAGATTATTTCTCTATAAAATGATATTAGCTCGACTTTACAAAATCACATAGACAAGTATTGCTAAAAAAAATACAAGCAATTTCCGTGTAGAAAGGGTTTTAAGCTTCATGAATTAAACATAGCAACAAGTGTGAAGCGAGGAAGGAAGGAGACATAAAAGTACCTATTTGTGCCGATTATGAGCTGCAACGAACCAGAACTGAAGCAACGGTAATGACGTTCCATGACACGGGCCTGATGACATCTGATCGATGGAGTTTGGTACTTCCATTTACTCACACAAAATTTACAGTTAATTTCAGGATGCAATATTACGCAATTCAGACCTACACCACTTCAGCAAAACTACACCTCCAGAGTAGAAAAACCCTTATCACTCATACATTAGCCTAATTCGCAATGAGAAGTGATTTATTGTGTGGTGTGGCATCAATTCATCTCTTTTGCTCTGGGAAAACCTGTTGTGACTCTTCAAACACTCACAACTTCATTCATGAATCCATCGGAGGAAAAACACAAAGCAAAAAATAGTGACAGTACAAGTTTTTTTTAAGTTTATGGATCTGTCTCTGCTCCTTCTGCTGCTGTGCATTTCCTGTCTTGTCTGACTTATAAAGGGTCTATAATCAGTCGCAGTCTAGTTCATCTAATGATTGGATCGTCAATCATTACGGAGACCTGCATTTCATGAATATTTGATGCGAGCCAAGTGCATTAAACCCCATTCTTTTGCACCGCATCGGTTACAGTAGTTACCGGCCTGCAGCCAAACCGGGTGTCCTCTGAGAACGATGTACGAGACGGATCCTATTTGAGAAATGCTCAACCCCCTTTGTCTTTTTTATAGTACCCGCGTCCACAGGGGCAGTCCTACTTTGAGTGCGTTTTCTTCTTTTAGGACAAATGAAAACTTCCTGGGAGCTTTGCTGCCAGAGTCTTTCTCCATTCATTAAATCAGCCCCAGGCATTTTGTTCTGCCTGCGGCACGGCATTGGTCCTCGCCTGCTCCTCTCCTCCTCTTCATCATCTTCTGTTCTCCTTGGTCTTTTGATCACGGGCCAAGACATCACATAATTTCTGACAGGATCTCAGGCCCTTTCATCAAGAGTAATAGATTTCTATAGAGGATGTGGGTGAGCGGCTGCTCCAGGTCGTTTCAGGTGAAACGACTGAAAAACTTGGGGGAGTGGGCCTGAAGATGATGAGAACGATCTTCACCGGACGTCAGACTGCGTTCGAACAGGTTTAACACGGCGGTTGAAATCCGTCAAGCGCACTCATTAATGTGCCGCCAACAGCGAAGGGCGCAATCTGGATATTATGTGGGGAAGTGGACTGTAAAACCAAGACATACTCTGGGATAGTTTATGGAGCTAAAAATAGAACTACTTATGGGGAGATTATGTGAAGACTGTATGTCAGACTCGCAGCCAGCATAAAGGATTCGTTTCACGCTGCACTGTACGTTCCTCTGCCTTCCCATTCCTCTTCATTCTTGTCACTTCACATCTACCACCGTACCAATTTAGGCATAGACACACTGGAACATAGTCACAAACACACACGCGCACACACTAAGGCTGATCTGGCGGGTGAGGTGTCAGCATCACTTCAGAGACAGCTTGATGACAATCCAGCTGGAGTCACACTTTTAAAGGTCACACACAGATCATACACACCCTTTTTCTTTCTGTCTGTCTCTTAACCCCCACCACACCCACACCCACACCCACACACTCACACCCGCACACACACCCACACACACACCAGCAAATTTTAATTAATAGCTGCAATCGTGCCGACTTCTGCATGTATTAACACCTCTCACAGACGTGAGAATGTCATCATATTGCCGAAGTTATAAAAGTCTGGAACATTTTACTAATCTACGCAACTTCGGCTGGATGTGAGAACCTTTGAAGAATGTATCACAAACGTGGGGGAAAAAAAAAAAAAACCTCTGAAAGCCAAAATGAGAAAATTATTCACGCTAACTTGTCACTTACCTCACCGAGGAAAAGGAGTTGTAGTCTACTTTCCTTTGTTTTGCATTTAGATAGAGGGGGATGAATTATGTACATCAGCAGGAAAAGATGTGAGCGCATATACAAGAGGCAAAAACGGGCTTCATTAGCTTATCTGAGTTTCTGGCGTTATCCTTCCAGCCAAGGACGGGCACATTTATGTGTTGTTGTTGTTGTTTTGGTTCATTTTATTGTGGTCTAAACATTCTAGTCAGATATATAGGTATGTGAAGAATGTTAAATTGTATCCTGATGTACTTATAACATACCAACCTCAGAGCAGCAGTGATGTAAGAGTGCAGTCACACTTCCACTCCCGGGAGGTTTTCTAGTCATGGTCCTGAGAGGAGCACATTGAGTGGGGTAACTTTGGGAGGATAAAATGTGCCTCAGGAAATTTAATAGCAATCGGATTATTAAATTAGATTTTCCCTTGTGAGTCCATTTATTAATGAATGTAGTAATTTATTGCCCTCTTTCTCTCTGCCATTTTTTTGGGGGGGGACATAAATGCACATTCTGCCATGATGTAAATCTGGGAGCCCCTGCAGTGTCACAGGGCAGCGCAGAGAAGTTAGGGAGGGATGATTCTCCATAAAACCCTTTATATAGAACTACTCTGGAATAGGATTAGAGGTCCCCGAAGATTGGACTCTCTTTGGTGGGTCTGGAGAGAAGATTCCATAGGGAAGCAAACCCTTGACCCATGAAATGCCAACCTCTTATAATTATGGGGGCCTAAAACAGTTTACACCCTCACATTAAGGGAATGTGTTTTCTTTGTCGGGACAAAAAAACAAAAACCTCTCCAAATACGTGAAACTATTAAACAATTGCACTTTTAAAGCGAGCCGCTGTTGGGTGGTTAAACTAAGGCCTCATTACGTTTCAGGTGAAAAAAAAAAGGATAATTATTTTTTTTCCATTTTTGTTTCAGAAAAGTACCGGGCTAAAACAGCAATGTTTTGAAAATGATGACTGTTTACACGGAGATGGTAGAAATGCTGAAAATGTATTTTGTCACACAAGGACACTCGTGGGTGCTATTGTCTGATTTTGTGATGAAACCACACACACACGTGCAGAGAACGATACACTATAAACATTTGATAATAATTTAACATCTAATTCATGCTTTCCACGTTCGCGTGTCTGCAGGGTACGCATCGGTCCATGTGACGTAAATATCGCCATCCACCCCTACGCACGAGGGATCACGCACAGCCTAATTTTTGTGACCGCTTAGACTGGGTGCACCGACCACACATGCACCAGCGCAAAAAAACAACAACAGCAATGAAAGCCTACTGAGCGCTTGTGCGTTTACCTATCTGTACAATCGCAATTTAAAAGAATATAAAGATAGCCAAATGGCTTAGAACTCCTGGAGTGAAATATGAAATATTTAAGGAAAGGAGAACTCCGGCCATCGGAAGTGGAAATATTTTGGGGATTGTTCCATTATGTTATGGAACTTGCACCGACGTGAACGCTGAAACGTAGTATCGCATGCACATCCGCCATCCGCACAAAGTTCCACCTTGGGAGCCACTTTGAAAAAGTCATGTTTTCACTGGCTCTGAGTACCATTGTGTAAATGGACACCCAAAATGTAATGAAAAGTTTGTGGAAACGGGTCTTACGGTAAACTTAAGCGTGTAAGACTTCGGTTGGTGAAAGTAGTACTCATGGCTGAGCACTGGGCAAATCGACAGGAAAAAGGTGAGGTAATGCAAGATTATTAGTCAATGTTAAGCCCCTTGAAGTCATGGAAGGAGCTGGTAAAATGTGATCTGGTCTGCATTCAAGTCACAGCCATCGAGAAAAACACCTTCTGCCACACAAACACTTATTGGATTTCAGGGATTTTACAAACCCAGACATTAAATATTCACTAAGAAATTAGGTGTGAGACCTCCATAAGCTAATATCAGCCAGCTGAAAAAAAAAAAAAAAACATCAGTTCAATCATTGAAATGAGATTTGGGCTTTGTGTGCAAATACTTTGACAAAACACTTAAACTTTATGAGTTTGCCGATAACAAAACAGCATGTGCTGCATGAACCAAGCATCATAAAATCCCTGAAGACTTTAACTCAGGAATTATTGATTGAGTTTCCACAGACAGAATGGTGCTACAAAGTAGTTAAAAAGTAGTCCACACTCAGCAGACCATCATCTCCCTTGATGTGCCCATCAAGTTGTGTCTGAAAGCAGCCAATCATGATTTAAGGCTGATTTGGTGGATATGAATATCATCAATATAATGTCAGGGTACCTGGTCAGTAGAGGTTCACTGATGCAACAGGACAATGTCTCTAAACAAGAATATATTCACTACACGATGGCTAAAAAGGAAAAAAAAACAAACATAATTCTTCGTCTGGTTCACTAATAGCCTGGACATGAATCCGCTGGCTATGTAAAATGGGCTCAACAGAGCTGTTCACAGCATATTAAGAGACATTCCCAGGATGCGCTGTAAGGAATCATGGTCGGAAATTCCTCTTAATGACTGGGCAGGTGAGATCAGCAGCTGGCGCAAGTGTTGATTGAGCACACCGCATCCAAGACAAGTTTACGCGCTCACTTGCATTGTACATGTGTGATGAATTAGGAAATACTGTAATTACATCATAGAAAATTGGTCATATTTGGGATTCAGACAGTTCACTGTAGACTGGATCACATTCTGTTGGTTAACGATACGCGAAAATAAGGCTTGTAAATGCAATTGCATAACTTAAAATGATCCTCCCATTTGCCGATGGGGTTTTGGCTGGTCATGCTTGAGACAGCAGTGCGTTTTGTGGAAAGTTTGTCTTTGTTTCAACCAGGATTACAGATGGTAAAATTCCCTGTAAAAAAAAGGCTAGACACAACTTATTACAGTTTATGGATTTTATTCCCCCATTGGCCGATTTCTACGACACAGAGCCCTTTGACTTACCGAGTGGGACTTTTACTTTTGGTTGCTTCTTCTGATCTCTTGTAGATAATGTTTTATGACATTGTCGGACAAACAATGTTTAAGGCACAATTCACACTTGTCAGGTTTGGTCCGATCAGGAGATTCTGGTGCGATTGCTCTGTTTGCAAGTTCTGCTTGTGGTACTATGAACACTGAACGGTTAGTGTGCACAAAATGAGCAAACACATTCCATCTCTTGGGGAACAAAAACATCTGGATGCTGACAAACGTACAAGTTAAAAGTGAGACTTGGAGAGTTCTGAGAAGTAAATTTGACAAGAAAGCATTTGTGCATCAACATGAGTATTTTTTTTTTTATTTCTTTTAAAATGAATGCACTTTGTAATAACCTAAACCCATAAAGGTTTTTGGGGGAAAATGGCAAGTATTCATCATTGACAGACTACGAAAAAAAGTCAAACGTGTAGAACTGAAGTGCCTTGAAAGTATTGACTTGACAAGTGTCACTACATTCGTGGTACACGTGGATGAGGACAATGTAGTTTGTCATGTTTCTGCAGATTTTCCTGGGACACGCTTGTTGGCTGTTTTTGTTGTTACCAAGTTAATGCTCCAAACTGGGAAGTGACACTTTTCAAATTATAACTTTCTAAATTCGAAGTTGCAGGAAAGCCTAACGAGACCTGGCGAGGAACAGTGTTCTTCATGAGTTTCTCGTGTTTCACACTTTATAAGTATAACAAAAGCAGGTACAATTATTCACCACACGCTTTGCAATTGTCCCTGTTGACTGAAGTTCAAATTATTTGCCTTATTATATATATTCTTTATGCAATCGTCTTCTTTGAAAGCTTATATATCCCGCCAATAAATCACACCAGCCCCAGTTCATGGTCCACTGAAATCCACATCCCCGACTTACACGTCAATACAAAAAGCAATACCAGTCCCGGCAACAACATAAAAGTTAAGAACATCTTCCTTGGCTTCAACCAAGAGGTTGTTTTCACTTTTCTTGCCATCATGACTATTATTCTACACATAAGTGTCTTTCTATTAGATGGTCTGGTAATAAGTATCTGCCGTATGTACAGGGTGAGCTCAAACTGTAGCACAAGACCCAAAACGCTCCTTATTTCCTTTTGCGTGGCTTTAAGAAACGTGTACACTTTGCAAGCAATCCTAAAATATATTAGATAAATCAGCCATGGCCACACGGTCCCTGCAACATACGATTTTCTTTCATAATGGAATATGCAACAAATCATCAAGCAGGTATCCCTGGTTCAATTCCAGTTGAGCTTTTCTCCAGTTTGGAGTTTCCATGTTTTCCTATTCCTATTTCTCCCCACAGTCAAAAGTCCAAAAACATGCATCAAATAGCTGTATTCAAAAGCAAACTGCAGATTCGTGAAAAATGGTAAGCCGGTTATTTTACTGGAGGTACACTGACTACAAATCTAAGGCAGAGCACTAATACCTTCTATTTGCTCAACTTAATCAACTCTAAACACACCCTTGGTCCTCTGTGTTTGAGCTGGAAGATTCATTCCAGCAATATCAAAGAGCAGTGGGAAAGAGATATGGAGTGACAGTGTTGCCATATCAATTCTCATCCCCACCAAAGACACATCTCACCTAAGCAGAGGAGAACAGATAGGGCCAGCGGAAAGTCATTGTACATATAATTGCAAAGCCAAAGTTGCACCTGTCAAATACAGTTAACTATCTGGGTTTCCACAGACGTGGAAAGAAAAAAAAAAAAAGAGAGGAAAGAATAGATAAGCTCCATTTCGTTTGGGAGGTGATGTGCCTTAAATTGCTATGGCAGCTGTAAAAAGCGCTTGCACACTAAAGAAACTGAAAGTGAGATAAAGGAAAGCATCAGGCGGGGAGAAAATAATCCTGGCAGAGGTGTGTCAAGGCCATCGTGGCCATCTTTAATTTGAGTAGCGTGTTGAGCGGTTTACCCCATAAAGATGAAATGTAATGGAAGCATGCATTAAGTGTACATTCTTTTAAAAAAAAACTAAAAAATATATATATTATATATATATATATATATATATATATATATATATATATATATATATATATATATAAAGGATGTAAGATGAAGCAAAAACACATTTGTCCGATTTATAGAGTGCATTCACTTGAATATGTCTCTCCAAAAGCCCTGTGAAAGAATACGGATCAAAATGTGTCTCTGTCCCTAATGTGTCGTGTGCATGACTATCAAAGCTGGATACTCGTGTGCGTGTGCGTGTGCGTGTTATACGGCTGTGTCTGTCCTTACTGTGTTATGGCAGTCAGCATTGATCAGCTGCAGCAGCTGGCTCTCAAACTTCTCCAGGGACGGCTGGAGGGAGACGGTCAGTCTGTTCAGGGTGAAGGGCAGTATCTTGAGCAGCTGAGGCCTCAGCAGAGCATCTCCGTCACCTGGTGGCAGCACAAAATGTAGGGTCAACATACACACTTGCCGCCAACATCCTCAATATTTTCCCTGCACGAATTCACAGCACTTGTGAGTCTTGAAATAGTTCCCGCTCTGGTTTGTCAAATTTGTTTTCCACTCGGGAGTTATTGTCTCTGTTGGTAGTACTGTGGAATGGGGGGGGGGAGAGAAATCCCCATCGTGTGTCATGCTGTTGTAAAGTATATTGCAGTAGATTTTCTCTGTGTCCCATTTATAAGACTCACTGAGATTCATCCATCATCCCCCAGGAAAATTGACCACGGGGTCCCATAAGTTCAAGAAACTTAAAAGAGAGAGGTCGGGTGAAAACACAAAATTTGATACACTATTACAGCCTGCTGATTCTGCTGCATATGTTATCCCACACAGCAGGATCCAGGAAAAAATGTCGCTGCTGTTGCTTGCAGTGAGGAAAATTCAGGACTAAATGTGACTCAAAAACTAGTTTGCTAATCAAAACCATTCTCCGGAGGGACCGGAGCGACGACGCAGAAGGTTTTACTTAGCCCAGGTTAACCTCACAAATGCCAGCTGTCAGAGAAAAATGAGTCTGACAAGTCAGAATGTGAGTCAGTGAGAGGGTGAGGCATTCAGTTGGTCAGTTCAAATATTCACCACTCTGGTCCAGACTAAAATGTCTCATTGAATAAATTGTCATAAGGCTCGGGGCAAGGATGTCCACAGGGACACGAGATAATGGACCCCTGATGACTGTGATGATCAAACGCACCACCTAACACCATTATCTGTTCAAAATATTCACATATCCATTGAAATATCTGTTCATCCATCGAGTATAATGGTTATTACTATGTGTCTTGAAGCATCCTGGGGTGACTGAAGGACATGCCAGCAGTGCTGGTGATATATCATATCATTTATTGCAGTTACTTTTTCATCATATTAAAAAAAATAAAATAAAAAAATAAAAGGAAAATCCCTGACATTTACAATAACTATATTATAGCTTTCCAAACAGAGAGGCAAAAGGCTATAAATATTAAAATCCCCATATTAAAACACACTGTGTCTAATATGCAGCTGGGCCACAGGTAGTAACACAATATGCCTCCCAGCCCATGGAGGGATTTTCAGGAGCTCAGCAGTCTGGAAAATAGTGGCCGTCAGAGCTTCGACAGGAAGATTTGACACGTTAAACAGAGCTCAAAGACATGCTGATACATCTCAGCCCTCGACACAGTCTGAGACGGCGGAATCTCAGCTGGCCAGCAGCTTAATACACAAATTCTGGCTCCTAGCGGGAGACGGATATCCATCATTTCCTGTAGTAGTGCAGAGTCACTAAGTCTTATAGGTGTGATTTGGCTCCCTCAGCTTTAAGTGATATTTCATCTCTTCTTTGTTTTCGTTTAATGTTTGCACTTTTTCTTCACAAGTACAGAGTGTAGTTACTGTACAAGAAGAGTCCCAATGAGGAGAAACAGAGTTCTTAATTAAAATCACTAGTTAAAAGCCAGTTGCCTATGGATGCAATAAAAAAAATTGAATAAAGAAAATCTATAAATTGCTCATTAAATCCGTTTTTGCTGTATAAAGTTGGGATTCCAACAGAAACACAATTAGGAGGGATAAGAAGGAAAAGTCCAAATCTCACAAAATATTGTTTTCTTTTCATTTGCAACTATTTTTTTTTGTTTGTTTGTTTTATGCCCCGTTTACCCAATAACATTTTCAGGTGAAAATGGAAAACCTTTGTTGCAATTTGGATGTCCTCTTCCACAACAACAGTACTCGAAGCCACTGAAAACAGAACTTTTAAAGAAGGGGCTTCCAAGGTGGAACATTTCAAAACGTCACGGAGTTAAGAGCAACTTTTTTGAAATGCTGCTACTGCGCACGGCGCCGCGGTCGTAGCAAACTGTTCTTCAGCACATGCATGAGGAGAAGGACAATAACGGCAATGGCGGCCTCCAGAGTGTCATGACTCCCAGTCAATGTTCTCCTGGAAGTTGATGGTATTATAGTTGAGAATCACCCAGAATCGCAATCCAACTTTGTCCTCTGTCCATTCGATTGTCACTGTTCTCACCATTGTTAACGTTTTTTTTCAGCAGATTATTCTCTGTGCACGTGTGTGTGGTTTTATGACAAAAACAAACAAAAGCACCCACTAATGGCCCTACATGAAAACTACATTGTTTTCAGCTTTTCCGCTGTTTCCGTGTTTTTAAAATGCAAAAAAAAAACTTTTCTGAAACGATAACTCAAAAGCTATACATTTGCGCTTGAACTGTTGTTGAATAAACAATGCCTTAGTTGAGACATCAGTTGACTTTTTGACAAACTGCATTGAGGGTTTGTTTTTGTGAAAATGGCTCTGGTGTTGAGCTTATTCAATGTATGATTAACATATCATTAAACACAGAGTACTGAACATGTTTTAAGCACTAATACTATGAACAGCCCTCGTCGACGCTGCCCCCTGATTTGTTATTATGAACACAAAGTAACTCCCACTGTGAAAACCACCCAATTGATTTATTATAAGCTGCATAACGCTTAACTGAAGTAGTTACAGCACAGAGACGCCAAGGCTTGAGGTAAACAATCCAACTAAAATGGTTTGTTGTTGTTGTTTGGCTTCTTGTTGTAAGTAAATCAGAATCAATTGAAGAAAGCATCTCCGCCAATAGTTGAAACAAGAAAGTTCACAATCTCTTCTTTCAGACACAACAAAGACAGAGCGGCGTGTGTGATTGTAATCTCTTAAAAGAGTAATGCAGCCATCAAGCATTTCATTGCAGCCCCTTGTCTCTGAAGCTCAGAGTTGGACTGTTCTGAATGCGGCGTGAATATCAAGCCGGTGGCTGTGGTCTTAAAAGGCAGCTTAGGTCTGTGCTGCTCACAGCCCCAGAACATGAAGAGGATTAGGCTGCTACCATACCTCCCACTGACTCCCAATGATTATAGCTCTGCACTGTCAGACTTCATTACATTCCCCCTTAGAAACTTACTTCCTAAGTACTGCAGACATTTCAACTTCTGATGGAACTAAGTTTATGAAAAAGGCCACTTTTAAGTACTATTATGAATGTCCTGTATGTCCTGTGACATCTGGAAGAAGATGGTTAAGTGTGTAATGTAACCTTATACCTGGGCTGAATGTGATGGGCAGTTGAGTGGGTTGCCTCCGTAAACAATACAACTCTTAGCCTGAAAATGCCCAAAGAATTGCCTCTCGTCCGATAAATAATCGAGGTTCCATTATTTAGTTTATTAGGCATAATCTAAAAATATTATAAAATTCAACGGTATAAATATCAAAAAGGTAGAAAGAATGGAATGAATTCAAAGATTGTTTTGCGGTCAAGTTCTGGTGATACACAAAATATATTTGATGATAAAACAATGATATATCTCTGGGGTGGTGCGATAGCTAAAAGTGTTAAAGAGGTTTGGACAAGAACTACTTTAGACTGCAAAATAGAGATGGATGTGAGCGCTCATTTAAAAGAGAGAGAGAGAGAGAGACAAATTTTAATGAAGTGTCATAGCACATTTATGATAAATTTTAGACCATTTCTATTGGTTAATCAATCCTCAAGACTGTTAATGAAAATCAAACAAAAGTCTGCAATAACTTTTGGGAACTCGCAATCTTTCAAATATTAATTGATTATCCTCATGATGAGCATAACTACAGATGGTGATGTTGTACAATTTGCTTTTTTTAAAAACAGGAACACATACTAGACCAGGGGTGTCAGACATAAGGCCCGTGGGCCAAAACCGGACCGCAGGAAGCTGGAATCCGTCCCACCAGACCACCGAACAAATGGTTAAATCTCCCATTTAAATGCATATTTTTTTATTTTTTTCACTAATTTCCTAAGAGTAGCAGACACAACATGACACTGATATTCAAGCTGCGATATCAGTGATGCTGCCATGAAAGACACTGACTTTACTGCTATCAAACAAGCATTAGGCTCAAAGCCATGCTGCCAGGGTTTGTAAAAACATGCATAATGCAACAGCGACAGAAGACTTTTTTTTTGAGCTTGCACTGTATTTTGCACCAGGTTTCATTAAAATTGGCTTGATGTCGAGATTGTAGTAATTTTCCGTAGTAATTGTTTGGTTTTGCAAAAATATAGACGTTTTCACTCTGCGCCACAACAACAACAAAAAAATAAAACTTCCATCAGTTCCTGGATCCCATGTAATGAAAATAGGAGGTTGCAACTACTTTGCAGTCTTTAACCAAAGTCACCAAAAATAGTCAGATTATTTTTGTCCTATCTTCGACAGCAACAAATATGTGTACTTCAAATATTCTTGATTACATTGAAACGTTTGTTAAAATTGGCCCTAATAAGGAAAATGACTAATATTTGCAAAATGCATTGTCAATTCTTATATATATATATATATAACAATGAGTACCATGTTATAAAAACCCAGCAATCTGATTGGCTGCACCAATCAGAAAACCAGGATTTTGACTCCCCAGAAATATAATCAGATTGGACAAATGTAGCTATTGGGGTTCACTGTCAGTAAACAGCACAACTCTTCAGATGCTTTGATTCCAAACTATCTATTTATAAATGGTCTACAACTGGCATACCTGTTATAATTTTCAATAAATTCATATTTTATCATTTAAACAGTTTTTTTCATCCACTTATTATTTTCTCTGTAAACAAAATGGAAAGAGATTTGAGCCAGGAAGAGGCATCCTCTTGATTTCCACATTATTTATGTTCAGTTCTAATATACTAACTGATACATTTCTCATCAAGTCCAGAAGATGAATGAAAATAGAATGTTTTCCCAATCAAAATCTGCGTCACATGCTGGCATCTCTTCACAGGAACATTATTTACACTTTCCCCTAGAAATGTCATTTTTACCTGTTGGAGAAGCAGCCAGGCCTGGGATGTTCTCATCTCCTGATACGAGGACGTTCTCTGGTAACAGGTGTATCACAGAAAGCAGTGCAGGATGGGTTTTCACTGCACAGTCCAGGTTTGCTCCTTCTATAATCTGCAAGAGACGACCGTCTGAAAAAGAGAATTGAAACAAATATAGGGGGAATAAATTCAAAGGTATGACTTGACAAACCAGCAAACTTCCTGAGTACAAATGAGTCTGATGTGACATTTCAACCCACATTCAGCCCCAACCCTTCTAAACAAATGCTATCCATCTCATCGGTGCATTAGTGTCTAATATTGCTGCAGAAGCAGGGAGTCACCCGAAAACGTGGCGCGCAACAAGCAGACACTTCAATTTTTCAATATTCCATTCGGCTGGTAGTGACCTAGGGTGCAATGTTCCATTACACTGCAAGCATCATTTTCCAGGTCTACAACTGAAATGACAACCATTCTACTTGGAAAACACGCTCGCCCAGAAGAGCGCTGCGGCACCCGAGTATGAGCAACGAGGTAGACGCCGTCATCGTTCAAGCAGGCCATCCAATGACAAGTGACGAGCAGCGACTCCCGCCATCAACAACAAAACACAGATCATTTGGAAGGTGGGCAAAGTGGGGTTTGATGCGCTGCGCACTGCATGTTGGCTTCCTTCAAGCTTGAGCGGCATCGCAATCCTTCACTCTGACAGGGTTAATGATTGCACCTTCGACGGCATCAGTGACAATCAATACAAGAAGCTCCGTTCACTGCCATGGGCTGCACCAAACACGAGGGCGCAGAGCGATCTGAAGGTGAGAGACTGTTAACGGAACAATGACGGTGATTGTCGTAGCTTTGAAGTGATGGGCTGTGTTTTGGTTTATAACCACTGTTTTCAACCAAGTGAGATGATGACTACAAATGTTACATTTTCGCCAGAGAAATAACAATTATGAAGAAACGGCGGGGAGTGTTTAAACGGGTAGTACATGATTCTTCTGAACAAAAACACAGTATTTGCATCAATCACTACCAAAGCTTTGTAATGCTCACGATTAGCAGCAATGGAAAAATACTCTACAGCCATAATAGTATCAACTAAAGAAAATGACCTTTGTCACAAGGGTTAACCGCTGATGACATCGGACCGGTGAGTAGCATTTGACCCTCAGGTGGGTCCCTTCCGGCTGTTCTGAAGCCGACACCAAAATCTTTGGGGGACTTATCCATCAGGGCTTATCGGGACCCTTCACCTTTAAACGACCGAGAAGACAAACACACAGAATCTCTGATCTCTTCGAAATCACTTTTTTAGGATGTGCATATATGAATATTCAGCCGGTGTCCTCCATTTAACCCGGTTCATTACTTTTAGTCTGATTTATTCATTTCTTATTTTGTTGTCAACACATTATGCTCGGCTTGTTCTTGTTCTTATTCATTTTTCTTGCTGCCGTGCTTTTTTCAAAGCACTTTACAAGCTTTTGAAGGGGTTATATCAATAAAGCCTTTATTTTAGTATCTTTTTTTTGATTTAAAAAAACTGTTTTAAAAGCCATATCAACATTAAAGTTCCCTTTACAAAGTGTATGGTATTGTTTTTTTTAGGCATGCAGTAATGACGGCGTGTGCTCTATGCCGTCTTCTACATCACTGGCTTCCACACACACAGTCGTAATCTATAACTGTTTGAAAGTGCTTTTGAACTCACCGAATGCTCATAAGAAAGACAGGCAGCCCTGTGAGAGGCATTGCCTTGTAACTGTGGGGCTTACAGGGGAAGATAGATGCATGAAAGACCACCAAAAAGTAACTGCGTGGTACTGTTGCTAATCGAAACATCTATACCAGGACCAAGCTGTGGTTGAAATGATGGGACTACAGGGCAGATCGAATGAAGGGCAATATGACTTTAACCTTGTAAAAAAAAAAAAAACAACATTTGCTCCACTTTCTTTTACTGCAAGTACAAAACACATTCATTCATCCATCTATCTTACACGCTGTACCTTCATCCATCTTTGGGATTTGGGGAACTGGAGTCGATCTTTGCCGACGATGAGTGAAAGTCAGTGTATAGCGTACAGGCTATTTCTCATCATCCACAATGTTTGTTCATGTCCTCGGACGACTGCAGTGAAATAACAAGCTTGTACGTTGTTGGCATCATCTCCATTGGTGCTTGTGGAAGGACAGCAGGTTTAAACAGCGACGATCGAACTGGAATGCCCAGATTCTTGGGGTTTCCAATAGTCCAACCGAGCTGAGCATAAACATGAATGATTTAAACAAACTGAAGTGGCTCAGTAAGTTTAATATCATTTTCTCCACAAGACTGCCTTCAGACAAATGAAAAAGATGTGTGCCATAGACTGCACTTATGTGTAATGATATAGCAAAGCACTTCAAAGAGAAATGAATAATCCTACAATTTGTGAAAATGAACGTCAGCCATCCAAAGGCTGTTTCCTCAGTCACAGTCTCAAATATTTTATACAAAGAAATTAAGAAAACATAGCATCCCCTGAAGCTTCAGATATTGAACTAAAGTCACGATTTCCTTGAGGATACCAACTATGTCATCAGACCAACCATTTATTTTTCTTTTCGAATCAATTCAGATAAAACAAATGTTTAGAAGGAAAAGAACAGTGGTAAAAAAAACGATTAATCCATTACTCAAATATTTATGACTTCAACTTTTCTTGAAAAACAACTAAAGTTAAGCACAACAATCCTGTTTATCAGAAGAATAAAAGCGGCAAACAAATGAATCCTTCTGGAATTGGCTGTAAAGGACAAGTGAAAGGAAAATAGCTTTTATGTGAAATCTATTTCGGGGGGGGGGGGACAGCATCTTGGGACCTTGAGGAAGAGTTAATAAAGTTGTTTTTTATCATCCATGTAATATTATGGAAAGCCGGTAAGTTCAGAGAAACGATGGGCAGAATGTCCATTTCTGCTGTAGACAGCTTTTCATCCATTTTTTCCTGGCAGCCGGCGCCTTTATCTTTAAAGTCATTGAAAAGGGAATGAGGAGGAAAGAAGATGATGGAGTATATCACTACGTTCTGCTCCCCTCCCTGCCCATGACTCATCCCAGTCAAACCCTTTAACTCCCCCTAACAGTTAACTTACTACAAAAAAAAAAAAAAAAAAGCCTGACGTCTGAAGCCAGACAAAAAAAAAAAAAGGAAAAGTGGTTTGGGGAAATCTCTCAGGCTGCAGCACAGCTTCGCCTCTGTTCTACAAACGTTTTCCGTGGCAACAGCTGCTTTCATCGCAGAGGTGTTTCTTACCATGAAATACGGGGGAAAAAAGTAGGATGGGGGGGAAGAAAACCGAGAAATCAAGAGAACCTTCCTGACGCAGATGGTGCCCAGGTGTCAGCATCTTCCATCATTCATTTCTTGTTATTCATTATGCATCACACTTTATTTTCCGTCAGATGCTGTGCACAGATTAGAAACCTAACCCAAAATGTCCTTACAGCTCTGGTGGGAAACCTCAGAGTTATTTGAGCAGCAGCTTGGCAGGAGATGTGAAAACAAGAAGGTTGGAGGGGGGTGGGGGGTGAGGGGGGGGGGTGGAATGGCTCAGCATCAGTCAGACGTGGTGGTCCTAGGAGAAGATTGTACGAGAAAAGTAGAATTCACAAAGATATGAGCACAAATATTCCTGGAAGTTGGGCTTGGAGAGAGGCTTTGTCAATAAGACTGCTGAAGGAACATTCATTTTCGGGCGGCACATTTAGCCCCCCCGTTTACACCACAACGTTTTTTGTTTGGTTTTGGGGGTCCGTTTACACAACAACGTTGCCCGGAGCCACCCTTTTTGAAATGCCGCTGGATAAAAATATGTTATTACATTAGGCATCGAAGGGAAAATCACACAATGGCTTACGCGTGTTTGACTATGGCATTAGAGTAACATTTAGGAATTAATTTTAGTGGCTTAAATGGTGAATGGAGTTTACCGATGAGGCACACTTTGCCACAAACGTTTTCCTTTTTCCTTTGAAAACGTTGTTTAAACAGGAACCTAAGATTATAGTTATTACAAAAATAAAATTAAAACGTTTACATTGGAGTGTTTGAAACAGTTGTTGAATTTCAAAGCTGAGGTTATAACGGTATGCTCAGTCGTTTTACTTTATTCCCATCATCCAACTTGATATGCTCGTTTAAAGTGTTGCTCACTAAAAGATTTTCAAAAATTCCTTAGAGTTTGAATAAATCATTCACAGAGTTCGTGAGTATTGATGTATAAAAAGCATCATGATAAAACTGCAAAGCCACATCCCACAATTGTTGATAATATGTAATGTTTACTTAAGCTCGGTGAGAAACTCGAGACCCAGGTAGAGTTGGGGGAGTTGATTCAGGGGTCAAAACTATGTTTTACTTCAATAGGTTTGCTCGCAGTGTCAAATCCACTCAAACAACAAGTCTGGTGTGGGTGGGAAAAGCGAGAATATATGTAGGGAAAACTTTTTTGAACTGAATCTGGAAAACCTCTTTGTGTTGGTGTTCTGCATCATTGGCAACATTTGTAAAGGCACTCCCTCTCCGTCCCTTAAATACAGGCATACACAATAAATGAATGCATTGTGGCGGTGCTGCAAATTATGATATGCAAATGTGAACACATTGTACCATCTGTTTGTCCTCTCGTCACATTAAGGGGTCACCCAGAGTGACCCTCCATCTTTCACAGTTTTTTCACTTTTTTTTTTCTCCCATTTGGTTGAGGGGAGAAGCTTAGACCAAGCCAATGAGCTCCTACCCTCCCTTTGCGCTTGTTTCCTCCTCCAATTTTAGCCCTCCCATCCTTCAGGACTTTGAAAAGCCCCGAGGCAACTTCCCCCACTCTATCTTCCCTCCTTTTCCTATTTCCTGCCTCTTGACCCTGACTCCGGCTCTGCAAAATAAAGGGATTCTGACTCCTCTGCCACCGCCAATTTCTCTCTCCTGCTTCGTTTTCTGTGTCAGTTTAAACATACGTGCTCCCAATATATCGTTGAGCTTTTTCCACTTAATTTATGGCTTTTGGTTACACTTCATGGGTTAAAGCTGAAAACGGAGCACAGATAATTCTATTTTACTGAAAACTGGAACATGTTTATTCTAGGCAGTTTGTACTATAATTTTGTATAAAGTCTTTGATTATCTAATCAGTCAAAAACAAAAATCTATCAATAATATGCCATCGATTGTGACATTACTGTTACATGATGAGTCTTCACGAGGCTTTCCTTTCTACTCTCTTGCTTCTCCTTATACATCCATTAATTATCGTAATCCCACAGAAGGGTGTGAGCACATCTGAGTGTGTGTGTGTGTGTTACTAAGCCAGTGGCAAAAAGCCGGGCTAGGCACGAGAACATAGAAGCCCATAGTTTGGCACTTACAGTATATACTGCCGGTGACTCCTTCCAATTACAGCTACCCAAGCACACACACACACACAAGCTCCTCTTTTCTCACATGTGAATATACAAGCGCATATTTTTAATATTATCCAATATTAGCATCAGAGTATCATTCCAAAACCCCTTTTTTCCCCCTAAAGCTGGCATAAGAAAACCACAAGCTGCTAAAATATATCATCTATAAACATAATAGAAATGAAAAGAAATGTATTACCTTTCCAAAGACGTTCTCCTGCTTGAATGTCAAACTTTTGCATATCAGACTATCTGAGATGACTTATGCTTAAGCTGGAGAAAAATCTGTGTATAAAGATTTCTAGTCTCAAATTTAACAATGAGTGAGGGTGAATACAATATACAGTGTATGCATCCATTCCATTTATATTGTTAGAACTTGGACGCCCCGCAAGTCCATCAAAGATCCACTGCATCAACACCCACACACAACAACAGGCAAACTGGGAGACTTACTGTAGGTTTCCTTTACACGACATTTCAAATGAAAACGCAATTTTTCTGCATTCTCATCTCATCGGGTTTACACTGCAACGTTTTGAACCTTTCAACAGATGAAACGCTGAAAACAATGGCGTTAGAATTTTGGGCCACTAGTGGGTGCCGTTTCTTTTTGGAATGAAATCACAGACGTGCGCAGAGAACAATACACTATAAACCTGTAAGTGTTTGTAAGTGTCCATCTACTCGCGCATGTGCAGAAGAAATACTTAATACAACACATGTGCAGTAGCAGCCTTTCATAAAAGTTGCGTTTTACCTCTTTCCATGGAGACGGACTGTTTTTAAAAAGGTTCACCTTGGGAGCTATTTATAAAATGTTGTGTTTTCAGTAGCTGGAGCGCCACTGTCATGTAAATGAACACCCAAAACACAACAAAATGTTTTTTCTGTTTTCACTTGAAAACATTGGCGTGTGAATGGGGCCCCCAGCATGCCCTGGGAGAACAAATGCAAGCAAAAGGGAGAACGTGCAAATTGCCCGTGGTTTATGCTCTGTCCATCAACAATGAAGAGTTTGCTTCTAAACCATATGTAAATGAGACCCTTGGTAGTTGTAGGTTCCCCAGCACAAAAGCACATAGTCAGCACATGTTTAACCGTTGACGTATATTTTCCTCCATACAGTCCGATGCCTTTTCAGGCCGCTGTCCTGAGGAGAGAGATAATTAGTCCCTGATGAGACTCAGGTGTGTTGCGTTACCTCTCTCGAGTGCCTTCCCTGAGCCGTTTCCACAAACTCTCCCCTGCAGCTTCGCTCAACCACATCATCATATTCATAGTTAACCGTAACTGGGGATTCAAACCTGCAAGCCTTGGATGTGAAGCCTACTTCTCGAAACTCTAATCTCAAAACTCCCAGCATGTCATGGGCTTTAATCTTCGCACCACATCTGCCCCATGCACAAAATCCCATTATCTGTATGAAACGACGAAGAAAGAGTAAAGTACAAGACAAAATGCGCACTGCCCACTTGAATCTACTGACATTTAAGATTAAGATCAAGCCCCCTCAAAATAAAAAATAAAGCAGTTAAGGATGAAGTGTCTATGTGCAGCCACCTGCTAGACTCATTCTTACCATCGATCTGTTTTTATTTTCACTCTAAGAGGCGCCCGATGAACACATTTTTAGAGCCTCCTCGCCTGCCTTCTTTTCCATTTTTTTTTTTTCCCTGCTTTTACTGCACGATGTGATGCAGCAAACAATTCTCTGATGGGTTTGATGACAAAGACGGCATTTAGCACTGAATCCAGCGGAGGGAGAGCGCTGACCTCCATGTGTACTCCTGAGGACAGAGTCCTGGCCTTGGAACACAAAATAAGCCCCACTGTGTAAACAGCACAAGGCCCCTTACAAGTCCTTACAGCATGCACACATCATACACAATGCTGAACACATAACTTGCGGGCACCTCAAAGTTTAACACACTGAAAACAACTAGTAGCCAAAACAATAAAGCCTGCCACAGTGTATTACCTCGAACGAAACCAATGCCTTGAAATTGTTGTAACTTTAATGAGAGGAGACGACAACCAAAGCTGAGCCCAGTGGATTGCTTGTGACAAGGGGAGAGGAAAACACTGCAGGAAATGAGCCCAGCGATGGAAAACTCGTCACATTAACTGGAGTTTAGGCAACATCTGGTTCCCTTTCTTATTGATGAGCGACCAAAAGGCATTCA
The DNA here is from genome assembly GCF_963383615.2 of Lipophrys pholis. Lineage (NCBI taxonomy): Eukaryota > Metazoa > Chordata > Actinopteri > Blenniiformes > Blenniidae > Lipophrys > Lipophrys pholis. The sequence goes on along the minus strand of NC_137630.1, from coordinate 13,089,533 downwards.
TGTTATATAGAGGCCTGCTGGTCATACAGCTGGTACAGCTCGGAGGCTCCCTGCTAATTGAATCTCCTCAACCTAAAACAAATTATCTCACGAGGCCTACCTGTGCCATTCGGGCTGATCATTCACTTAATCCACCAGATCAGCGCAGTGGAAATTGAAGGGAAGATGGTCCCCCCTTAAAAAAAATAATAAAAAAAATAGAAAACCGGCTCTGTGCCACTAATTGCTACACAGTGTGCGGTCACCTAGCACTCTATAGATGTGTGGGTTTTTCATGTTTTAACAGGTACGTTTTTGAACCGCGATCAGTCGACTTATAGGAGAACTCAAACCTTATGACGCCTCAATGAGTTTCAAAACTGACCAATAATACAACCGTCCATAAAACCATAAAGCATCAACAATAGATACAGTCGTTGAATGGAATTAGTGTTTGTGATGTCTTACTTCCTGATGGGGTGGTATTCGTCTGCCTGAATCTATGTTCAATTTTATTTGTGGTTCCATCTCTGGTTCCTCTCTCCCGGAATAAAGTCCTTGTTGCTCTGCCCTTAATGTGTCTCCCTTGATTTTTCACCCTGACTGTTTTGTGTGTATGCAAATCTCTGTCTGTCATGTGTTGTTGCATCTTCCTGTTTTCCTCCTGTATAGTTCCTCTTTTTTTGGTTTGGCAGAATCAATTTTAGATCCATAAATGTGGTAGTAACACAAATAACTGAATAGCTACTAAAATAGAAGGTCTAGCTTATGAACCAAGGTGGAGCTTTAGAACGGCTGGGAATAATAGAAAGAGAAACAAAGTTTACTTATTCCAAAATAGTATTTTAAGAGCCACGTTCTGTTTGATTTGGCTCGAAAGGTGTCCTGAATAGTGCCACGTCAATCATCCAGTATTGCTGCGCTTAGAAAGTTGTTTTATCGTCATTATGACATGATCATGAGCAACAAACAGCCAGAAAGTCGAAATGCTCTTTCTGTTACACAATTAATAAGACAAGTCTGTATGTACATAAGCAATGCTTTAAGACTTATTACATGAGTCCAGTCACTACTAACTAGATCAGGGGCGTGAAGCACTTTTTACTTCAGGGGCCACGTACAGCCCGTAACACCTTAAGTGGGCTGGACCAGAAACAACAGTGCCATGATAATCTTTAAATGCAAACTATACTTTTTTTTCTTTCGTGTGGCACAGCGTAAACGTGATGAAAATGTCTGAGACATTTAAGAGAGTGAAACTCGCTCCATTAACTCTAAACTCACACTTGTTTGCCTCACATCAACAAAACAAATCCGAGCTGGAATCCTGTATTTCTAAAAATAAGACTTTGTGTGTAAAACTTTGTGTTTTAAAGAAATATAATTCCAACTTCTGCTTTTATCACGAATAGAAACCTGTTGTCATTGTACATCATAGATATTTCCCATATGTGGATGACTAGATAAATAATTTGATAAACAAAGTTAATAATTTATTAGGGTTTGAAAAAAGAAAAAGGAAAAAACTCCCCCTGTGATGGCAAAAATGTCCAATAAATGTATTACCACATTTTGGCATGGTTTGATAATCCATTATCAGTAGATTTTGTCATCTATCCAAGTCAAGTAATGTGTATTTAAAGTAAATAGCCAAAGATGACAAATTTGGCTCAAAGAGTCTTTACAGCTTGTATAATCTACGATGTTGCAGTCTTCAAATTTTCTTTGTTTGTTTCATGTATCCAGAAGGTTAATATCATAAAGATCAATCGCATTGATAGAAAAAAAATGTGTGAACACAACTACAAATACAAACGATATATTGTAAACAGAATCGTTCACTAGAAGCCATTGGGCTGCCGAAACACGTTCCATTGTAATGATGATGGAGCATCCAGCTTGCAGTTACTTCAATATGGCAGACATGTAGAAATGCATCCAGTTACAGTTTAAATTCATTCACTTTCATTCAGTTCACCTTTTAACCCAGACTTCATTTGCAACACATCAAGAAATAATTAAGATTTTCTTCTCCGGGGCCATGGTGTTTTGAAAAATAGAGTCATGGAAACTGAATAATGTGGAATTTGTAATGAATAGAGCTATAAAAAAAAATAAAAAAAAGCATGCCTCCAGGGAATGCTTTCCCATTATAATTCTTTCACACAATCAGACATAAATGACCACAATAAGTAATTTAGTTATTGCCAGCCACCACAAACAGTTTGCGACGACTTTGTTTTCCTCTATAAAATTCACCCTCCCGAGTCTTTTTTGCCACCGATACTTTGTATCCCTGTCACAGTGGATGAGACCGTAAGTGATAAAAAGAAATGAAAAGGGATTCGACCATAAAGAAGCAAGAGAAACGAGTGGCAGCAACACGGCTCTTAAAACCGAGAGGCATCGTTCAACTAAACAACAGCCATAAGGTTAATAATTCAGCTGGCATAAGAGTCCGTTCGAGAGCTGGTTTTCTAATATTCATGTGACATGATAGCCAAGACAGGAACTCTGGCTCTCACTGGGCACACTGTTATTCACACTGTGAGGCACTACAGTGTTTTGTAATTCATAACCTTGGTTTGAAGCCAAGCCCGGGCACACTGCACATCGACCAAGTCAGAGCTTCAGCGGCAAACTCAATAATTACAGGTTTTATACACAACTTCTACACCAGGAGTGTCAAAGTCATTTTACTTCAGGGGGCACATGAAGCACAATTTGATCTCAAGTGGTCCAGACCAGTAAATAATAGCGTTATAATCTATGAATAACTAGAACTCGAAACGTACTAAACTTCTCCAACACCTGAGGTCTGCTCAAACTGTCGGCTTATTTAAATCAGGGCTGAAAACGTTATTGTCCACTGCAGCATTGTCATGATTTAATGCATTACTCCTTTTAATCATTCTGCTTTTTCACTATTCTAAATGCATTTTTGTTAGCTTCATTTCTAATTCTTTACCATTTATTCTCCTGTTTGAATTGTCTTTGAACTGTTAAATGCACTTTTATTTTGCCAATATCTTATTTTTTGCCGTGAGTTTAATGTCATCTCATGCATTTCTTTGCCTTTGTGAAACACTTTGAATTGCCTTGTGTACGAACGGTGCTATGCAAACAAAATCAAGAAGTTCACATTTAATGAACTAGATCTGCGACTGCAAAGCATATCATATATTTTTTTGTTTTCTTTTTGCTGGAGAAGTAGGAAATATGTGGCCACAGCCCATGTATATGTTAATTAGCAGACTGGAAGATGTATAGCAACTTTTACAACATATGACAAACCTGAAATTTGAATAGAAGAACTGAAAATTCAACAATTGTATGCATCGGTCCACAGTGTGCTTTACAACGGATTTTCATTACACTATTTACTTCTTCAAAGGCGTAAAACATTTGACCACATGTAGATGGAAATAAAAAATATAGTAGGATATCTAATTCTATAGTCAGAATAACTTGGCAAATTCTAGAAAATGATCTTTACCATGGACACATTTCTACATTTGTTTAGTAATCCTGATTACCTGAACTGACTCGTCACATAAGACACAGAGACTAAAGTGCGCCCCTGGTGGTCCAATAAATATATTGTTCTTAATGTCATAATTCCTCAAAGCTGACAAATTTCATCTCGTGGGCCTGATTGGACTCTCTAGCAAGCCGGTTCTGGCCTGTGGACCATACGTTTGACACCCCTGTTCTATACTGATATTCTGAGAGTCAAAATAATCTCATCTGCAGAAAGGAAAGCTGCAGGCCTAGACCAGATACCAGGCTGTGTACTAAAGGGATTTGCAGAACAACATCTGAATACATCTGTGAGGACAAAATCAACTTTTCCCGACATTAAGCTGCTGTTCCAGCTTGCAACAAAACCTCAGCAATCCTCCCAGTCCCAAAAAAGCCTATAGTCCCAACACTAAATAACTATCACTCTATAGCATTAACACAAATAATCCTGAAATGCTTCGAACGGCTGTATCACATCACCTCTGTCCTACGCCCCTCAATCGATCCACTCCAATTTGCATACCGTCCTAACTATTCCACAGAGGATGCCATATCCACTGCACTTCGCCTGAGTCAAGAAAATCTTGAGAACAAGGATGCATCTGGTCAGTAAACTGGCCCAACTGGGACTGAGCGCTCCCCTGCAGAACTGGATACTGGACTTTTTAACAGACAGGCCTCAGTATGAACAGGGAGGCAACAACAAGTCTGAAACAATCTCACTGAGCACGGGTTCTCCAAAGGGCTGTCTTCTAAGTCCTCTCCTCTTCACTCCGATGACCCACGACACGAGTGGTGGGTCTAATTCGAGGGGATGAGGAGGAGGACTACAGGGAGGAACGGTGTAACGGGAACAATCTGATCCTGAAAGTTGAAAAACCCAAAGAACTGGGAGTTGACTTAAGGAAGAAACAGCCAGTGCACACCCCGCTTTACATCACGGACACTGCAGTAGAAACTGTGCAGCACATCAAATTCCTGGGGGTACATGTGGCTAACAACCTCTCCTGGTCTCTCCACACCTCCTCCATCGCCAGGAAGGCTCATCAGTGCACGATCTTCCTGTGGCGTCTGAAGAGAGCTCCTCTGAGCACATCAGCCCTCACCACCTTCTCCAGAGGAGCCGTAGAGAGTGTGCTAAACAATCGGTCTGTGGCATGACAACAGCAGTGCCTCTGACCAAAAAGCACTGAAGAGAGCGGGGAGGGCCGATGAGAAGATCACTGGGGTCTCGTTGCCACCGATATGGGAGTTGGCAGAAAAACGTTGCCTGTCGAGGGCATTGAGGATCACCAAGGACCCCGCTCACCCTTCCCATAGACTGTTTTCTCTCCTCCCCTCAGGCAGGAGGTATCGCGGCCTGAGAAGTAAAGCTGCCAGGTTCAAAAACAGTTTCTCTTCCCACCGCCAGTCGTCTTTTAAACAGAGGACTGTAAATGCCACGTGGAATATGTGCAATAACTTCCACACATGCCGTTTTAACTCATTTAGTCTCCGTTTTTACTTATTTCCACTTAATGTTATTGTAAGTATTTTATCTCAGGTACTTTATAGTTGTGTGTTTACATCACTGGCCCCACATTCGTTCTGCAGTGCAGCTGTAAATTGTCAGAATGACAATCTATCTATCTATCTATCTATGAATAGTCCCGGACGACTCTAAAACAATGCCAACAATAACCACCCTGTTGATAGACTAGAATTGAACTTTATTAATCCCAGAGGGAAAGTCTTTTTGTTATTTATCATGGATAATTATAGGTAAAATGTACATGTAATAAGAAAGCCTGACCTGAAAAAATTTAATTAAAGAAAAACCAGGGTACTTCATGGTCCATAACCTATCGATTCAGGCTGGCTTGAGATACTTCCATCTCAAGTCAACTGTGAAGGGAAGGGTCTTGTTGGCTTTAGTGGGATTTAGAGTCTGTACAAACTGCAGATTGCACAATGTTGGCTGGTCCCCGGTTAACATCAGATAGGACATGTTTGCTAAAACCATTTCCTGAAACTTTCCAAAAGTGCCAATTCAGCATATTTCCTCGAGTCTGAGAATTTGGAGAAGAGATTGTTCTTAGCATTCAAATTGTGATTCCTTAACACAAACATTTCTGGCATATACAGTGGGGCAAAAAAGTATTTAGTCAGCCACCGATTGTGCAAGTTCTCCCACTTAAAATGATGACAGAGGTCTGTAATTTTCATCATAGGTACACTTCAACTGTGAGAGACAGAATGTGAAAAAAAAATCCAGGAATTCACATTGTAGGATTTTTAAGGAATTTATTCGTAAATCATGGTGGAAAATAAGTATTTGGTCAATAACAAAAATTCAACTCAATACTTTGTAATATAACCTTTGTTGGCAATAACAGAGGTCAAACGATTACTATAGGTCTTTACCAGGTTTGCACACACAGTAGCTGATATTTTGGCCCATTCCTCCATGCAGATCTTCTCGAGAGCAGTGATGTTTTGGGGCTGTCGCCGAGCAACACGGACTTTCAACTCCCTCCACAGATTTTCTATGGGGTTGAGGTCTGGAGACTGGCTAGGCCACTCCAGGACTTTCAAATGCTTCTTACGGAGCCACTCCTTCGTTGCCCGGGCGGTGTGTTTGGGATCATTGTCATGCTGGAAGACCCAGCCACGTTTCATCTTCAAAGCTCTCACTGATGGAAGGAAGTTTTGGCTCAAAATCTCACGATACATGGCCCCATTCATTCTTTCCTTAACACAGATCAGTCGTCCTGTCCCCTTAGCAGAAAAACAGCCCCAAAGCATGATGTTTCCACCCCCTTGCTTCACAGTAGGTATGGTGTTCTTGGGATGCAACTCAGTATTCTTCTTCCTCCAAACACGACGAGTTGTGTTTATACCAAAAAGTTCTATTTTGGTTTCATCTGACCACATGACATTCTCCCAATCCTCTGCTGTATCATCCATGTGCTCTCTGGCAAACTTCAGACGGGCCTGGACATGCACTGGCTTAAGCAGGGGGACACGTCTGGCACTGCAGGATTTGATTCCCTGTCGGCGTAGTGTGTTACTGATGGTAACCTTTGTTACTTTGGTCCCAGCTCTCTGCAGGTCATTCACCAGGTCCCCCCGTGTGGTTCTGGGATTTTTGCTCACCGTTCTCATGATCATTTTGACCCCACGGGATGAGGTCTTGCGTGGAGCCCCAGATCGAGGGAGATTATCAGTGGTCTTGTATGTCTTCCATTTTCTGATAATTGCTCCCACAGTTGATTTTTTCACACCAAGCTGCTTGCCTATTGTAGATTCACTCTTCCCAGTCTGGTGCAGGTCTACAATTCTTTTCCTGGTGTCCTTCGACAGCTCTTTGGTCTTGGCCATAGTGGAGTTTGGAGTCTGACTGTTTGAGGTTGTGGACAGGTGTCTTTTATACAGATAACGAGTTCAAAGAGGTGCCATTAATACAGGTAACGAGTGGAGGACAGAAGAGCTTAAAGAAGAAGTTACAGGTCTGTGAGAGCCAGAGATCTTTCTTGTTTGAAGTGACCAAATACTTATTTTCCACCATAATTTACAAATAAATGCTTTAAAATTCCTACAATGTGAATTCCTGGATTTTTTTTTCACATTCTGTCTCTCACAGTTGAAGTGTACCTATGATGAAAATTACAGACCTCTGTCATCATTTTAAGTGGGAGAACTTGCACAATCGGTGGCTGACTAAATACTTTTTTGCCCCACTGTATGTATTGAGAAAGGCAGAACAAAATTCTGTTTTTGTGCTATATTCTGTTCCTGAGAGGCCATTAAGCGAGGCTTATCCTGTATGTAGTCGGTTGTGTCGCGCGCTGTCTTTTCCCTCTTTGAAAGCCACCTCCATGGCATCTGACCAAATCCCCATCCTTCTCTGATGGTACCTGGCAGAGAATTCGCATACTTGCCCGTCGTAGTGTCCTTGTCCATGGCAGTGAGCCCAAACAATGATTGCCGATGTCTTGCCCTCTCACTAAATACTGTATTTGCATAACATCTATTTTTTCCTCATATTTCATTGTCGCGTATAATGCTGCCAACTCACTGCAAAAGTTTTTGTTTTTTTTCCAGCACCTCCTAAACACTAGTGAGGGAGGTTTTTACAGGTTCTTCATCAAATAGTTATTATTTTTCCACAAAAAAAATAGATTTTCCAATTAATTTTCAGGAGAATGGTTCAACTTCAGTTGACCTGTATAAATTCCCCGTTTTGTTTTATTCCACTGTGCCTATTGACTGCATTCTGGATTAGCTACTTCCAGTGTTAGTTTAATCAATTACTGTGTGGTGTTTCCAGCTTGTCTCTATGTAATTTAAAAGGTTACTGCTGTTATAGAAAGTGGTCTAAAATTGCGCAGACAAATACCTAAAGACTAGGAACCTTTCGAATACATGTGCACATCATGTAAGAAATCAGATCCTTACATTCAGTGGTGTCCTTCAACAGGGGGTGGAGTAGGCCTCTTGGTGATCCATGATGTAGATTCAGCCTGGGAGGGGAAATTAAAGTTGATCTGAGCGGTTCAACAATATACAGAGCTGCTATAGCTCACCAGATTTAAAAAACAAAAAAAACAAACATGTTCTGCCGTCTGCCTATCCAATTGTCTGAATACACAATGAACTGCTGTTACTCCAAATTAGCACAGACTTTGTATAGATGCAGATGCTGTATACTGGATTGTAGACATAATGATTTTAAAGAACATTATAAAAATATAGATTTTTTTTTTATTCAATTTATTCATTCGATTCTTAAAATTAAAACATTACCACATTAATATCATTTTATCTAAATAGCCAGTTACTACAAAAGCAGGTGTACGAATGTAAGACCAACCAAGCTGGTCGTAAATAACATTCAAAGCATCACATCCATTTCATTGTAAATATACTTGTCCTTCAAGCATCCCCTCATGGGTATATTCATTAATCCCTGGCTGGGGTAATTACAAATGGGCTAATCACCTTCTGTCCCCATCCGGAGTGGGGGCCTCTGGCCTGTTGCTGAAGAGCTCCAGGAGAGTGAAGCCTCGCCCTAGTGCCTGATGGGAGCCGTCTGGCCTCGGCGACAAAGACACCAGCTCGACAACCAGCAGAGTGCTGGGCAGCAGCAGAGACGTGTGGAAGTACAGGACCTAGAGGAGAACATGTAGATTGAGGTCAGGCAAACATCAACAATCACGCAATAAGCTGCAAAACTACATTAAGTACATATATTAATATGATCTGATACAACATTTTTTTTTAATGTTTAAGCAATATTAAGTTGCGGTGATTGTGTATATGTCAACCTCATGAAGTGTCCTGTAAGTTTTTGTTTCACTGCTTACAGTAAATATAGACTTCCAACAACAGCAGAGACAATCTGGACAAAGTAAACAGACTTTTGCACCTAGAACTGACATCACGACCCAGGTCTTTGCAAATGGCAGCTTTGCATTCCAGTAAAGAAACATGAGTCATTTATGCCTGCGAGAGACGAGCGTAAACAAAAACTTTGTGATATATCCACATTTCTCATGTTAGTAAAACTATTCTCTGCACTTTGAATGACCTCTTTCGTGCCAAAGAGACCAAGCATATTGCAGAAAGCTCAGGATGAGTTGAACGATGTATACAATAATAATGACCAATAAACAGCATGTTGGGAACCACTTGAGGGAAATGACCTATAAACAAGTACAGATGGTGTACAGTCCCACGGCACCTAGTTTGGCTCCAAGCATCAACTGTTGCTGTCGTACTGAGCTGCTGCATTTCAAGGACACTCGGAATAAGAACGTTACACACATCGAGTGTGCCGTGTGTTTAGTTCACACATTTACACTGTCGCACAGCACGGTTCCAAGGACGTTATACATGTTCACCAGGTGTGGGGTTTGCTACAGATAAAAGTGTGTCTGTAGAATATTCCAAAAATTATCTTGTGGAAAAATAATGGGGTCCTATTTATGAGGCACATACATGAGCACATCTCTTAACTCTCCGATGTTTGAAGACGGGGTTATCAAGAAACTGCACAAGGGAGATAATCCCAATATTATCAGAATTCCCAAGTCAGGTCAACCAACATGTCTTCTTAATCTCTGACCAAATGGAGATTAAACCACTTACACCCCCCCCCCAAAAAAAAAATCATAACTGCTCGAAAGATAAAAGTACAACTATTTTAGGGCGAGTTATGGGTTTTTAATTTGGAATCTGGTGGGTCTTCTTGTCTAGTCTGCAACTCTACTCACACTTCAGTTTTGCATTTATTTCATCTCCATCACACTTTCAACAAACTCAGATTTAGAAAAGGGTGTTTTAATACAACAATTTAATGATTCCTGCGAGCCATTTCCTCTTCTTCTTCTGAAATGAAAATCAAAAGTGAAAAACGATGTTGGAAAAGCCACCCCCCCAGAGTCCTTCTTTGAAGCTCCCCAGTGGTTCTCAGCGGAGGTCAGACCCACACTTTGAGAACCACTGCTATAATCTGAAGCCAATGCTCCTCTGGATGAGTTGATGACACTTCATATTCCAAAGTTTACAGTCAGTGAAGACGGAAACCTTCAATTAGAGCCTCGGAGATGAGATAATGAAATGCGTGTCATCATGTTACCAAGATGCAGCTATGAAAATCATGGAAAATGTGACAAGTGCAGATGAGACGGATGCCTCTTCAATACTGCCACAATACTGTTCAAATACGATGCTTCAGACTGCAACAGATTGTTTTTCTCCGTTTTAGCCATGTAATACACCCCAGAATAAAACCTTTTTCCTTCACCATGCTGCTTTTATTTCTCTGTGGTCAAGCTCACGTTGCTGCAGGTATCTAAACAGAATGAGCCACACTGAGGAAAACCTGATGTGGCATAATAAATCTTGCATTCAGGAGGTGGGTATGCCCCCCCCCCTGTGAGCAGACTCTTTAGGATTATGGGGGTAGGGGGGGGGGGGGGGGTGACCTTGCTATTTTTAGACAAGTTCAGAGGGAGACAGTGGAACCTTTTGGGAGCCCGTTTGTAGTCCGTGCCAGGTATAGGTGCAATTGTTTACAGGCTCTGATGTGCCATTCAAATGGGAAATAATAGCCTACCTACGGCAGAGCCATGCTGATTTACATGCACAAAGGCCCGAATACGATAAAGAGGCCCGAAAATTCTCTCTGATCCATTGGTCCCCGAGTACAATAAAGCCTGTTTTGTATTTCGTTTTTTTTTCCCACAACCATAAAGAAAAACATGACGGCATCAACAGAAAGAAATGGCACAAAAAGACGTGAGGTACCTGGAAAAAAAAACAGAACCAATTTCTCCGAGCATACTGTGACAGAACCTGGTCGTCTTCACACTCAGCTATCAGCCACCACAAAGCTGTATATTCAAATTCAAAGCCTCTGAGGCGTTCCTATTTGGGCCATATCAGACTGTCATCACAGTGCATGGTGAGTTTAAATGACTAGTTTTCCCATGCACAAACACTGGTGAATACAAATTTAAAGAAAGCGGTTTTAATCAGGTATTTCTGAGCTTCTTTTCATGTACAGTGGACGTCTCCTTGCTGACCAGGATGTTGAGATTTACACAATACTACACAGCCCACAGACTGGTGCTCTTTCTGAAAGAAAAGTGACCCGCTGGAGGTGATTCAGCGTTGACGCATTCTCCTGCAAGGCCCGAACACAAAGGCCATGAAAGTTCTGAAAAATAAATAAATAAAGACATTTCAGCCGGTGAACTTTAGACGGGCACTTTGAAAGCAGAGCAATTTTATGAAATCCTAATACAATTTACCTGATCTAATCTCAAAAGTGAGTCATTTCTCACTGACAAAGCACATTTTCTCAGGTAAGAAGTATTCGCTCTGTTTGCAGAACTGGGATTCAGACAGTTTTCCACGATCAGAAACAGCAGCTGGCTGAGTGGAGAGAGAAAAAAAAACCATTAACCACCCCGGATGCCTGCCATTCTGTATGCACGGATCGAACAATGTATTTCCCTCCAATAACTCCCAAATCAAATCTGTGTCTTTCAATGAACTCGTCTTGGACCTTTTCCAAATTGCATAAACAAAAAACTGGATAGGGGGAAGAGGGGCCATCTTCTATCATGTTCCCTCTCGTTTCCTCTCACTGTGATTATGGGAGATTTGCAGACGTTTCAAAGTAATCCAAACCATGGACATTGTGCATGATGGCTTTCCCAGTGAAACCTTCATTTCCTTTTTCATCCGTTCTTCTGCTTTGATACATCTCCAAATTGATTTTGGTCCAATCGCTGGCAAAAATTTTTTTGGGAAATAATAATGTGTCGGTCCCCAAAGACCAAATATTGTGTGTTCAATTTGCAATAATTAACAGTAACAGGAAAAAACAACTTTGTGAATATTTTGAGATGGGAGAGCCAACTGAGTGAGGAAGCTGGCTGCACCTTGACTAAAAGTCCTCCACTAAAATTCACAGCTTGCCATGTTTTATATGATTTTATACAGTAACATTGTGTCTGTCCCACAACTACCTATAAAATTAGATTAAATGCAGTGAAGACAATCTTTATCCTTTTCATTGATTATAGTTTGTGTATCTATGCCTGTTTGACTGTCACGCTGTCCACTGGGACAGTTGATCTTTGAACTTTGTACTGGTCTGTGATGCAGCGCTGAAAACAACAGGGATCTTAAGGGCTGAAAAAATGAGGCCAAGTATTCCACTCTGACACTTGACTGAGTTTGCTCGAGTAAAGCGCGATTCATTGTGCGACCTACACTATGCACTACACTAGAACTTTACATTAAGGCAGCTTAATGAGATCTCGCTACTTCCAACGCCACGGGGGCATCGGGACATGTCACTGGGAAAACAGCTTGCATCGGCAGCGACGCTGGGTGCAGCATATGTCGGCCCTAATGAGAGGTTATACTCCACGGAGACTGTCAACAAAGCAGTAATCGATTCTCACGGGGGTAAATTTCTAATCCCCATAATTTAAGCAAAGACAGGGGAACAGTGATGGGGTGACATTAAAACATCACCAGCGCAGAGGCACACGGCTCCAAGTTATTGTCACCGCCAAGACCTCTTTGTGGGTGATAGAGGACTTACCGAAGGACGGCTGTAAATGGAAGGATGAGGGAGCGGTAGAGACGAGGGGGCTTTATTTGTATCGCACGTTTCAGCAACAATGTGCAATGGGGAAGCAAAATGATGTTTGTTTATGAAGTTATTTTCATTTTTTAAAAATCATTTTATCTTTATCATTTACATTTATCAAAATAAATGAATAAAAAGAAGGGGGGGGGGGGGGGACATGTGAGAATGTCAGTGTGCATAACTGTCTGTCTTTCTGTGTTTGCCCTGTAGGCCTTCAGCCACAGTCAGCTGGGATCAGCTCCAACACCCCAGCTGCCATAAGATGGATAAAGCAGTAGGAGAGGGAATCATAATGACTTGCCTCTGCACTGTTGAAAACAGTTGAGTGAAACATCCACAGCTGCAAAACAAACAAAAAATACACGTAAAATGTATTTACTTTAAATCCAAGTGGGTTCTTTCATGGCAAAAACAATATGAATAGAAAGTTTCTCTAGTATCTTAATCCCTCAGGTTTAGATGGATCAGTACATGCTTTGCCACAACAACATACTGTACTTCATAGCTGTTTACATTGTTAGGATTTTGTTGCAGTGTTTTTTTTTCCTTAGGAAATCCCTCATTGTACTCTGCCTGAAACAACAGTTCATGGCATTAATCACACCCAAGTCAACTTCTGACACCATTTCAGGCCATCTTCCAATATCTTTTTAAAACCCTGCACTGATGCCAAAACTGTATCATCAATGTGTTTGCATGCACGTGTTGCAGCAGGAACATTTAATGATGTTGAGAAACGATGCTTTTGCATATTTTGTGTATAACGTGCAGACGACTAATTTAAGAGATATTAAAAAGTTGAAGTGTATGCCTCACTAAAATACATTATATGGAAATTAGGTGGCCCTCTGACATTGCTCAATAGGGGTCTTCAAAGCATGATGATGTTATGGCAATTTCTGCGAGTTTTGCTGTACTTTTGAAAAGTAAAATCAGTAACTAGTTAAAATGTAAAGCACATATTAAGAGCTTTTAAACTTTCATAGAACTGGACCAGCTTAGAAAATAGTGTGTGGCACAACAACGTTTTCAAGTGAAAACACAAAACTTCTGTTGCATTTTGGACGTCTTTTTACACGACAACAGCGCACGGAGCCACTGAAAAGTCAAGAAGGGTTATCGGCATAATTTACATTTCAGCGGCATCAAAAGTTAAATGTTGAATGTTTAATCTCATTAATATCCACAGCGAGTTACGATGACCTGCTTGTTGAAACCATTAAACTAACTTACTTTATAATAGTGTCATGCAGCCGTTCAGTCTGCTCAATTTGTTTTTGCTCAGCAATAACCTCAGTATGATTGTGTTCAATTAAGGAGGTGCAACCTATGAGCTACTCCCTTAGTGCCCAAGGCCCCCTTACAGTCTTTGACAATTGATCATCAAAAGAAAATTAGGTCACGGTTATGTGACAGTGAATACGTGGGTCCTATCTCCAAAATGGAGGACCTCTTTCTCTTGACATGTTCTTGATCCAGGCAAACAAATTACTTATTCCCCCAGGCCGCTGGCTGATGGCATGATTGCTTCAGTCAGTTGGTTATACTTGCTCCGTCAGCAGGTAAGGCATGCATCCAAGTAAAATGATGAGCGAATTGTAATGAGTATCGGAAAATGTCAATAACTTGCCTTGGGAAAAAACATAAACAAAACCATGTTTAATAGCTTTGCACCTTCCTATTACCTACTGTCTGAGTTCAAGAAGCAATTATAGCGGTCTCGCAGTGCTATCAAAGAAGAAAAACCGAAGGTAATTTTTCCTGCCCCCTCGAGGTGGTCATTCAATCGCTCAACTTGTGGGCAACTGGGCAAGTACTCAAGTGGGGAATCACAGGCATTGCAGGAAACAAAGGGGTTGCAAATGAGCAAGGGTTTTGCAAAGAGACGTCCAGAGCAACTGGAGTGTAATTGATATGGACCCGTTATTTGACCCCTGGAGGGTTCCCAAACCAAAAGTAAAACGGGCAATTTCCATTTCAGAAACATACAGACAGGTCCAGTGAAAGCTACCTGGGACTTGGATATCAAATTTGTCATGACTTGCATGTCTGCAGGCATGTTACCTCAAATCCCCTGGCCGACAAAAGGCTGTCACAACAGCAAGAGGGCACATTCACACACAATCTGGTCCAAGTGTCATAAGTAGAGACATAACTGTAAGCTCCTGCTGTATGTGTATATCATTGGGTGCATCGTGCGCCTTCAGAAACTGAAAGTCAGGAGCTCAACTCATTAAGACTTACGAAGTTAAGCAAGAACACGCACTCTGGAAGATCTTGGACTTTGATACGAGCACTGCCTGCATAGCCAATGCCTTGAGGTGATGGAGAGAGTGAGAGATATATACAGCAAGTCATTTTACAGGCACAGAACCAGCGGGCATCAGCATCACAAATCCTTGGTGTGAAATTCTTTGACTGTCACCAGCATGGGAAAGATGAGAGATGGTGGAGTGGATGATAGAGAAGCAGAGAAAATGACGGGGACAGAGGCTTCGGGCCCTATGGCCAATAATGTCATGGATCGCAGCTGGGCAGATAGGACCGGGAATGTGTGTGTGTGTGACAGTGAGAGACTTTCAAAATCACAAGTTTGAAACGTTTGAGAAAACCGCAGCTGCAAACAGCGAGCAACTGTTTCAACCCCAAGTGACGTCAAAAGGACAGATATGTCACCTATTAAAGAGAAAATGTTAAATGTAAATAACACGCCCAAGTGATTAATAGTGAAAGGAAGATGCAATTAGTTTGATTTATAAGCTTCTCTTTCCTGTGATTGTTTCTCAGTCACAGTTTTACAGCACTTCTGAAGACATACACTGAAGTATTGGCATGCACGTTTGTGAAACTCTACCCTCTCATCACAGTGCCACTGTTATTGTTTTTCTTCCGCTACGTGCAAGGAACAGTTAAGTCTCATTTATTAATAAGTGGAGAGAAAAAGAGTGCAACGGGGATAATATATTTGACTAGGAATTCAGCATCTCGCTGGTTCCCTTGAGGAAAAACTGAATTTTTGATATATTTTTGAAGATAAGACACTCTGTGATCAAAGGCTCATTGCACTGTTTCATTCAGTAAGGAAATGCTTACCATAGAACAATACTTCCATCTCATTTCATTGTCTTTTTCCAACTCTAAATGCTAAAAGACAAAAGACAGAAAGACAATCCCACTTAGGTTCACATCTACATGCAATTTAGTTCCTGTTTTTACATGACAAAGTTTTCACGTGGAAAAAAATGCTACAAAAGTTTTGCGTTGACTGTCGATTTCGACGACAACTGTGCTTGTGGCTTGTGACTGAAAACAGAACTTTTTGAAGATGGCTTCGAAGGTGCACCTTTCCGAAAACCCACTGAATCCGTCTCTGTGTAAAGGGGGTAAACGTATTAAAAATGGCTCCGTCTTCATGGAAATGAAGGAATTTTTTCCAAACACTCTGACTCCTTCATGCGAGTGGCAAAAAAACCCGCCTTTTTTTTCACATGCGTTGTAGTTAATAGTTCTTAAGTAAATGCGAGGGGGTCGATGGACAGCAACGGAAATGGTATAGTGGCATTCCCAGAACATATTGTCCAGGGATTTGGTGATTTTAGAGTTGAAAGTCACCTGGAATACTTCATTGTCGGTCCATACGAATGTTTCTGTACTTGCATTGTTAACTTGCTTATCGTTCTCTGCACAGGATTGAATCCAAACACAACAGCACCCACTAATGTCGGCATTTCTACTGTCTCCGTGTAAACACTGGTTTGAAAACATTGCTGCGCAAACATGAAACTTTTCTGAAATGAAAATTCAAAAAACTATTTGTTTTCACTCCAAATGATGTTGAGAAAACGGGGCCTTAGAGGCAGTGATTAATCACAAATTCGTGTTTTTTGGACTGTGGGAGAAAACCCACGCATGCACAGGGTAAAGAGGCAAACTCCACAAAGAAAGGTCCTCATCTCGGACTCGCACATGAGATACACTATACTCACGTTGAGGTGAGAGGGCCGACCATGGCACCACTGTGCAGCAAGACAAATGATCATTTCACAAAAATATTAGCTCCTTTTAGTTTTATGTCAGTATTACATGTCAAACGAGTTGGGACAGGGTCCTGTTTGTCTAGTTTGACCCCTCCCTGCACCAATAGTCAGTCTCTAAAAGTTTTGAAAGACAGAGAACCAATTTGTGGATGAAATAAAGGTTTATGGCAATTAGAACTGGTTGCATCATGTTTGTATTGGCATTTCACAAACAACTCCAATCAGCTGGAAAGTGGATTTGTAAAAATGTGCAATTTTTTGTTAAGATTTTCTCATTTTGGTGCACTTTCAGTATATGTGCTGGTCCAAAAGCCAAAATATCCGGATGACTTGATCTGCTGATGCAACACTCGAAGGTAACAGTCAAAATACAAAAAGTGGGGTACTGTAAGACGGCTGACTTTACTCAGTGTAAAACCCCAAAAAATTGTAATTAAAAAGCACCAGTCTAAGAACCAGAAAGTAGAGCCATGGCGATGACTCATTTCCAGCTTTAACAACACATTCCTACATCATTTCATAATTTTGTGAGAAGAAAAGTCAACTGCTCAAAGAGCAGCGTGGGACGAAGAATAATCCTTATTGCTGAATAGGTTCTGAATCTGGATTATAAAACCGAGTGTTGCATGCCAACGTCTCAGACCTTTAACAATTTCCAAGCATCCGAAATGTGTGTGTCAAGAAAGCAGAGAGTGAAAGGCTGTGAAGCCCTCAAGCGTGACAGGTGGGAAAATAACAAAACGTGTAATGGAGCTAATTGAGAAGGAGAAGACAGAAAAGGTGTTATTTGCCGTCATCAAGCGAATGCAAGCGTCCCCCGACATGTGCAATATGGACTGAGGTTTAACAAAAAGAGGTGGTTATATATGTCATAGAAACAAAAGGGATGAAAAAATGAAGAAAAATCATGGGACAAAGGATGGGGGGGGCTAAGCTATCAGCCAAAGATGAGAGCGCTGCAGCAATTACTGGAGAAACAGTCCAATTACATGGTACGCCTCCAAGGAAGGAGGGTGACAATGCTGCCATTTCTGTCCGGTATGGACTGGCACTGTACAGTAATTCTCTCTTCTTCTTCTTTGTTTTGTTTTTTTTAAATGTCATGTTTAGCTACTTTAGGCTGACATGACTTCAAAAAGATGCAAACAGTTCCTTGGAAATAGGCAAAGTTGTATTTGCATAGCTTTTCCCCCATTTTCCAATAGCGTCACTTTTCTGTCCTGAGCAGGACAAGAAATTAAAATTGTGCAATCCAGGAATTTAAAACCTGTAATTACTAATTGTTTGATCTAATATTGCAATACTACTATTAATTGGAAGCCAGACGCAATAGCGTTTAAGAAAGAAATATACCAGACAGATATTGAGCTATAACCAAGGTAAAGGAAACATCCTGCTCTTTGCATACTATCAGTAAATCAGTAACCTTTACGAGGATTGACTATCTCAGTAGATAGAAGCAGCATCAATTGCATAAATCCTATAAACACCTCAGTATTTTGGAGTCTTTTATTTCCTTTAGTTTTTAACATAATCTCCTCGACATCCGAAGCCACTGTTTTCCCCAACATGGGGTCCGGGACCCTCTTGGAGAATCCCACTGACTTTACATGTTCGGGGACAGAAATAGATTTACACATGTCGAATACAATGACAAGACACTTTGTAGAACTTAAACTAGAGCTGGGAAACAGTTTTGTTTGGGATATCAGTGAGAGAAAGTGTGTCCACCAGCAGTTTCTGTGTTCATGTGAATGGACATCGATTTCAAAATGTGTCGCGTCTGAAACGAAAACATGTAAACAGGGCTTTAGAGGCAAACAGGAGGGCCTCCGAGTAAAATTTTTTTTTAAAATTTAAAAAAAAAGGGTTGGAGCCACTTTCTTTATATCTTGAATTTGTTTGGGTTGCACCAGTGTCGAAGCAAGCAGAGGCTCCGTGTTGTTCACAAGGCTATAAAATTACTGCTGACACCGGTGAAAGAGTAGAAAATTCATCCATTAATCTTTTATCCCTACTTCATCCAGACTAACCTCCATTATGTATGTGTTGCCAGTCTATTACTGAGCTAACTCAAAGATAAGACAATCACAGACTCCTGCATTTTAAAGTCGCCAAGTAGAAAAACAAGTCTTTTTTTTAAGGTGGTTAAAGGAAGACAGAAATAGCCCACAAAGGAACAAGAATATACAAACTCCACACAGAAAGATAGACTTGACTGTCAAGTTTAAACCCGGTGTATCGTGGCAGTGAGGCGTTAACCACTGCAACACCGTGCCAAATCGTTCTCATGCGATATAAGGAACTAAATAGGTTGTCTGTTTGCTAATAAAATCCATTCGGAACAGAATTTATGAACTTGAAAACCTTCAGAATCCAACATTCGCCTTCCCAAACTGTATTCAGAGGAAATCTGGAAACACGCTGCTCTTAGCGAGAACAAGCAAGGTAAAAAAGACAATATAGGGAAGACAGAAACTAAGAATGAAGGATACTGGCTTCAGACCAATTTGAGACCAACAGGCAACGCCGAAAACGTCGACTCTGATTTCCATGTGTTCTCACAGGTTAAATGCCCCGGAGCAGAGCCAAGGCTGGTGTGAGGCCAAAGAGACGTCAACTGCTGTCAGGTTAAACACAGACTTTAGTTCCTACAAAACACACCGGAATGCAACAAAAGCCTCCAAATAAGCACAACTCTCCAACTTCTCCCTTCACTTTTTCTATCGCGAGTGTGGCGTTTGCCGTTTCGTCTCCGACACCAACAAAACATCCCATTCTTTGCCAATAACACACTTCAGCACTATCTCCGTTTGTCACCGGAGTTCTTCTCTCCTCACACATTGTGAATCCTGTCTGAAACGTCACCGCAAAGACAAACCGTGGGCATTGTCTAAACACAGGTGGAACATCACAATTCGGGAGGAATGCAGGAAAAGCAGACGGCAGCGGAAAGACAATAGAGGAACTTTGCCAGACGACACATTCAAAGAAGCGAAGATGAAACTGGCATGTCAAGGAAGGCAACAACAAAACACAAAACAAACACTTTCTGACATTTTCCAAAACCCCTCTGTATACATACACGCACAATAGATGTGACACGGCTTCAAGCATTTCAACCCAATCCTCTGAACCCTGCCCACAAAGATGGAGAAAGTACACACTACACAGTGTCTCTAAGTCCTCGCATTGGGGATGGAAAAGACGGAGTCGCAAGAAATGAGATCGGGATGGAAGAGGAGCAGACTGACGAGGAAGTCGACACACACCGCACAGGACACATACGTAACATGCATACACACACACGCACACGCACCTAAAACCTCCTCAAGCTCTCATCTCTCCCCACTGTCACCTCAGCAGCAGCTCTTATGGGTCCTAAATTCCCTCGATCTCCCACACACACACACACACACACACACACACACATTATGTATAGCTGTGTTTTACAGGGTGTGCCACTCAACTGTGTAAAGCTGTTAAGCAGCATCTACTCTGCTAGATGTTTGGTCCCCTTTGGAGCTGAAATATTGATCAGTTCGCAGGCAAGGCAGTGGAGCTCGCGCCCCCACCGTCGACCATGTATAATTGAAGTGTATATCTCTTAGTGTGGTATTGCCAGTTGGGAGCAGGAATTAGGGATGGAGGTAAGCTGAAGGCCTGTCTACGCTGCCATAGCAGCCCCTTTGTCCATCCATCATAGGGCTTTTCACGCGGGCAGCTTTCATGGGCCCGCTACTTTATACCGGAGGAAGTGCCATGCCTTGTAAAAGAAAACAAAGAGTGGAAGACAAGACACTGCAAGACTCAATAAAGGTTCATGTTTTACAGCTAGCCATTTATCCAAGCACTTAGCAGGTCAATGAAGGGGATACAAGAAGCCTTTGGACCATTTGGGGGCAGAGAGCATTCATACAAGAAAGATAATTCAGTTTGACTGGTGCTGGCATACCTCCCATTTTCAACTAATATTGTTTTTAAAAGACGCACTTTACCTCAACGTCTCTCAATACTTTGAGGTCCAAGACCTGTCTGCGGTCTACCATCTTATTCCCTCTGATGTACATCCTCAGAATACTCAAGGGAAAAAGTATTTCCATTAACAGGTGAGGGTATTACGCTGGTGGGGACGGGACTGTCTGGCCTACAATGTAATTATACGAGCACTTTGAGCAGGACCTATTACTTTTAAACATATTTAATAACTACATAAAGGCTTTTCATTTGAAACTGAAGCACAATTCCCCACCACCATTTCAGGCAAGTTGCTATATTTTTCATTACAGAAAACGTATAAGCTGAAGTACCCTGTTCATATATGTCCCACAATACAGTCATTTTAAACATTTTGGTACCGAGACACTTATGTTGTGCATATTTAGCAACTGCTCATGAACTGGCCTTCACTTCCATCTCACTGACTAGCTCTGGTGCGCCAAATAATAAATGATGGGAGAACTTAAAAAAACTGGCTTTATCTTCTTCTCGGGCTCTATTTACATGGCAAGTAGCAAGTAGTAAGACCAAGTAGTAAGTGAAAATGCATCGTTTTTGCATTCTCGATTCGCATTTACACAGCAACGCTTTGAAAATGATGTCCATTTACAAGGACACAGGGAGAAACGCTAAAGGCAATGTGGTTTTCTTGTTGGCCCACTAACGTGTCCTGTTGTTTGTTTTTGTAATGAAGCCACACACAGATGTGCCAAGAACAATACGCTATAAATATTAACAATAGTGAATACACATTTGCATAGACAGACAACAACGTCGGTGCATTACACATGCTTCTTAAAGGGCTCTTAGCAGACTTGAAAATGTGTGTGAAAGTTCATGACAGCCTTTTACAAAGTTGCCGCTTTGAAATGACAAGCAGACGCCACATTGCCGAGCCCCAAACGTTCCCCCAACCAGGTGTGATGCGTCAATGTCAAAACACAACCGAGTACATACGCAGAAAGGAAGCTGCCATCTGACAGATACCCTATGCTCAACAGTGAGTTAATTATTCAAACAGAGCGGAGTCATAGAAAAGCATCCGAAGAAAAACACATCTACGTCTACACACCAAAAAGGCACGCATAGTCCTCTCAAGATAAGGTGCTCCTAAAGCAACAAGTTGAGGAGCCCATGGGCTACTGAGTGTATGCCAAGCACACAAAACAAAAGGTGGTAATTGCAACACTGGAGCAAACACCACCCACACAGTCACACACTCATTTGGTAATCCCAATAAAAGCTTTATTTAATATAATAATTATGCGCTGCCAAATTGATTTAAAAGGAAAAAGAAACAAAAAAAAACAACTAGTGTTTTCCACAGTGTTTTCTAAATGATTGTGATAATGGCATTCTTAGCCATGTGATTATTGTGGCTTTCATAATGACCGTGTTGGTCTGTTATGTTGCTTCAGCCCAGACTGAAAAACCTAAAAAATATTTTTGATGGATCACCGTGACATTATGTTCAGTCATGCACATTTCAGAGGGTGAATGGTAATGACATTACTGAACTCCTGGGTTCTACGAGTGCCCCAATTGAGCCTCTGTGACCCTAACTTGATGTAGGGGTGGGGAGGGACAGGTTATGATTCTCTATATTAAACACTGTTTTCTCCAATTCAGGGTCATGGGGAAAAGACAAAAGTACATTTTGGAAGTCACCAGTTGAACACCAAGCAAACACAAAGATAAACAATCTCAAATTCACATATAGAATAGTGAGATTTAGCCTCAAGGACTATGCCTTGGGACAAATGTGCAACGGTGCTCTTGTATGGTTTTGGAAACCTGGAGGCTGACCAAGGGATTGAAGCAGAAATTGCAAGTGTTCATCAACAAGAGCCTGAGGGGCATCCGCTAGATTTGGTGGCCAGGAAGAATGTGTAATGAGGGGCTTTGGAAACAAACAGGGCAGAGAATAAAACAACAAATGTGGGGTTAGAATGGCCACACGATAAGGAGGCCAGATGGACTCGTGGCCAGGAGGGCACTTGAGGGGAACCCGAAAGAGAAGCGCCAGAGAGGGAGACCTTGGCACACCTGGAGACCGACGAGAGTATCAAAGTTTGAGGAGCGAGGGCTTACGTGACACGAGGCAAAAGATACTGCACAAAATAAAAGCAGATGGCTGGTGTTAGTGGGAGATCTATGTATGTGCCATCGGGAACGAAGAAGAAGAGGTAAGTTGCCACAATCGCGGGTTTTTCCTGAAATTTCTCCCCCATTTCTAGCGAGTCATGTTCTTAACTCATTTCATTTTCAACACAACTTCTCCTCAAAAACGACATGGAAAAAGATGCTGGGAGAAGGTATCCTGCAGAAAAGCACGCTCCACTTGTAAAGCCTTCTGGCTGTTTAAAGGTGAGGCTTGTTCCACACTTTGCCCCTTGATTTCTGACTCTGAAGGTTGCCATCAACGTAGCTACCAAAACAAAGCCGTCTCTCACAATGTTGCAATCATGTGAACCAAAATTTGAGAAAAGTATCTCAAAGTTTATCATGTAAACTATGAGATGAATATACTCTCTGACAGACGATCAAAAGTAAAAGTGTCCTGCCTTTGACTCTCACTCCGAAACTCCAGCAAAGTCCTTTTCAGTGTGTGCTAAGTCTCTGCCTCCTGCCACTGCCCACTGAACTGCAAGGAAAACATAAATGACAGCTAACTGGTCTTGCAGAGGGCCGCTGTCTGACAACAGAGAGGAGCAAACAAAGGCATACGATGGCTTATCGTTTTTACATGTCAGTGACTTTTCAAAGTATTGGAGTTGAGTCAATAGGACACTACTGAACTGAAAAGAGGAGCTTGTGTATGTGTGTGTGTTTTGAAGTAATGGGAAACAAAGTACTCTCCAGTATGAAGGTCAATATTGTTGTTATTGTCTCCGCAGTGTTACTAACCCGGTACAAGGGACGATCATCAGCACAGGGATTAATAAAACAAGATAATCATATCAATGTGGACAAATCTGATATCAGACTTGAAAGACATGCTGTCAAAAGAAAACAGCTCATGGGAGTTGTTGCTGGTGGTGGTGGGCGGATCGGTTTTGGGCTGGTGTGCTGTGTGGTTAATGTGGAGTGCAGTGGGGGACAGAAATGTGAACATTTGTGAATATTATTTCTTCCGGTGGCTTTCAGTCAACTTAAAATAAGTTGTATAAAAACATTTTTTGTGACACTTTATTTGTAAGGTAACATGGTCAACAACAACAAAAAGATGTTCAGCTACAACTTTAACACTAAAAATGATCCATCCATCAATGTTCAATACAATTCTAAGGTCATTGATTGGGGATTACAGATTATAAAAAAGGCATCGGTGAACAAACACTTTGGGTCTAATACTAGCAAATGAGCCAAGTACTCATCAGCCACAGTGTTACTTTCAGTGATCGTTAAGATAGAAAGCACATAAAGGTTATTCCCCATTACAAGTCAAAAGTCTGGAAGTTGTATCTGCCGCTAGAAGACGGTACTTAATATGAAGAAATCACCTGTGTGGGTGGACATCTGCTTAATGAAAACAATGTCACGATTTCCACTCAACCGTTAATTACATCTGATGGAAATATCTATGTTAAGCACCAACAGGTTGGCACCAGTTGCCACCATGTTTGAGCTGAAGTGTCCTCCATCAGCATCTCAACCCCCGTTCATTCACATGGTCGGGCTTTCTCGGACTTCCTGCTGCTCAATTACCATTCCTCCCATCTCGACGTCTGTTAATCGGCGCGACTACACCGTTTGCAATCTATGGACTGTCGTTATGGTGAACAGCGGTTAAAAATGTGTGGGCTAAAGAGAGTGGGCTAACGTCAGTGCGGAGCGTGAAGCAACAGTTGTTTCACGACAAGCGACTCTTTAATTGCCTTTACCACATGTCCTTCTATTATTTACAGAATTATGGATGAGGACCAATGAAATATAGATGATGGCATCAATTATACCTATTCCCCTAGAGGACAGTGAGAAGATGCTGAGAATTAAAAGCCCAATACATGTTGCCGTTAATTTAAAAGGTATTTGCAGATTTTAATCCATTCACACATTCAATGACTTTTTTGGTTTTGATTTGAGTATCTGTTGCAAAAAAGCATCTATTTGTCCATAAAAACATCTGTTGAGTTCTCAACGCCATCAAAGAGCGACTTAACATACAAATACAACAAAATACATCAATAGCAGGAAAAAAAAAAAAAAAAAAAGGTTGACTACTTGTTATTTGAACATCAAAACTCCTGACATCTTTACTCCAAGAATCAGCTGTGAAATCCTTAATGGGGAGGACAATGATTCACACTGAATAATCCCAGAGGAACTGAATGTTTCAGGTTGTATCAGCCGGTCCCCACCATTACATCCGTTTGCTTCCAAAAATCAACAGGAAGGAGCATCATTTATCCCGTCATGGCCTCTCAGAAACGTCGACACCAGCGTGCGGCCATCTCACCTTCTACCTAAACACAAGGGAAAAGGGCAGAGCTTCCTCCTGTGTGACAGCCAAATGTCCACGGTTGAATAGTCTGTGAATCATGTGTGCAATCATACGTGGTGGACTGCGAACCACCGTGCGCAACGCAAAGCAACAGCAACAACAACAACAACAACAACAACAACAACCACAGCACACTTCAAAGACAAGTTGTTCTTCGGCTGCGCCAGCCCTTCTGGAGTACGTCTCTGCTTTTAGAGAGAGCGAGGCGAAAGAAGGAGGGATGAGGGTTTTAACTGTAGCTTTGTTACAACACTGACAGCTTAAATTTGGCAGGCCACTGTATGCTGTAAGAAACAGAAACTCGTGCCGCGGTGAAGGCTGCCGTGTGTTCATTACTCCCAGCTTAGGTTTGAACCGTATGGGATTCATCTCTTTGAAACTGGGTTGTTCTTCAGAGTACAAACATTCAAGAAACAAAAGTGGAAGAGCTGCACGACTGATGTTGGAATACTTTCCCATCGACAAATCTTCTTTTGCTCCGAGATTCTTTGAAGTCATGTCGTAAAGCTGTGTGTGCGTGCGTGCTGGTGAAGCATATTGTTTTTAATCACACTGTAGGGATCCAACACATAACGGTCCGCCCTGCTGTGGGGGTCTTTTAGATTTTAGCTGGCTCGGCTTGAACATGTGGATAAGATTATTAAAGGGAGCAAAGAACAGGGGGAAAAAATGGTGTTCTGTGTGTGTGTGTGTGTGTCTTGTTCCCAGTTCGGCATTGCCAAAATGGGGACCTAGAAAAACAGAGGTTGCACGGACACGAACAAAGCTTGGCCTTTCCTCCCGAAGCCCAGCTGTCGGCCTGATAATGTTGCACATATGAGAAGAAACCGCTGGCTCCCTGTGAAGGCAGGGAGTTCAAATGAAGTGATCACACTCAGAGACAATGCAGAAAGATGCACGCTTCGCTTTGCCTCCTCCAGTCTCTGGACTCCTTGTGCCTGTATTTCTGCAGCGCAACATTGCCCTCTGTCGGCCACTGCTTTCACTGCCTCTGGAGAGTGACCCCAGAGAAGAAGAATCTGAACAATCTGAAGTCATGTTTTCAGAACAACAATTGGTTGGGAATTGTGAGTGTAATATGGCTGTTAAAAGACATACCGATTTAGAGCTGGCTCTTTTTTTTTTCCTATAAAACCAAAAAACGGTCCATGACGTCACCAACAAAAAAAAAAAAGAAAAGGTGTTTAAGGAAGTTTTACCAACGGGCAAACGTGTTTGTTTGTGATCAGAAGAAAATGGACCATTTAAAAATCCTGGAAAATATTTTACAAGCTATGAAACAAATAATCACTAAGGCTTTCAACAAGCCATCCTGATAAATTGGACTTTGACACCTTAAAAAAAAAAAAAAAAAACTACTTGCAAAAACAGACTGACACACAAAGCAAATGACAGCGCCATTGCTCGGGTGCCATGCAGACAAGGTGCACACAAAGCTAGAAAACACATTTAGTCCAAGCTCTCTGCCCCATCCCCTTTTAATCACTGTGCATCTTTGCTTTTCACCCAATATTAAAACCAATCCATCATGGACGACTGAGAGAGAGGGGGGGGGGGGGGCTGGGTTGCAATTTCCACTGCGCTCCTGTAACTTAGGAGAGAACCCCACTTCCTCCTCTCTTCTCAGATTATTTGGATATCAAAGAGCAATTCTCCATTCATAAACACCAGCATGAATGCGAGTGCATCAGGCCAAATCTAATAACACATTGAGAAAAAAAGGCTGGTGCAGATCTCACCGTACGACACAGAGAGAGCCAGGCCCACTTTATCATCCTGATAGGATGTGTTGTGCTTGATATTATTACACTGGATGGATAATGGGATTTGGATGCTTATTGGGCTTCCAAGAGAGGTCTTTTCTATACAGGGTACGACTGTTTCGCTGGATCAGAGTATAAGGCCACGCGCTTCCAGAGATTGTTCGATCCAAAAAAACATCGAGCAGGGGAAAGTGGAGAAAACAGATGGTGACAAGAGTGGATATCAGAATGTGCCGTGGCTGTGACTCATTGGTGTGTCCCTGTACAAAGACTTATGCAACAGTCTGCATTTATCAGCCAGCCACAGCTCGCGGTATTCTTCCCGTTACAGGAGATTCTCAAAACATCTTGTAGAGCAGTGCACACAGTAAGCAGGGGCGGCAGCTTCAAAATGGGAAGCTACTGAGGAGCTCCACATTGCTCTGACACGATCATAAAACAGTGGGTGACCGGCCTCCAACCAGGATGTACAGAGACCTTCAGATGTTTGACTCGGAGAGAAGAGAGACATCCAGCTGCTTCCCAGAGATCTGCTCAGAAATAACAAAATGACTTGGAAGAGATGGTAAACATAGGGCTGGATTTCTCCACACTTCACAGGGATAGATTTTCTACTTCACTAATGATGGCCCCTTCACACACACGCACACACACACACAAAAAAAAAAACTTAACGTAGTCAAAGTTCAGACTGCAAGATGTGGCCAGCCTTCCATTAGCAACTGAGCAGTTATGTATGACCAAAGTAAAAGAGAGCGCATTGAGCCGGTGGACATCGTTTCCACCTGAAAGGGAATACATTATTGCAAGGACGAAGGATGAACACAGAAAAGGCAAAAGCTTCACTTTAGTCTGTAAGTCCTCCTCCCCTCAGGCGCGGGTCCAAACAGTTTTCTTCCAGCACAAAGTGCAGCTTTGCACAGGTGGGTTGCTCCAAGGATACAAGAGAACTCGCCACTTCTCGGGGGAACCCGAGGAGGTCAGAGCGTCTGTCGCAGGACTCCTTGTTCCTCTTCCCCCACTTCAAATATTTCTGAACAAAACAGGCTCGCGTCTGAGATCACGTGTTGACACAAGGGATTTGGGACGGAGGCAAAGTCTCAAATATGCCGGTTCTACTGCACAGGGGTGCGACTTCCACAACTCGACGTAAGAGGACACGGTCCTCTGCAGCTGATTATCACAGAGAAAAGAAGTTACCACAAATCAAGTCCAAGGTCTGATGTTATTTTGTGAACGTGACCTTTTATGACTGTCAGTCGTGTGAGGCCCCTGTGATGGACTGGTTAGATAAGTCAATGTATAAGATGGATGGATGGCGCTGTCATTCTGAGGCGCAGTGGACTGATTTCCTCAGAACTCCCCGTGCATGCTCTCAAAAGGAGAAACAAAAAATGTGACCAAGTAAAACTTTATCAGAAGATAAATCTTGGTCTAGCAATTGCGCAAGGACCACAATGAATAAATACGACTCTCTGGATGTGCTTATTGTTGTTATTCGTCAGATAACCAATTAAATAAACAAACAGACAATTGTTGAGACCCAAAAGAACCACAGCGGAACTCCTTGTTCTTCACTTCGTTTTCATCTGTATTCACTACAGCTCTTGTTGGCATCCTCAAATATCCAGTCTCTGATGAGAAATGTTTGATCAGTTACTTGATTCACATTTTTGGATATTTTTACGGTGTTATTTTCTCCTGTTATGTTGCTGGTATTTTACATTTAAGAAGGAAAATGACTCAAGGCAATGCAAAACTCCGAAACTGCCATGAGAAAGTACATTTAGAAAGAAATTACAAATATATGCAGTCAAATGGCGGATGGATGGATGGATGGATGGATGGATGGATGGATGGATGGATGTCTCACACTTTTCAACAAAAGTTACTGATCAAACTGAGATTATTGATTCCTTTTCACTTTTGCTGCAACCCTTCTGTCACACATCACACTCACTCACTCCATCCTGTTTGCACTCTTCTTTTTTCTTAATTTCTTTTCCACACCGTCCGTTGCGCTGAATGTACCTGAACTCACCTGCCACCCTCTCGTTCACACACATGCATTCTGTCCGAGCTTCCTCACTTTCTTCCAACCGCACGCATAACGCCCTCAGACAGCAGCTAGATTGAAGGTTGACTTTCGGCTTCTCAAACACACCGTTTCCAGATCAGAAATGACATGCGCGGTATATTCAAGCGGTGCATCGGTACCTGACACCCAGTCAACGGCATCAACCACTGAAGGCTTGGAAAATGGGACTACGTACGCTGACAAGAGCCCCAGCCTGCACACAGAAAATGAAGAGTTGCTTGAGCGCGCCGACTGTACGTGCATGCAACGAGCCCCCACCACCCCCGCCTCTCGAGCTGCATGGGCGCAGTCCACACAGCGCCGAACTTAACAAAAGCACTTATTTCCAACCACATGGATACGATGAAGATAATCCGGCTCGCGGCGCATTTCAATATCAGTGTCGAATATTTTATCTTTTGTATCTCAAGTCCTTCATTGTTACGGCATTCTCTTTAGCATTTTCAATAGGTAATTGGAAATTTCATCATCAAAGCATGACTTTCAAAGAGTACATCTCTCACAGCATCATTTGATATCAAAAAAAATTGTTGCTTTGTTCCCTTTGTCTAATGATGATTACAGAGAAGAAAAGACTCAGTTGTTGGCAAAAAAAAAAGGGGGGAAAAAAAGAAAAGAGTGCAGGCAAAGTGAGGCAGCAGTCTTTCTGTGCAACTCCCTCTTCTGACTGCACCTGCACTAACTCAGCGGTGAAAGCAAAACTACAAATCCGATCCTCAGTCAATAAACACTCAACTCTTTTCATTTGTCTGTTCAGAGGAGCACGGAGATTACCACTCCCTAAAGAGTGCGTTAAATTACAATAAATGCCACAGCAAGTGCACACAATAACCACAGACAAACCATATAGGACCGATGTCCTAATGGCCGACTGTTTGTCAATATAATGTAGCCGGCGCGCACCGCTTTCAGCGGGACAATCGGCATATAAGCACCGAAATGGTGCGTAAAGTGATGACACGAGGAAACTTAAGTAGAATTATCACATCACAAGAGGAGCTGCGCTTCAGGCTCGCAACAACAAGCACTTCAGTCCAAAGTGATTTTGTCAGTGGAGAAGAAGAAAAAAAACAGCAACGTGTATTTACAGCTGCAGCAAAGCAATTTTTAACCTCATTAAATAATTGTGCATTTACTTGTTCGATCACCTAATGAGTACGATGGGCATTAAAGTGTCAGGCTAAGTATTCATTATGTTCACGAGTAAGCCTCATTGGATTCAATTTGTCTAAGCCTCTGTTTGTAGTGACGTGAAATCTTAATTGTGGAAATTCACAGAGCTTCAACCAAACCGCCCCGTTTTTCATATGATACAACGTCGTCATCAGCGACTGTTGGGAACAAAACATCTCTTAAATGAGGCGCCGAGTATAGGTTTAGAAAAAGTCTATGTTTTTCCCTAACTGTTTCACAATTAGTCCCAAAAATGACTCCAGTCTTGACATTAAGCCTGTGATACTTTCTGGTCCAAAAGTCTCAGTGTTGTTTCATGTTTATTACTCTTAACAAAATTGTGTTAAAAAGTTGAGGCTTTCTTTGCAATTCTTACAATTTCTTTGGTGGTTTCAAAGGCCGGATTGGAGAACTCTTGCGGGCCAGTTTAGGCCCACGGGCTTTATATTTGTCGGCCCTAATATAGTCCACAACTGTAATATCTGTTACACCTAAAGTGTCATTCTAGTTTGTCTCCATTACAGTTATAATAATTGGCACTAGGTAGGAAATCAAGGGTTGAGACAGCATTTAGTGAGATATATTCTATAATAAATTATCTTATTCTTAAGAAACTGATGTGCATTTTCAACGTGATGTTATGTTTTACTATGCATCCTCGTGCAAAATACATTAGAAACATACCCTCTTTTTCTGGCTGGTTAAAATTTCGAATTTTTTTTTTCCCTGTACTGAAAAAAATGCATATATGACTTTTTGTTGTGGTTTAATTTGCAAATCCGCTAAAACACGTCAGATCCGCAGCGTTTCTCTTCATGTTAATGTTGGTCAAGGCCTGCAGCAGCAATCTGCATGCGTGTGATTCCCATGCTACTTTCCGAAGCTATAAGTTATCTCACTTTCACCACTGCATCACAAATCTTTGGGGTCAGTGTTGTCTTAAGTCTTTTACTCTAAATAAAACCTTGCAGGCCAGTATTGGCCAACCGTCTGTCTGATTGAAATCCCTGTCATAAAGGCTTAAAGGGAGCGAAGAGGATGAGGAAGGGAGCAGTCTGTTTTCTGCTATATCCATGTCACTCAATCCCACACACTGAATCCCTAATATAGAGATGCTTGCAGCAGAACGGGATGGTTTTACAATACCTGAAAATGTAAACTGATTAGACAAGTCTTTAGCACAGCAATATCCCCCTGATCATCACTGACGACGACCAATAACCAACCAGAAATTTGCAGGAGTGAAACACTCTAACTTGTAAAATGAAGCATTTTGGGCTTTATGGTTGCCTGTGTGCTGAGTTTTTCATTTTAATCCAGCCTTAATCGGGCTGCTGAACTTGCAATAATTACATTTTGAATCCCTGTTACAGCAGGAGACGTGTTATTGTCCACTTGAGCTGCAGCTGTGAGCACACAAGCTTGCTTTGCCTGAGAGTCAACCGATTTGTCTGTTGTGCAAACAGCTCCAGTTCTGACAAGACTGAGCTGAAAAAATGTAAAACGCACCGAGAGGACATTGTGCTACAATGCCAGTAATTTGAGACCACGCAAAAATAATTTAAGTGCAAATTATTACTAAGCTAATTATAAATGTTTCATGAGGCCTTTTCTCAACACTCCTATAATCAGACTGTTCCAACCTCGGTTTACTCTTACATGAGTTGATTAAATCTCATCTACAAATGCCAGCTGCCACGCTGGATCCAGAAAAGGCATGTTTACAGCGTGTGGACTTCACACTGCTTCCACTTTGATTCTCCATAATATTCCAGCACAAGCAGCATGACAGATGCTTGGCTACAGTGAGCGACAGAGGTTAATGACAGTGAAATGCTTTGACGCAAGTCATTTTCCACTTGTATGGCTGCTGTGGTTGACACACTGGCCGTGCCAGGTTACATCACAGCTCAAGCTATTGCCTGCCCCCGCCCTTATTCTTCCAATACCACAAGTGAAATGTACTACTTGCATTGACCACACAACATAGGATAAATGTGTATGTGCAGAATTCCTACCCGGGCCATGATCTGAGGGAATAGTGACCAATAGATCACTGGTCTAAAAAAAAGGCTATGACACTTCTGATTTCACATGAAAAGTAACCGTTTTGTGTTGTTCCATGCAACTTTCTGCCAACGGTTTGAGTGGTCACGTCTGCAATAAGGCCAAGTAACATCTGAATCAACCATTTGGACTGGGTTTTTTTTCTTACACCATTTACACCGTGAAAATGAGAGCCACAATGAGTTTGAGTAGGCAATCTATAAAACAAGTAGTAGACCTGCTATGTTCCTGGATGACAATAATATGAGGTTTTTCCATTTAGATCACTGCATTTATTTTTGAAATATGTGAACTCTTTCACTCTCTGGGGTGTGGGTTCTCAAAGTTTTCCTGTAACACTTCTGTGCGCTTCTTCAATTTGACTTAAAGAAAAATTAAATGGAAGCAGGAAGCACCTCTTATTTAATTAAACGTTGCTGTGTCTAGACCGGCAGCCAAGCAGTCTAATCATGGCTCCTAATTTCAAGGTAGTTGACTGGTTTTAATTAAGTAATGTCTGAGTGGAATGAACGGAATACATGCCTGAATGAGCGATGATTTCACTATACAATCATCAATCCACTGCATATCAGGGCAGCATGAGACACTCGGTGAGTCACTACTCCGTGTCCGGACTCAATCCAGTGTAAGTTGTACCTCATTGAAGGAAATCTTGTTGTTCTTCATCTTCTGTGGTGAGCTTTTCCATGTTTTGCCGAAGAAGTACTGGTGATTTCTCTCGAATAGTGTCACTCGCAGCTGAAAGGTCACAGTTTGTTCCCCAGCAGAAATCTCCTGTAGGTGAACAAGGCAGACATGCATCTGAAATCTCATTTGCCAACCTTTAAAGCCCCGAGATTAACAATGTCTAACTTCCTTAAAAAAAAAAAAACACTTTTGTTTGAAGAGGAAAAGATAAGATATATAAAATATACCATGTAAGGTTCAATAATATGAGTGCTTTGATTTCGATGGCACACAATGACCGCACAAAATCAGTGAAGTAAAGCTTGCAAAAATATGAAAACTGCAGGGTTATATGGACTCGCTGCCATGACCTCCATGTGTGTGACCAGCTGGTGATCACCTGCGGGAGGTGAGCTGCAGTGACCCGGTGAAGGCTGAGCTGGAAGCCCTGGGTCCGGTTCAAGTGGTTCTCCACAGCCTGACGGACGGTCTGACTGGGCGGAGGAACCAGCCTGTTTCTCTCAAACACCTCTCCCCAGCCGCCCGCCATGCTG
Organism: Lipophrys pholis; assembly: GCF_963383615.2. Lineage (NCBI taxonomy): Eukaryota > Metazoa > Chordata > Actinopteri > Blenniiformes > Blenniidae > Lipophrys > Lipophrys pholis. Next base: position 13,056,020 of record NC_137630.1, on the reverse strand, counting down.
GACGCGCCGTCTTCTGTTTTCACCATGCCAAAAAACGCCGAAATAGAGGGCACGGCTGGAATAAAACAGTAGATAGTATCATTCCCTACCAGTTTAGATTTTCAAACCCGAGGCCGCCATATTGAAATAGGATTTTACGACGCAATCCCCGGGGAAGGTGCCAAATGTGCAAGTTATTCTACGGAAATTTAAAGCAGTACTACGAATAAAAAACTAGCATTAAAATACATGTTCGTAAAGAACTCTTTCTTAATAATCATATGTTAAAGAACTAAACGCTTGTGCTACATTTTAAGACTGCTATATATGATCGAACACCCCCTTGATTTGGTACTTTCCTCTCTGCTGCGTCAGTTGCTATGGCAATGCTCACGTTACTATGTAGGTCCGGTCTTTCCAAATGCGTGTCACACAGGACGACAAAAACAAAACAAACATGCAAACAAACAAAATCTTTTTAAAATATTTACATTAAGTGCACGGACAATGATTGCGGACACGGGTTGGATTTTACGAGGACCAGCAGGGGGCAGCAGCACGCCCCCACTGCCCCTTGCCACCCAGAGCGGAAGAGAAGAGAGGAAGCCGTACAAACAGAAAAAATGTCCTGGCTTTTCCGCAAGAGTAAACCTTTTAAAATTAGAAGTTTTGGTGAAAGCAAAAAATATGGAGTGGCTGTGAAAAATTTGAAGGAGCTGCTGAAAAAGGGCTGCGAATTTCTGCAGGTGAGCCGCGTGTGAAAACATCGTAGAGTCGCTGTTCGGAGGTATTAGAGAAGCAAAAAGCTGCTTGTTTTGTTCAATGCGATCGATCCAGGTGATCCATTACATGCAGAGACGTATTGACAAGAGACAGCAGGTTGTATCTGTTTGGATTAAATGCAGAGGCTCAGAGAAAGCAAAAAAAAGCCATGTAAGACACAGGATCTTCAGCACAAACTGAAGAAACTCATTGAATAGTTTCCTTGTCACTGTCTTTATCTGCACTGTCGTGGACTATGACTTGATCATGTGAAACACGTCTTTAAGTGTAGTATACTTTTGACCCAAAGCATCAGAGAAATGTTGCTTATTCACTCACAGTGTGCGTCTTTCATCACATCACCAGGAAAGACATTTTGGGGCTCATTGTAGATCATTTCAACTGAAGACTGTACTACACATGTATCTTTTATTTAGAGAACAAAAAAGTATAAGGGCGTCGAAACGTCCTCAAGGTGCTGGAGCTGATCCCAGCGAATTATGGGTGAAGGCAGGACACATCCTGGACAGGTCAAGAGTGCATCACGGGGCAAACAAAGAGAGGCAGACGACCACACGGACTCACGTTCACATCGACAGTCCTTACAGAGTCTCCGATTAACCTCTTGTGCATGTTTTGGGACTGTGGGAGGAAAGTGGAGTATTTGCTGGAAATCCACGTATTACCAGAGAGAACATGCAATTTCACATAAAAAGACTTGTTTCTTATCAAGGAGTCAAACATATAACTAAGTTTTAAAAAGAAAAAAAAGGGGGAATCGTCTTAACCTGCGCATAAACATCTGATGTGTGTTTGGTTGTTATAGGTGCCCCCCACTGGTGCTCAGGTTTGTTTGTATGAGGACGGGACAGTGGTGACGGAGGCGTTCTTCTCGACTCTGGACGACAACACCGAACTGGTGCTTCTGTCTCCAGGCCAGACGTGGAGCAGAGGTACAGGAATCCACCTCAGACACACACAGCAGAAATGAAGACAAGCGTTCCCCTTCTCGATAGCGTTGCCGACTGATCCTAACGACCTTGTGTGTGTGTGTGTGTGTGTCTCCTTCCAGTTGTGTGTGACATCGGCCAGCTCCTGAACGCAGACCGCCATGCGGACAGACTGATCGACGCAGCGAGGGATCTGCTCTTTGAAGAGAAATCTTCAAAGAGGCGTAAAATCCTGAGCGACCTGGTGCGGAACCTGGACGACAGGTCGGAGCTGGAGAGCCGAGAGGACGACCAGGACTGGTTTACAGGTACAAAGTACAATGTCAATCTGTGAGGAGGAATGGGATCAGAACAGATTTCAGAAAAAAAAATAAAAAGAAGAAGAACGTTTTTGAGTTATTGAATGATCTAGCAGTCACGAGAAGTATGCAAACACATCCTGTCAGACACGACAGCAAAGGGGTGAACAGGGGGAGGGAAGTGAAAATCTTTTGCAGCTCTGCCGATCAGCGTTAAATACAGTGACTCATAATATAGCAGGTCAGACGGATGTACATTTTTAGCTCATGTGTAAAATACCAGGAACTGCTTCACGCACCTGATGACAGGGTGGTGTTATGTACGTTGTCTCAGCGGTGGAACTGGTCTTATTTCGACATGTCAGGCTAAACACAAGCATTAGTTAGTGGAAGAACACAAGTACACGAGAGTCAATTTTGTTCTGGTGACCAGCGCTCAAACGTGAGTTGGATATTAAAGTTAAAACCTCCCGTTGAATGAATTTGTTGCCTCTAATTTCAGGTGTTAATGATCGATTCAAGACCAAGTCTGCCTACATGAAGTCCAACTGTCAAAGCAGGATACGAAGCTACTTGAAAGCGGTAAGTACTCGATAAGTACTCAGATACTTTACCGAAGAAGAAGCTATGTGAACGGATTTTTGGGTTAAATTACAGATTCAGCTTCTTTAGGTGAAGTAGGCAATGTGAAAGTACAAACATATACATTTTTCAGCTTTATTGATACACTGCTTTATGTGGTGATGGACACAGATACATCACATCTTTCAGCTTGTAGTTTTGAATGAGAAACTAAATTATTCTGTAAAAAATTAACAGGAATTATATATATATATATATATATAAAGGGTTTTTTAAAATACCGGTAGAATACAAATACTTTCTAAATCCCAGAGAAGAGGGACATTTTTTAAATGTTATTCTTTAATGTGCTAACTTATTAGATTATTGACAAGTTATTACATTATTGGGTTGTTACAGGGATTAAAGCCCCCCAGAAAAATAGTCAGGACAATAAATAGAATATAAAAACTCACGAGCTGTGACAATCAAGTCATTTTATGAATCCTCACTTAAGAAACTGGCCTAATATTGTAAAGATAAATGACCGTGCCTCTTGTGCGTTCTCAGGTGTGCGAGGCCACCAGTAGTGCAGAGGTAGCGAAAGTCAGGGCCGAGCAACTGAAAGCGGATTTCACAGAAATGTTGAAGGACGCAAACTACAATGGCGGCTACTTCGACCGGACTGAACAGGAGTCGGAGCGCCTCTGCACCCGGGAGGGGTGGTTCACCTGCCAGGTAGGCCGCAGACACGGGAGGGGTTCAAAAGGTCAGTCGGCGCCGTCCGGCTGGGACCTTGACGCCCGACCCGTTCACACGACTGTTGGTCGAGTTTTGACAGTGTGATGTAACAACACTGGACCAGGGGAACTTCTCGAAGATGCAACTCTTTTTGAATTGTCATGCATCGACTTGCAATATGAAAAGTAATTAAATATGGTGAACAGTTAAAATGTGTAACCTCACACCGTCATTGAAAAGGAAATATTTTACCCGTGAGCAAAAACCGTACAAGAGGCTGGAATTCAGCCTGAAAAGCACCAAGCAAATTGTAAAAAGTTCGAATAAAAACGTTTTTTTTTTTAAAAACACATTTCTTCACAGTAGCGGACACCAAACACAGAAACCCGAGCCGACGCCTCACATGCATAATGCGACAGTTATAGAAGTTTAGTTCTTTTTTGACATTTCACTGGATTTTGCACCAGAAGGGATCATTAAAATTGGCCGGATCATTAAAATTGCCTTTTATGTTACGTTTGTAGTCATATATCCTCTGCACCTTAACGAGAAACTTAAATTGAAAGGTTATTGTGGCACTATTTTACCGGGTTGTCTCACTCAGGATAAAATTAGGCTCTATGTGGCCCATTGATTCAGAGGATTTCGAGGTTAAAATCCTTAAAATGATTGTTTGGTAGTTTTGACGTCCGTTGTAGTTTTTAGTCCAAGATCATTTAACCAATTTGAGGAGTTACATTATCTTCACCAACTTTCCCCCTCCTCCTCATCTTTTTGTAATGGCCTCCTTCAGGGAGCGTTTGACGAGACGGCGTGTCGGTCTCTTCACTCCATCAACCCGTACGGCAGCCGAGAGGGCAGGATCATGTTCAGCACCTGGAACCTGGACCACAGGTCGGCTGAAAGACACTGTGGAACGTTACGCAAGACATTTCTGCTTTTAACACTTTCTTCTGCCCGCCCCCCCCCCCCCCCCCCCCCCGGAGCAGGATCGAGAAGAAACGGGCCATCATTCCCACCTTGCTGCGTGCGTTGCAGCACCCCAAGAGCATCAACCTGGACTACTTCTACCAGCTGCTGTTCACCAGGGAAAACCTCAAGCTGGTTCACGTCGTCTGCCACAAGAAGGAAGCGCACGGCCTCTTGTGCAGCGAGGAGAGAATCTTCTCCCGGGAGGCGGGCCAATCGAAACCCAAGAGACGCCGCACTTAGCACGTGGACTTCAAACACAAAAGTCCACGTCACATTTTTACCTCACTTGTCGTTTTTAATTTCAAACACATCACGATAATCTGCTTTACGAGCCACTTCTTGTACATGTATAGATATTTTTTATAAATGATTCGACTTCAATCATGAAAAATGATTTTTTGTTTTTTTTCTTCCTGCATTTGTTGGCACGGAAATGGACAGAGAACAAATTAATGAAAAACGATGCGTCTGTTCTCTCGAAACGTTGCATAGAATATGAAGATGTATGTTTAAATAAGGCAGTGAGAATCTCTTTAAAATGCAAAAATATTAATCGATGGTCAAAACTCTCGGCTATATACAAACATACTACAGTTAGCTAGTGCAATTACTGTATTACCCTCTAGGTTAGATGGCAGGATTACATTTATAAAGTCAGACTTTTTAAGTTATTCACTGGTGATTTCAAAGAACCGCCAATTAAGAATCTGAGCAGGCAAGATGAGCTGCATGGATTACGTATATATACAGGACTTGTTTGTTTGAAAAGCTGCCGGAAAGAAAAACCACAGGCTGCGTATAAAGATGGAACTAGTGGTTAGAACTCAGTCTCAGGTCGGATGGTAGTATTAATCCGCTGTTTGAACCAATCAGATCTGTTGTGTCGGGACTGGAAGCCGCCGAGTGATGGACTCCATCTCTTAATTCAAGGTGGAAGAGTGGGCGGGACTTATCTCGCTCACCCCTCTGCGGCTCCGTCACTGACTGACAGGTGAGATATATGGTCCATTTTTATACGCAATCTATTTTATACATATGCTGCTGCAAAAAACAAAACAACAAACAACAGCCTGAAGACACAAAGCTGTGTTGACACTTGGTGAAATATGACTCTTATGCAGAAAAACTGCCGACGTGACATTCCTCTTTAAACAATGACATTAAACTGTGTTCCGAACCGCTCTTTGGCGTGAGCTCCATCCTTCAAAACTGCTGCTGCTGTGTCAATATACATGTGGATTTTGTTTTCACAAACTGTGGTGGGAGATTAGCTCTTGTATAGGTAGTAACTCTAATCCAGCACTCTTTGGCATCTCACACGGCGAATCTCAATCTGCAAAGCTGCCCTCTGAAGCATGGACAGGTTAGGTTTAAAGTGCTGTCATCTGCACACCCACCAGGTAAGACCACTTCTATCAGAACCATATTCAGCAATAAATAAATTGAACTGACACGCCAGTGTGCTCACGGGAGGCCGTCTTTCACTCCGGACCGTTACACTGCAGTCCTGGCACCCACCGGTACGGTGGTGAAGGAAGGAAACCCTTTGGCATTGACGTGCATTGTCTTGGTCCTCGGCGGATGGAAAGTGGTCACTTCGGACGGTTTCTTTGACGCTGGGGCTTCTCGGTTGTGGCTTGCGGGGAAATTTCCCCGCGTTTAGGCTGGCTGGTCTGCAAGGCCGTTGGCAAGGCGCTCACATCACGGACATTCATCACCTCAACTCCGGGTTCAGTTCAGCTGAAGACTGAGAACAAAAGTCTTGGACGTGGAGTTTGGGAGTCAGTTTTTTTTGCGTCCGGCGCGGTTCTCCTCTTAAGTGTCCGCCCCGTCGCCTCGCACCGCCTCCTCTTCGTCGCTGTCCTCGGGGGCGTAGTAGTGTCGGCGCCTGTGCTCCCGGTGGCTGCTGGGACACGCCGCCGCCGCCGCCGATCTCTGAGGAAAGTCCTGATGGGGAGAAAGGACTTTTAAAGGACTGATCAGCGATAAAGGCACGTAAAGTTTCCCATGCTGCCGCTTGACTTCGGCCGTCACAATGATTGCCTTACATTAATGACTCGATCAAGCAACGTGAACTTCAGGCAGATCTTAACGCAAATGTCACCCGGAGTTTATGCAACGTTCCTGTGGCGTCCACAAAGAACCAATTCAGTGGCTGGTTGGAAAGAGAAAATCATCTTTCCCCCTCGTGTTTGTGTCTATAAGTCAGGAAGAAAAGCGGCTTCGCCGACAGAACGGCGGTCCACAAAATCCTCCGATTGTCTAAATAACTTCTTAGTGCTAAATATTAAAAAAAATTTATAGCATATTTGGGGTCTTGGGATTGTGTCAAAATGACTTCATCGTCTTCTTTTCAAACAGGATTGCCCCAAACTGCCACGGACTCACAGCTCTGCCTTGCATGTCAGCAGTGCTGAAAACATCCCACTACAGGCTGCGTCTCTCACCAACGCAGAGGATTTCTCACGTTTCCCGTGAATTATGAACTAAAAAGAGAGAAGGCGCCACAGAGGCATTACATGTCGGTGTCATGAGGGCGACTGTGAGGAAGTAAGTGTGCAAAGGTGATCGGGAAGTGAACTAAAAAGTGCGTTTAACACACAAAGCTTAAGATGGCCGCAGCTCAGACGCTTCAACATTTCATCTAAAAACCAGAAACCGATGAGAACCGCCTGAATCCAACCAGAGCGCCTCACCTGTAGAGTGTCCAGGTTTCCAAAGAACTGCTCCACTGGGAGAATCTCATTGCTGTCGTCGTCGGGGAAGAAGACGACCCTCCCCCTCTCGTCACAGTCCATGCGCTCGGGCTCCCGCTTGTCCCCCGCGTCGCCGTTGCCCCCGTCTCCATCCGGCACCGCTCTCAGCTCGTTCTCCTTCCCCTCGCGGCCTCCCAGCTCCGGCGACGCCGAGCACCTCCTCCTCCCGGCGGACAGGTGGCACTCGCAGCTGATCCGGGAGATCCTCTCCAGCGGGTCGGCCGATCTCCTGCAGCCGTCCGCCGCCGAGGAGCTCTCCGCCGCCGAGTGCCTCTTCGGGCTCCTCACGCACCTCCCCGCCGCAGACGCCTGGGGCAGAGAGTCAACAAGCACGCCTGAGAAGGGAGTCGCAACACGTCTGCTGTGTTTCTGTACTACGGCCATCCATCCATGCAGGGAGGGAACAGTACAGTGTAAACATGCAAGCTCCTCCCTGTCGTACGGGCGCAACTCAGGTTCGCTGTCTGTAAGAAGAAATGTGTCTCGGTACGTGACCCAGATGATGGTCCAGTGACGGTTAAAAGGCACAAACATTACTATTCGCCGTTGGGAGCACGAACACAAAAAGCACAACAAAACGTGCAGAAAAACTCAGGAACAGCGTGCCGCGACTTCGGCGAACCGCTTCTGTAAAAAAAACAAAAAAAAAACCTGAAAGACTTGCCAGTCGAAGCAAATGGAACTTTGGTGAAAAACCAAAAACATGGAGAAGATAATAGTCATTAGCGAGCGAGCAGCAGACAGACTCAAAACAAATTCATCAGAAATGTGCTGGCCGCACGTAACGTTTTCATTTTCCGGTTCAACGTGAAACACTGGATCCGTGTTAGTACGTCAGCTCCCGTCTGAATTCCCTGCTTGGTTTTGCGCAAAAACAGGCGACACCAACCTTCCTGGAGCTTCTGGCCTCGGAGTTGTTCCTCCTCTTTCTGGGCTTCACGTTATCAAGTTGGTCCTCCATCTGCAAAGCAGCGTCATGTGGTGTGTTTAATGCCTCGTGATCACTGAGTGGAAGAGTGTGTCCGAGTCAGCAGGGAGGCAGCCGTCACAATCCCAGCAGACTCACTGCCGAGCTCATACCCTGCTTCTATACCAAACAAGAGTTCAGTTCTTAAAAATCCAGTTCAAGACACATATTTGCTCAAATGCATTTTTCCAGTTGGATACAAACAAAGCGATGACGTGTTCTTTTTCTATCTGTGTTTCCATGCGAGTTAGATAATCACCAGGATCTTGTTTGAGTTTAGAGCAGAAATTCCCGACAGAAACTAAACTCTAAATATTTGGTCTGTGTACTTGCCAGATTAATTGGGCGGTGCTCGAGGAAGAGGATTTAAAAACATTGTGCTTAAGAGTCCCAGCTTTGTCTGACCTTTGCTGCAGAAATCAATGTGATTTCCATTTCCACATTCAAGACGGCGTCTCGACTATTCTCTGAACTTCCCACAAGTGATTTGTTGTAAGCGGACCTGCTCTGTAGCAACGTAAAACAATCTTATGACAGATGTGGCAGGACCTCCAAATCTTACACGCTTCACCAGAAACTATGTCGCTGCGGCGGAGGAGGAGGAGGAGTCCAGGATTTATTGGAACATAAAAGGATTTCAGAGAAACGTGAAAAGTGGCACCACGGAGGAGATAAATGGAAGTGTGCAGGCACAACCCCAACACACCTGCACACCTCTGTGTTAAAGTCAACGGGTTAGGAGTTTGTGGACATGTTTTAAAAACTGGTCATATTTGTTTTCAGGTTAATTATGAGTTTTAGTAAATCCTTCTTTATGATTGAGCTCAGCAGGAGAGCGGTGCGTGCTCAACACATGGTTCAGGTTTATTTTTAGACTGTTTATCAAGCAGTTACATAACATTTTCATAGTTGGTGCAATGGTTCGAACTGTGTTTTTACTAAAGATGGTTTTGCTGCGGTGGTTCCTTTCTAGTCCACATGTAAATAAATGTGTTTGCGCAACAACGTTGGCATTCACCAATGAAATCCGTTGCACAAAATCTACCACCAAACTCCACTTGACCTGCGCCGCTTTGCTTTGAGATCAATCCTAGTCCCATGTAAATCTAGGTAACATTAAATAGTAAGTCAAATGGCAGAATAACATTTTTTACAGTAATAACAGTTTCATTTCCATGTATTTCAATTGATTTGTGTCTAAATGATTGATAAAATTGTCTTTTTGGTATATTTCTTAGTGTATTCACCGTGTATAACTTTTAATACATAATTATAATTATTTTTTGCCTACTTTGTTGTTTACACTGAGAATAATATTTTATTCCATCATGGTCACATGGTAGGAATGATAATGAAGTCTTAAGTTGTTTTTTTGTATTCTACCTCTGTCGCTTAAGATGTGGTAGTTTTCCACCAAAATACACTTTCGAAGTCACAATAGGATGAATATGTAATGTTAATCCATTTAATTTCACCTTCAGGAAAGAAAAATCCCTTAATCCCTTAAAAAGCACTTATTGAGCTATTTTCATTTTAATACTCAGTTTGTTAAAGAATATTTCAAGACATTGTGACTTTTTAGTCTTTAAAAAAAACCGAACTGATTGTTATTTATATGCAATAAAAAAAAATGTCAGAAGGCATAAAATTGACCAAAGTTCGAATGCATTTCACAACTAATAAGCTTCTAAACAGACGAAAAAAGGCTCCACAACTCTACTGTTGCAGCATAATCACCACGTGGTGCTCGTGTTCTGCCAAAATAATCTGCTTTTGTTTGGGGGGGGGGGGGGGGGGTTATCAGAAAAGAGAAGCGTTATTAACTGGCAATGGTTAGTTTTATAGAAAAGGTTAAAAAGAAGGTGACTTTCCCCACGAACAGATGAATTTACAGTTAAACTCCAGACAAGTTGGTCTTTGGTCATCACTCGGATTAATAATAAACAGAGCTGTGTTCTTTAAACTGGAGACACAGATTATCCTCTCCTCGAAGGACTTGGGACGATTTAAGACACCCGGAATCTCCAAACCGCATGTGGACATTTCAAAACAGACCTAAACCATCTGTAGGGCCAGATTATTGAGAATAATCTTGAGTTATTTCCACTTTGAAGGAGACCAGACCACTTGACCCAAGTGGATGGGGGGGGGGGGGGGGGGGGGGCTTGTTTCCCCCCCATAACCAAACTCCCCACAACCTCCCCAAACCCTGCAGATAATCGTCTTCCCTCTCACATGAACAACATTGGGTCGGTGTGTCCGACATTGCGGCCAGCGGGAATGAATCGTTTGAGCCGTTTAAGGCATTCCCGGTGCTACCTTAGCTTTCAGCGGTGAAAATCACCGGGCGGTGCGGGTGAATGAAGCGGCCGCTCCGGACGAGTCTCGGGTCTGAGAAACGAGCCCCACATCGGGGGAAGAGGAAAGAAGAAAAAAAAAAAAAAAAAAAAAAAACAACCACCCGAGCCTCGTCTGTCGCCACACTGACGATAAGAACCGCCTCACGTCCCCCAGCTCCCCCGTGCTAACGCCACTAGCTCCCAGCTACACCAGTTCATTGACGAGCCGCCGGCTGGTTCACTCACTCACCGTGTGGATCATTGAGCGGCGCGGGATTAAATCCGAGGTTAATCACGAGGTGGTACGCGTTTGGAAGCGGAGTAGGCTCCGAGCGGCGCGAGGAGAAGACTGCCGATATATCCCGATGCGTTGGTGGGGGGCTTGGTCTGGTCGCTGCTCCGGGCCGCCGCGGAGCGTTTCCTGCCTGCGAGAGGGAGGTTCAGCCGGAGGTTACAGCGTGTGTGGTGGTGGAAGAGTCCGGGTGGGGGGGAGGTACCTCCGAGCCGCGGGCTGTTGGGGGAGGAAGTCGCGTGGTGGAGGGGCGTCCTCCGCGCGATAGGTTAAGGTTACAGTGTGTGTGTGTGTGTGTGTGTGTGTGTGTGTGTGTGTGTGTGTGTGTGTGTGTGTGTGTGTGTGTGTGTGTGTGTGTGTGTGTGTGTGTGTGTGTGTGTGTGAGTCCGGGGGAAGTGCTCCGAGCGGCGGGCAAAGAGGTGGACGTGTCCGGTAAACGTCCTCCGAGCTGCGGGCACAGCGTCAGGACACTCCCCGCCGTCCCCACGCTTCGTCGGCACACAATTCCTCTTTTTCTCTCGGAAACAAGAAGGAATAAAAATGCAAATGTGTTTGCAAATAGGTCACCCATCACTTCTTTGTTTCTTATCTCTTTTATTATAGCTTCCCCAAGCACACTAACATAGGGCTTCCCTTTTTTAATTCATATTACTACATTATTATTTTTTATTACATTTTGCACACATCTGCTTTTACATTGGTGTGTTTGAGAAGCCTGATCTTAGGGGTCGTTTGAGGACACAGTGAGAGCTCTGCTGCAGTTCTCTAAACGTCCTCCAGGGGGCGACATAGCTCTTTGTATCTGCCCTCTCTCCTGTTCGCCTGATCGAATAGAATAGAAATGCAATTCTCTGATATCAGTGGATAATTCTAATATGTTGTTATATATTCTTGTGTGAACAATCCAAACCAAATTATGTATTTATTTACAGATACTTTTCTTGAAATTCGTATATGTTTATGTTGTACAAAATTTAAATAAATATATATGTATTACAAAGGTATACAGAATTTCAACTAAAGGCTTTTTCCTCTGGAGTACTTCTCCAGTGGGACTGATAGGTCCAATAAACATGGACTGAATCATTCATTCCAATTTTAAGGCATCTTATAGTGAATAAAAGGCAAGGCAAATGTGTTTATAGAGCATCATTCAGACACAAGGTAATTCATGGTGTTTTATAAAGAAATAAAATAAATACATTAATGCAAGCGGATAATAATCTTAATCTTAAGCGATTACTTTGAAACCTCTCACATTCTCTCCCACACACTCTCGTCCTTTTCATTGGACCAACTTGACTTTGCTTTTTGTGGGTGATATAGCAATCCCAAATCACCCACAAATATTATGTCATCACACGTCATGCTGGGTACCTTCGCAAACAACGGACTCACTATACGCATCCAACATAGAAATAATAAATTCCTACATGAGCGGGAAAAGCTCTTCACTGCATCACTTCAAAAATGAATCTGCAATTAATTTCAAGGAGCAATTTTCAACTCAGTCTCAGTTCCAATGTGAGTTAAAGGGCTTAAAAACAACTTTATTAAAATAAAGGTAATAGAATAAGAAGAGTCTATTGTTTTATTTGAAAGCTTGTCCAACTTTTAATGTTTTAAGTCCTGATTTAAAGGTCGTGAGTATGTCAGCAGTCCTCGGGTGTTCAGGAAGTTTGTTCCACAGGTGAGAAGCGGAGGAACTAATAGTTGATTCACATTGTTTCTTCTGACTCTGAGAACATTTACTAAACCTCTTCCTGATGACCTCGGGGGTATAGACGTTTCATATTCCAAAAGAATGATTTGAGACCAAATAACAGAGCGAATAACATAAAATGCAAACAATAAAACACTTTTTTGTTTAATGCTAAAAACAATAAAAGCAGGAGCAAAGCCAACTGTAGTGCAGCAACTGTTTCAATAAATGTTTTCAATTTGAAATTACATCTGTATACAACTGTGTACTTGCCATGTCATATAGAAAGTTAATTTACTTTGCACTTTCCTTTCACATCCAGTATCGTTTTGAGAGGCACGGTGACACTGCTCAACAGAAGTTGGAGCCCACCCACCTCCTATTTCATAAGAACGTCAACCTACAAATAAGTAAGTAGCCTGTGATTGATGTCAAACTTCAAAATTCAACTACAACCATCATCCCCACCAAGAAGTGAGAAAATGCTGAGAGCCCCAACATTTTGAAAACAGAGAAAGCGGTCAGTGCAGGTTGGAAACCTGCCAAGAAATGCTGAAGAACTGAGTGCAACTTTACAGAAAGACTGTTCTTTCAAAATGTGAACTGTTGGCTGAGTTGGTGGCTGAAATAAAATCCGTCATCATTTCTGAAACTGTTCTCATTTTAACTTTTGCACGGGCAAAGTGTTTCCAATAAAACAGTATTTGTGTGATTAAAAAGCGCCTCCTGTGTTCTGTTATTTTTATCTAAACATGTCATTAAAGTGTATTTGTTTGTTGTGATGATTGTAATCCCCAAATCTTGATTATAAAGCGGGGTTTTTGTTTTTTTGTTGGATTCTTGTTTGGGCGTGTGAGAAATGGGATCATCGCGGATCATTGGTGGGTGGAGATATATGTGGCGGGTGGGGGTGAGGAGGTGCTATCCTGTAGCAGCTCTCCAGTCTGTGTGCCGACAAGGGACGGAGAAGAAGCCCTCTGGCATGCTGCATCACTTTCCCGCACCGAGGGGAGATGTGTAACTCCACTGGGCCCAGTCATGGGCACAACTCGTCCTGGAGCTGTTGCAGTGTGCGCACTTTTACGCATCCAACCTCCGGCGTCCCCAGTGAGAACGGACGGCGGTGATGGACTCAAGTCGGACGCACAGTTGTGAAGAACTATGAAGGCAAAACGTCCTGAATTAGATGGTCCCCGGACGCGGCAGTGACAGCCATGGATCACCTTTTTAGAAGAAAGCGGGTCGGTTTGCTGAAACCCCTGCTGATCTCCCTGGTCTTCGCGTCCTTTCTCATGATCCACAAACTGAGACTGTCGGATAAGGACGCAGTGGGACTCAAACACTCGAAAGCGGCGGGTTGGTGCGGCTCAGAATGTTTTTCTTTCAAAAAAGAAGTCAGTAAAAGTAGTTTGGGGAGCCCCGAGTCGCCCGCGTCGAGAAAAGAGTCGGACACTCTGCGGGTGTCCAACAGGACTGCGGCCACCTGGGACGCGCAGGTTCTCAACTGCAGCGAGGACGCGTCGGTGAGGACCCAGGACTGGTTCCGGCGTCTGGACCCGAGATTTCACCAGTTTGTCCTGCATAGACACTGCAGGTATTTCCCCATGCTCATCAACCACCCGGAGAAATGCGGGGATGGAGACGTTCACCTCCTGATGGTGGTCAAGTCCGTTATCGAGCAGCACGACCGACGCGAGGCCGTGCGTAAAACCTGGGGCAAGGAGCAAACCGTGGATGGAAAGACTATTAAAACTTTATTTCTAGTGGGGAGCCCCAACACCGGCAAAGACACCAAAAACCTCCAGAAACTGATCGAGTACGAGGACCAGATCTACAAGGACATCCTGCAGTGGGACTTCATGGACACATTTTTCAACCTGACCCTGAAAGAGGTCAACTTCCTCAAGTGGTTCGACATCTACTGCCCTGGTGTGCAGTTTATATTCAAAGGAGACGACGACGTGTTCGTGAACACGCACAACCTGCTGGAGCTCATCGGCTTCAAGGTGGAGGAGCAGAAAGGGGCCGGGCTGTTCGTGGGGGACACCATCTCCAAAGCGATCCCGATTCGGAACCGGCAGAGCAAATACTACATCCCCAAAGAGTTGTACGACAAGCCATACCCGCCTTACGTAGGAGGAGGGGGGTTCCTGATGTCCTCCCCGCTGGCCAGGAGGCTCTTCGTGGTGTCGGAGGACCTGGAGTTGTACCCCATCGACGACGTGTTTCTGGGGATGTGCCTGCAGAAGCTCCACCTGTCCCCGGAGCTGCACCCGGGCTTCAGGACATTCGGCATCACCAGACGCAGGGTGAGCCCCATGAACAGCGAGCCATGCTTTTATAAAAACCTCATCGTGGTGCACAAACTGAGCGCGCAGGAGCTGCTGAAGATGTGGAGCGTGGTGCACAGCAAGGACCTGGTGTGCGCGCAGAGGTTCTCCTTATGATGGGGACACACACACACACACACACACACACACACACACACACACACACACACACACACACACACACACACACACACACACACACACACACACACACACACCAAAGCTGCACAGTAGACCTGTTCAATGATCACACACGATGACCTTCACTCATTTTGTTGAATCTGCAGTCTTATATTTGAATTCCTGCTGCGCACCTCTCCGTTTCAGGGTTAGAAGTTTATTTATAAACCACTACAACACAGCCCTCCAAGTTTCCGATCTCCAGTGCCATGATCTGTCTATTTGTCGGAAACTGTGTACCACCGCAGGCATTAATAACTACTTGACTTTTTTTTTTTTTTTTTTTTTAACCAGGATTTCATTGTGACTGCTTAGAGAACTCCTTGGATTTAACAGTGCATTAAACAGCAGCATTCTCATTGTAAAAAAAAAAAAAAAGAGGAAGAAATGATTAGAGTTTTTCTTAACTTAATATATTGTTTTACATTTTTTAATTCAATGTGTATGATTTACAGAGTCTTTTCTGTATGATAGTGTAAATAAACATGACGATCCCTGGTGGCATTGTAAATACTGAATGACTGCAGCAGTATTTGATGTTTCTGCAACAATAGATTTGATATTAAAAGCGTGTTTTGAGGCCTGCAGGCCTATTAAGCGCTTGTGTTTCTGGCCAAATGTCGTCTCACATCTGTTTACAAGACCGGTTGGTTCAGGGGAAACTTCATCCCGTTCTTTCAATATAGATTTATTTAACAAATACAGTTGCACAGGCAGAGAAAAATAGCCATTTGATGCCAACATCATTATTTCGACACATCATTTAGATCAAACACAATAAAATATGAACCAATGCATTATTTCTTGAGTCATTCTGACTCAGATACTCACCCATGTCCATATACATCAATAATTAGAGGCTTCTTTAAAGATTAAACAACTCAGATGCATTCCAGGGTGTGTTACCCTCCAGACACATTACAATCAAGATCGCCATAACACTGTGACGAGGTTTAGTAAAACTACAGAGAAGACTGAAGGTCAAAGGATTGAAGCTGCTTTTTTTTTTTAATTTGTCACTTTTTTTTTTTTAAATGAAACCCTACTCAACTTAAGACCGAATTTCATAGAAAAAAAAGATACAAAAACCTCTTGAGTACATTCGTCTCCATTTTGTATTCACTGATATTCATCAATAGGCCTCTCCTTCTAATTAGCATGGCCAGTAGACATTGAGGAAGGGAGAATGAGCCCATGTTAGAGTTAATATTCAGCAGAGAACCATCATCTGCTTGGCAAAGTGCTAAATCATTGTTCTGATACTGTTTAGTAAAACAAGGAACCGTGTAAAAAAGTGAAGTCACTTTGGGATGTTGCCAAGGAAGGAAAGTCTTCTCCTTGTAACTGAACCTCGACCCTCTTCCACCGCTCATCGCTGCCTCATTGTCAGTTACTGTCTGACCACATGCAGGAAGTGATTACATATTAAACACCTGACACATCTTCATGTTGTGAAGTCTGATCCTGCACAGGAGATCACTCCCCTCAGTAATCTTCGTCATTGGAAAAAATAAATAACTTTCCTTTCATAGCATTAGTGAGTATATTGTGCAAAGTGTTGAAGGGAGACAAGAGTTTATCTGAAAACAGGCGGATACAGGAGTTCTCTTTGAGTGTGAGAAACAAGCCTTCACTATCTTACCTCAGGCTTCTCTATACTTTGAGACAAAAGACTTATAACAGAGAGCATGACTGTAATTTTACAGCTTTGGTTTTTCAGTAAATAGCTGATTTTGTAATGGGAAATGTAATGGACAGGATGCTTACTGCTTATCAGTAAGATAATATATTTTTACTGCCTTTGCGGCAGTTCTGATTTCACGTTTCTTCTTGGTCATTTCGACAGAACAGATTAAGCTGTCCCTCCACCGAGGTTACATATGGCAGTCAAGGGGGGAAAAAGGGGGCCTCCATATCCTGTAAGGAGATATGAGTAACCAGCACAAGGTGTGCTCATGTTTACCGGCCACACAGGTGTGTCATCCTCAAGGTCTGAAGTGGGACGGAAACAGGTCGAGTCCACTCTGCTCCTCTCTGTAAATGTCCTACGCTTGACCACAAATGAGTAGAATTTAAGTATTGTCTCAGAAAAAGCCTGTTTGCTAAGGTTTATTGGAGATAAACTGGGTATTAAAACATGCTGTGTTTGAAACTCTAATATATGAGTGTTCCTAAAGTGCCGAGATGCAGGAATACATTGGGCTTCTCCTTCTGGGGTCAGTGCTTCCCTGGTGTTTGTCCTCTGGCAGAAGCTTCCAGAGACGGGATGCGGCTACCTCTTCCCACGGGCCGGGGCCGCGCTCCGACCGACGAGGAAGGCTTCATCTTGGCTCCGCCCACAGCACGGCCTTGGCACAAAAAAAAAAAAAAAAACACGCAAAGTGTCATGCATAGAATGAACGTTCATCCCATGTGTTCTTCTATACAGTTTTCCTCTGAACAGAGAAACCTGCCTTGGCTGGGATGTGAAAATAAACCCGAGGTTTATTTCGTTTGGTTTAGTTTAGTGATGTCAGCAGCTCGTGGCGATATGACGACATTCCGGGAGAAATGGTGCTCTTTGATGATGAACTGTGAAATCATTCCAGTATAGCTCACGGTCACAATGTGCACTTGGATTCCAGTTATCCACTAATCCACCCTAACACTAAGAATGTTCCAGGCCTATAACGTGTTTAGCGTTCACTGGTGACTCTAAAAATGAGTGCGTGTGATTGTTTGTCTCTTTGTGTTTGCCCTGTGATTGACTGTTCACCTGTGTAGGTTGTACTCTGCCTTCACTCGGCCAGCTGGAAGCAGCCACTTGAAAATACTTTGTGACCCGTAAACATCCTGAATTGAAAACTTTACTGCTTATTATACATCTATGTTGACGTGAAGAAACAGCAGATTGATTCAAAAACCTGAAGAAGAACAGTAACTGGCAGGGTTCAGGAGGTCACGCCGTTTATTTTTCTTGCTGCATCAAATAAATTTAAAATTGTAATCCAATACTGATAATGTACAGTAATGTATGTAATTTAAATGTTGTGAAATGCAAGGGTTTTCATCCTTATACCTGAAAGCCATATTTGATTTAATGTGTTAAACACCATGCTGGTTTCAATGATGTTAATGATACTTTTCTCTGATTGGCTGGCTCTTTCTTGCCAACCACCCCATTTGCTGGCTCCGTGAAGATGTTTTCCTTAATGTGAGACCTGACTTGTGGGCCATGGTGATGGAGGACATGTGACGTTACCATAACTGAGCACCACTCTGTGGACTCAGCATTTTCACATTCATACAGTCCCTCCACTTAATTCAAAACAAATCTTTTGTGAAATAAATCCTTAAATACTTTCCAGATCCAGATTTCTTCTCCAACGGTCACTCAGAATAGGTCTGCCAGGTACAACAAACCACCGGGCCTAATAAAATCCTCCACAAATGCTAAAAAGCTGGGTCCTTGTGAAACATGACTATGATTGGATACGCTACTGCCCACTACACTACACTCCAAACCAAATGTGCCACTATTTTTACATGCCTCCCCTGTGTGCAGAGCCAGAAAGACTCCAACATGACATTTCACCAACTAGAGTGGTACTCTATATGGCTCTCGCACTACCGTGTTGTGGGGGTATTTGCATGCGAGCAGTGTATGAATGCTTCACCTTGTGCTGGCTGAGTTCTCTGAGACACCGCAGTCCTTCGTGAGTTTTCTTTACAGCCCTCCCTGCCCATGAGGTGAGCCTTCCAGGCCTGGAATGGGGACAAAGTAGCTCAGTGAGTTCGCTCCTCTCCCAGGTATTTTCTCGACAGGGACGACCACGGGTGACTGTGGGCCCAGTCAGGACCCGAGCGGCCGCCCTCCCTCCCGCTAACACTGCAGGCTTTCATTGGGTTTACTGCAACTTTCTGGACATCCTTTTTTTTTTTTTTTTTTTTTGCACACTAAATTTTAAGGGTGTGTGAGGCGAGACATTGCATGTTGAGCATCAGATTTTTTTAATAGGAACATAGATGTATTCCAACTCAGGCTGGGTAGTATGTGTCACTCTGTAGTTAATACTCCTCTTTTAATGTGCTTGGACAGTGAGGGATTTAGTAGGTGTGAAAATAGACCATTAAAACTAAAAGTTAATCATTATTCGTCTTATTTTATGGGGGAAAAAAAGTGTTTGAGACGAGGAGATTCATATTTGAAATAACTGCAAGAACACATTTTTAACATAGCAGTGACAAGTATACTTTTAAACAGTTTTACTCTTTTGTTGTCACCTTTCTATTCATAACTCTTAATGATATCGAGAAAAATTCAAACTCTACCAGAAAGGAAACCTATAGAGCTTTAATGTGACATCTGTGATCATCCAATACCAGGGAAGTTGAACTCGCATGTCACACATTTGTAACATGAGCTTCTTTGCCATCAAATCACAGTCAACTTGAATAACTACGAGATATTCAAAGCTGAATGTATTAACTCATTGCAGATTATTTTCATCTCTGCATCCATTTTCTTTTTTTTGATCCAGTCAGTTGCAACAGAGCTGCAGGGGAATTCAGCATTAGTTCTTCTGCTCGTAATTTGATGTGAACAAAGGAAGCACAATCGAAATAAATATTAGTGCGTCTGTTTCTTCATGATCATCCCAGACCGAATGGCTGCACTGAGTTTGTGGTTACTTTTTTACTTCTTGTTCATCGATAAGTTTGTTTATGTTTGTTGGGGGTTTTTTGGCGACGACCACAAGATCACAGAGGCCTACATGAAGGCACTTTTGGACTGGAAGACCATCAAAGCAGAAGACGTTACGAGACTAAAGCCCTTTGCATTGTTTGTTACAGACTCCTCCAGCATTAGTTTTGACTTTATATACCCGGCTGACGGCTCCATATGGATGCAGCTCTAAAACCAGCTCGTGCGGTTGTCCACTCCTCCGTTTTCAACACACAACCACACACACGGTTTCCTCGCCACTCAGGGGCCATTGCTTTCACTCACCTCAAGACTTCATTTATAACTCCAACCCTTACCTCAACCTATGGTTCATCTTTAGTCTAACATGAACAGTATCCGACATAATGCAGAACCTCAGATCTGATCCCTTCAGTGTATGTTGAATACAGTCGGGTCCGTCATTTCAAGATTCGGACGCTCAAGGTGCTTTGGGAAACTGAGAAGTGCAACTCAAACTGATTGGAGGAGGAAGAGTGGCTCCTTGAAAGGTGTGCTACATGATTCATTAGGCTCCACAAAGACAGGAGCCGGACTGGAGGAGAAATATAAGCAGACACCATTGTTGTTTTTCTTTGTGTCTTGTTGAAACTTCTGGAAGGCGTAGTGTTATTGCAGCTTGGAGGGCACTGACACATGAGCAGAGTTTTCTTTATCCTTACAAAAGAGGATATTGTAATATTACGCAGTGTAAAAGATTCAGGTTCAATTCAGTCCATATTTATCTTTTTGAATTATACGCCATGAAAACATCTCAAACCAAACTAAAGCAGGAACCGAAACTAGACAAGCACGGCTGTAAAAAAAAAAACCTAATCAAAGCTTCAGCTTGAAGCAGCTCATCCGAATACTTCACGGCACTAATGGGAATGTGAGGAATGTGATGGCGTTTTTCTTCATCCTGACACAAATGAAACGGCCCATTACGAACAAAGGCTTTGTCCCCTTTGATGTCTTTAAAAGACCAACAATAGCTGTGTTTTACCTCAACACCTGTTTGCACCCAAAGCCCGGTATTATGTACTTGCTAGTTTCTGTGTTGATATGGGAGAGGAAGAAAAGCGTCCTGAGCAAACTCGAGAGGAAAGATCAGTAAAAAGAATTCTCCACTTTCTGATTAATTGTCCTTCTTTCCATTTTAAGAGAGGCTTTATCATTCTATGACTTAAGTTAAAGTTGCACACACACCGCTACGTGTTAGAAAGAACACAAGTTCTGTTTTTCGTGGCTTCAGGCCGTCGCTTTTTATCACTTCGGACCAAAATGAGATGCAACTGGCATGTTGTGGATCTCACCTCCTCTCCGGGCATGAAGTTGTTGTGACACAAATGACAGTGGTTGAAGCCTTTAGTTGAGACGGGAGCTGGAACAGAAACACAACACCTTCAAGAAGTCTGTTATACAATTACAGAGGAGGGCCAATAAACTGTCGAGAACCGGATGAAATAACACCACTGAACGGGGAGAGTTTCCACTATTTGAACAGGAGGAATATAAGAGTCGACACAATCCTTGTGTGATCAAAATTCAACACTTATTAAACATTATTGTGTCAAACCGTCATGACCCACGCGTGCTATTAAGAACCACGGACTCTGTTCTTAATGCCCCACAGACTGTTTTCTTGGAATCGTCCTCTGAGCTATGTGAGAACTTCCTGCACTTTATTATCAATAAAGTTGTAACCACACTGACTCAGAGCTCAGCTCCTGTCTCTGATCCCTGTGGTTCTGTCTCTTGTCCAGCTGTGTTCGATAAGTTTGAGCTTGAGACTTTATCCTTTTCAGAGGATGTGGTTGCCTAGATCAAGCCTTTAGGTTCCACCTCGGGATGCTGTCCCTCCTCATCTCTTTAAAGACATCTTAAAAAACATCCAGTAGTGCAACTCCTTGTTAAGGAACCTGGTCTTGATCAGAACATTCTGGCTCATCTCCAAGCTGGTTTAGAGAAGGTTGTCTTACTCACAGCTAAAGCTTTTCCCGGATGAACATAATTATCTGGAGGTTTTTCAGTCCGGTTTTAAAACTCTGCATACGACCGAGGTTTTGATGACATCCTAACAATTCTGGTGAATACATGGTTCTGGTTCTGCTGGACCATCAACGCTGCATTTGACAAGAGTGGATAATGACGTCTAGACATCCCGGTTGCAGCACCCTCTGGCGCATCTGCGGTTATGGACTTGGATGGTTTAGGCCCTATCTGACAGACAGAGCAGCATGTCTATCAGAGCCTTGCTGGCTTTGCATCCTCCTCCACTCCTCTTTTATATGGGGTTCCACAGGGCTCAATTTTAGGGCCCCTGCTTTTTTCACCCTACTTACTTCCACCGGGTTCTATTCTCAGAAAGCACAGCATCTCGTTTCATTGCAACGCGGAAGACAGCCAGATATATAGAAGAAAGATGCCTTTTCACTGACACCTCTGTTGCTATGTCTCAATGACATTAAACCCGAGATAGCTAAATTTGAACATTTTAATAATGAAACCCTCGAAGTGATGGTGTTTGGTGCCAGTGGCTTCTGTAAACCTCCGTCCTGTTGACTTCCACCCTTTGACTCTATTTGTGAGGCCAGCACTTTTGAACCTGCATTTTAAAATAGACAGTCATATTAAATTGGACTCACAGATAAATGCAGTGGTTGAGTCCAGCTTCCTCCATCTCAGTAAGTTTTCAAAGATGAAGTCGATTCTTGCACGTCAGCATTTTGACACAGTAATTCATGCTTTTATTACATCTTGGCTGGATTACTGTTACGCACTTTATGTTGGAGTCAGCCAGTCTTCCCTTACATGTCTCCAGTTGGTTCAGAACGCTGCTGCTCAACTACTAACTGGAAGACGTAAGAGGGAACACGTGCGTTTTAGAATTCATTTTAAGATTCTTTGATTTGTTTATAAATCTTTCAATGGTCTCGCCCTGCCTTACCTCTCTGAGCTGCTTCACCCCTACACTCCTGTTTTGTGCCTCAGGTCAGCTGATCAGCTGCTTCTGGAGGTACCGAGGTCCAAACGGAAGCTCAGAGGGGACAGAACGTTTGCTTCTAAGTTATTGGATGAGCTACCACTGCACATCACACAAGCCCCTTCACTGTTCAGTTTTAAAACTAATCTTAAAACCCACTTTTATTCCTTTGCTACAGTTTTTACAATTGCATTTTATAGTTTCAATTGTTTGTACTTTATTTAATTTTTTTATGTACAGTCCTTTGTTTCAGCTGTGGGCGTTATTAAAGTGCTTATATAAATAAAGTTGAGTTGAGTAATACAAAAGGCTCACTGTGTTAATAATTGATGGAACATATGGCTGCTGATGGAGGTGTGGTGTAGGCCGTGGCTTTTTCTCACAAATGGTCTGACGAATGAAGAATTGACAGGAAATAAAATGACTTGCTAAAGAGCGCATGTAGAATGTATGGATGGGTAGGGCGTTGTCACATCAGTGGTGTCAAAATGCAAACTTAGTTCCTTCTTTGTTTGGTTTTAATCTGCTGTGAAGGTTTGAACAAAACTTTGAACCTCGCTTCTCCAAAGAAGAGGTCACTCTAATAGTCCTGCAATACAAGGCAACACACCATTTGTCAATAAGCAGTAAACATGTCACTAGTCAACACAGCCAAATGGTATTCAGGCCAAGAGGGGTTTTGTAAAGGAACTGTTTCTCAACACATCACAAATCCAGATGCAGAGACTGCAGATACCACCCAACATATCTGAAGCTGTATTTACTATTACAGTGGAATGACTTCATGCTAATATTGACTTTATCTCTAAAACTGCGGAAAGTTTATATATATTATACAAAAATATATATAACAAAAATATATAATAAAAATGGTACAATCTGTCATTTAGACCATGATAACATACATTTTCTGCTTGGTATGCTTGGAATATGACGGTAAGAATTAAGTAGCATGTGTTTTACTGCGTCTATTAATGTGGCAGCAGTTGCTTCTCACTTGAGAACGGGCAAAAGCTTGTTTACCTAACTCAATTTCAGAAAATTAACTGTATTATCTGTATGTTAAAGAGAGTGAAGTCGTACTTGGGAGTGCTCTTCAGTGTGTTTTCATTGGCGTTTATTTTCTTACTTGAAAGTTTAATTGACACTTTGCACTGAGTCAACGGACCAAATGATGTTACTTTGAAATGCTATCAGGAAAAAACGCAATTTTGCAAAGCTGCACTTCCATAAGTTTGCGCTGAACAGCTGCCTTAAGAAATGTGGAAATTATTTTAAATTTTCAACCATGTCAGGCAGTTTTTTTTTTTTATTCTCAGTTTCAGTCAAACAAAAAGGAGTACAAATCCATTTTGTTCACTTTAAACCTTATACTAAAACTAACATGGACAATGTATTTATTCTTTTAATAATGTTCTAGTTTAATAGAAAAGACCGAGGCCACTCACGGTTGCAGTTGGGACCCTGCACATGGTCAGCCAGCTCCTCGGTGGCCACAGCTTCAGAGCATCGTGGGCACTGGCTGAACCTGGACCTGTTTTCACACTCGCCCAGCAGATGCTCCGTGAAGCTGGCGATCTCAACAACCTGCGAACGCCACACAGAGGTACAAACAAAAGGCTGAGCTGGAGAAGTGTGTATTCCGTTACTTGGATGGACAAAAAACTGTGAGACCTTTGATAAGACCCTACCTGTCCACATTCCTCACAGCGCCGCAGCATGACGCAATGTTTCCAGTAGTGAAGGTCCAATCCATCCTCGGTGAACGAGTCGTCCTTTTTATCGCAGAATATGCACAGGTTGAAACTGAAAATGGAAATTCTGTCAGGTCATTTTGTACCAGAGCATACTATTGGACAAAAAAAAAGCACTATAATGATATTAGCACCTTAGCAGGATAAAGATGAGATAAAAGAATCATGTGACCACAGGCCTCAAATTTAGTCCCGCGAGGATTTCCTTTCTCTGAAGGTCTGTACTGGATTTAGTTACTCACTTGTCTAGATACTGGATAGATTGTTGGACATCTTGATCATCTGTTAACCTGCTCTGTGGCTCTTTAGTGTCAGCTGGAAATGAAAAAGAAAATGTCTGTTACTCCCGAAACCAACAAGCATTTTGAGACAATAACTTTTAAATATCAACCCAAAATGGGACAAAAAAAAGTAAAAAAAAGAAAAAAAAGAAAATACAAATTCTACAGAATAAAGAAATAGAATGTTTATTTCCACTAATCGAGTTTTGTTTGAAAACGCAGCGACAGCTCATGTCAATAACCTGCACAAGAAAAGTTAGAAATACATCATTAAAACTAAAGAAGAAACACTGCATTGCTACTTTGCAATTTCAAAGTTTTTCATGGAAAATAATAATAACAATATTGAGTACCTCTATTATTATCATTATGTATGAACTCAGTAGATCCATAAAGTTTTACCCCTGCATATCGACATGTGGTGAATGATGATATTACAGATTTCTGAAAGGAAGACAGACTTTTTGTGCTTCCAAGACATACCTGCGTTGCCGGCTTTCGAGGACTCGTCTTGCACTTTGTGGGATTCTCTGACGTCTGTGACCTCTTTGGTGCTTTTATTCTCTCGCTCCTTCCACAAGCAGACGGGAAAACGTAAACAGATGTGAGAAAGTAATCGCACAGCTTTAACAGCAGCAGACGGGCTCAGTTCAGGATAAATAGCCGTAATCTTCCCCAAGTATAATGTGGAAACATTGCAATTAGCTGAGTGTATGTAAGGCAACTTTACCACACCTGGGTGTAGTGATAAATACAGATATGCACTTGCCAGGAGTGACGTAATTGCACAATGGTGATTCGTCCACCTACTGTGATCTCTTTCAAAGCAGCCAGCTGCTCCTGCAGAGAGTGGATCTCCTCCTTCTCCTTTTGGCCGTCTTGCTGGCTGCGGCCCTTCTTCACAGTCTGGGTGAAAAGTGTTGTACCATTAATCAACTTTTTTCATGTCATTCTGTCGCTGATTGTTAATTATTTCATGATCACTTCACCCCAATGGTAGCTTCTCTTCATTGGCTTCCTGTTTGATCTCGGATTACAACCAGGCGTGTACCTTTGATTTGCATCATTGTGTAAATAAAGTAGAATTTCTTTCCCATCAAATAAGAGCCATGCTGATAAGCAAGCACAGTATCACTCTCTTTCATGTAAAATCTCTTTGGTAAAACAGATGTACGTTCTTGAGTGGGTGCAGTATCACAAACCCGCCGGAGGAGAAAGATGAATTGAAATACAAAAGAAATAGAATAAAATTAATTACTAGAAAAACTGGTGATGGTGCGACTCTATTGACGCAATAATTTGTAAAAACACACACATTTTCTGAGACGTATAAACAAGACAAACATAATCTCTAAAGAAGTTGAAGAGCAAGTTTCTGCTTCAAGTATGACCTCCAACTGCTTTGTCTGGCAGTTTCACTGTTCACCTGCCAACTGCTCCGCCCCGACTACAAAGCACTCGAAAGAAAATGCACGACGTGAGCAAACCCTCGGCTGAAGGTCATCTTAAAACTGTCCACACAGACAACATGTGTGTTCCTGTATAGAACGGTCACTGAGTCAAAAGTACGAGAATGTGAATAGCAATAAGGGGACTTACTTGAGTGTCCACCAACTTTCCATCGATCCTGGCGAAGTCATCGAAGAGGGTTTTGTAGCGGAAGGTTGTCCGTATGGCGGCATCGTTGGGTGGAAGGTAGCTGAGAACAGCACTTCTGTGCTGCTGGTACAACGCTAAGATGATGCGCACTGCCACTTCTCGAACCTTGGGGGCACTGTGCTCCAGAGCCGCTGTACAGAACTAGCACAGGAAACAAAGACTTCTGTGACGAAGAATGACTCGCATTACAATATACGGTTAAGAAAATACACTAATATCTGCTTCAGTAGCTTATATGTACCAGAGTTACACTTCCAAAGAAAATCAGAAACATTGTGCAGAGTAGAAACTCCCACTACAAATCTTGAGAAACCATATCTCTTAGCCACGGGAATACATAAAGTGACTTCTAATTCATTTTAAACTAATCAGTAGATATTTATTTGAACAGCTATTCCTGGTAACCCTGAATTGGACAGAACAGTATAGAGGATGGATGGATGGATGGATGGATGGATGGATGGATGGATGGATGGATGGATGGATGGATGGATGGTAAAAAGACAAGATGATGACAGGAGGTTTGATGGTTCGAATCCTGCAATTGAATCCGTATCAGGAAGGAAATCAAATACGACAAATCAAACATGCTGTGGGTACCTTGGCAGGGAGCAGCTAAACACACACACACACACACACACACACACACACACACACACACACACACACACACACACACACACACACACACACACACACACACACACACACACACACACACACACACACACACACACACACACACACACACACACACACACACACACCAGCTGCATGGCGAAACACAGGTTACACCTTGATTCAGTCACCGACTCATCACTGAGCAAACACAGAGACTATCATATACACACCCACAAGTCATCAGTTGACTTTGAAAGTATGATTTGGATTGAGAGAGAAAACTAAAGTACCAGAGAACTCTGATAATCAGTACACCGCCGTGGAGCGCATTCATAAGTTGCTGCTTTTCTTCTACTTACAAAATCCTCCTCTAAAATTCGATGAGTGACCTGCTGCAGGCTGACTACAGTAACTACAGTGCATTGATGAACTCTAAGTGATGTCCTAGACGTTGCAGGTTCGAATCCCACAGGTCACCACTGTGGGTCCCTGAGCATGATGCTTGAATCCAGCAGTTCCCCGGGCACCGCGCTGTGGCAGCTCACCACATCCTCGAAATTGGATGGATTAAATACGGAGAAATAATTTCACCGTGAGGGATCAATAGATCAGTCTCATTCCACACTGTGCTCATTTCCCACAATTCTAACTTTCAACCTGACTCTAGTTCACTTCCCCACCTCAGGGTCAGATATGACTACTCAGTGCTGAACTTTAGTTAATAAACTTTCTTTTGTCAAACTATTCAACTCGTCTTACTGAAACTGCTTGGATGACAAAGAAATCGTTTGTCAGCATTATCTCGACTTCCAACAGTGTGAGAACATTTACATCAACTGAATCTAATTCCTAAATATATGTTATATTCTGCCACCATAATAACTAGAAACAACCCCAAATGTGGAGCAACACATGAAGACAGTGTTCATGTTAAATGTGCAGCAGCACTGGGAAAGTCTTTTGGGAAAAGTGGCGCATTGGGACATTAAAAACAAACCCATTATCTGACAAAAACCCTGTGAAGAGAGCCACAACACAAAGGCAATCCTGCCAGCGGAGAACATTAACATCCAGAGGTAAAACGTGTACAAAGGCCGCCCATCTCTCGCTCAACAGGCTCAGGGACAGCCTGCCATTATTCTCTGTTGTCTCTGCTGACCACTTCTCATTTTAATTACAGGAAATTCAATCGCCCCCTGTTTTCACTCTGGCTCCCGCCTCAGAGCAGATCACCCAGGTAACAGAGGCGGAAAAAGGAAAAATGTTTCAACCCTAGCTGGGCTAACACAGTTGTGCTGTGTCAAGTGGGTTAAGTCACATGAGCCTAAAGAGGCGTTCAAAACCACACGCCATTAAAGAAATCATGTAACAGTAAGTACAGCTTAATGAATGAATGAATGGACAGAAGTGATCTGAATTTGAATTTCCTGACCAACTATGAAGCGCTGTCTTGTTTTTGGAGCGGTTCGATGAGCATATTTCATTCACATTTTGACAGGAGAATTTTACCGTAGAACCCTACACCAACACTCGCACGAATACATGTCTGCACTTGCACGCCCGTGCACGCACATATCGAATCGGCATGCCGGCATACATTCACTTCCTTAAGAATTATTCTACTTTTAACTTTAAACTGTACTTGTTTGACTATAAACATCTTCTGAATATCCCCCCAAAAAAATAAAAAAATATTCATGTTCCCCACAACAGTAATAAAAGCTAATTTCCTACTGAATGAAAGACCTTTTGATAAATCCATCCTACAAATATCTCCTTCTCACACTTCCAGCATACAGTGAGTACACCATGTACAGTACACTCTGAACATTTAAAACGGTCGTCGATGACACTGTTCCTTTCTCTGTGGGTTGCTTTTTGGGGTTATTAATACTTGTTGTGCTCAGAGGAGGAGGTTAACTATTTGTAATGTGTTTGCAGAGTCACTTCCACTGGCAGACAGAAGTAGCTGTTGTTGTTTGCTTTAACCAAACAAGATAAGGTCTGATGCCGGGGACATTTGTTCAGATACTGCACTGAATCATAGTTCTGTTCTTGGACAAAGGCCTTGTGATTAAAAAAAAAAAAAGCGTGCAATTAAAAGAGAATATTATCTGATCTCAACAGGTCGGGAATCTAAATCTAAATGGACCAATAAAGACACACCAGTTAATTGATTATCTATTCCAGTTTAATCTTAATCCTGCTATCTTTATAATCCTACTCGCCGGCCTCTTTAAAGTGACAGAGAGCAAGGGGAAGAGTAAAAAAAAAAGAAAAAGAAAAGCAGAGCTCTCCTGTCATGTCTCTATCCAGACTGAAAATGTTTCCCGAGCAAACACATGAGGTGGCCAATACAAAGGCGGTCAGGCGCTGAGCAGGCATGCCCAAACATGCAAACAGAGGCCACACAGTGCCACTTGTGAGGCTGGAGAAACTCACAGGACAAACCTCACAATCTGCGCTCACTGATAAAAGCCAAACAGAGTCGAGAGGAGGCCTGAATGGGGCAGAAGAGGAGCGACTGCAAACTTGGGGAGGACTGTTGAGGTCTGTTGGTTGACAGTTGGGTAGTTTGTACGGAGCCATTAGCTCACTGCTGGAAAGCCAAAGGAAAGCAGGGGACGTTTAAGTTGGTGCCAGTGGTGACAACATTGACTCAGCTGACTGGAGATTACTGGAAGCCAGTTCTGGAGAGCTGGATGACCACGGAGAGCAGAGGAGCGGCTGCTCCTTTTTCAGTTAGTCACACTGAGATTTCTTGAAAAAGAATAAAATTAAAATAAAAAAATGTGCAAGAAAACTGACTTAAGGTAACACAATGCAGGCATGCACGATATAGAGGACGTGTCCGATCATGTTTACAAGGAGGAAGCTATAGCTGCTGTTTCCAGATTGGGAAAAAAAAAAAAAAAAAAAAATGTGGAGCTGAAAAGCTGCCAAAAACAGTAGTTGTTAACAGCTTAAATACAGAAATCTATGATACCTGGGGGCTTTTTGGCTCTTGTCACTATAATTTACTCAACAGAGATGTTTAAGATTCTTTTGATTTTATAGCCACATAAAAAGTGTGCCCTCGAGAAAGAGTTGATACAGCTACAACGGTTCCAAACCGGTTTTAAAGGATGGAAGTCACAACTCACAAATGAACAATCATAAACACTCGTGATAAAGAGATAATAGTGTTCTCTAAATTCTATAAATCAGACCTATCGTGTAAAACTGTATCCAGACATTCAGCTTCTTTTTACCGTGATGACATTGTCCAGGGTGAAGCCAGAGCTCTCTGTGCCCAGTTCGGCCAGCAGTTTCTCGAGAAGCTCGGCCCGACTCTGAGCCAGACGACAGGGGATGTTGTATTTGAAGGGCTTCGCCAGCTCACAGGGAATCATCTGCAGGGCCCGGACATCCCTCAAAACAGCAATTTCCTACACAAGGGAAGGAGGAGGGGGTGACCTGAGAAAGACACAATGCCTTTGAAATTGATGGTGTTGAAATGGTGTGACGTGTTTGTATACTTACACCTTTAAATGAGAAAAACTGTCATTTATCATTCAGCGCAAGCATCTGGCTAAAGCGACAAGTCCTGACAGAAAACACAACTCGGCCTTATTTGCATGGCACTTTAAGAAACAACCTCGAAGAAACTGTTGTAAATGGAATGAGGCTGGGTCAAAAGCCAAGAAGTAAACCAGAGCTCAATTAGTGATTGGAAGACAAATCCAACCCCAGAAGGGCCGAGCGGCTCTGCCTGCGAAGCACTGAGCTCATGTCCAACGTTGCTTTTTAACTCAACACACCCATGCATGACTACACTGCAACAAACCCTTCGAAGCAAATGTGCGCACACAGCATGCGTCATCTCTCCTTCCCGTGGCCCAGTTCCACTCGTCTGGACTCACCCAGCAGCTCATAATGGTGCTCTCACCAGTACAGTGCCTGAATAACAAACACCAGCTCACGTAAGATGAACTACCACCAGTGGCTTTGGTCCAGTTTAAGGAGGCCTCCCAGGCTTTAGCTCGAAGGTTTTGGGAAAACTTGCCAGCACATCTAGAAATGTCTCTATGAATCGAATACTGGTTCAACTTAGGAGAGGTATCAAAAAACTGTTTTGCACTGTTCTACAATAAAAAGATAGAATGATTCTCATAAATGTATATTGATACAATATACCACTGACAAGGTCGGAGATGTTCATAGTAAGTCATTTTAGCATTTTTAGAAGAAAGGAAATTGTCAAATGTATTATTTGAGTTGTATAAAAAAAGCTGCAAGGACAAAAACAAAGGTACATTCCACAAAATTACGGTATCTTGAATTGTCTAATAATGAAGATGATAAAGAATGTTATCAAAGAAATAGATAAATTAAAAAAAAATTTAATTCCTCCCATAAAAACACAGATTAGCAACAAGATGCGTAAGCCCCTGCAGACTTAAATTCATTAAAGTGTAATCTGAAATAGTATTTTAGTGTGTCGAATTCATTTTGAATTGTCCAAATGTGGTTTGGGGGTCGGTCGGTGAAACCTGTCCTGACATCTGTTCATTCTATTATTAAAGTCTGAAGTGTCATCATAACATAAATATCTCCTTCAGTTTTTTGTTTTTTACAGAAAATGTGGAGGCCTCTCGCCCCGAAGGAAGTGCTGATCTTCTTGGTCCTTCTTGCTCCCTGCGTGGGTGGCCACAGATCATCCCCCTCTTCTTCTGTTACACCAACCTTCTCCATGTCTTTGTCCAACACATCCACTATATCTTGTCAGAGCATGTTCAACCCCCCCCCCCCCCCCAAAACAATTCAAAGCTGGCCCTCAAGCCATTAATGAGTCTCTCAACTGGTTGACACTCAGTGGCTCAAATTCATTCCACCCAAACAGAAAAATCTTTGTCAATCTCAATGCCTGTCTCTCAAAGACATATTAAATAGCTGATTTAAGGAAAATGTAAAAAAAATGTCAAATTAGATTAAAAAAATGGAAAATGTCTGCTTAATGATGAAGTTCTGCTCTTCTGCTCACTAATGCCAGCTTTGGGATCTTATCAGAGAGGGACGTTTGGTCGGCACTAAATATTTTCCCTCCACAATCTCAGCTTGGTAATTATCTCTTGTCTCCTGCTCACGCTCACCCAAATGAGCTCAGTCCCCAGGGGGGGGACGGGAGTCACAAGTTTCCACACAGTCAGGGAAGTGGTGTGTTGTTTTTGGAAGAGGTATTTAGGTTCAGAAAGATAAAGCAGCTGATACTGATGACGCTCTTACTCCAATCCAAAAATAAAAGACGCAGTGTGCAATGACAATCGTTTGATCTGTTTTCTCTATGACCGTTACCTGTAATGAAAAGTTCTCTGCAAGGCTGCAGCAGGTTGTGGTCATACGACTTATGCCAACTCTGATAACTAGATAACTAGACACGGGCAAGCCGTTGTCTGATTTGATGATATGATGGAATGAATTTCAAACTAGGCAGAAGTAAAACCCCTTTTACACGTTTCTTCTACTAACATGAATTTCTTGCACAGATTATCTGATGTTTTCAGTTAAGATACACCAATGGAATCAATGAAACACAAATATATAACTGTAGTACACCTGTGTTTGTACAGTTCAGGTATTCATAAATACAGCCTCTTTCTTCAAATAGACTTGTTTGTTTGTTTTTGTTTTTTAATGGTTTGCATCTGAACTATCAACATCTTCCCAACACACTGAAATACAGATTTATTGTTTGAGTTTTTAATTCTGACAGTTATAAAACACATTTTGTATGTAACCCAGAAAAGGACATGATTCATGATGGTTTTAATTTGACCAAACTCACACATTTCCAACATGTGTCAGAAATCATTTATCAAGCAACAACTAAGTGTGGAAACGTCTCCACTTCTTCATTTTTCTTTCAAATTAATTAAAGCACAACCAGGATTCAATTGTTGAAAATTGGCTGCTCCTGCTATGTTTCTAGCTCATCGTTTTTCCCTCCAGTCAAACCTGAGTGATACTTCAAACATGAAAATGGTGACATGGTGGTTTGCATGTTTTGCCAGTGATTGTGTGGCTTTACTCTGATTTCTTCCCACAGGATGCATTAGCTATATTAAAAACGTTTCATGAAGAGAGTTTCTATAAATCCAGTATATACTCATGGTAGAAGTGGCCAGTCGCAATTTGGCCCCATGGCAGTGAAGATGAATTTTTTCAAATGTAGATATGAAAATATATATTCAATACTTTGATTGTATGTATCTCATTATATTCGAGAGAACAGTATAACAAGATTACATAATCCACAGTTTTATCTAAAAAAAAATACTGAATGGGTCTGTGGCATGAACATCACATATTTGGAATATTACATTTAAAATGAACTAATCTCATTCTGTCAGAAAGTGTGATGGAATATTCATCTAAATAAAATGATTTTTGTTTCCCCTGCACACACCAGTCTCCTACACAAACGTACGTTTCATTCTGAAGGTTTGTTTTTCAATGGAAATCTCTAAGATTGTAATGCGGCACGATGCTTGATGGAGGAAAACTAAAGACATTGTTTGGATTTTTTTTTAACGAGGAGAGAAAAAAACTTTCTCTTCTCGGGCTCGAGAGACACAAGGTTGGAGGAATGAAGGCAAGCTCAAGCATGAAAAGCTTTGGCCACAAAGGTTGATCAGGAAAAAACATCAGGGAAATGTAGAATCTGGGTCCTAAATCAAGCTGTAAGAGTATCACAGTACCAGTATGAAGGAAGCGACTGTGGCACGTAGATGACTCGCAGGGTCTCCACTCCTGGCCAGCAGGTTGGGACAGGTCTGCTCCAAACAGTGGGTCATCTCGGGCCGGCCCAGCCTCAGACCTGGGATTACCTGGCTCAACAAAACCCGCAGCAGCTTCAGGGAGGCATGGAAAACCTAAGAGTAAGAGTAACTCAACATTAAGATCAAACCTCAATGGACTTCCCGACACCCAAACACACTCCTGCATTGAACAGTGGCACATTGGATGAGCAGGAAAATGATCCGCTAATATCCTGATGGGTAAGCAAGTGTGCTCGGCGACTCTTATTCATTACCAGACCACTGTCAGTGGCTTTCAGCAGGGATTACAGGATTACAAGACCAACTTTGTTGAAACTGTTTGTCCAAAGCAGCCAGCTCTGAAAAGAAAAGCGCTTCAGGAAGAACCCTGCTAAAACATGTGTATTTGTGAGTGAGCGCCTTGTGTTTTAACAGCAGGGATGTTAGTTCCGTTTGAAACAAGAATGCATGATCCCTGTGACATATAGAAGGTGTTGACAGCGAAGGAGTGAACACAATCATTTTGCCTCAAAGCGGTGTTTCTTCGTTCCTGATCGGGCTGCCCTGTTGATGGTCCCTGCAGTTTGTTTTTTGTCATGGCCACTGCATGAAGTAAGTGTAGTATCT
Source organism: Lipophrys pholis (assembly GCF_963383615.2). Taxonomy (NCBI): domain Eukaryota; kingdom Metazoa; phylum Chordata; class Actinopteri; order Blenniiformes; family Blenniidae; genus Lipophrys; species Lipophrys pholis. The sequence continues at coordinate 13,021,763 of NC_137630.1, read as the reverse complement.
AAGCTCACAGCGAAATGTTACTCAATCCTACAAACTGGTGCTCAAACTTGGCCAATTGGAACATGACGACGCTGGTTTCTGAAATGACTCACAGCTGCGGCTTTATCCAGAAGCGACTTCTTGACCAGGAAGACTGCAGCTCTGATCGTGTTTCTCAGCTCCTCCTTGGGGCTGACGACTGATACCGCCAGAAGTCTCTCGTACACAGACTGCAGAGCATGCTCTCTGTTGCGCCAGTTCTTAGAATACCACCCAGCCACCTGCAAAATATAAGACACCATAGAGTAGCCAAAGGGATTTGAGACAGACTGCACATATAAGTTACGTCGGATTGTATCACCGCTGATTTTTACATAGATGGCGTGTGATGTATTTAGGTCACGTAGGATTACAGTATTATTGTGTTCTCTAACCAAGCTCTCTCCAAACACTTCTATTGGTAGGCCAGCTTCTCTGTGGGCTTGTTCTGTCAGGGGTTCTGGCTCTCCTCTCATCTCAGGGCTGTCTGGAGTCATTTGCAAATCAGATTTGGGAGAGAGCGCCTCGGCTGGGCTCTGGATGACCTCCGGGAGCTGCTCTCCCCTCTGAAGGGCCGGCAGTGGCCTTTCATCATAAGGTACTGTACTGACCTGTCACAAGAAAGAGGAAAAAATGGCATTCAGATTTCCATTCATCCATGTTTCACACTGTTTTGTCCTGTTCAGGGTCAGAAGAAGCTGAATCAATTCCCCCACGCCAAAGCAGAGTACACCTGGACTGGCTGTCTGTGTGAATGCATGTGTTGTTTGCTCTGTGGTGTACCCTGCCTTCACCAATAGTAATAGTACTCAGCATCCTGCAGTCCCAAGTTAGACGAAGCACTATGCAAAATGGCTAAAGGAAACATTTCATTATTGGTACAGATATGTTCTAAATAGACAAGAAAGCACATTCTATGCAACTTGTTCGATCTACTGTATGAAGCTCAAAGAAAACTGATCAATATTTTCAGGCATAGACGCAACATCCATTCTCTTGAAAAATTGATCATCTCTGGCCTTGTTCATCTTCTGAATGGGTCAATCCTTCAACGCCGGGATGAGAATGACAGATATCGCCCTCTCTAAACACACCACAGCTCCAGCCGCTGAGCACCGTCTCCTTCGCCCCAGGGCCAACTGGCATCCCGCTGCCTCGTACACAAGGCTCAAAGCCCTGCCTGAGGGCCAGGTTGGCAGCCGCCGGAGTCAGCCAACTGTTGCACGCTTTTAATTAAATAGTGAAACCTAAACCTGTAGCAGGGTCGTTCTTAGTAGGTGGTGAGTAAAGCATAAAAGAAACCGGCGATCATAATCCCCCTGTGTGCTCTGGGTTACAAAACTACAGCGGCCTCAACAGGAAACATGTTCCTGATGTGCTTCAGTGGGCTAGATTTATTTTTATTTTTTTCGGGTCTAACTGTATCATTAATGAGAAACTCATCACAAACAGTCTTGACAAAGTTGCGCTGTTTTATATAATGTGGTGGGGTGGTGTATGAAAAGGGGGATGCTTACATCAGTCTCGGGTACAGCAGGCCAGGCGAAAGCAGAGTCAGGTGTGTTGCTAAATTTAGGTGAATGTCGGGGTTGATGACTTTTTTTCTCCTTCCTGAGTGTGTCTGGGAATGCCACAGGCTTGACAGGGAGGGACTGATGACCCGGTGAAGGCAAAAAGGGGTTTTCCATCTCTGTGAGTGAAAGATTTCCTGCCTTTGAGATCTGGTGACATGGCAAAGACAAAAAGAAAAAGAAAAACAGTGAGAAAGTAAGTGGTAAAAATGTCCCACTATTCCTCGGCTTTCCAAAAGCCTTTTAAAATGAATATAATGAACAATTTCATGACCCAATCTGCTGTTTGTATGATCAGGTGACAAACCATTGTCGTGTCCAGCAGGTTGTGGAATTCCAGCTGCTGGTAAACACTCCTCCGATACTCCTCCATCACATCCTTCTTTTTCTTGGCCAGGTCATAATCTTCTTTTTCAATGGCACATCGCTTCTCTACGTCATATCGAGCCAAACGTTCCCCCACCTGAAAGAATGTCCAAAAGTAAGAGAAGCCTTGTAGATACACGGTGACACACTGAGATATGTGAGCAGCTTATGAGGCTCATAATGACCTTTTTTTTCTCTTGACATAAATTTGAGTCTGATTTAAGTAAAGTTAAATGGAGGATTTTATTTTTTTTTTAAATTGAGAGCTTATAGGATTTACTGCACTTTAAGGCATAAATCTTTATTTTTCAGTTTGAAAAAGTCAGTAAGTTATATATTTTTTTATTCAAAAGCTTTCTTTGGCACTGGTCTTTGATAAAATTGTTGGGGGGGGGGTTTGGTCTGTTTTTAACTTTTACACAATTGTTTCAGTTTAACGCAAGTTTGATCTCACTTTTATATCTTTTCCTAATTATAACTTGTGTCAACGACTATTTGTTAAACTATATAGATTTAGGCCTGTTTATAGGACGTGATCGTGTGGCTTTAATGAGACAAAAACACTTCGATTTTACAGTAAAGGACAAACTTGAGTTTACTAAAGATTTTAAATTAATGCTATTAATGTGTGAATTGGTCTTATTGTTTGAGTCCATGATGTACTCTGGCTCTCACACTGGATAGCGTGACCCAAATCCTACTCTGGGTAAATCCTCGATGGATGGATTTTTATTCATTAAGTCAGTTTGAGATGAAACAGGTAGTACCGTCTCCATGGCAACTCCAAACACTTTAATTTTATTCAACACAGAGGAGGTGAAGTAAGAGAATTATGACGAGGTGGTGCTCTGCTGTCAGATCTGTTGTCTCTCTGCCATGTGCTATCAGATATAATGTGACACTAAAAATCCTCCTCTGACATCCAGACGGTTGCGATGACAAGGGATTTTCAGCATGACCACGTCCACAACCCTAATACGCCATGCTAACAAGACGCTTGGACGTGTGTGTGTGTGTGATCTGGTTACAGAGGGACTTGTGGTTGGACGCTGAGGAGACACAACCCAAAAAGCCTCTTGCTGCAGCTGTTGGGCTCATTAAGAATTCATGGTCTGCATGGCAACGCCGTATACAAAGAAGGTCAGTAACAGGAATTTGAACAATGTTTAACAACTACTGTTACAAACAGTGGTGAAAACAAACGAGACGCCTGGAAGAAAAAGATATCCAGGTCAGGATGTGCATGGGAAACATATTATGGTGAGCGGTGGCAAATGCAGGTTGATGATGTCTTGTTGATTCGTTTTGTTAACTACAGAAAATAAAATCGACTGTTTTATGTAGTTTTCGGAGCATGGTCTGTCACTCTTTTGGATCTCTACTACTACAAGCCTCTATCAGATACAGAAAATAACACTTCATAAATGCCACCTCAGTTTTTTTATGAATAGCTCTTAAGAGGTTTTTTTTCCTTCTTCATAATTTCAGATAAATAGCATGTTTTGAGGCTCCAGACAAAATTTCATTTGGTGCGAAATCCTGAAAATGGCTCTTTTGGTCACAAAATTTGCAGACCCCTGGTCTAAATGTATGACAGCCTGCCAGCCTGCAGCTACCTTCTGCAGGTCAGCGATGGCCTGCTTCAGATGCTTGGCCTGCTCGTTTTTCTCCTGCCGGACCATGTCCTGCTTCTTTTGGTCCAGAAGACGAATGATGTGAGCCACTTCAGGGTCCTGGTACATATCGAAGGCCAGGTCATCCAACGGGGAGATGGTCTCACATTTGCTGTGGTGCAAAAAGAAATGAAACAAAGGAAATATTTCAGAGAAGTCTTGGCTTGTCACTGGCTATATAATCACACAGATCTTTGAGAGAATGCCATTGTTGAATACAAGAGTCATCATCAGACAAATAGGCTGGTTATTGTGCAATTCCCAACCAAGGAGGAAAAACACTGACTGTCTGTCCCGACCCCACCCCCAAAGGAGTGAGGCCCTGAGGTGAAGCGTCCCTTGGGGGTGGATATAATAGAAAGAAAAAAAATTTATTTTGAAATGTGTTTCATCTTTGCATGGGCTGCCACCTGCATCGTCCTCAGATGCATGTGGCCTCAAATGCCTTATTGGTTAGCTTCCAGACTAAATGGCTTTGTTGAACACTGTTATTGTCACAAGACAGAGAAACCAGGGTTCAATGGCCTAGCCTCACCCCATGAAGGTCGTGTCCAAGGCGGCTTCCAGCTGGGTACTGTTGAGGTAGTGTTCGATCAGCTGCTCTCTGCTTGGCTGGGGGGAAACAGATGGACAAATCACACACACACACGTGCATATATACTCCTCTATTACTGCGCTCAGGAAAAACCTGACCATTGTGTCCAGATCACATTAGCTTGAAGGTGACTCTCAACCCCCCCCCCCCCCCCCCCCTTTAATATATACTGAAACTAGCAACTACTAACAGAATGACATCACCAAAAACTGCAAGGGCAGTAAAAGAAGATCACACACACACACACACACACACACACACACACACACACACACACACACACACACACACACACACACACACACACACACACACACACACACACACACACACACACACACACACACACACACACACACACACACACACACACACACACACACACACACACACACACACACACAGTTATTGTTCAACCACTCCAGGCCAAGGCTATATAGAGACAATCCAACCATGAACACTGCTATTAGCTTGAAAGCTAATGATTAGACAACCAGAATAGCCTACTGATGACATCGTTCTCACTTATCAGCACTAAAAGCACATTGAGCATGATGAAGGACAAACTTCCTCATGGAGCAGAGGACCACCTCCTTTCAGTCGCTAATGAATGGGAACAAGAGTGGCTTCTGCGATCACACACACCACTGTCTGCCAGCCTTCTGCGAGAAGACACGACAATGTGCAAGGGGCAGGAAGCATAAATATGACTTTATATGTCACATTGTTTGGAAAAATATAAAAGGGAGATTGAAAGTTGCTTGAAATCAATACAATTACAATTCACAGAATCATTTTAAAATGTTTAATTTCTATTCAAAGAAAAAGCCATGAAAGCATAGCCACACAGGCAACCGTGCTCCTGTGCCTCTGTCTTCTGTGCCTGTGGCCAGCAGGTATTATATATTGCTTTAATGAATGAAGCGAAATACGATTTGTCATCAGACCCAACAATATTTCAAGTATTAGCAGCTTTACTCTGCCTTTTGTCTGGGTAAACGTGCTCTGTATAGTCCGAAACCCATCTCTTGTGTGAACAGGAGCCTTGTGTAAAATGACCACACTGTTTAGAAAAGAACATTTCATCGTTTTATTTCCGACTCATTGAATCAGCACCAGCCTCGTGCATAATTTGCACTTCGCTTTACTTTTATCTCATTCGTTTATCTTAAAAAGAAATGTCCACATAGGTGATATTACTCCCCCTTCACTGATTAGGTGCGCTGCTCCGGCACGTTATCAGTTATGGCCTATCAGAAGACATTCACTACTCAGGCTGGTATCAGCATCAGCGCAACAAAAGGTTAATCCTAATTGTCCACCTTTTGGCTACTTCGGTGTTGCCAAGTATTCTGAAGAGAGTACTTTTGTTTTGTTTTGTTTTACAAACTTCCAGAGTAATACGTTTTAAATCATATTGTTTTAGAAAAGATGCTCTGCAGCTTGCAGACAGCACTACGGAGCCCAAGTGGAAAAGTAATGGTAAATTGATGTTAACAGGAAGTATATTTAAATAAAAGATAATACAAACAAATGTTAATATATTAATGGAGGCCAGACAATTACACCAGAAGTGAAAGCATGAGGAATGGAAATAAGAAAACAGTGAATAATGTTGATGAATGGTTAAAAACAAACATATATTAGAATTATCAGTTCAAAGTCAAAGTTCAACAAGCACTATAGGAATGGTTTTTTTTTAAGCATAACGACATGTACTACAGCAAACTGGGGTGTATTCTTCAATAATTTAGACAAACTAACCCTTTAATACAATGAACGCTTCAACCTTTATCTTAAAATTCACACCACCTGAGCACCTCAACGGGACGAACACGAGTTCCATCCATGGAGCAGGTAAAGGAGAACAAGATCTTACCGACCCTCCAGGCAAGATCACTGCTGTGATGGAGGTGCTCAGAGTCGGATTAGCAGGCAAACAATGCACAGCCTGTTCAGCGGAATCTGTGCAAGTGTGTGTCTGTCTGTCCGTGTTTCTATCCGATTGTGTGTGTGTGTGTGTGTGTGTGTGTGTTTTCTCTCTCTCTCTCTCTCTCTCTCTCTCTCTCTCCCTTCTCCCCCCCCCCCCCCCCCCCCCCCCTCCAGGAGCTGTCCGTCTGCAGGAATATCTGATTACACTGACTAACTAAAGGCCTCCTGTTTGATTACATACTGCCGTCCCTTTGTCTCTCATCACTACAGGACTGACACATACATACACACGAATACACGCAGGCATACACACAATTCTGTTTAACAGGTGTATGTAAACATCTGCTTACGCATTGGATTTGGATGAGTGACTCCACACCACAAAATCATAGAACACGAGAACAGCATCAAAATGTTCCACAGACCAGAACCCACCAGAAGAGCAACAAAGATGGTTTTACATCCGGTTACTTGTTGAGCGAAGCTTCATGGAGGATAAAGGAATTTGAGTTAAACCTTATACTTGTATATCTGTTTTGTTTCGCCAAATGAACGGGGGTAAGGGTTTAAAGTGTCACTATGGATTAAATACTTAAAAACCGATGTATGACGACAGATCAAACAGCTCCACTTGACAGATGACGGCAGCCACATTTGCACAAAGCCACAGCACAGCATCACCACCTACTGCTGAGCGGACGCAGGTGCGGCAACGAGTGGGAAGAGAGCTCACTTACTATTGTGTTAAAGGCATTGCCTTCCAAAGACTCTCCCAGAACATTAATGGCAACCAAAGCAACCTGAAATCATAAAGACATGTTGATGAGGGTGAGGTTAAAAACAGAAACTGGTTAATCAAATCAAAAGTCAATGTGTGGGGGAAATGAGTGAGCACTGGGAAGGGAAGATTTGATGTATGTGATTGCAACTGGAGATCATTTCTTTTTTCTTTTTTTTTTTTATTGTGAAGGTTTTAAAGGAAATGATCGTACTTGCCGATAGATGAAAAACAAGCCTATTACTGATCTATATGACTGCACTTAAATGAGAGTTTTCATAACGAGGAGCATGCAGGGAGACTGCAGTGCATTTTACAGCTCAAAATCTTCACTATTCATTACACAGAGACTAATTTATCCTGATATCAATCCTTACATTGTGAATGCTGCAACAAATCAAATGAAGTTATTCTAATTAATAATTTAATTCAGTTTACCAACCTTTTTCTTGAGGGAATCAAATATTTACTACTGTAAGCGACCCCCCAACCCCCCCCCCCCATTCATTCACCAGCTTTTCACTGGAAAAAACATGTTAGTTCCTTAAACCACCTGCAGATTGCACGCATTAACCCTTCCCAAATCCTCTCAAAATAATTTCTCTTTGAAGCACACTAGCCTGCGTACCACAATTTAACAGCAGCTTTTAAAATAGTTTGGAGATATTTCTTCTTTCATTCCTCATTAGATTTCTACAAATACCGACTACAAGTATAAATCCTATCTCCATGCAGTGATAGCCATATTGTTCTGGCTCTGCATGAGACAAATCTTTCTGTATTGCTACCACAGGAGTACCTGATTGTGGCGATTGCAGCGGTTGGCGTGGTTTCGATGGAAGGTTACTTTCAGGTACGTTCCAACAGCATCCACGTGGACGGACTTCAGCTCACGAGCTTTGAATCCTGTCTTCTCGTTGTCGGAAAGAGACACATACCTGTGGAGACAGGAGAGAGTGAAGCTGCTGGAGAGTGACCTCTGCTGCGACATGCAAGCGGTTTGACTCATGGTACATTTGGGTTTGGTTAAACCAGGGAGCTGAAACCTTTATGAGCAAAAGGGCCGCTTTTGTCGGCTTTCCACCAAAACAATTTTAGGCGAAGCCGCAAAACACGTTTAACCTTTAAAATGAGGCCAAGACAGGTTTTTATGTATGGTTTTGAAACACGTACAAAATTTTGCTTTTGTGAAGTTTCGATCACAATTTAGGATGAGAAACATTTCATGACATTTTCAGCTGTTTTTTTTTTTACCTGATTTTTGTGGTTTCACCCTTCGTATTTTTTTTTGACAATGCTGACAATATCTATTTTATCTATTTTGGCTCCCTTTTAAGCAGTTGTGCTTGTTTTCCACTCATTTTTAAGCTTTTATTTTTTTTATTTAAGTTGTAGTAATTCTTTAGCTGTTTTAGCATTCTTCCCTATTTATGACGGTTTTACATATTTTTCTCATATCAGCTATTTTTCAAAGCCCTTTTGGCCAAGAGTTAAGAGTCCTTTTGAAAATGACTGGTGTGTAAATAAGCAAATAATACGATCAAATGTTTATTTACTCATAATTTTCTGAAAGCTTCAGAATGGCTAAAGAGCCACTGTATTGGGTTAAACATTACTCAAGCAGTTTATTGACCTGTACGATATCACTTAGCTGTTATTTGCATATGCAAGTGTTTTGAATCTTCAAAATGCAAATAAAAAAAAGGATGTAAAAACTAAGCTGGCCTCGGTTGCAGTCTCACCCGAGTCTGCGGAGTTGCCCGGGAAACCCTGCTGTGTTGCTTTCAGGGAGGGAGTCTCCGATGTGGAACTCAACCTTGGCTGGGATCAGGTACTGGTGAGCCAACAGCTGCAGCTTCCTCACCCTGCATCTCTCTGCCAGCTGGAGGGTGATGTGCTGCGGGAAGGGACACTGCCTGCAAAACATTCCCGTCACAGAAATGTTGTTGTTGTAAGAGCAAACAAGTAACTTCAGAAGAAACAGACAACAAGTGCACTCTGGAACAAAACTTTTGACTGCTGTAGAAAAAGGGAAAAACAAGAATAATACACAAGCAGATACTTCATTTGGGAGTGAAAAGTACACCTTGACACAGCTTTTCTTTAACAGAGTAATATTGAAAATCTTGAATGTGCAATTTGAAGACAGACTTTGTGTACCTGCAGGATCTCCAGCCACTGATGGTGGGGGCATGGACCATAAGTTCTTTAGCACTGAATTTGTCCTCATGGCTTGAAGAGTCGACCACAACGAATCCTACCTTCCTGGGCATCCCTCTAATGGAAACTGACAAATCACAGTGGTTTAATCAGTTCACGATACCTAACATTTGTTATAATCGTGATAATGAGGGAAAATGTTGAGATTTCTTAAAGCATCCAATGACCATCAGCAACTTTCTAGATAAAGAATAAAAAATAAGTTGTAAGGACCCATTCATCTTTTAAACACCTTTATCACACTCACTGTCACACTTACAGATCATTAATCACATGGATTCGGACTGTGTGAGGAAACCGGAGTACATTGGAAAAACTCACACATGCACAGAAAGAACATGCAAAGCCTCAGAGTAAGGACCCATAATCCCAAAAAACAGACATTCAATGCTGTGACAAAAGTGCTCACCACTAGATTAGGATGCTAAATTTGTCAATATGTTACTAAGGAAGTAATAGGGTTAGTTATCACCTTAGAGTATACCCAAGAATGTGATCTTGGCTTATATTAGAATTACATTGAATGTTTTTCATTTGTTATTGTTAGTATTCAGAATGTATAGACAATCTTGTACCATTAATACATTTACAGAAATAATAAACTAAAGATAATCAAATATGTATGATTATAATCATCTTGCAGCGGATTCGTAGAAAGATCTTTCAACAACAGATGTCTTGAGTGAATGTCGAGGGCAATGCAAACAACTTTTATTTTCAAACAAATATTGCCCAAAAATAGTCTGCATAAGTGCCCCATGTTTTTGTTTGTTTTTTAATCTACCAAAGTGCAGAAAAATAACTAATCTAGTTCAAACTGTGGGCTAAAACACACCACCAAGAGTTTAGTGACGACTGTCAGCGCACCCAAGAGGCTTAAAGATCTGCTGAGGGTTTTAATTTGGTCTTTTAGGACCGGCGTTTGACCAAATCAAATATTTAAAAGGTTCCTTTGTCACGAGCAGCTTGCTCTGCGGGTTTCTCTGGATACTCTGAGTCATTACTCAGGGTGCACAGCCTTCCTGAGGAGAACATAGGTTCATTTTTACAGATTGGAAGGCGTAAGAGGGGCGGGGGGGGGTTAGCATGCGCTAACTAAAGTCAGACAGCACAGCTCAGCTCAGGTAGTCTCTGAGTGGCTAAACTTCTGTTGTCATTGTCGCGCTACATGAGATACATGTAAAGACTTTAAAGACACATTGTCCTGTAAACGATTTAAAGAGGTATCCTCAAGAACGTTACCTTGCTGTTGACAGCTCGAAGCTGCAGCTCATCTCCATAACCACCGGTGACAACAACCACGCGCGCAGGCGCAGTCGCGACCCTGAGTCAGCGAAGGACTGTGGGATTTGTAGTTTCGTTGGTATATTCTGTAGTTTTGTAACTTGTGTTTTAACCTATAACCAATGTAACCTATTTATAACATCAACACAAACCTTATAAAACATGTATTAATGCATTTTTTATATCTACTTCCTGATTGCCGGGCGAAATGACCCATAACAACAAAACACCGGAAGTACAATCGTATCTTCACAATAAACGAAGTGACAATCCTGTACACTAAAATCTTACATTTGAACTTATTTATTTACGTTTTTAAATTAAAAACTAAAATATTAATTGGCAGAGTAAGATCCTAAAACGTAAGGATGGATAAATGGAGGACTTTTTCGTGAAAGTTTAAGAAGAAAATAAATTAATGGGATAAGGTTCAATATAATTTTTTTTTTAAATGGTAATAACGTAAGATGACATTATTTAAGTGAAGAGTTCAGTATCAAGAAATTATGTGAGAGTTTGTGAATATAGTGGCAAGATTAAAAGTCAAAATTCAGATAAAATTCACATAAGAAATTTCAAAACTGACCAAAAAAAACTTGTTTCACGTTTTAAGGATGATATCTATATTCCAAGCGTAAAGTCCAAATATTATTCTTTCACTTTTGGATTCTCTGGCTGAAGAAGTTGATTTAATTAAAAACAATTAAAAATAATTCGATTTGTATCTTTAAATCACAAGTATGATCATATAAAAGGTAACCTTTCTCTCTGTATTAATAAATCTACTAAATAACCATGAGTTTAAGTTTATACAGTTGTATTATTCAATTAAACCTTCACGTTATATTCTTGAACCTTTGGATTTATCAGTCATTTCTTACACTGGAATACGATAGAATAGTCACTTACTTAGAAAGATTAAAACGGAAGTTGTTTTCTCAGCGTAGTCGCCAGCTTCACAACATCTGCTTTCCTCCGGCAGCAGCATGGAGGACCTTCAGAATTGGCCAGAAATAGAGAAAGCAGCCGCAGAGAAGAGGCGTGAGCTGGTTCTCCAGGGTCCTGCCGTGGACAAGAGGGTCTCCCACCACGGGGGTCTCAGCTCCTCCATCTACTCCCTGACTCTGCTCAATTATCTGGAAGTCAGTCAGTGTCCGAGTCTGTCTGAGATCCACGAGGACATCCAGCGGCTGACCAACCTCCAGAGCCTCATCCTCTGCAGGAACAAGCTCGCCTCCTTCCCGGATGTGGTGGGCAGCCTGAAGTCCCTGAAGGTCCTGGACCTGTCGGTCAACAACCTGACGGCCCTGCCGGAGGGGATCACCCAGCTGAGGGAGCTCAACACCCTGAACGTCAGCTGCAACCGCCTGGAGGTGCTGCCCGGGGGTCTGAGTCAGTGCACCAAGCTGTCCACCATCAACATCTCCAAGAACCAGCTCACCGGATTCCCCGAGGATCTCTTCTCCGAGCGGCTGGACCTGCTGAGCACCCTGGTGGCCTCCGACAACTGCATCCAGGCTCTGGGTGCAGAGGTCCACAAGCTGGCTGCTCTCAAGGTGGGCTTGGAAACAGATTTTTAATGAAACCTGCTTTGAAGGCACAGTGTGCAAGGGTGAAGTCCATGATGTGGCAGTAGTAGGAGCTGGAGCCAATCCCAGTTTACTATCTATCTTCTGGGCTAGGGGCGGGATACACCAGTCCATCACACAGAGACAGACATCCTCTCACATTGACCCCTCGGGGTAATTTAAGGTCAGCAGTCAACCTCACATAGCATGTTTTTGTACTGTGGGGGGAAACCGGAGAACCCTGAGGTAACACATATACACATGGGAAGAACATGCAAACCCCACACTGAAAGGCCCAGGCCTTCTCGTTGTGAGAGAAATTACATGTTGCAAAAGGCTAAGCAGACTGTAACACATTTTATGTTTCCGTGCATTCATGATGTGCACTCCCAACATATTTGGCCACTCAGATGGAGCCCTACTGCAGAAAAATCTATTAAAAAAAAAAAAAGGACTGAAAGTTAATAAACTGCTCCACTTCTCAAATGCTGTGACTCTCTGGTTTCGGCTGGGTGCAATAAGAGAAAGATCACTGTTATTTGGAAGTATAAATCCCTAAGCACAAAGACATTTATTACATGTATTTATTGCAAGCCCTCTCGTGATAGCAATACTCAACATAAATATAGCATCCTTAACTAATATTGTGCAGCCCAAATTCTCTCTATGCTGTGCTTGGTGCCGATTTTTCTCTTTCCATTCCTGAGCCAAACAATCTTCTTCTTGCCTTTTATTCTGAAGGTGCTGGATCTCTCCAACAACAAGCTGAGTGAGATCCCCCCCGACCTGAGCGACTGCCCCAAGCTAAAGGAGATCAACTTCAAAGGCAACAAGCTGAAGGACAAGCGCCTTGAGAAGATGGTGAATGGGTGCCAGACGAAGTCCATTCTGGACTACCTCAGGGGGAAAGGAAGGGGCAGGCAGGGCGAAGATGGAGGCGAATGTGACGGAGGCCGCGGCTCCGATAAGAAGAAGAGGCAGCAGCAGAGGAAGAAGAAGGAGAAGGTTGCAGATGAAGAGGACGAAGTGGAAGAAGTGAACAAGATGGTGGTGAAGGTTCTCCACATTTCGGACGCGCCCACGGCGATCACGGTCACGGTGAGCGCCGAGGTGAAAGACGTCCGACCGTACCTGGTGTGCTGCGTCGTCGGAGGCATGAACCTGAAGCCGGGGAACGCGCTCAAACGCTTCCTGATGGCTCAGGTAAGACCAACACACTTCACAATGCTTTATTGATCCTCCCTACTTCTCTGCGTTTAACTCTTGATTAACCTTTTAAAAATCCGGGCTCAGCTGTTGGAGCCCAACTCCACCTCTCTGACCGCTCAGCCCCTCGTGACGGCAGAGCAAGTGGATTCACAACAATGATTTCACCTGTCTTTTTCTAGACGAAGCTTCACGATGACTTGTGTGGCAGAAGGACCATTGCAACCATTGCAACTCACGACGTGCAGCTCCTCAAGGGTCCCCTGACGTACGACGTCAAGCCTCCCGCCCAACTGAAGGTATCCTTCCAATCACGTGGCAGCTAAACACAAACCTACAAATTTCATAGTAATCTGAGTTCTCGCATCATCCACAAGCTGGCGCATCCATTTTCCTTTGCATTGTTTTTCCGTCTGCCTGTCAGGTTGTGGCACTTGGTCGGAAGGAGATGACGGCCGTGGAGCTGATCAGACATCTTCATCTGGAGGCAGAGGAGCTGAGGAAGCAGAAGAAGAGGCAGAACGTCACCGGCCTTCACAAGTCAGTAGGAGGAGATTGCCGGATAAGATCTGAACTTGTCGAAGTCGCATAGGATTTAATGTTGCGGGGGGGGAAAGGAAGTGAACCTCGAGGTCGATCGCTGCAAAAATAGTGGGGGAGTGTCGGGAGTGAGCAGATGTGACGCGTAATCATTTATACATACATTTGAGTCGGTGTTGGCAGAGATGTAATTGTGAACAAACTTTTCAAAAATTGTCTTTGTATAAAAGCTGAATATGATTCTGCCAACATTTATATCCAGTTGGACATACCCCCACTAAATATAGTGTTGTTAGTAAACAATTCAACAGAATCCTAAGAAGCCTGCACAGATGACACTATTTGAGCTTTTTCACATCACATTCATGTCATTTTTCACTGTGAAAAAGTGGTGGTGAAAGCTGCCTGTCTGAGGATGCACTGGAATGTAATTTCGAAATGATAAAGGACACAAGTAACACTCTATATCGCAGTATTGATATGACCTCTGTGTAACGACGAATACATGTTCTTCTGATTGTATGAACATTGAATGGATGATTACAAATTAAGTCGATCAGACCAAAACAATGACTTATCGAGTTATCTTATTGTTTAAGATCTCTTGTATTAACAAGATTTTTTATTTATGATAATTAATCCGACTGCACTTTTCATCTGATCTTTGCTTTCTGCTTTAAAAAAAAAAAAGAAGAAAACAAAGCTTGCAAGTTTAATTATGTGTGATGAGGCCTGATGGGATTGAAGTTTTTTTTGTTCGAGGCGACTCTATAAGAAGAAAGTACTTTGTTTAAAAACTTTGAAAGTGTCATCTCTATGAACCGGGTGATTCTATTCTTATAGATACCTGCAACTTCTCCAAGGGAAGTCGGTGTATCCCTGCCTCATGGACGCTGAGGGCCATGTGATTTCCTTCCCGCCGATCACCAACAGTGAGAAAACAAAGGTGTGAATGTGTGCACATCTTTCACGTTTGAACGAGTCTCGTGTGTCACCGACATGCTGCAATGGAACGACGCAATGAAGACATTTATCGAAATAGTTCTGTAAGCAATAGAAATGACTGCATGACTTTTCTGTGCAGATTAAGAAGACCACTAAGGAGCTGTTCTTGGAGGTGACGAGTTCAACCAGCTTGCAGACCTGCAAAGATATAATGGATGCCCTGATTGTTGTAAGCGTCGCCTTTTCCTCTCTCTCTCCTCTACTTTCCCTCTCGTGTTGATCGCGACTTGAGCCGACAAGGGAGGATTTTCTTCAAACATGTCGGTCTGGGTAGATCGTAAAAACCAGCCTGTACTCACCCCTGCGCCCCCGTTGTCTCCACGCAGAAAATGGCCGAGTTGAACAAGTTCACGGCGGAGCATCAGGAGGAGGCGGCGTCGGACGAGGAAGGGGGCGACCCCGCCGAGCCCAGCGCCCCCAGTGAGACGTCCAGCCAGCTGATAATCCAGCAGGTGCGGACGGTTGATCAGGACGGGAACCTGAAGGTGGTCTACCCGTCCAAGACGGATCTCTCCACAGACGTCGGCAACCTGACTGTGGTTTGGTAGCGGTGCGTCGGATGTTTACACCCGGTCAGATTACATGAAGTCCTTTTAACAACGTTAGGTCGGGAGACACGGGGGCTGAAGGTGATTTACTGTCTTTTCAATGCCCATTTGATTTTTTTGGGCCACCAGCCGCTTCAAAAAGTCCAGATTTTCAGAAAGAGTGGCCCGTTTACAAACCGTTGTGATGAGTTGTGTATAAATTGTAACTACACGAAGGCTAATAACTAAGTTAGAATTTTCTTAAGACTATGCTACACAACTCCACACTTTCTGAACAGTCTGATTTTGTGCCACTATTTACATGAGTTCAGATCAATTTTACCACCATTCACTTTAACCTGGACCATCCACTAGAATCGTGGTGTGCTTATTTATGGAAAGAATCCATTGCCTTTGCTTCTTTATGCTAGAAATCTAAGTAGAGTGTCAATAAAACATGTTTCCCGTTTTATTCATTGTATTTCTTATGACACGTGCAATGTTTACATATTCCATGTTCGGCCACTGTGGTTATTGATTATCTTCCATCGATTGTTAACTGATAATCACCTAGCCAACAAATTAGTGGTGAAATCTGTGGAAAGCAGAAAGAACTGAATTCAGAACCAGATATTTGTGATGATTGTTAATTCTTTTCAGTTTTTCATCTGGAGTAACTGTGTTTTAGATTTAATCAAAAACCAAAGGTTGAACAAGTTAAATAACTGTTTCTTAACTTCTGGAGAAAAATTGTCATTTCATTCACATGAAAGTAAAACGTCTTCACTACTACTTTTTTTTTTACCATAAATATAAATACACAACCAATAATATTTTAATGTAGTTTCAATTCATTTATTTCCTGAAGACAAAAATCACAAAGTAAAACGCTAAATCTCTGGCATGTTCGTGATGGGACTTACAGATGTAGAGAGACTCGGGGCCAACACGAGGATCTGCAAAAAGAGGAAAAAAACACTATTGAATTACATCGTTGAAGTAAAATAATTGTAAAATGACTTTTATCCTCACACATTCACCTCCTCCAGGTATTTAGACATGTGTACAGAGTCTCCCAAACACTTGCCTAAGCTGATGGTACAGTGGTTTTTTTCTCATTACAGATGGAGAAGGATATGAGTAGATTCAGTCTTCAGTGTGCCTTAATGCTAATGAAATATCATGCTTGTATAATGTGCAGTTTTTTAAATGAGCATTTTTATTTTTTGGGTAGTAACACAGCTACAATTACTGAAAATAGCTGTAAAGAGCTCCTGTCTCAACCTGTCATGCTCTCAGGGTAAAACTGCCATTTACTGTAGTTGGGGCCCTGAATTAAAATGAGCTTACTATTATAGGAGTGCAATCTGCATGTTGGTAGTTTGTCTCAGCTTGAACTACATTGTACTTTGCAGCGGTCATGTGACACACCAAACTCTGACATTTGTTCACATCATGAGGTTTTGTTGTTTAAATCCTTTTGCGATCAATAGGTAATTTGGTCTTGTGCTTTTAATGGGAAATGTCTGTTCATTCTGATACATAACCTGTTGCACGGAAGGTTTGTCAATAAAGCTTATTTCATCATTTTAATTTGTCTATTACACACTACTTTAATATTTTGGAACACAATAGATTGGAGGTGGGCACTCGATAACATTTGAGATTTTCGATTTGGCTCCAAACAGTACTACTTCAGATCAGCATGAACTCCATGTTTGTTTGCCTGCTAAATGAAACGCAATTCCATGGAGTGTCGCTGTGCTGGTGGAGTTACTTATTAAACACATCAACGAAATTTTGCCGATCACTATTCCTCTGTAAACTTGTTCATGCTCGTCTAAAAAAAAAAAAAAAAAAACTGTCCTCATGACGTTGACCCTTTTCTCTGCAGCTTGTTAAAAATGACAATTCTGTCCTGACAACACCCACTCTGCTCTCCTTATATAGTTGTAAAGTCCCTAAACACACTGCAAGAGGCCAATTTTCCTCTCAATCTGCAGCACCCACAAACTGGAATAACCTAAGTAAAACTGGAAAATTTCTGTTCTCTATATTATCTGATTTCACTGGTATTTTATAGTTGTATGAATATATTGGTTTAGATTTGTTGATAATCTGAACTTTCTTTCCTACTTAAGACCGTAACAAATCTCCTGCCTTTTGCTCAGTTGCCATTGTGAATTAACAGGATTCCTTAAAGATGTACAGGTTGAATAAAGGATAAATAAAATGAGTAACCATTGATCTGTGCTCAAGTATCACTCTTCAAAATGTAAAACCTCTACCATCCAATATCAGCCAACGGGAGAGGTCACCGACCTCTCCGTAGAGACAAGAACATCAACATCCAGCCTGCTCTCAGGTGAAAATGGGCCGTAGTGTTGAATACTGCAAACTGCTATCAAAAGGTAAACTGTATATGACATTTTAAAATGAGATCCTTTTAATAAATACAGACGCCAATAAAAAGGGACAAATACATTCACTCAGATCCGTGTTTGAACATGTATTTTTAAGTATCGGCATGTGTTACGAACAGAAACATGGCTTGGGGTCACCAGCGCGCCCCATCGTTGCCATCCATCCTTCCTTTTTCTTTTGGACTGTTGTATCAAGAAATACTTGGGGATATATTAAATCTAAACCAATGAAGAGATTTTAACAGAAACTAAACTACCACATTGGTTTTGTCTGTGAAGTTCAGCGCCGCTGCAGATAGGGAGAACAACTTTTTGTTTTGATTGAAGGAATCTTTATTTCGAACATACAAACGGAAGAAAAAGAAACATTTAGATGAATATAACAAAAACCAAAATAAACAACCCAATCCACTCAATCTACATTTGCATGAACAAAAAGGAGTAGAAAAAAGTCAAAAAAATAATAAATCAAACTTCCTCCAAACAATCTGACACCCCACCACACGGTGGTGCAATTTGCCTACCACTTAACGCCCACATATCCAACGTTAGAGTTTGCTCATTCTTTCCATAGGTTTTTCCCAGGTTTGTCTCCGGTTTCCTCCTACAGTCGAGAATCATGTGTCTGAGTTTAATTAGTGAAATGATGGTGTGAATGTGAGTGAGTGTGTTTGGACCAGCTGAAGCAGAAGAACTGCAGATTTTTCAATTTCATTCGTGTATTTTGTGAAGTTTATTTTTGTGCTCACCCTCGCCCACGCACACACTTGAGACAGCTTGATTACGTCATGTGGAGTATATTCATTTAAAAAAAAAAAAAAAGAAATCATTCAGGAGGGTAATTTTGACATTTCTTCAGCAAACAACATGACAGAGTAACAGCGATTTCCTTCATCTATTGTTGTATTGTTTGTTCCCTCAGTGACCCTCCTCCAGTCCCTCTGGTGCAATAAGAGGATCTGAAACAAAAAAAACAACAACAAATGTTCAATTCACACATATTTTATGTTAAACGCATGTGTCTTGCAGTTTACCCCACTCTCAGAAATGTGCGCAGAGTTCCAAGTAAGCCTTTGGCAGCGACTTACATTCACAGTGGTAGGCCACCTCCAGGTACTTGTACGTGCCCGCGCAGGGATCTCCAAACACCGAGTTGCCAACTGTGATGTCACAGGTGTTATTCCCATCGCAGCTGTTGATGTAGAGTAATATGAGTGAAAACAGACTGTTTTAAGACTTGCCCGACTTTTAATTGAGCCAAGAGGTTACGCGAGCCATCGTTTACCTCTCTGCCACTCTGTCTGTGGGGTTTGAGCAGAGCACATTTTGCACCTCACGATCAGGTCGTCTGTGAGAGCAGGTGGTCCTGTCCCGACGACCGTAGTCTGCACCGTAGACGAATATAACCTGGCCTTTATCTGCAAAAAAATATATATATAAATGAAGAGAAATGGCAAAGATCGGCATTTGCCTGGTGGAACTTTCAGCGCTTTACGCTCATATCTGTCATGTCGATCCATCATAAACTAAAAGAGGATAAAACAGATGAACTTACCACAGGACAAATGTGCCAAAGAGTCCTCACATGCAATATGTTGAACTGGAAAAACAGCAGGAGTCGCGTTAGGTTTCTGATAGCGGAGCTCATTCGCAGCTATATTTGACTAGTGCCGAGGGCAGACTGACTTGCTGGGAGGCAGGTGAAGTTGGTCTCCAGATATTTGAAGATTCCTGGGCAGGGGTCCGATGTAAGAACATCATTTATGTTTATCTCACACTCCTTCTTGCCTTCACACCTGTTGGAATGCCAGCGAAAGCATGTTTTTGCACAAAGTAAATGTATACTTTTCTAAGATGGTATTTACTCGCGATGAATAAATCAGTAAGATGTGTTGTCTGAATACCAACACTCGTGTAAGGTTTGCGCACTTCGTCAATTGAAACCACAGAGTCACAATAAAAAAATCTAAAGACGAGACTTTAATGATCATTGTTACATTCCTGGCATGGGTGAGTTTCCTCTGTCACTCTACCCTTGTTCCAGGTTGTGTGTGTGTGAATCACCGATTGCCGAGAGAAAACTTTTGTTTCCTCATAACTCCCTGATTGATTTGTGTTAGTCTCTGTTTTTACCAAGGGACTGTAACACTCGAGCTAAACTAAAAGGTTTTAAGCCATCGATCTTATGAGCAACTTTTGTTTGTTTGTTTTCATCCTACCAGAGGAGGCGGCAGGACACCCCCCCTGAACAGGTCACCATGCAAAGAGACAGACAATCACACACACACTCACATTCACACCCAGGGGCAACAATTAACCTTTAATGCACGTTTGATGGGCTGCGGCATGAAACTGAAGAATCCAGGGAAAACAAAGACACACAAGAGGGGAACATGCAAATTCCATAAGGCAAGGCCCGGAATCAAACCCTGAAGAGATCAAATGTCTCTGTGACGAGGTAGGAAAGCTAAAAGTGATATAACACAAGTAAAGATGACTTCCCTGTGACATTGCCTGATGCAGTACCACCATATTGTAGAACTCGACAAGAATGTTCCACAATTTGTGATAAATTGCCACATATTGTATGAGTGAGTACAAACATTCAGGGGCAGCATGCAACACATGATCACCCACAAGATGTGACCGACTGCTTCCCAAAATAACTCGCTGTCAGCGCTACATTTTAAATTTCGGACCGTTGTTATAATGTGTACCTCGTTCGAACCGTGTCCACAGCGCCTGCCAAAGAGCACTCGGTGTTGGCAAGCTGATTAGGAGGTCTTCCCTCGCTGCACGTCTCTCTGTCTGTACGCCCAAACAGGGCGTTCTGCACGCTGATCACGCCGATGTCTGTCACACACGGAAAGTAAAGAGGTGAAAAAGAGGGCGACAAATGTACTTTAGTTTTCTTAAAAAAAAAAAATAAAAAAAAAGGTTTTCCACTCAAAATGCACCGGCCCAGAAATGTATGAATCAGAATTTTCTTGATTCAAAACACATTTTTAAAAGGTCTCATGGTGTTGGGTTGATACTGTGTGTGCGTGTGCGTGTGTGCAGTCACACATCATGCACACACTATATTTATTGCTTTTTTTTAAAGGCTTAATTATCAGTGATTGCATGAACCATGATTCAGAAAACAGTGAATAACATGGGTGTTAAAAAGCTGCCCTTACATGTAAATGTGCAATTATACTGTGCACGTCATAATCAGCGTAATAGTTCTTTTCACTTTGCAATGAAAACATATTTCCAAAAGCATCTGTAATCAACTTATAGCAAGTATAAATACCCTCTTAAACCAATACTTGACTCAATGTCAGATCCGCATAATATTCAGTCATACCACATCTCAGGTGATGGACGCTCGGCCTGTTGCCACAGGTGGTTGCTCTCTCTGCAGTAACAGCTACAACAACAAACAGAAAAACACCAGTCAATGTCTGTCTGTACTGCTTGTGTGAAATATTAACATTCAGTTTGGGTTTGGTAATCTACCTGGTGACAGGAGCAAACAAGCTGTTGCAAGCACTGGAACAAGAAGAAATTTCACATTGAGTTTTTTTTTTTTTTGCAAATCAAAATGTCAAGCTTTGTTTTCTCGAGATAAAATATTTTTCATGCAACAGCAAAGACATATTTACAGGTTGACTCAAACAAGGAATAACTTCTTTAATTTACTGCTCCATACATAATACTCAGTATTATCATGGGAAGGAATAAATTTTTATTTTTTTTAAAATATCAAAAAGTATTTCTAATATGTTCTTAAAAGTAATCACCCATATACTCACACAGTTGGGTGCTGTGGCTGAAACAAAACATGGCTGCTGGAGATAGAGACCCAAGTGATGCCAACAGGAACGAACGTGCTCGTACTTATACAGGAAGAGAACTCATTAAAACAGTAGCTTGGGTAATCTCCTCCCACCATCTGTGATGTCATCCAGGTGCAACGAAGATGACAAGACCGTGACCTTTAGTCTCCCTGAGCCTGACTACCAGGAAATACATCTCTCAACATGCCAACCCGTGTAAAAGGTAAACTGAGGGAAGTGAAGGGAAGGTCTGACAGTTAAAAACGGTCAACAGTCTGACAGCAACAGTCATTATAAGATAGTTACATCACACACATATTCCAGTGTTTTTCCATCACAAAAGAAAAGATCAGGCAGGTCTTTAAACCCTTATGTAACAGTATATAGATGAACGCTAACTGGAACATCTTGACTGCCACCGACCAGCGCAAGACAAATCCCGTGTATCAACAAGCTTAATTCAGGTTTTCAGTCACCCTGCCCAAAAGCACCATGGGAGATCCACCAAAGGGTTCCAACACTAAGCTCAGGCATAATCACAACGACGGAAACCAGAAGCAGATCAGAACCATGAAATCACCCGACATTTAGATAGTCTTTTATAAAGTAGCAGGGTTTCTATTAAAGTTGGATTACCTGTAATTGCTAGGATTCTGTTATTAATGTGCCCATAGGTTTTTAACTGTAGTGTTGTTGTGACACATTAACTGAGCTTTAAGCACGATGTGGGTAAAAATATATTAAAATTAAAAAAAATTAAATACTACTGAAACTTAATTGTAACGGCGTTGCTAATTTCATGGTAGTAACCGTCACTTGATCACATACGATTAGTCTTTTTGTGTATATATATATATAAAACTAGCAAATAGCTGTGTTTCTGTAAAAAAAAAAAAAGAAAGTCAGTACTGTTTTATAGCTTTTTGAACATAGTTGCACTATAATAATTTGTCTTTACAATCTAAAAACGTAAAGACAAATTAGTCATTATGGGAGATTACTTGTTCATTTAAAAAAAAAAAAAAAGGCAGAAAACTTGTCGAGTCTGAATGTTGTTAAATTTTACGGCACAGCTTTGACTAATCAGTTGTCTGTACTACATTTCAACGCTGTCTTACCACTCGGTAAGCTACAGGTTTTTCCTTTCAGTCTTTTTTATCCTCTCAGATTAACAGAAAGAAAACAAAGGCTGAACAAAGGCTGCAATTCATGGGGCTGGAAACGTAGAAAGCCATCAGTGGGGAAATTCCCACCTCATGCGACCGCCACATGCCATTCAAAAACAAAACGCGTTCACACGTAGGGTATAAACACTAAAAACTACAACTTGGAAAAACATTTTTTTTTAAATTATTAAACCTGTGGCCACACAATCCTGGACAGAAAAAGATGAATTGGCAACAAGACAAAAGGCGACAAGGAATATTTCTATATGAGGCTGGGGAGAACAGGTGAGTGCAATCGGGGGCGGAGCAAACGATCACAGTGATGGGAATTTCACAAAAAAAAAAAATGCAGAAAGTCAGGTCTGAAATGAGAGGGGAAAGATAAGTACAAGGAAGTGCATGACAAGATGAGAGACATATGACTTAAACTTTTTGTCATGTGCTTTATATTAAGTTTTAGTGTGAATATAAAATTAAGCATGACATGAAACAGTCAACATTTAGAAGCGGACAATTGAGAATAGGGAAAAAGCCAGTAAATCAGCCGATATTTCACATGTAGTCA
This sequence comes from Lipophrys pholis, assembly GCF_963383615.2. Classification (NCBI taxonomy): domain Eukaryota; kingdom Metazoa; phylum Chordata; class Actinopteri; order Blenniiformes; family Blenniidae; genus Lipophrys; species Lipophrys pholis. The sequence goes on along the minus strand of NC_137630.1, from coordinate 12,998,505 downwards.
AGTCATGTAATGTCGCTGAGCTACTTGAAGTTCCGACTTGTGATTTTCAGGAGGGAATTCACAGCTTTCAGAAGAATTCTGCCAATCAACAAAAGTGAATGAAAAGCTTCTCTGAGGCTTTTGATTCAGGAAAGGTTTTACAGTGAACTGGAAGGCCACTGAAGAAAAAAAAAAAAAAAAACCTTCATGCACTTCAGAAAAAAAATCGAAAATCAAAGTTGAGATTTTTTATTTATTTTTTTTCCACATTGGAAAAAACTGGGTTTTTTTTTTTGGTTTTTTTTTTTTACACAGTCCGTCCATCCACATGCCAGCGTGTGTGACTGCTTCTACAAAATGCATTGCAGGCGGTTTAATGAAGTGGTGAAAAGACGCTTCAGGACAGAATTTAGCTCATAAACATGGTGCAGTTATCAGTATTAGGACTATAAGACACAGTGCAGCATTGTTCTGTCGCGAAGTTCGTCGAGTACGAAGGGCAAAGACACGGATCCCAGGGTGCTTAGAAAATGTGTTTTTGTTAATCAAGGAAATCCTGTCTAAAGTCACATGTCCACAAGCAGTAAGCAAGCCGATATAGTCACAAGTAAGTGATTTAATGTGAATTCACATCTATGGGCAAATGATGAGGGATGGATAGACGTCTCTCCGTGAAAATAAAAATCTCAACTTTGATTTTCGACTTTTTCTGAAGCACACAAAGGGTTTTCTGGGTTTTCTTTTTTTTACCTCAGAAAAAAAAATTATTCTCGACTTTGATTTTGGACTTTTTCTGAAGTGCATGAAGGTTTTGGGGGTTTTTTGCCTCCAAATTTTTTTTTTTCCCTTCAATGGTCCTATAACTCTTCCATAGAACCCCATAAAAATTTATAGTCATGGTGACAAGGAAATATTTAAATCACTGGCATATAGGATTGTTTTTTTAACCTTTTACAAATGACTCAATTGTTTTTGTGGGGATGAGTCAGCTGTTCAAGAGGTGGCGTCATTGAAGTGAGGAGAATGGAAAGAAAAACAAAACAACCGCGAACTAGAGGCAATAAGGAACTACACAACATGATAAAAGCCTCATAAAAGTAACCTTAGGTACAATGTGGCACCATAAACTGCTTCTAAGCAAAGACAATAAAAGTAAAGTTGGTTTTGGGTCCTTCGTATCAAATATGTTTTGAACAAACCACCAATTCTGAAAAAAAATATCAGACCCAGTAACTATTACATTTTGCCCTGTTCAACTGCAACCTGAGCAATAACAACAACCAGGCAAGTGATCACATTTGCATTTCTTCCTGTTGCTTTCAAACTCAGAATTTTGCATTCATTAGGTGAAATACATGATTTAACAGTCATGCAAAACATTAGTGGATACAGTGCAACCTTGCTGGGCGGAAGCAGCGTTTCCTTCCAGTGAGTTCCCTTGATTGATCCATTTCAAACATCATGTAAAAACTGAAGGACTTTGAGGAAAGCATCGTACACATAAAAGCAATATATGGACACAACTACACACATTTCACAATTTCTAACATGATGTCCGAAGTGGACAATCCTGTAAAATACTGACGACATGCTATGGAGTAACACTGTCCCACTATGTATCTTTAATATCGCCAAAAAAGACACTGAATTTTACCAATATTCAATTTAATCCAATATTGTCTGTACCTAAACACCCTCACGATTAGGCAACAATCCTTTTCCTCTTTTACCCTTTCTCTCCAACCTCACACCTACCCGAGAATCCTTCACACTATTACTCGGCATACTCGCTGCACAAACTCTCACCACCTTTTATGACTTGGCCCACGTCAAATATGTTCTTTTTGTTTTGGGAAATTCCTAAAAGGTCCATCTCTAAGAAAATTGCCAGTTAAACTCAGTCAAAATGTTGCTGAATGGAGGAAAACCAAACCTTTTCCTTTGAGTGGAAACTAGTTGTGGATCTAACAAAGAAGAAATGGAAAATAGGAGTTTACTGAACATTTGGTAGTACTTTAGAGCATTCTGATTTTACATGGGGGAGATTGTATTTGTATATTTTTTGGCAAACATTCAGTTTCACCCTTACTCAAATACTCCTGACAGTATAATTTGCATCAAATGACTACAAAAAGGCATTTTGTAATGTCGGCTCCACCCTGTTGATATGACCTACTTGGTTTCACAGCCTCACCTAAGTTAATGAGAAAAGCACACCTCCAGTACAATCACACCTGCTATTTAAAGGCCTAGATGAACCCAAAGGTGGAATTTCATGTCAGTTGTGGGATGAGCAGACAATAAACACAAATCTTCAAGAGAAATACATATGCGGGAGGTTTATAAATGACATTTTAGGGGAGAAATGTTTTCCTCCATTTTCATTTCTGAGTATTATTCAGCATTTGTTGATGTTTGTTATTGAAAAGCTTTTCGCTTTCTTGTTGAATTGTTCAATACAAATACTTCAAATAATACAAGCTGCAGGCGCATAATAGCTTTTGTGAAAATGCCTCTCTGTTTAAAAATTTAAAAAAAAACTAATCCAATAATATCATGCTCTTGTATTGCCTAACAGATGATAAAAGCAATTCCAATTCATAATGACAATTTGTCACCTTTGATGCATTAATTTTTTTGGGAATATATTTTTATCATTTATCCCTGTTTTTAGAGACGCCTCACCGTGATTTACATCAAGTGAAGAGACTGGAGGGCTGTGGCTTCTTTCTCCTGACATTCGGCCACACACATAATACAGTACTGGTGCTAGCTGTAGTGAAATCTGCAAAGACAGTCGAGCTTCCTGCATTTTTACAGTAATAATCTTATTGCCGTCTTCTGCAGTAACATTCACAGCCTGCCGTCTCATTAATGTCCACCTTCATGATTCCCAAGCTTGTTTGCATGAGCAATAATGCTATTTTTGCACAGTAAAATAGCATTTCCAGCCGTTTTGACAGCAATAATTCCACTGTCATTCCCTACATAAATATAGCACTATAGCACTGTTTTTAACATAACTGTCATCTTCTGTGTCATGACATTTACCAATTTTGTTGATGGTAAAAATACAATAATTATCAGCAGTAGCAGAAAGTTCAGTGTGATTCTTTAAAAGTACATGCTGTATATTGAAACGATTTGTCCATGACTCATGTTAAAGCTGTGTAACAGTCTTGGGGGAAATACCTGCTATGAATCAACATATATTTAACCATAATTAGTGCTCGCTGGGACTCTCAGCGGATTAAGGTGCCATTAGAAATAATTGAAAGTCACGTTTTATCCACATTTCTCGGTGTATGTTCAGTGTAGCATCCTCACAGCTCTGTTTGACATACTCTGTTTAGCTAAATTTTTCAATTCAACTGTGGTTGACTTGTAGTGTACCCGTCCCCCTGGACCATACTCTGAATTTCTGTCTGAATTCTCAGACTTTCTCTCTACTTTAGTACTCTGCTCAGATAAAGTAATTATAGTGGGTGACTTTAACATTCATGTAGTTATTGACAATGATAGCCTTAACATTGCATTTAGCTTATTACTGGACACAATTGGATTTTCATAGAAAGTGAATGAACCCACTCATCTTAATCATGCGCCTGATCTGGTCCTCACTTATGGTATTGACATTGATCAATTCATGGTTGTTCCCCACAACCCTCTCTTGTCAGATCACTTCCTGATGTCATTCACATTAACTGGCTTCATAGCCCCTGAAAATATATTGAAATATAAGAGATATCTATCAGACAATGCAGTTCTCCCATCAATATTGACTTCAGTTCCATCCATGGATCCAGCAGTAAACAGCTGCCACACCATTAGCCCTATTCAGGCTGACTTGGTTGTAGATGGAACAGAATCAATCCACACTTGATTCCATTGCTCCCTTGAAGATAAAAGCAACAACTCAGAGGATGATCACTCCATGGTATAATAATCCTTTGCGAACTTTAAAGAAATCAGCACAAAAATGAGAAGAAATGGTACTTAACTCAGTTACAAAAATTTTGAACAGCCAGGAGAGATAGTTTGTTAATCTATAAAAAATCTGTTCACAAAACCCAAAATACCTACTATTCTGTCTTAATAGAAGAAAACAAGAACAATCCTAGATTTCTCTTCAGTACTATAGCTGGGCTGACAAAAAGTCACAGCTCTGTCGAACCTCATATCCCTTTAACTTTGAGCAGTAATGACTTCGTAAACTTCTTTAATGACAAAATTCGAACTCTTAGGGATACAATTAAAGACTCACTGCCCAATGTAGTCACAGATCAATCAACCACACCTTCAGATTTGTTAGTGGAGCCTGATTTCCAGTTATCCAGCTACCACCCTATAGAAGTCCTTGAGTTATCCTCAATTGTTGCTTCATCCAACCCAACAACTTGCCTACTTGATCCAATCCCCACTAAACGGTTCAAAGATATTTTCCCTGTGATTGGTACATCAATACTAGATCAAATCAACCTATCCCTAATGACAGGATATGTACCACAAGCCTTTAAGGGTGCTGTTGTTAAACCTCTTCTTAAAAAAAAAACCAAACCTTGACCCAGCTGTCTTAGCAAGTTCTAGGCCAATATCCAACCTTTCCTTTATTTCTATAATCCTAGAAAAAGTTATTGCAAGTCAGTTATGTGACCATTTAAGAAAAAATAACCTATTTGAGTCTTTCCAGTCAGGTTTTAGAGCTCATCATAGCACAGAGACAGCTCTGGTCAAAGTTACTAATGATCTTCTCGTAGCCTCAGACAAATTACTGGTCTCTGTTCTGGTTCTATTAGATCTCAGTGCTGCATTTGATACAATTGATCATAACATCCTATTACATAGGCTAGAACATGTCATCGGGCTTAAAGGTACAGCACTAAATTGGTTCTGATCAAATTTATCAGACAGGTTCTACTTCGTTCATGTTCACGATAACTCTTCAGTCCAGACTGAAGTCAAACATGGAGTTCCATAGGGTTCTGTCTTAGGTCTTATACTTTTCACTTTGCACATGCTTCCTGTAGGGAATATTATAAAAAAAAAAACCACTCCATTAACTTCCATTGTTATGCAGATGACACACAAATCTATCTATGAAACCTGATGATAATAACCAACTTTCTAATCTAGAAGCTTGTCTTGAAGACATAAAGGCTTAGGTGAGCCGTAATTTCCTGCTTCTGAACTCGGATGAAACTGAAACTATTATATTGGGCCCAAAATATCTGAGAGAGAAATTAAAGATATCGTAACACTAGATGGTATTACTTTGTCCTCCAGTACCACTGTGAGGAACCTGGGAGTTATTTTTGACCAGGATTTATCCTTCAACTCCCACATTAAACAAATCTGCAGGACTGCCTTTTTTCATCACCTACGTAATATTTCCAAATTTAGAAACATGCTGACTCAGAGTGATGCTGAGAAACTAATCCATGCATTTGTTACTTTGAGAGTAGACTATTGTAACTCCCTATTATCAGGGTGTCGAAATAACTGCTTAAAAAGTCTTCAATTGATTGAAAATGCTGCAGCGAGGGTACTGACAAGAACCAGCATCAGAGATCACATCACTCCAATATTAACCCCTCGTCACTGGCTCCCTGTTAAATCTAGAATAGAATTCAAAATCCTTCTTTTATCTTATAAAGCTCTTAACAACCAGGCTCCACCATATCTTAAAGAACTGTTAGTCCCATATCTCCCCAGAAGAGCACTTCGTTTTCGGAGTGCTGGCTGACTGGAGGTTCCTCGGTTTCCTAAAAGTAGAATGGGAGGCAGAGCTTCCAGCTTCCAGCTTTCAGGCTCCTCTTATATGGAACCAGATCCCAGTTTCAGTTAGGGAGGTTGAAATAGTCTCGACTTTTAAGGCTAGACTCAAGACTTTTCCATTTCCTAAAGCTTACAGTTTGAAAGTGTTTTGAGACAGTCCCAACACTCTCTCACTACCTCTCTCTACCTGGACCAGGGTGGGTTTCCAAAGTTTGTATCCCCTCCCCATTCTATCTCCCTGTCTATTCTGCCCTTCCCGCTCCTCTATCCCCTCACCCCAACCGGTCAGCAGAAAGCCGCCACTTTCGAGTCTGGTTTCTGCAACAGTTTCTTCCTGTTAGAGGGAGTTTTTCCTTTCCACAGTCGCAAATAAATCTGCGTGCTCGTGTGCATTTGTTGGGTTTTTCTCTTTTCTCTGTTAAAAGCCCCTAGAAATGACTGTGTTGTATTTGGTGCTATATAAATAAAGTAGAATTGAAGTTGGAGTTGTTTTGTCTCAAATGACTGAAGGAATTCCTTCAGACGTATCTGTTCCAGTTACAGGCACAGGTGAGTTGTTGTGAGAGTATTTTTTGACTGTGGACTTCCTGGAACGCCCATTGTTCAGTTCCTGTCTGTGAACTTTATGAAAAACAAGAGCTTGCCAGGCCCTGTTCCTGGTAGCTGTTCTAAACATCTGTTTATAATGCAACACAAACTGTACTCTTTTCACAGAACAGGAAAGTAACTTCATGGATGCCAGTAAGAAAAAGCAGAAACAAAAGCAGGGCAGCCACAGAGCACCCAAAGGTAAAGGTGAGACTATGCAAACCGTGCAATTCATACTTTGCAGTGTGCAGTATGAAATCATCTCTATATTTTTAATTCATTGTTACACCTGGTTAACTGAAAATACAGGCTGTATTGACAAAGCTTCAAATGCAAATCAAAACGGTATAAACATTAAAAGTCTCCAGAGGACATATAACTTTGTAGCAATACAAATTGTTTTAGCCATATATGTGGTCACTTATACGTGTGTAAAGGAATTCAGATTTTAGATACGAAATCCACCATTAATTATGGCGCAAGCTCACTGCAAATCTATCTCTCTTGTTCTCTACATATATATATTATACATCCTCTCACCCCCTTGTAGGGTTTTATCTGTAAGTTGCCCAGGAGTGAGTGTTGTGCACAGTATCTTGTTGTTCTTAGGACTGCACTCTTCTGGACTGATGTTTCAGATGCTGTTCCTGGGGTCTGCTGCAGCCACTCTCCTGGTTTTGGGGGTCACCATCCCGAGTGCACCTAATACTACAGGGACCACGTCAGCTTTAACCCTCCACAACTGTCCCTTCAACCCTTCTGTGTTCTTTCTTTCTGATGTGACCGTTGGCTGGTACACCCTCCTCTGTCACCGTTGCCTTCTTCTGTTCTTTGCCGTCGACCACAATGTCCAGCTGCTTAGCCAGCAGAGGTTTGAGAGTCTGGAAGCTGAAGGATCTTGGCCCTGTTGTTCTCAACCTTCTTCCAGGAAGGGGTACTTCCTAGTCCAGTAGTTCAAACTTTTTCTTAAGGGACCCACATTTTAACATTGAAAACTGAGACAACCGCTCACAATTACAACAAAAAGTTTGCTTGTCTTGCAGCATTTCAGCAGTTCCTAAGCCTGTTTATTACCCCTTTGCCCCATTTTTAAGAAGCACATATTTGTACGATGACAGAGACGAGTGTAAACTTCTCTGTGCCAATGCCAGACAAGCTTTTGCTTTCCTGTTGCATTGACTGTGTGTTTGTGGCGCCACCAAGTGGTGGACAGCTACAAAGCACATTCACTCAATTACTTTCAGATTAGATTTTAGTTCTTCTTGTGAGCTATTAATATTTTGTATGATTTTTTTGCAGAATATCATTTTTCAAATTGGATCAGCTTTGATAAGTCATTTTTGAACAAACTCAACATCAAGGGTCCTTTTTAAACAAATGTTGCTTCATTGCATCGCCCTCACAATGACATGGTTTTGTTTTTTTTCCTGAAACACACCAGTGTCATTTTATTTGCCTTCGACTGAAGTTAAACTAGTGGCTTGCATGCACAAAAAGGCAGTAGCACATGTAATCAATACAACCCAACTATGCCAGGTTGGAATTTACGTCAACACTCAGAAAATCAAACATTTTCACTAAACCGCACATACGAACTCATAATTTCATCGACAGTTTAGCATTTGGTCACTAAAAGCAAAACCTTAAATGTTGACTTTTTTTTTTTTTTTTTAATTTATAGAGAAGTAAAGTTTCTGACCTCAGGGAAAAGTTTGAGGGCTTGAATCCGAGTCATGGCGGAGTTTGCTGATGAGCCAGTTGTCATCATGCGCCGGTAAATCTTCTCTAAACACACGCGCTCTTCATTTGCAAAGTCTTCTAATACTGCTAAAGCAGCCATTGTTGTTGACGGTTTTTTTCTGCAGTACTTTGCGCTTGCTTTTCTATCCACTCGAGTAATTGCAGACACGTGGGTGTGTTAATTATTCATGTATCTCTGGTGTGCAATTTCTCCAGCAGCGCCTCTAGGTGTCGCCAAAGCATCAGCAGCTGCGCCTACGTCAGACACGAAGGTTGGCGTGAAGCGCCGCACATTTCCAAGGCCAGTTCACTCATTTGTTTTTGGATTATTGGTTCACTAATAATAGTCAATAAAATGAGTTTTTCCTTTAACTATGGCGGCGCCAGACATTCTGAGTCCTCATTCCCCATACATGACAAATGCAACCATGCATGCAGAGACTGTAAACGTCCAAGATCATTAAAACTATCTTTCTTCATTAAATGTGTCTCCACATGTGATCCAGATGACGGCGTAGTAAATGTGTTGTTGAAACACTGTTGAATTAAATTGAAAAGCTGGATTCCTTTATTTTATTGTATTATTTTTTTTATATTTATCTTTTATTGGAGTTTCGGTGAATTATGAAAGCAAATTTAATAGCATATACAGAGAAACTCCTTTTTCTAAAAATAAATAATTTGTATTCCTGCAAACCAACATGTAACAAATTAAATAAAAATAAAAAAACATTAACTGCATTTAAAAAAAATACATAAAGGGGGTACACTCTTGAATGGGGGAAAAACAGACTTCATCTTCCATTTTTATTGTTGCTCTTATTGCACATATGCAGAACTATTCACTATCGCTGCATGTGCAGTAGCAGCTTTACAGAAAAGTTAAGTTTGTCTTGTTTGTATGGAGAAAGAGTGAGGAGCGTTTTCCAAAAAGTTGCACTCCGAAAACCCATTTCACAAAGTTCAACTTTCCAAAAAGCCAATGTCATTTGAGCAAACACACAAAACGCAACAAAGATGTACTCTTTTCAATTGAAAGCATTGTATAAATGGGATCTGAGATAGCTGGGATGGAGTCCAGCTCCACATAACCCTGCAACAGATCAAATGGTATTGATGATGGATGAATGGCAAGGGTCCAGATGAATTCGAACTCAACAAACAATCGTTATCCATCCTGAAAACAAATCTGACGAAACACAAGACCTACAGTAGAATTTATGAACATATAAATTGATAACTGTCTTGTACTTTACATATTAAAGATCAGCACACACTGCTGTGTACTGCGTAACTACCAACTAAACCTTTTTTGAAGTTTGATGAGCGCTCAAATCATCTCATTGGATGTAGACATGAAAAACAGGCAATATTCTGGCTGTTGCATAGCTTGTAGTTTCAGGAAGCACTTTTAAAAGGTGCAGTTCTGCTATTATTACTTCAGTTTAATTATCATAGCCAATCGGATTGAATCAAATCACATTATGATGTACAATATAGCTCCCGTGTATGTTCCTTTTATATGTAGTATTGCAATTAATTCAGTTGCAGTGAATTTTGTGCACCTTCCAAATTTGTTCCTAAGAAATATTTTGATTGCCTTCCATCATTAAAATGTGTTGCAGCCATTATGTCATGCCATTGTTCAATAAGACTGATGTCCCAGTTTGAAAACAGACTCTACATGCTGCAGAGCACCTTCCTATAAGACAGCAGGGCAGCCAGCAGACATCAGTCAAAAACATATAGGAGTTAGTGAAGTTTAAGTTGAGTAATAAATAAACTAAGCATGCCCACAACAGAAGCCGCATGGAACACGAGTCTTACTAAATAGTTACATCTTAAACCACTGAGCAAAAACTGAGCAGCAAAACATTTATTTGTGTGACTGTTTTTCAAAGCATGTGATATGACGTGAGAATATGTTTGCTTTTTGGAGGAAGCTAGTCCGAAGGGTCTGGAAAAGACGAGAAAATGATGGAATCCATGAGTAACTTTGTAGAGGAATGCTAAAGGTGGTATATAGATTACAGTATGGCCAAAGAGATTTGTAATTGACTTACATTGACAACCGTACGCCAACTCGAGGTATTTGTATGTGCCACGGCAGGGATCCCCGAACGCTGAACTGCTTGCTCTGATAGTACATCTTCTTTTCCCATTACATCTGCGGATGCAGTGTGATATGCATAAATATACACTTTATTTAATTGTACATGTTGCTTGTGCTGCAATAGATCCTGCTCTTACTTCTGTGCTACTTTGTTGGTGGGTTTTGTGCACCATATATTTCTAGTTTGACGTTCACTTCGTCTATAAGCACAAACGGCCTTGTCCCCACGTCCAAAGCGGGCTCCGTAGACATCTATAACCTGGCCTACATCTGCCAAAAACAGAAAAAAAGTGACACGCAGTAGTTTGAGATGATTTTCAGAAAGCGATTAAACAAACTACAAATGCAGTCGTGTCTGTCATGTTGAGCCATCGTAAGGACAAAGAGGAGAACAGGTCAACTTACCACAATGTAAAACTCCCATGGATTGCTCACAAACAATGAGATGAACTGTAAAACAACATTATTCTCATTATACATCTCACAATGGAACAAATCTGAAGCTGCGTCACTGTCATTTTCATGCAGACGTAATACTGACTTGCAGGCTGGCAGGTGTAGGTGGTCTCCATATATTTATAGATCCCTCTGCATGGGTCCGATCTACTGATATCATATCTGTTTATCTCACACGCCTTCCTGTTATCGCATCTGTTGGAATGTGAGAAAAATAGAATAAATATTTCAGGTGTACCAGACCTGTGAAAAGATGTCACTTTGTTTTTAGTGCGAAGAAAAAGGACGACATTGTGAAAATGTTTACGTTTTACATGATAAAAAGTGCACACGTCTGTGTGTCAAAAGATGCACTTTATAATCCTACTTCTGGCCTTTGAATGGGTCTCGGGCCTAAATACACCTCAGATTAACTATGCAGACCCCCGAGGTCCTCAGGAAGATGTTTACTCAGTGTTCCCAGAGTCAGAAGAAACAAGGTGAGGCAGCTTTTAGTTCCTAGGCTCCTCACCAGTGGAAACAACTTCCTGAACACCTGCTGACAAACACGCTTCTTTCTAATCAGGCATTAAAGCGCTATAAATTTCTCAGATTTTCCATCAAACAATATATTTGATCTATTTCATTACCTTTTCTTAATAAAGCTTTTACTTTATTTATTTTCACTTTTATGCCTTTTTAATCACCTTGTTTTATTGAATTTATTTTATTTCCTGATAAATCACTGTGGATTGCCTTGAGTCTGAGTGGTGCGGTATAAACACACTTGCCTTAATTTGCTTTGCCATAAGTTTTCGTTTCTGCTGAGACAATCAGTTTTCACTGCAGCATCTTGCAGCAATCAATTATAAATGCTGAATTTTCTTGTCCATTTAAAATGATTATGTTTGAAGATAAAGAAGAAACTCAGAAGTTACCTAATCTAGCCTGATAAATCTTAATAAGAGACTTCAACCAATCATCTGCCATTGACAGTCCTTTACTGTAAATATAATAAATACCTTCTCCTGACACGTTGCAGAGCACCCCTCGCGGAGCACCAGGTGTTTCTGAGCTGCCACTCAGATTTTCCCTCACTGCACGTCTGTCTGTTTCTGCGTCCATACAGTGCTGCCTGCACCCTGATCACGCCGATATCTGTCACACACAGGAGCCCAGGAGACCATCCTTACTCATAATGCATATCGACACATTTTCACCAACCACATGAACCAGGAAAAGGTTGTCATACAACTATTCAAGAATGTGAAATATGAAAGTAAGACGTCTTTTCTCATCAGAGTATTAAAAGACACAAAGGTGTATTCACACTTGTGGCATTCCATCAGGTTAATGCCAGACCCAGTGTGATTGCTCCTTCAGTGTGGTCCATTTGTGGAATGTGGATGCTTTGTGTCCACGTTCTCATACGCCCCAACCAAATAGAGAAAAACTGGTCTAACTATAATCTACTGTGGTTCAATTACAGTTTAATTTGAGTCAAACACAAGAGGAGCCAAAGACTGTATGATAACTGATGTGCACAAAGAAGAACCTCCAAACACTGTTTGACACTGAAAACAACTATATACCAGTATGTTTATTTTCCAAATGAAAGAGAAGCATCTTATTTAGTACTCCACTTCTCTGTTCGGAAATCTGAGAAAAGATTGTTTTCCCTTGTTTGAATCCTTTTTTCACAGAAAGGACTGAGAATGTGGAACAGTTGACAATTCAGATATGTGACAATCCTTTCATGTTTATTACCTACAACTGTGAAACCTATCATACACATGGGTTTACATTTTAGAATTATTATTGCACATACTGGATCAATTAGGGCAAAAACACAACTGAAGCACAAGTTGTTGTTTTTTTTGTTGTTTTTTTACATGCTTTGGTGGAATCCTCATGTTCTCATGTAACAGAGAAAGTTGTATCTAAGCTCGACAAAGGTCAAATGTGCAATCAGAGATAAAGAGATAAAAGTTTGACTCAGTGCTGATCACCTCAGTTTAAACAAGGTGTGTTAAAATGAAAGAGGTAGAGTTGTGGTTATTTGATCAAATGGGGAGCAAATGCACAACCTTACACTCAAAAGTAGTTCGAGCAGATGAACTTGGAAAGTCGATGAGAACTAGATGAAAATAGGAAGAATAAACAAACAAAAATAACAGCTAAAAAACATACACCAAATCCCATGTTTACCACCGAGAATACCATTTTCTGATGAAGGTATAAATTAGAAACACTCGTACTCATCAATGTCTCATCTTTGGTTTCTCCATGTGAGAGCAGATTGAGTTGCATGGCAGGAATAAGACGAATGGCTTTAGGCCCATAGCAGCTCACTATCATAAATCTCTCCTTGCAGTTCACTTTTGGTCTACGAGATGACAAAGAAGAAATAGCATAAAGTGAGAGTAAGACACTTCAACCAGGAAGCCAGTGAGGAAGGAGCCAAATATTTGGGTAGAATAACAAGTGAGGGGAGGACATTTGTGAGAGAAAATGGGGATAGATTCCTACAAAGATGTAAAGAAAATGTGAGACAAAGACTGTGAGTATCATTAAAGCTGGGAAGACAGTGACTGAATGTAAAAATAAAGACAGAGAACACAGGACAAAGGAAGGACAATGAATAAAACCTAAATTATAACAATTCTAAGCAATGAGAGCCATACCGCAGCTGAGGCGATGGACATCGTTGCTATCACCACAGGTGATTGTTCTCTCTGAAAAGACAACTGAAAGAACAAAGACAAACTAATGGGTTTGTATACTATATAACTTCCTCATAACACACTGACTCATATTTACCTGAAATCGGTGCCAAGATGACTGCGGTGAGCACTGGAAAAGAAGGAAAAATCCTATTTGAACGGCACTTAAAAGAAAATTGTTGTGTCATTGATAAAAAAAACAACTTATACAACTTAGAATATGAAGCTCCTTCTTGGGTGACCAAAGTAAGATTAAAGTTGTTGCAGTACTATTGTGAGTGTAAACCCTTTGAAAGCATCTGAATTGTATATGAACACATGCAATTGCGGTGATAGTCAGTACTCACAGAGTGTGTGGATGAGGTTGATGTGGGCCATGGCTGTAGTAGGAGAAAGCTTAAGCAATGCATCCAGGGACAATCACAGCTGCATTTATACTGCTCTGTCGAGTTCTAAACTATCTCTTCACCTCACAGCCGTGACTCCACTCCATTTACTCCATTTACTCCATTTACTCCATTTACTCCATTTACTCCATTTACTCCATTTGTTGACGAGCCGGAGGCCGTCATCATTGATGCCAAACAAAAGCTGATGACCGATAATGACTTAAGGCACACAGACAAGGCGTAATTATGGGATATTAAAAAATGGGCAGGATGGTTTGTTGCACATGAACTACAACAGGCGGTGGAAATAAAGTGGTTTTTCTACTTTGCTAAGTGTACCCACTGAGCAAGCAACGTCTATAAACGTCCAAGACACGTGCGTCCGCCCAGGCCGTAATCGTGACGTGTATTTGACTCTATTGAAACTCACCACTTTGATTTTTATAACCTTTCATCTTGCGAATACAACTATGTACATGAGTAAATGTTTTATCAGCACTGTCAATTGGCATTGTCAGTTGTCCCATTGTTGTAAAGGGGAGACAGAAGGTTGCGGGTTCAAATCCAACTGGGGGTGTTTGTGGAGTTTTCTTGTGTGTGCATGGGTTTCCTCTGGGTACTCTGGTTTCCTCCCACGTTCCCAAAACATGCATGTGATTGTAATTGATAATGGTAAGTTGCCCCTATGTGTGTGTGTCCTGTGAAAGACCGATGACCTGTCCTCATTCTTTTTAAACGTATTTTCATTGACGTCCATATGAAGTCCAAAAAAGACATCCACACAAAATCCAAGAAAGACGTATAAAAAACTATAGGTTACTTGCATAACCCCAGTTCTCTTTCATAGCATTCGTTTCGTGTCTCACATTGGGAAATCCTGGTTCCCGGATTGCTGGGCAGATGTTACCCTGGTGTCAACTGGTTTAAAATGAGCCTCAACGAGACTCACCCACACTAAGCACCGAATGGGCTAAAGTAGGGGCTGTAACATCAAGCCTGTAGAACCTGGCGAAGGTGTGTAAAGATGTCCAGCTTGCTGCAGCACACATCTCCTCAATGGAGATCCCTCTAAAAAGAGCCCATAAACTAGTGAGTCCCCTGGTCGAATGTGCACGTAGCCCCTCTGGTGGCTGCAGCCCCTTGGAGCTATAGGGGTCATGCTCCCAGATTGACCTTGTGTCATTTAATCCCCCACCCTTCTGGTGGGGGATTAATATATGGACAGAACAAAAAGCTGTCGGAAAAGTGACCAGGTTTTTGTGTCTTGGGCTCAGAACTGCTTGGGGAAGCCAGTCCCGAAACAGAGGCTTTCCCACTGGCTTGTTGGAGCTATTGCTTTAGCTTATAGAGAGGGCATCAAGCACCATGGGAAGGTCCCAGGAAGCTCATCTATGTCCTGGGGTAGCGGATTGACGAGGTCGAGCTGTTCTCCCCAGCTTTGAGCGGCCTCGGTTTGGAGGGCCAGAACTGGGATGTCGGTCGGCTCTTGCACCTGCCAGCACCGGGTCACCGCTGGACAGATTCGTCATGCGAGCCAGGCGGAGCGCTTTGAGGGAGAGGCAGACACAGTATGCGCACTCATCCGAGGACTCAAAGGCGGCTTGGGCATGTTTCAGGTTGAGGCACGTCACACACATTGGGTGAGTATCACCGTCTGATATTTTATTACCGAAGGGACAGGTTTTCGCCTGTATTTTCACCTCTGCATCCGTGGGAGGGTTAGCCATGTCCACGAGCAGAGTTCAATTAGCTGTGAAGCTAATGTTAGTCGCACCGTGTGCACTCGCTAGCCTCGCGGGGCGAGGGGGAAGCGGGGCCTGGCTGGGAGTGTTGCCACTACCACTCGGCTTGTGCAGCGGGACTAATGCTACTCTGGGAGGAAGTATGGCTACTTTGGTGGTGTATCGCGACCACTGTTTGGCTAGCTGGAGAAAATATTGCTATTTTCAGCAGCCGGCAGCTCAAGGCCACTGTTTGGTGACAGACGAGCCTGAGCGGTACCACTCGGCCTAATGAAACGAACCGTACACAAAGAGCCCGGCGACCGAGTCTTTCGCTCACATCTGTGGACAGTTTAGCTAGGTCCCGGTTAGCTCCGCCCCCTGGACACTGACACGCTTGATTCCAGCCAATAATGGCTGGCAGAATGCAAGAGGAGCTTCTGATGGGGTCACGCTGAAGGCATTCCCAATGTGAGACACGAAATAAATGCAATGAAGAGAACTTTCATTCTGGCCTGTCTGAGGGCGTCTTCTGGATGTATAGAGACTAGGGATGTCCCGATCGGATTAGTAGATATCGGTCCGATATCTACCGATCGGATCGGGGCCGATGTTGGTGATTTGTGACTCATCGGGAATCGGCAAATCCAGCCGATCACCCTGCCGATCTAAAAAAAAACAACAAAAAAAAAATCTTTTTCACATCAGCTGCCTCATTTGTGACCTGCCGTAAACTGAGGTTAGCAGCCTAAAGCCATTGAATGGATAAAATGTCAGCAGTCTGGAGGTATTTGAAGGTTGACAACGAAACTAGTCCAGCGGCCAGTTGTACTATTTGCTTCTCCACAGTCCCGAGAGGTGGAGCACCAGAACTTCGTTTAACACAACTAATTTGATAAGACATCTAAAAAGTAAACATGCAGCGGAGTACGCTCAGCAAAGACGATCATCCGTGGAAAAAAAGATGACGTAATCGCCCCCCTCCTCCCCCAACCGCGGTCCTCAACGTCACCTAATAACCACAACAATCACAGACTACAAGCTCCGGTCGAGCTGCAGAAGCTAGAAGCAGGCAGAGCGGGGCCACAGACCTATAAAACTAGAGTTATATATAGTGGTTTATGTGCAGAAGTCTACTTCTAAATTTCTTTGTGGTCTGTCTTCTTCTGCGTTTTTGTTGTGTTTGGTGAGTCACAGCGCCCCTAAAGGCAATTGGGAATTGGGTTCTTCCGATTGGTTTTACTGAATACTGTTTATGTTGTAGGTTTTTATAGTTTATATGTTAGTCAAACGGATTCACTGGGTTTCATTTAACAAAAAATTTATTTGCCACAAAATCCAGGTGAAGTTGTTTAGGTTAACATAAATAAGAGATACAAGACTGCAGCGTGTAATTGTTTTTTTGTTGTTGTTAAGACTGAATAAAGTTTAAATAAGTTCTTAAGTCATTCTGAGAAGAATTTTGATTCAATAAGTGAGTTTTACAATAATTTCTAGCTAAACAAAGCTTCTGCCAATAGTGCTTTTAGCTTCAGACATCTTAGTTGCTCCAAAAATAGACTACTGAGTATATTTGCAATAGCAATGTGAGTATCAGATCGGGAAAGTATCGGTATCGGCCGATACTCATTTCTGAAAAATTGGATCGGTATCGGGGGCAAAAAAGTGTGATCGGGACATCCCTAATAGAGACGACGTCCTTTAGACGTGTTTTGGACCACTTTTTGCTCAGTGGGTAGCTATGGGGGTATTATTGTAGCAAAACTATTTGTCTATGTGTATGGAGAGTTGTCTGTCTGAAGTTAGATGCGTATGGAGAGCTTATCTGTCTGTACCTCACATAGTACGGGTAGCTGAGAGAAGTCAACACCTCTGATCAAAGTGGTGGAACTCCTACTGAAGCCACGTTTACAAAATAGTCATGTGTTTTTGTCCTTGTTATTTGGATTTTCTTCTTCAGTTGTTTTTAAATGGAACTCACTCACCCTGGGTGTGGATTTCACCAAAGGTGGAGCAACAGAAATGGTACATTGCTGTGTGTGATGAAAGATGAATTAAATAGCTTTTAAAACTTTAAGTGCCATTCACGTATGATATGATATGATGAAACACATTTCTAAAAATCAAACATATTTCAAAATTTCAAAAACATAAAGTTGTGTTGTGACCCCCTTCTGTAGGCTCAGATTATTGTGACTTTTGCATTGTTGCAGAGAGAATTCTTCACAGGGTTTTATTCAAGTTTCTCTCAAATTATGAAGCAATAACTATGAAGATTACTTAATGTTTACTTGCAGAGCTCGGTGTCAGATACCCGCAAACACACACATGCCCTTGCAAAACACAGATACACTCATGGACTGTCAAACAGAAACACTTGTGTTGTTATTGCCAAGTTTTTGTCACTTAAAAGAAGGTTCTGCTGGATAATTTAGCTTCTTTTGTCAGATTTTGTTTTTCTTATTGTAGATGCTCATGTTCATTGTGTTATATATCCATCGTTGTTTTGTGTGTCTGTTTGTGCCTCGTTTGTAATTATACTATTTCTCATTACATTTAATCCATGAGGTCACTCTCATACTGTCCAAAACATTTTCAAAGATGGCAACGGGTTCCTCCTTTGCAAAACGAGCCCATTAAAAATAAACACATAGTATGCCTGAGCTGAAGAACAGAACAAAATGCAATTGCAGTATACATTTGACAAACATCAAGCAACAGCACATGAAAAAGCAATAAGCAGATTTAAATAGAAACTCATAGACAGACGTTTTGACCACTTAGACGGATCAGACTCTTGAAAGTGAGATTTAATTTTTTTTGTAATTATAACTGTGACAATCGCAAACAAGCAGTTAAAAACTCACAGAAGCTTTTATCAATGAAACCTCTTTGTCTTTTCTCTTTTGCTGCTTCGTCTAAATGTACCATGGAATGCTCACTATACATGTGAAACAAATACATACTTTGAAAGAGAGAATTTAAAAGTCTTCATGACAGACTGCAAACAGATTTGTTGGATTATTGTCACTTGTTAATTATTTCATGTAGTCTGCCATTTTAGGTTCAATGTTAGAGACAATAGCTTTGCTTTCAACCATGTGCTTCAGCCACCATTTTGCTTTGGTGCCACTCAGAGGCAATAGCCTGTTGATATGCAAACAAGGAAGTACCTGCAGGGTGTCTTCCCAGATAGACGATTCCCACTTAGAAGACTTATTATAAGAAGTGAATTATTTGTAACATTTCAGTGACCTAGGATGAATAGTAATGTATTTTTACACATAAAGACACATAGTTTGAAATTGTGGCGGGGAAAAAAAACAACAAAAAAAGCATGTAGGATTAAAAACATATGTTTTATAAAGACATAAAGTAGCTCAACTATGGACAGGGTAATTTAAATTAAAAATGGATTTTTAATTATATATATATATATATAGAGAGAGAGAGAGAGAGAGAGAGAGAGAGAGAGAGAGAGAGAGAGAGAGAGAGAGAGAGAGAGAGAGAGAGAGAGAGAGAGAGATTCAGCAAAGGAAGAATTAGTTTTCCAGTAAACTAAATTTTTGCTTTCGTTTCGAAAAAGTTTCTTATCAGCAGCATTTTGAAAATGATGTCCATTTAGTTGAAAATGGCAGAAACTCTGAAAATTAAGTCATTAGCATGCCAGGCCACGGGTTAGTGCTGTAAACAGACTCCCAAAAGGCAACGAAAGTTTTCCATTTTCACTTAAAAACTTTGTGTAAATGGAGCCTTAAACTAGTACGACCCAACGACAAACTGACATGACACATAAGACAGAATCAGCATGCGTTTATTTGAAAGCTGATTGACACTATTGATTCGATCGCGTTCATATGGACGTCTCTTCTTCAGGGACATCAGGATCTGGAGAAGAAAAAAAAACAAAAGACTGGGACACTTCAGGGAAACTTTTTCCAGATTTAAAAAAAAAAATTTTTTGATGATGATAGTAAGCTAAAGTTGTAATATTTTTCCACTAGCACATCTTCTTAGAAAATAAACAGGACACATATTACTATATTTAATCATTGCAAAGAGTCCTGCTGATATGTTTCTGCTTCCCTCCAAAGATTGACGCTACTTTTGCACAATGAGTCAATATACAAACGAAGGTCAAAGACCTTTTCAGTTTACTTACAATGGCAAGTGTAAGCCACCTCCAGGTACTTGAAGGTGCCGTGACAGGGGTCCCCAAGCACCGAGTTGCTTGCTTTGATACTGCAAGAGTTTTCCCTATTGCAGCTGTGCAGACAGGGATATAAATAAGATAACACGTTTGACAGACTGTGGGTACATTATCCATCTACTTTAATATGAGGGGCGTGTTAGCTGCACCTGTTTGCAACTTCGCTGGTTGCGTGAAAACATTCAGTGTTTTGGAGCTGAGTGTCCGGCCGTGCATAGGAGCATGTGGACCGGTCACGGCGTCCATAATCAGCCGCATGAACTGAAATCACTAGTCCTTCATCTGAGAAAGAGAGATGCACGTGTTCATTATCTCAAGTTAAATGTGGTCCGTGCTGTAATTTTTGCCAGAAGTGCCATATAAGATGAGAATGCCGTCTCACCACACTGGAGGTGTGCCACAGAGTGCTCACACGTCACGCGGTGGACTGTAACAAAGAATTATGCTCGGTAAAAATGCCTTAACCACCCCACACCCACCTAATGACTTTTGTGTTCAGAAATCATACCTCCACCTCTCAATGTTAAAACCATTAAACCTCATCAAGGTTATATCAAAAAGACCTGCGTATGTGCCATAACTATACAAAAGGCTGCAAGGCAACCGAGCAAATGCATTTAAATTGAGCCTGGAATGGAAATAAAGGTGAGGATTCGCAAATTGTGTAAGTAATTGCAGAGGATGTGTGCATTTCAATCAGAAAATCCGTGCATAGATTAGTGCAGAGCCGTGACTGACTTGCTGGTAAGCAGGTGTATTTGGTCTGCAGGTACTTGAAGGTGCCTTTGCACGGATCAGGTGCAGTGAAGATATTGGCGCTGAGTTCACAGACCTTCTTCCCATCACATCTATGCACACAGGAAAAATCAAAGTACGCTCAAAAAGAAAAAAAAGGCAGAGGGTTAAGTTTGAGGCAGGATCACAGTCAAAGACAAGCAACAAGTGCAATAACAACTTAATTGTCATGGTTAAGACAGCCAGCGGCTTCTCTGCATGACATCGTACCTTTTCTTGACAATGTCCATGGCACCCGTCAGAGAGCAGTCTGTGTTAGTCACCTCATCTGGAGGTCTCCCAGTGCTGCAGGTCACCCGGTCTGCTCGTCCATACAGCACGGCCTCAACACTGATCACTCCAATGTCTGCTCCAAAGAGGGAACCATGACAGGGGAGTGGGTGAATTAATGATTTATGTTGCATCACTGTCAAGTCGGAGTACCTGCTTCTTGTTTATCGGTCACTAATAGTTTCAGGGAAATAACTTTGGATCCATGCTGAAAATGTACTGATTTTTCATTGTACACTGAAAGTTCAAATTTTGTAATAAGATTTAACTGGTCATGAATTTGTGTTACTTTACATAAAAAACTGTTTAGTATCATGCAACACACACACACACACACACACGTTCCATTCAAGAACTTCAATAATCACGTTTCCAAACAATAAAAACTTTATTAGAGTTTTAGCTTTTTTCTTAGCTACAAATGTTAGTTGTTTCAGCGAGTTTAGCTATTTGAGTCACTTTCATTGTCTCTAATGGTTTTAGTTGCTTTAGCCATTTTGTCTGTTTTGGCCATTTTTGAGAACAGTTTTAAGTATTTCAAATTTTTAAGCAGTTTTTAATGATTTTATTTCTTGATAATGTTAGGGCTTTTTTGTCATTTAAAAGTTTTCTTAAAAACAGCTTTAGCTATTTCGCCTTTGTATGTGTTTAAGTCTCTTTTTCTGCATTTTTAATTGTTTAAACCTTTTTTTAAAACCATTTTATATCGTTGAGCAGTTTTTGGTGATTTTAGATATTTTAGGTATTTAGGCTTCTTCTATAAAAACAGTTTTAACTATTTTATGTTTGTATGCAGATTTCCGCGATTTAAACTGTTTCAGTTAAAATTGTTAAAAAAAAAAAAATGGTTTTAGAAATCATTGCACACCCATTCTATGCCATCGCATTGTGCTGGTCAGGGACAAAACGGCTCTAAGAGCCGACTCTTGAAAGTGAATTTAAACATTTTACACTTAATTTTACATGATTTCGGGGGGAATGAATAAATTTACACAACCAAGAATCAGAGGAAGATTCTTTAAATTGAGTTGAGCCATATGAACCGTCTCTCCTAAAGAAGTGAGAATTCCCATCAGTACTTTACAGCTTCCTGATCCATCACGATCACGTAATCCAGTTTAAATCCACGGTCAATTTAGAATCATCAGTTACCAGCAAATGGAAACCTTTTGTCAGTTGGGAGGAACTGAAGAGGAGAAAAAAAACATCGCAGTTCCCAGCACTTTACTGCGGCAACACTTTATTTAGCAAAAAGCCTTTTGCCAACAAACGTTCACAAAACATTTTCTCTTCTCAGTTAAAAGGCACTTGATGGATGCACTCATATTTTAAATGCATGTCAAAAACAGTGCTTGAACTCAGAAAACTACAACCGGCAGCCTCTGCTCTTATACAGAAACACGTTTAGTTTACCTGGACAGTTGGACACTGTTGCTCGGGCATTAAAGACCATTTCAATTATTTCTGAAGTTCAACATTTATAAAAATAACATTTTTAAGTTTAAAGTTTTTGATTGGCACATATCGTACTGACGTCCTTGTTGCACAGAGTTCAATCTTTGAATTAAAAGGTTTGACTTTCATTCATGATATGAATGTTTCCACCTTTTATAAACTCCAAAACGAGCGTACATTGATTTTGTAGAAAAACATAGGCTCATTTAGATTGTTAATGGGAGTGAATCTCTCACAAAAGAGAGTAGAAGAGCTGTTCGTTTAACGCATCAGAAGTCTGAGGAAATAATCATACCGCAGCTCAGACGATGCACAGAGAAGTTCTCACAGGAGGTCATTATCTCTGAGGCCGCTTCTAAAAGAGACAGGAATGAGAGAAATAGCAGTTAAGTTGTGTAGTTGTATCCTCAGACCACAAACACACACGGATATTTACCTGCATGTAGGAGCAGACAGGTCGCTGCCAGCACTGAAAATGTAAAATACCCATTTAATTGTTACCATAGGACACAAAAAGTGGCTTTGCGGTGGTCACACTTACAGACGGTGGCGCTGTAGAAAAGCATGGCTCCTCCAGACTCAATGCTTTGCGAGGCTGATGGTGGGAGCAGACGGTTTAAATGGATCTGAATCTAGGACACGCTCTGCTCGTGTAACATATACGTGAATCCGACTCCTGTGTGACTTGTTTAGTTGGCTGTGATTTTGTGAAACTTGGAATAACAGGACAATCCCACGAGGGAGCAATGGCAGACATCCAATGTGAGTGCAAACACTCGGCATCCTGGAGCGGTTCAAAGTCTTTCACGCAGTGGTACGTTATCCTGCCGTGGTCCTGGAGGACACCTGCCCTGCCCGTTCTTGATGTCTCGTGGCTGAAAACACACCTGAGACAAATGAACCCTGTGGCAACTTGATAACAATCTGTGTTTGAATCACGAGTGCTGGAGGTGGCAGATATCAAACACAGAACCAGGGATGGGAAATACCACTTTAGTTGAAGGGGGAATTAAGAAGAATTTCTTCAAAGCAGTTTTGGGATTTATTAGGTTTTTTTTAATTTTCTTTTTGAAATGTTTCAAATGTTGGTCTCAGGGAGGATCCATCCCAAACTGAGGTCTGTCAACAGACTCAACGTCCTTCATTCCTGTGGCCATAAGACTCTAGAGCTCCTCCCTGTCAATAGTATTTGCTGTGTTTTGGCTGATTTCTTCCTTTCTGTGCTTCTGTTCCGTCACCGTTAAGCTTTGCACATATTAATATTAAAAATGATTGATGCTCAACTTTCTTTTCTCTTTGTTGCATGAGGAGCAAAGCTCAAAGGAATTTCCCTCCGGGAAAAATATAGTATTTCTGTCCTATTCTGCTCTATTCTATTGAAATCCATCAGATGACTGACATGTGAGCTACTGTCTGTGACAGTTAATGATTACTAATACAGACCATGTCCTTTTGAACTGCATTCATTGGGAAATAGTAAACAGAACTATTTCAACAGCTGACACCAGGCGTCTGCAGGATGCTTCTCTCTCTCCAATAAATAATCTAAACTTGAGTTTTGAAATCGGACTGTATAATGTGGTTATTCTCTCGCTGGTTCAAGCCAAGCACGGGCCCAACACGTTCCCTGTGAAATAATATCTCAGTGTGGACTGAAGTGACGGACGTGGAGCGAGAGCGTCTCTTTTCTGGTCTGTGTGGAGTGAACGTTGTCCCATGGGAGTGTTTTCTCTAGATTCAAAGTTCAAAACAAGTAAAGTAAACACTAAACGAAATGTGAAGAAATTCTATAAAGACAAGATAATACAAAGTAGTAAATAATTCTACATTTCTGCTTGTGTAAAAACACAAAGCAGCTTCACCGCTCCTCCTGTGTTTCATTATGGGAACAATTTAATAATGTATTTAGCACTCTTTGCATGTTCTCTCTGCACATATGTGGTTTTAATCCAGGTACTCCTGTTTCCTCAATCAACATGGATTTAAGGTTATTTAGGTGTTGAGCTATCATATTCACACAGTCACACCTTTGGGCAATTCAGAGTCACCAATTACCTCAAATCTCTGTTTTGGGACTGTGAGGGGAAACCAGGGTAACCTGAACAGAACCTGCACACAAGGGGAGAACATGGAAACTCCACACACAGACTGGCCAACCCGGAACCAAACCCACAACCACTACATCTCCCGCCCCAATGTCCGACACATGTCTCAGTACCTCAGTTTAAAAATGGCAGCTGTATGAATGTACGAGAGGTAAAACAGTTTTTATAAGTGTGTTTTGGAACAGTTAGAGCTTTAATGTGTTCATTTCACATCTGTGGGACATTTCATGCTGTTACACATATGTTTTTTTTTTTTGTTTTGTTTTTATCATCAGCAACTCTGCTCTTGTCATTTTTCTGTGAGCCAGTTCTGAAAGAAGTGAGTCATTCTCGGTCTATACTAACTGTAGATGGTCCTCCTTATCTCATAATGATGCACTACAAATAGTTTCGATCCGTTTTATTTCAAAAATGAAAATGATCAAAGACATGAAGTTCACACATTTTTCTCTGGAGGCACGACTTACACGTTTTTTTATACAAAAAAAAAAAAAAAAGTCAACAAAACGTGTATTTACACTTTAACATGAATGTAATGTGAAACAAACCAGCCAAAGGATATAAAATTATTTTACTTCCAGTGAATCTTTCCAACCTATGTGTTGTCGAAGCAGAAATTGTGACGAAAAAGAAGCGATAGGAGTTTTCCATGAGTTTAATCAAACTGTCATAAGTGGCTCTACCACAATTTTCACCTAGTGACTTTGAATGACGGAGTGCTTTTCAGCTCACGATAATTACGATTTGAAAGTTTGATTTGAAGGCTCAAGGAGTCGTGCACAGTGGTGGCGTTTCAGCACCAGGATTCAAACTCACTTCTCCTAATTTGAATAAATCAATGCATTTAACAACTGTTTTAACAATGCTGGTGCAGGGTGGTACTTATGTAGTTGGTTTCATTCCCAGTAAAATAACTCACCTGACAAATATTCTGGGAATGCAAATCCCTTGAACGGTTCATTTAGAAACAACAATTAAAAAAACAAAGCACCAGATTTCATAAATATCAGAAGTACATTAAAGAACATGATCAGGAAACAGCAAAACTCACAACGATCAAAAAGTTGAGACACGTTGCACCTGGATTGAAGGAGGATATGAAATCATTAAAGCTCATTGTTTGGCATGACTCCTCCACTAGGACTGCTGGGTTTGGAAGTAGCAGAGTTTACGGAGGAAGTTAAAAGAGCCTGGCATTTGCTTATAGAGCCCTTTAGCTGAATTCTGGGAAACTTCGTGGTTCACCTGAAAATGAACAGAGTCAAAATATTGTATGTATATATATATAAAAGACGTTCGCAGAGAATTTAATAATTTCTTGTGTTTTCTCTGGTGGAGGCTCACCATCATCAGCATTCTGCCCAGATCTTCTGTAGCAGCGTTTTCCTCAAGAATGCGGTCGAGTATCTCGACGTACCAGGACCCTGACTGCGTGTCTCTCCACGAAACATAACCTGTGTTTGTTAAACATTCAGAGGATTAGGGAGAAAACCCCAGCAAGTGTCTAATAGAGAAAAAAAAACAAAAAGCAAATAAGCGTGTGTCCACCACAAACACACCTGGGAAAGTGGAATAGGACACCAGGATGTCGCTCGAGGTGGGCAACGTGGCTCGGGCATCCAGTTCGTCGGACGTGCTCAGAGAGTCGCTGCTGGACGACGTGGGAATGGCGTCGGTCTGCTCGTCCACGCCACCGATGGATGGCTGAACCTCATCAGGCGACACCTCACAGCCTGTGTCTCTTTCATCTGGTGGGTGAAAACACATGCTCACCAATTACACAACCCGTGAATGGATTTGGCACCTGTTAGTTTGTGTTATCATGAGACAGGTGTGTTTGGTGTTACACACCTCCTCCGCAGGCCTGGATGAAAAACAGTTTAGGTTTGCCTTGTAGAGACGGGCAGTGCCGGCCGTTGAGGTAGTTTGTTATTTGCTGAACTGGGACAAACTGTCCGTCCACACCGTACACTGCTCCAGGGAAGCGGTTATGACTCACCTGCAAACACAATTATTGGCACGCATCATCTTTTGAAACAAACAACAATGGAATGATTTTGCCCATTCTGCATGTAATATAGCGAATAAGGTAACAATTTGGCAATTTAGTAGAATATTTTTTGCCTGATAGAGAGATAGTGCTGTAGTTTGTATTCTCAATGAATGACCATGACATCCATCCCATCTACTATATCTATTATTTTATAAGCAAACTACACAAAGCCTGATAAAAAGGTTTTATGCAGCCCGAGTTATGTATCAATACATTCATTTTCAAAGGATTTTTTTTTAGTAGCTAATTCAATCACGTCATAACTACATTACATTATTGACTAATGTCGTATTACACGATTGGAAAGTTATTACATTATGAGCTTTATTACATTGAATTATTGACAGGTATTATGTTGTTTGACATTATTACATGATTGGATGTTACATATTTTATGTCAAGTGAAAAAAAAATCAACATAGAGAAGTTACTTTAGGGTTTCAATAAGAATCATTAGATGAACTGAAATAACTAAAATCCTTAACCTGGAAACCTTGTCAAACAGCTTATATTACAAACATTATTACATCCATAATGGGTTGAAAACAAGGACAGGACAGGCATTACCTCAGTCCCATGGGACAGCATGATGACCACACAGGAGTCGAATTGTGAATGGTCCTTCTTCGACAGAGCACACAGCTCATGTTTGATTTGCTGAAATGGGGATGGATCTGTCATCAACACACCCGCAAAGCTTGTATATCGTGTGCATTTTCAGACGTAGACATTGAAGAAGTGACACTTACTCTTTGTTTCAGATTGGTCTTGACGTCAACGATAAAGTTGAGTGCCTTGAATCTCCTCTCCAGTTTGTCACAGTCTATGTTGGAGCCTTTGCGATTGCTCAGCTCAGTGTCAGGTTGAAACTCCACGTTGTTAATGATGAGGCAATGACCACAGGGGCTGGCATCCATTTTATAGGTCTGACACATTGAGAGACAATAAATTCAGACACAAAAATACCCGAATGTCATTCAAACTTCAAAAGGGATCATTTAAATAAATAAATACCTGAATACTGTCCCGTCGTGTTCTGCCTTGTGGCCTTGGTGTGTACTCCCTCTCGGGTGCTGCGAGAAATGCATTATTGAATGTATTGCATCACAAACGGACCACACTAAGAAATCTAAGTAACCTGTATGACTTACATGGACTGGGAGTAGTACTGGGCCTCGGCAATGGGTGAATAGGGACGACATCTCCGTTGTGCTTATGAACATCCATTGGAGAGACTAGAAAACACAAATCACACCAAAGTGTTTATCATTAAAGGTGTAGTATGTAGTAGGATAGTGATAGTTAGTTCAAACATTCAATATACAATTAAAAGCAAATGGAATGTGAGTTTATTACATACCATTAAACTTGGAAATGCAGGGTCTCTTACATTTGGATCTGTGGCTCCTATATCATGTCAATGTGCTTAATTTCTGTCCTATTCTTTTCTGTTAGTATCTTCTAACCCCAATTGGTGCAGTAGAAGTCAACCAGTCTGATTCTGTCGAAGTTTCATCCAAGTAAGTTTTTCCTCCCCACTGTTATCTATGCTTGTTCATGTGTAATGTAGGATTGCCGGGTTTTTCTTTGATGTAATTGCCGCTATATAAAATAAGGAGTTAAAGATTATTCATGGTGCTGAATGAAGTAACCTCATCTTTGAGATTTGGCTCGTGCTGCCTCCTAATATAACAGACTGGTGAATCCCTCATGTGTCTGATCGGTCTAATAAACAACAGATGCCACAGCTAATTGGAGAAACAGTATATATAATGGCAGAAGCTCCTGACAACTTAATACTATTTAGGGAAGGTGGACGCCATAGCACCTAATCTAACCACCGACTGCACAAATCTGGCTCTTGTATTATGAATGTGAATAATAATATCATTACACACTTACTGACTGGCAGAGGCTGGATGACAGGACGGGGAACCGGTGTCGGTGCTGCAGGCTGCAGCTGACCTGCTGGAGCTCCATTCAGCAGGATCCCTGCCAAACTGAGCTGACCCGTCTCCTGAAGGCACTCCAGAAATAGTTGGAAGGCTCGACTCCCCCGGGTCTCCAAATCCCGGACCAGCTGCCTGGCCTGGTCTCGTCTGGTCCCGGAGCTCTGACAGGGAGAGACATGTCACATGTGGACCGTCATCTGCCTGCTTCAGATTTCAAAAATGCAAAGACATCAGCGTAGCCGACTTACTTGTATCTCTTCTATCATGTCCTGGGTGAAAACTCCCTTTTCAAGGAGGCCGTCATAGAGAGCAGACGGATTCAGGTGTGTCACCAGGTTAATTCTGTTCCTACGAAGGATGTTTCTGTGTGTTTCCTCCATTGACGACTTACGATCGTCAACGAAATAACACAAAAAGCTGAAGCTAATGTAATATGCGTCAACACCGCTGAGAAAGAATGAACAAATACCAGGAGTTCGTTTACTTCTTTCGGTTGCGTTCTCTACTTCCGTGTTTACATCACCGCAGCCACTGATTGGTCCATTCACTAGAGACTCGAGTTCGGCAAACAGGGTGCGCTTGATTTTGTTACAGCGCGTCGCTATCGTAAAGGAGCCAGTTGTAACTCGCGTTCTAAAATGGCGCGGCGCGCCAAACAACAAACCGAACGCACAGCGGCGAAGCGCACAAATACACTTCATCTCCCAAAATGACTTTCGTGGCTGGCGGCGCCTCCCCTCATCCTCCATCCTCCATCCTCCTCCTCCTCCTTACTCCTGCCTCACGGCAGCAGGTTGTCATCAGCTTTCTCCTGGAGGAGCAGCTGAAGGGGGTCAGGAGCGCCGCCTGATATGTGGCGTCGTGGCGGCTGAGCGCGTCTGCTTGAGGTGACTGAGTGCGGAGACACGTCCTGCCCCGGTGGCATCGATAATAACCCCAACAGGAGGCTGGAAATCTGCGCTTCATCCCGCCGGAGCGGCGTAGTAACATGACAGCTCGCCCTGCTTCTGCAGTTAGCATGCTATAACGAGATCCCCAGCTCGCTTCACGTTGTATTACTGCACGGCCACCGGGAGTGGAGGACAAGCTTTCTCTCCTCGAGTCTGTGTCACCATCTTTTCTCGCTGTCTTGGTGTGACAGATCTCCTAATGTGTTTTAAAGGGGAACTGTGATGGCGGGGTCAAAGATGTCCCTCCCGCTGGCTGCGGTGGTGGTCCTCTCGCTGCTGGCAGCATCCACCCACGCCGGGCCTGAGATGGACCCTTACAAAATATTAGGAGTGACCAGGAGCGCGAGCCAGGCTGAGATCAAGAAGGTCTACAAGCGCCTGGCCAAAGAGTGGTAAACATCCCCCCCCCCCCCCCCCCCCCCCCCCCCCCCCCCCAGGACACCCGTTTCTCTATGTTCTAGCATTTATTTAGTGTGTTGTTAACTAATGATCTTCTTCTCAAGGCATCCTGACAAAAACAAAAACCCAGGTGCTGAGGACATGTTTATCAAGATCACCAAATCCTATGAGGTGAGCTCTCATTTAAACTGGAATCTATCTGCCTGCTGTACCTCTTTGGTAAAAACTTGACTTTTAATTTTTTTTTGGTCGTCCTCAAATCTAGATCCTGTCCAGCGAGGACAAGCGTGCCAACTACGACCGCTATGGGCAGACTGACGACACTCAGCCGTACGGCAACAGTAGATATGGCAATCGTCACGACGGCTTCTACTTCGACGAGTCCTTCTTCAACTTTCCATTCAACAGCAAGAACCACAGAGACTTCACCGACGGCAAGTACACCTTGCACTTTAACCAGTACGTCAACAACGTGGTCCCCGACAGCTACAAGAGACCCTACCTGATCAAGATCACGTCTGACTGGTGCTTCAGCTGCATCCACATCGAGCCTGTGTGGAAGGAGGTGGTGCAGGAGATGGAGAGTCTGGGTTAGTCTCAACAGTTTTTCATATTTATTCAGCGGGTGCTGGAATCAGCAGGTTGACGTGCTCTTGTGTACATTCCATTCATAGGAGTTGGAATTGGCGTCGTGGATGTGGGCTACGAGAGACGTTTGGCGAATCACCTCGGAGCCCACCGCACGCCGTCCATACTGGGAGTCATCAACGGCAAGGTGACGTTTTTCCATTACGCCGTAGCCAAGGAGCACCTGAGGCAGTTTGTGGAGGATCTTCTTCCTCAGCGGCTGGTGGAGCGGGTGAGCGCGCGTCGCGCAGCGCGAAAACGAGCGCGTTAATATGCAGGATTTAACCAAGCATAGCACACTTACGCACGCTTCCTGTTTTCAATAATCCAGGTCACCGACAAAAATGACCTGCAGTTCTTGAACAGCTGGCACGAGCTCAACAAGCCACATGTGCTTCTGTTCGACCAAGTGCCCGCAGTTCCTTTACTATACAAGGTTGGCTCTTCCCTTTATTTATACACCCGAGGGAAACATTTAGACAAGCTTGCCGTGTTAATACTAACATGTCAATCATCCATTACTGTGTTTCTACAGCTGACAGCTTTTGCTTACAAGGACTACCTGCAGTTTGGCTACGTGGACCAGGGCCTCTCTGAGACGGCGAACCTGCAGAAAGAGTTTAATATTAACACTTATGCTCCGACCATGCTGGTCTTCAAAGAGAACACGGACAAGCCCGCTGATATCATACAGGTAAAGCAAAGCGTGGCGCAGCCTGCGCAGACGCATTAGTTGCACGTCTTCCAAACTTTCTCTGCTCTCTCTGCAGGCAAAAGGAATGAAAAAGCAAATCATCGAAGAGTTCATGTCCAACAACAAGTTTCTCCTGGCGCCGCGGCTCGTCAATCAGAAGCTCTTTGACGAGCTGTGTCCCGTCAAACAGTTTCACAGACGACGGAAGTAAGAACGCGGACCTTTCATGCGAAATGCAAATGAAAGAAGTTGGACACTTCCTGTTAACCCCTTTATCGAGCAAAAGTGTTTTTCTAATTGAGCGCACCGCTTCCCCTCAGATACTGCGTTCTGCTGATCACGGGTGACGAAGAGACCTTTTCTTTCGGGAACCAGGCTTTTCTCTCATTTGCGTCTGCCAACACCAGGGAAGTTGTGCGATTTGCCTACGTTTACCAACGCCTCCAGCAACCGCTGTGCGACATCCTCATGCAGAACAAAGACAGCGCCCAGTCGCCGCCGCAGGTCCACCGACAGCCTTGTCCACAGGGAAAGCTGGGTTTTTGGTATTCCGTGCTAATCAAATGAAATGCTTCTTCCGACAGGTTGTGATCCTGGAGCGGCGTAATGCTGCAGGGAAAGCGTTCTACAAGCCGGTGACAGCCTGGAACGGCAGCGAGGAGGACAAGCAGCGTCTCCTGGAGGAGCTGGACCGACTGCAGAAGGACCCGTCCATCCTCATCCACGATGCGATGCTGCCTGAGCTCAACAACGAGTTTGCTTCCGTACGTTGTGTTGTAAAGCAAAATCCCTGCAAACCCGTTCTCAGATGAACCTCCACCCAAGGTCCTTTCACTGAGCTCATATCTCCCCCTCTAGATGTTTGTAATCCGATGGATCTACGCCTCTTACGATTACCTCTCTGAAGTCATTGACGATATCCTTCATAACAACTGGTGGGTAGAAGTGATTTTAGATGCAGTTAACTCTTCTACTCCAATCCTGTCAAAGTTGATGCTATCTTGGGGGGGGGGGGGAAGGCATAAGCCATCAGTCATTGTACATTTTGGATAATTTGAAGCCTTAAAATCTCAATAAATCTGGTCGCAAAAGTGCTGAAGCAGCTATTTCATGATATCAGGATGTAACTTGTATGAAAGCTTTCTTTCACAAGAACCTGAGATCCAAACGCCGTGTGTCGTCTTGTTAATATCTTGCAGGCGTGAGATGATGCCTCTTCTGTCCCTCATCTTCTCTGCGTTGTTCATCTTGTTTGGTACAGTGGTCATCCAGGCCTTCAGGTTGGTGAAACACACATTCCCTACAGTTTTTAGACGGAGGAATGTGTAAAGAAAGCTGGAGGAAAATCAAAGTGATTATGCTGTTATATGCTCTGCCCATGTCCCCTGGGACTTCCCTGTGTGTGTTTTTCTAGTGACTCCAGTGACGATAAGCAGACAAAACCAAAGGCTAAAGATGGAACAAAAGCAGAAAATGGCTCATCGGGGACCAGCGGTACCTCCAGGCAAGAATGCATTCTTAATGCCAACACACCTCACAGTGTGAAATTTCACAGTTGCGTGTTCAAGCTTTCTCCTCGTTTCGTTGAATCCAGTCGTCCCCCCAAGAAGAATTTTGTGGAGGTGACCGAGCTGACGGACATCACTTACATCAGTAACCTGGTGAAGCTGAGGCCGGGACACATGAACATCGTGCTGGTGCTCACCGACGCCTCCAAGAACATCCTGCTCAGCAAGTTCGCCAAAGAGGTGTACTCCTTCACCGGGTGAGCCCAGAGTCTCCCGCGGAGCAAATGAAGTGCAGATTATTCATAGAAGCCTAATCAACGCGGGTTCCTCTCGTCATTCTCCCCAGGAGCATGACTCTGCATTTCTCCTTCCTGAACATCGACAAGCACGGCCAGTGGATGACCACGCTGCTGGAGTACGCCCAGGACGCCATGCAGATCGACGCCGACGAGGACGACGCCAGGAGCCGCAAGATGGACTACACCGGCTACGTGCTGGCGCTCAACGGCTACAAGAAGTACCTGTGTCTGTTCAGGCCCGTCTACACCGGGGAGGACCACGACAACAGGTCGTCGGAGGACGAAGGGGGCGCCTCGGGGGGCCGGTCGAGGTCCAGCGCCCGTGACGACCACCCGCCGCGCAGGTCCAGTCGATCTCGCAGCATATCGACCCTGCAGATCCACCACAAACTGGACCGTCTGGGGCTGTGGATGGAGAGGCTCATGGAGGGCACGTTGCCTCGCTACTACATCCCCACCTGGCCCGGGATAGACAAGATCACCCCCTGTAAATAGACACATTTATTTACTGTCACACTCAAAGGATTCCATTCGTTATCGAAGTCAGGCGAGAGCTGCCTTTCTATATTTTGCATTCAACATATTTGCTGGTATATATATACATATATATATATATATATTTCTTTTTTTTAAGTCTACAAATTTTCAGTCCAACTACTGTGTGAACCTCCTGCACTCATCGCATGCTGTTTTCAACTGTGGTGCCCATACTTCATTCCAGCACATGATCATTCTGCTGCTCCAGCCTTGAGAAGAGAACACTAAATCACTGTGGCCAACTGGACTCTTAATATTCCATGGATACTAATTACACCCACTACGACTTGCAAGGAGGCGGGATCGCAGCCTCAGAAGGACTTCCTGTGAAACCATTTACACTTCAAAAATGACTCAATGTGATCTGAAGACACACTGAAACCTTTTTACTGTACCGGCACACTGGAGACGTGCCACAGATACCGCTGTGTTGTATCTAATAAGAGATGAGATAGGCTTCATTCTCACCTCCGCACTGCTGGCTGATGGCGACCTCGATCCGTCGGTGTTTCCGAAGCACTTCAGTCCTCAGACAAGCGGTTTGGACGGAGTGTGACGCCTTTTATAATCAATACTGTGAATACAGATGCATGAAAATCACACATATTTAATGTTGTTGCCTTTTTAATTGCATCTTCGCTCGGACTTCTTTTTTAAAAGTTTTTTTTTTTTTTTCTTATCAATTATCTCCTAAATGCTGATTCTTGTGTGCAATATAGCCGTCATGATAATGCCTTTTTAACGCTGGACCCCGAGGCTCCACTTCGTGTTCTTCCATAATTACTGCAGAAAAAAAAGACATTTCGTTGGGATCAAAATATATTTCCAGCGCCACCCTGTATGACTAACTCGCAGCCTTGGTCTGTTCCGCTCTCAGTTCGCCAGTAGCGTCATGTAGCAAACATTTTGTTCATTTCGTCGTCTGAATGTTTTCCTGCTGATGATTCACCGTCATACTAACACCTGAAAGTGGAACTTCGCTTTTATTGATTTGTTTTTTTCCACGTTACATGTAAAATTCCATTAGTAAAAATTGGTTCGTATTAGGTATTGTAAATATTACATATGACTGAATTATATCTTAGAGCTGCATTTTAAAGAAAAGGTGAATGTTTTACACGATCAAAATACTGTGGTTTGTTTTCAAAGTTTTGTATTGTTATAAAAAAAAAAGTATGATGGTTCAATTGGTCTTCGGTACTACATTAATCCTGTTGTAATAAAACACTTTATGTTTATTAAAGCTGCATTGGGTAATGTCATTTCAGTTGGAATAATTTATAATAATAATTCATATTATTGTTTGTCTCCCAAGTAATACATTTTTTTTATTATGTGCACCTTCATTATAGGTCTGATTCTTTAAAGACATTTATGTTAGATTTGCACTTGGGAGTTTTTCTATGTGGAATTTGAATTTTCTTCCTGTTTGTCCATGTTTTCTTTTTTCTTCTTTCACAAATTGAGTTATATGAATGAGTGTAGGGATTTGAAATGCAATAAGGGCCAATAACAAAAATAATGTCAGCCATTTTAAATCCGATGAAGCCAATACTGTTCATAATGATTACTATATATTTGTATGTTTTTATTTTGTATGTACATGTGGAAATTCCAAATAAATTCAAATCAAATCAAATCATGTTATAACTTGCCAATAATATAAATAAATATCCCAAAAAGCATTTTGCCAAAGAGCAGAAAATGACACATTGAAAAATATTCTATGAAAAGGCAGCCGATAATGTAAAAGGGGTTGTACTCAGTGTTCCCCGAGTCAGAAGAAACAAGGTGAAGCAGCTTTGAGTTCCTACACTCCTCACCTGTGAACACCTGATGACTGCTGACACCCTCACTTCTTTTAAATCAGAAGTTTAGTTTTAATGTATTTCCTTTATTTTCTTGTGAGCTGCCTTTTGTCTGAAAGCTGGTTTATAAATAAACGTTCCCAGCCTAAAATACAAAAATAGTACAACACTTTTCTTTTTGTAAAGTTTTTTTTTTGTAGTAGTAGTTTTTTGTGTTTTGTTTCATGTTCTTTCTTGATTTGAAGAACTCAAGCGGTTGTGCTTTCTTTACAATGCAACCAGACTGCAATGAAAGTAATATTAATGACATTGAACTCAACAAGCATTTTACAGCTTTGTTTTACTGACCGGCAGGGATGCAGATGTAGTTTGACCCTATTCAATGATGGACAAGCTGAAAAGTTCAGTTTCAGTTTCCACTATGTCTTGCCTTTTTGTATCGACATGAAAGAGAAACAGCAAAACTGCTTTTTTTTGCACCCCACATCTAATTCTGAGTGTGTGTGTGTGTGTGTGTGTTTGAGTGCGTGTGTGTGTGTGTGTGTGTGTGTGTGTGTGTGTGTGTGTGTGTGAGACAGAAAGAATTCAGAAATACGAATACAGAACCTCCTGGGGGTATCAAAATCCATCAGATGCTTTTCGGCAGATGTTTCAACATGTTAGCATGCAAAATGTGTGCTTCAGATCGTGCACATAAAATAACAGACATATGGTCTCTTACAAAGTAAAAAAAAAAAAACCTCATATAAGAGAAAACTTGCTGATGATTCCCATGATCCATCAATGGAAAGCTAATTCTGCCTTTTGCACCAGAGGACAATAAAAGAGGTAAATACCTCTGAGGCATGGTTTCTACATGAATGCATGACACATGAGTTGACGTGAACCCAACACCATCGTCACTAAGCCGAAACGAGACCTGTAGTCTGCAGAGCTGACCTGAGACAGATAACACCTGCTTTTGTTGCATTTAGAAATGCAGAGTTGTTGGAATTCACTAGGAAAATATTGCACAGTCATGGCAGGACATTGTAGATTCAACACTGGAACATCAGATGAGAAAACAAAGGATAGTTGTTTTTAAGAACTGTTGCTTTTATCGCAAATAAGAAAGTAATACAAATTACGTAATAAAGGCAAAAGAATGAACTCGAACAATAACAAAATAACAATTTGTGGAGGAAGGAGGAAACGGAAAAGATAGAAAAAGAGTGAAACGGGAGAAGCGATGGTCTCTCTACCTATTTCCTCTCTTTTCAATTTTCTTTTACAACTTTCACTAGTTCCAGCAATTTAACACTGAATAAATAGCCCTTTTTTTTTTTTTCTTACCAAAATCTGACCAAATATGTAAAAATATATAATAATAAGTTAAGAGCAGCCTCCATCCAAGAAGGAGAATAACCACAGGTCATTCAAACACTCAAACTGTTTAATACTGCAACCTAATCCACTGCACATTACTGTCAATATGTTTTTTTTTTCTTCCTGAAAATGTTTCCAGTGTCTTTTTCAGTTATGTATGCTGTAAATACAATTAAGAAATACTAGTAGTTTTATAAATTCTTATGATTGTTTCATTTTCTGGATGATAATTCATGATACTTTAACATAATATTATATATTCTTAATTTTTTAATATATCTAATTTTAAATAATTTGTTAAATATTTCATATTTCAGGAGTTAATGTTTCTTGTTTTTTCAGACATATGTGCAACGTGGAGCTGCTGTGATAAATGAATTTCCCATGTGGGATGAGCAGTATGGTGACCCAGAAAGATAATAAAAGAGACAACACAAAAGCAAACGCTTGCATTGTGCCTTTGTGAGAAAGAGCGAAAGAGAAAGGTAGATCTTGTTCCCATTTTGACAGGTTTTTTTTGTTCTTTGTTCAGCAGTGATGTGATTTAATGCAAACGACATACAGATTGCCCAAAATCCACACAACCCCTCAGGTTCTTGGAGTTTATATTGATGGTCTGTAATGAAACGGCCTGCAGGAACAGAGTCATAACAGCCGGTGGATCTAGAAACCACATGTGGTCGTTATCTCTGCAGAAACGCTTGAAAAACACATTTGTTCAGTGCAGGCAGACACACTAACGTGTTCAGCTATCCTTCACACACATTATACCTGCAAAGAGCCTGAAGGCAGCTGCAAGCACAGAGAAAAGAAACAAACTAAATATTCACCGGCGGTTACATTTAACATGTTATTACCAAACTTTACATTTCACTCCTTGTCTTCTGCATCCATCCCAACTTTTTACACGCCCCACAGATGCTTTAATCAAAGTTTTGGAGACGTGACAGTCTGAGAAACATCCTGCTGAGGACGGCCTCAGTTTGTTCGGTTTTAGATCAGTGAGCGAAATGTTTTACATCAGACTGGTATTTGTTTCTCCATAAAAGATAACAGTGTCTACAGCTTATTAGAAAATATATAGATCATTCTATCAAACCTATCCATCTATCAAATCTATCCATCTATCTATCCATCTATCCATCTATCTATCTATTTATAATCTCCGTGCTTGATTGGATTAATTTACTTGGGTTTAAAATAATTTTAGCTCAATAAAAAGGTGGGAAAATACATCCGCCACAAGAGGGCGTCTCACACCAACAAGTCCAGTGACATCGAGTGAGTCTTTGTTCCTTTGTTGTTCTCACTATTACAACATTTGAAGTACAATTATTTTGGGATTGGCTATCTCATAGTGTTGCTTTACAGAGAAAATAACTTGAGACAGCAGTGAAACAGAGACAGAGAGCGGTGCGTCTTCCAGAAGTTATTATTGCAGACGTAGACGTCCTTATTACATCACTATGATTACACTGCTGCTGTTGTTCTTCATTATAGTTTTCATTCTCACCTCATTCTTTGGTCTCTGAACCATATAACTGAGAAGAAGTCTCAGAGGACCATTCCAATGTCTCTTGCAGAAATATTCCACTGTAACACTCGATCAAGGAGGGGGGATTGGCAGAGGGACCCGATGTCGATACACAATGATCAGGCTCTTCCTATCCCAGCTCTGAAGCCCCTCGGGGCCCTGCTTGGAATTCAAACCTCCAGATAAGGTCATGCTGCACACAGGTCATCGGTCACATGTTAATCCCAGAGACACCAGCAAGACTTCTCCTCCCGTGGTCAGAACAAGCTGTGTTTTTATAGAAGTCCTTGTACCTTCAACCCTCACTTTACCTCTGTTGCTATCCTGGTCTGAGGGGGTGTCAGAGGTGAAGATGACCGACAGCTGCATGCTGTAACACTGCCAGCTCTTCTCTTTTCTTTTTGAAGGACATTTTTCTCATCTTAACCTGACGCATCTCCAATAGCGACCCTTTTAAATCAGTAGTTTATTCCAACATTACATACATGTCATCCAGTTCCTTCTCGTCTGTTTCTCTCCTCCCTCTGTCAGCCTCTTGTACTCACTGGCCCCTTTTAATTGAGCCTATGCTATCAATGCAGCCTTCCAGGCCTCCCCTGTGTATTTTCCTATCTCAGGATTTGATTATCAGGAAGAGAAAAGAGGCCAGCTACAGAATGAGGAAATAACATATCGAAAGAGTTTACCCTCCCCCTCGCTGCTAATTTCAATGGATTTGTTTTGGCTACAGTAACTTAAAATCCTTGGTTTCTCTGATATGAGGTCAGGTGTTTGTGCTTTTACTTAAGGTAAGAATGACTTGACAGCACGCTGTCAGTGTTTCCTGCAAGGAAAGTCACTCCCTTCCTTTTGGAGTAGATTTGGCCTTTACCACATTTCTTGGCAGACGTTTCAACAGTGTGTGTGTGTGTGTGTGTGTGTGAGAGAGACTTGATGTCTTTGTGTTTGTTTTCTGCAGTTAGTCACTTGAGGAGCTTCAGGACCTTTCTTGGCCTTCAGGTTTAAATGGTGGAGCCTCATTGACTGCATCCTGTGTTTGTACCTCTCTTCCTGTGTGTGTTTGTGTTTTGCACCTATAACAGTGAGATCCACATGATTAAACCTCGTCCTACAACTTTAATAATGGACACACACTTTATTTCATATGAGCGAAAGCTTATGATTAAACCTGTAGGTATTAAAACTGAAGGCGCAGTCAAGTATCGGCAGCGGACAGAGTGGTATGGAGAGCCTACTGACGATTACAGTAATCATTTGTTATCAAGAAGCATCACCACATTTTTGACAGTGATGCAGCCTACTGTAATATAAAAGAATCTTGTCTTGAGAAAAGTCAGGAAAATTTCTGTCATTAAAAAAAAAGACAAGTCATTTGTTGCAACATGGAACTTGTTGAAAATGCACCGAGTCCGTCTTTGTGTAAACCGGGTACAAGAGACATTTCTGAAATGCTGCTACTGCGATGAGCAACGCTGCCGTAGTAAATAGTTCTTCTGCACATGTGTGAGTAGATGGACATTGACAGCAATGGCGGCCCCAGAGTGTCACGACTCCAAGTCCAGATTCTCCTGGAACTTGGTAGTTTTATAGTCGAGCAATCCAACGTTGCTGTCTGTCCACGATGGTCCGTGTACTTGCCATAGTTAATGTTAACAGCATATTTTTCCATGCATGCATGTGTGTGGTTTTATTACAACAGTACCCACTAGTGGCCCAAGGTGAAAACTACAACATTTTCAGCATTTCTGCTGTTTCCATGTGGACATCATTGTGAAAACCGTTGCTTTGTAAACGCCAAACTTTTCACAATGCGTTTGGCCTGTTTATTATCATGCTAATATTCGACTGCTTGGCGGATCTAAAATTGAATTGGGCCATACAGTATGGGCCCCTGAAATAACCTGAGACGCTGCCCCTGCTCCGAACAGTTTGCTCGTAGAATGTCCGGGGCGTAACTTGAGATTCAGCATCTTACCCCAGAACAATTTGGCACATGTCAAAAAAAGAGGTATTAACCCACCAGTCCTAGGATTGGATGATGACCACAGAACTCCAAAATAAAACTGAAAAGACTTTTGAATTCAGTCTTTCGCCATCCTAAAATCTTCTGATACCCTCAGAAACCACCGCCCCATAGATAGACTGATACGGGAGCAGCTTGGTTTTAAGTGCCTGCTCATAGATAAGACTTTCTCATGCTTCCGCTAATGCTGACCTATTTTTGCAAGGTTCAGAGACACGCACACACGGGCGCACTGTTGAGCTATGACGTCCTTTTGTGTGCTCTCAGACTTTAGATAAGTTCTTTCAACATTTTGTCTGAAAAACTTAAATCTTTAGGCTGAAGTAAGTTTTTGCTGAAGAAGTAAAGGCAAAAATTGAAAGCTGAAAGAAAGTTTTGAGGACATTTGCATAACGCACACATCTTGTAATCCCACTGCCGGAGTTGGCTGAATTAACAGACTTGAAGTCAAAGCCACACCTTAGTTTGACTCATGCGGAGCGATGTGGGCTCAGTCTAGCATACAGAAAACAATCTGAGGAATTAAATTAAGCAGTGAGGCGAGGAAAGAGAAAATCCATACATGCTCAAATATTGATATACCTGCATTAGATTGTTTTGCAGTTAGATGAGCAGATAAAGGAAATGTGGTTTGACGTTGAAACTTTGGCTGTGGAAACAACCTAAAGAATAATTAACTTCATATCATTTTTACACTGCTTACAAAAGAAAACACGAATTATCTAAATTGATTAATGTGGATGCCATTCATCCTCCAAACCAGTTCATCCTGATATGGAGATAAATAAAATGTTCACCGTACTTATTGGTAGCCACAAACAGACCTAAAGCTCTGAAAAAACAAAAACCTGGTTAATTTGCCTATTTTTTTTTTATTATCGTGAATTTATGAACCAGCATGGTTTAGAATAACACACTATAAAATGATCAGAATCAGAATCAAAAACGAATTTATTGCCGGGTATAGTTTAAACAATACAAGGAATTTGTTTGGTGGGTTGGTGCAAAAAGACAAGAGAAAAGATGTGTCCCTCTTACAGCATTTTAGCTTCAGAGCTATGCCATCTGGAGCACATGCCAAACAAGGTGGACAGGTCTGGAGGGAAAGCCCAGAGAAACGCATCCAAAACTCACCCATGTGAAGGAAACCCAAACCAGCATGTACCCTGACCTGACAAGGGTCACTGGGACCCAGCCCTGGAGCCAGGCCAGGGGTTGGGGTTTGTCAGTGAGTGCCTGGTATCTGGCTAACCCAGTCCCAGTTGGGCACAGCTGAAAGAAGCCATATGGGAGGGCTACATCTGCCCATCACCTGCGAAGTCCATCACAGGAGACGGAGGACATTCTCATGCATTGTGAGAAAGTAGAGAACCACGAGGTGTCATAGGCCCCTGCAGCAGAAACGGGCTCTTGGAATGTGGAACATCACCTCACTGGAGGGAAAGAAGTCAAAGTTGATGTGGGAGGTTGAGCGGTATTAACTAGATATAGTTGGACTCACTTCCACAAACAGCATTGACTCTGGAACCTTACTCCTCAGTAAGGGATGTTTTCTTTCCTACGCAGGTGATGCACAGGGTGAGGGGCACCGGTCGAGAGTGACGATACTGACAAGCCCCTGGCTGGTGGCCACACGGTTGGAGTTTATCCTGGTGGATGGGAGGGTCGCCTCTCTGTGGCGATGGGGAGGAAAACTCTGAATGTTCTCTGTCCTTGTGCACTAAACAGGAGCTCAGAATATTCTGCTTTGTTGGAGCGACTGGGTGAGGCCCTGGAAAGGTCACCGCCAACGGACTCCATGGTCCTACTGGGCAACTTCAACACACATGTTGGCGATGACTGGGTAACCTGAGCGAGAGTGATCTAAACTAAGTGGTGAGTTGTGATTGGAGTTCCGTGCTCGTCATGGATTGTCCATAACAAAAACAACATGTTGAATCTTGGCACCAGAGATCCTTGGGACTCAGGTCGATGATCAACTTTGCCGTTGTTTCACCTTTTGACCCAAGAGTGTATGTTCTGGAAGGGGAAAGACAGGCACATGTACCAGAGGATGTTGCCGATATGGAGTAGAAGTGGACTCTGTTCAAGACCTCCATTGTGGAGGCGGCGATGGACAGCTGTGGCCAGAAGCTCATTGTTGCCTGTCATAGCAGCAACCCAAGAATACCAGTTTGCCCTTGGAGTTTCTAGATACCAAGAAGAGGGATTTGTTCTTGGCCTCCAAGAGGTTCTGGGGCACTATCCAACAGATCAGGAGGAGTCGGGGAGGTTCTTCCTTGAGTTGTTCACAGAAAGAGAGGACATCTTCTGACCTGGAAAAACCATATCACCCAGAAGTTGAATGAACTTTTTGAGTATCTCCAGAACTCAAGGAACATGCCTTCCTTACAAGAGGCGGGGCTTGGGGCTTCTAGGGTGTTCTGGTCCATTTGCCTGATGGAGGTCACCAGGATCGTCAAAAAACTCCTTGAGGGCAAGGCCCCTGGAGTGGATAATAAGTCAGTAGTTGCTCAAGACCCTGGAAATTATTAGGCTGTTCTGGTTGACTAGCCTCTACAGTATTGAATGGACCTTGGAGTCTAGGAGGGCATCATGCTGGAGGGTGGCATCTCTGCTTTTAGTGGATGATGTTGTCGTGGCACCATCACATGACAGTTTGCTGCTGCATGTGAAGCAGCTGGGATGCAGATCAGAACCTCCAAAGCTCAGTCTGGTGGGCTTCTTTGCTGAACACAGATAGATGGACGAAAGGACGGACAGACGGATGGAAATACAGAAGTTCCAGTTAGCTTGTTGCTACTTTCATATGTGAAAACAGCTGAAGAGCTTTAAAGTTCTTTCTTTCTCCATCATGCTGATGAGCACATGGCATTAATCCTGAACCAACACGGCAACATGGAGGAGGTGCAACATTAAAATGATTGTCTTCACAGTAAATGTGATCTATTCACAACTTTAGTTTACATCAAGAAAACCTACTGAATGTAACTTTAAGAGTCCCGTGAGAATAAAAACAAGCTGGTGAAGGATGCCTGAAGGTCAGACAAGAAGTAAAATCCTTATTGGAACATTTAGGAACAAAGACAGCACTTCTGACTGAACACTCTAGAAAAGGAACAGTGGATATTTTCCAGATATAAAACGGGGCATCACTGTTTGTTGGTTTATGTTATAGCACTCAGACTGTGGGAGCAATACATTAACCATTGCTGTGCTGAGGCAGAGCTTCATCAGAAGAACTGAAACTGAAAGCGTCTTTAAAAATACCGACAGCTGTTGGAAAGCCAAGCATCCATGTTTTCCCACCCTTCCGTGCAATACGTGGCTTAAACAACAACGTTCATTTCTTCTTTGTTCATTCCTTCGAGCCATTTCTATTGACCTCTTTCTTGGATTTTCTTGCCTTGTCATGTCTGTTTGAATTTCCTTTGACTCCTCAATCTCCTCCAGCCTAATCAGGTTTGCAAAACCAGCGTTATTACTGCTTGAAGCCATATGGGGGATTCAGCACCAACAAAAGGATGATACGAACAAAGCTTCAGAGACAAACAATGATCAAATACTGGGAGGTTTAATCAGCAGTTTTGGCTGCTTTGTGGGAAACTGGAAGTTAACGGCTACCTAATTATTCTCCCTGTTTAATTCAAGTCTCCATACTGAGTTGTTTTTTTTTTAACAAAAACGGAGTCCCAACAAAACACCATCTGTCTATCCCACCTAATCTGTCAGGAGACTTTACAAACTCAAGAGATAAAAAGCACTTTCACTAGAGGTAAATGCATTAAAAACACAGTTTTCCTTTTCATCTCTGGGTGCACATGTAACTGAAAAGTATTTGGAGGCAGTTATATCTGCTGGAAAGTTGAAAGCTGAATATCTCAGAACAAACCTGGAAGACGAAAAATAATCATCAACAGTCATACACCAAGGGGCCATTTTAGTTAAATCAATAACCTTGCATGCATGTTTCTGGACGGAGGGCTGAAACCCATTCCATGCCCAGGGAGGACATGCAAACTCAACACAGACCAGAGTCTAACCCAGGACCTTCTCGGTTTGAAGTGAGAATGCCAACTGCTGCAGAGAGCATGAACAAGCTATGACACCCTGACTTCAGATCCACCACGTTTTCACTTATGTCCAGTTGTTCAGGAGGAGTGCAGCTCACAGTCTAACTGGCTCATGGGATTCTAAAATGCTACTAGTGCCTTTAAAATGTTTATATGGCCCGAGACCTTTTAATACCC
Organism: Lipophrys pholis; assembly: GCF_963383615.2. Taxonomy (NCBI): domain Eukaryota; kingdom Metazoa; phylum Chordata; class Actinopteri; order Blenniiformes; family Blenniidae; genus Lipophrys; species Lipophrys pholis. The sequence continues at coordinate 12,954,208 of NC_137630.1, read as the reverse complement.
GTGACCTTCTGAGCTGGTTGTGCCCTGCAGACCACTGAATGGACCGCTGTGGATGAAACTCTGCAAAAGCAAGCTCATTGCATATCGAGCTCAAACGCACTCAGATGTCTTTTAAGATCCACATTCTGAGACATTTTCTTATGAAGGATTTTAATGGTTGCGATGTCGTATGAGGGATTTCCTGTCAAATGTTAAAAAAAAAAAAAAAAAAAAAAAAAACTGCATAAAAGTGCAAAATTCAGTAAGATGTGAGAGGCCACAGTGATCTGCATTAATCATGAAATAACGAGCAGCAGACTGACTGAATAAATCTTTAATTAGATTTTTCTATTTGCTAGTATTGTAAATTATTTGATTAAATCTTTTTTTTAATCATTTGAGCATTGTTTTGTTCAGGGCTTGAACACTTTCATTACAGTCTGCACTGAAAGTGCCAAAGGACCCTAATTGAACTCTTATACTTTTTTCATTATGGGAAAACACGTTTCTGAGGGCCTAAACATACATAACTTTTTGCAACCAAAGAAATTCTGTATAATTTTAAACATGATAGTTATAAACTGGAAATTATTGTCTTATTTTTGTTGAGCACTTTGACATTTTAAGGAAAAATTTAAAATGAAATAAATAAATAAATACAATTAAGATAGGTATTTATAATATTGACCTTGCTAAGCTATTGAGAGGAAGTTCTAGATAAATTCATAAATATGTTTGAATATTTTTATTTTTAAAATTCGATATTTTTTATCATACTGTATCTAATTCCGTTATTCACCTTAAGACATTGGTGGAAAAGTGCAAAATAATTTAATGAACATTAATGTTTATTTATTGCAATACTTTTATATCTATGTAAATCTTTATTATGTTTACTTTTGCCATCACATTGTCAATAAATAAATCTATGACATTTTTTTAAATATATTTATTTGAATGTTGATGATGTTTAATTTTGTTTAGCACTTATAATTTCACAAACAAATACTATTATAATGCAAACCATTTCCATGTGGACAGATGATCCTGTTAAATTCAAAAAAGTGGAAGTGGACACACTGAGAAACATTGGAGGCTGTGACCTGCTGATGTTTTACAAAAAAAATGCGAGGAAGGATAAAGACAAAATAGAGAGACAATAAGGAAACAAAACTATTAAAGTCCATCAAACATTTATTTGTTATTTCTATGACAAACAGGAAGCAGATGTATCTTGTTTTACAAGCTACACTGGTCAAAAAACAAAACCCCCCAAACCCCGTTTTCAAAAATCCACATGGATCAAATTTTTCCACTGAGCATTTGCCGCCACATTTTATTTTATTTTTTTTAATTTACTTATTATTTTTGAAAATGCAACTATGTACAGAAGAAATGCTCAAGTGTGGACTGTAAAGTGAGAGAGCTACATACTTCCACAGTCGGATCGACTGCTGACATTCAGCTTTTCTCAAAGAAACTAAAAGGACAGAGTACAAACCTTTCCTTCTCTTTTCAGAATCACACTTTCTCATACCAAGTACTCGATTTTATTCAGCTATCATTGCATTCTCCATTGATTTAAGAATCAAGCATTATTAAAACAAAAGACAAGAGTAGGTTATATAAAGCGGATATACAGGCAGGCTGTAGATCAGTTTAGCGAACATTATGAACAGCTAAGAATTCATGTACATACTCCCAGCATAGAATAATCATAGGAACCGGAATGGGGAAGAAACATTTAAAAAAAACGCTGGAGTCATGTTTGTACAACCTGTAGGAAGTCACCCGTCATTGGCTGGTGACGCAGTTTAAACTGGCTCTGTGATTGGCTGACATGCCTGACAGTGGTCACCTGAGGGGGGTGGGGGTGGTGGGGGCGTGGGGGTGTTGTGTTACCTGGCGGGCAGGTATGAAGGCTGTAGAGGTGGAGTCCACCGGTCAGTGACATCGCGGAGGAATTTGAGTTTTCTTTGAGGTTTTTTTTAATAGAAAAATCATGAAGCTGCAGGTAGAACCAGCCGGTGTGAGGCGTTTTTCCAGTTTTGACCAATTACTTTTTGGTGTAAATCAATAATTTTATGATGAGCAGTGCCAGTTTCATCTTCACGTTGTGTTTCCCAATTTTTTTAACCATTTAGTTGAAGTGTAAAAATTGGTCCAAATTTTCACCGTTTGGAAGTCTGCTCACAAAAAAACATTTTTGAGGCTGCACTCTTGACCTTGACACTGAGAACTCATATTGGCTTGAAAAAACATGGAGTGAGGATGAACGTTAACACTAATTATTCGGCGCCGACGAAGAAAAAAACAAAACAAGAATTCATCTTAAATCTGAGCAATCTGGCATCACCGTTCCAATGAGGCTGAAGCCAAATAATCACAGAAAAATAAAAACTTTAGTCAAACCAAGACATCTTTGTGGAGGAAAGGCACTAAAATGACTTACTTGTGGACAGTTGAGAGTGAATGTCATTGGGAATATCAAACGTCATCATAAATAAGCTGTGGGTTATTGCATGGCGTATCTGAGTGTATGTAAAAGGGGAAGAGGTAGAAACACAATCTGGTAAACTTTCTGTTAAAAAACAGGCCATCATAAAAAGTCTTTCAGTATTTTTGTCTTGAAATTGGGGATGATCTAAATCACATCATCATTTTTCCATAAAAAGCAGCTGTGCACAATGCACAGGTCCCTGTGGTTGAATGGTCCTGCATGTCATCTCTACATTATTATACACAGTAATACAGTAGTATTTGATAGGGTAATAGATAGAGAGCTTTTGGTTTGACTGAGGCTCTGTGTTGATGAAGGAATCATTTGTCTCTAACATGTTAAAAAAAGATTCAATGAATCTTGTAAAGGTAATAGAGTGTAGTGTAATAGAAAGGTGAAATGCTAATTTCCACTGGACACCTTAGTCAAATGACATGTGCCAATTTGCAATTTGAATTGAACACAATTCTGTATATTCCAACGTGGATTGCAATAAAAAAAAGTGTACAGCAGGGTCGTCAATCATATGGCCCGGGGGCCAAAACCAGGCCAACGCAGGGTCGAGTACAGCCTACTCAGTTGTTTGTTGGCTATTATGCTCTAATGTTACTGATCTGGCCTTACTGAGGTCAAGCTGGGCTGCATGTGTCCAATGAATAGAAATCAGTCTGACACCTCTGGTTTAAAGACTCAACACAAAGCTGAAGGCTTGTTATATAATAATCTAATTTTAGTGTACGATTAAGGTTCCTTTGTGGTTTTTTCACTGCATGCAGGTATTTCTCACTCTTACCTTGGCCACAACAGAGAACTCTTTCCAGTCCAGTCACACTACTGAGCTGCTAAGCGTGCAATCTGTCTACTAACTTAAAGCTAAGATAGCAACTTGCATTTGTCAGAAGGTAGAAACGTTTTTTTGATCTTGGATAAAAACGCTCAAACTCAATAAGTGTTGCTATGAAATGTAGCAGACTAGAAACCTGCAGAATCTCACCCTAATCCTCTTTTACCATACTTGCTGATCTAAGAAGCAAATATTATTGCCACTCTGGTTATTTGACACAGTCTGGACACGGCATGACTTTTAATAAACACTTTTTTTTTTCATTGATGAATTTACTGCCTCTCTCTGATGTGTTTTCCTCATGTGGTTTTGTAGCTACAAAGCTCTAAAATATATTAAAAAATGTCACACAAAAAGCCTGGGCGCTCAACATTATCAGCCGGGCTTCAACGAGACACATGAGGTCACTGGTTTTCTGTGGTTCAACCAACCACCTCAAACCAGACGGTCCGGTGGCGATCGCTGAAGGCGGCGCTTCAAGAGGTTTGGTTTCGGTGGAGACAGACAGCAGCGTGCAGACTGTGGGTTTTCCTCACTGTGTTATTTACATACACACACTTCCAGTGTAAGGCCCTATTTTAAACTGCTGACTCACTGAACGGTGGCTGGACGGCTCCCCTCATACAAACACATGTCAACGTGGTCGGAGTGAATCGAAGTAGCACCATAACAACTGAATAGTAAGAACAGAAAGGGGCCGACGCGTCGAGTAAATGGCCCTTTGAAAAATAAACAAAACAAAAATAATTTACAAGTATATTTTCCAGAAATATAATATATAACCCTTGATATTTAAAAAAAAAACAAACTTCATATTTAGTGTCTATACTACAATTTCCTACACTGCGGTACAGTACTTTAGAGGAAGTTTACTACTTTCTGATTGTAATTATTTGCATAAAAACAATCTTACTTAGAAAAAAAAAAGAAAAAAAAAAAAAAAAGAAAAAAGGCCGGCAGGGTCTGTGTTTTAGTTTCTGTGGAGTCCAGTTTTGGTGTGAGCTAAAAACAAAAAAAACAAAAGAAAACAGGTGATGTAACAGGCACTTTGAATATCAGAGTGAGGAGACAGAGGCAAAGAAATGAGTCGCAAAGACGAAACCTTTATCTGGCATTTTGTGGCTGTAAATTGAGTGAGTCAGTCTCAGGTTGGGTAAAAGATTCCCTGTGATTATTTTGGGAAATCGGAGATAGACTTGTGGTCGAACAAGTTAACGTTCCTGATGCTACATTTTGTCCACTTCTGCCTGTGTCGGACTACAACTCCAGCAAATAGAAAAAGAGAAAGAAAAAAACGGTTATAAGTGAGAATTTTCAAACATCCCGTTTCATCCGACCGTGGAAAAGCTGACAAGAGGAGAAAACAAACGAGTTCTGGATCAAATTTATTATTTTTTTTTCTCTAATCAAATGCAATGACTACATTTTCTGTGCAGATGAGATATAGCTACACATCTCACACGAATAGGGCGGAGTATAAAAATACGGCTACGTAAACCAGGTTTCAAAGCCTAATTTTACCGGGAAAATTAACTGTGAGATAAACCTGTATAAAAATGAGATGTTTGATTTGAAACCGGTGAAAGAAGCAGAAAAATGCACCGCTATCGTCGCCGTCGGTTCACCTAAAGATGGTGGGAGAAATTCTGAATCACAACAATGTGAAAGCAGGAACTTCGAGCCTGCTGAAGCAGGTTTGAACCAAAAAAGGGCCGACAACGACATAAAAAAGTTCTGAGGAGGTTTAAGTCGTGGCTACAGTGTCACAGAGCGTCCTCGGATCGCTGATCAAAAGCCTTTCATGGAGATGCAGTAAAATCCAAACAAGGTTCCTGTTTGTTATTTAGGTTTACTAATAAATACTAATGACTGAAGGTCCTTGCTATGATCACTGTGGGATCCTCTTTGAAGAGCTGTGAAGTCCAAACGTCCATCATCAACGTCCTCGGAATTGTAGTCGAATAATTCATTTCTTTTTTCCCCAAAACAATAAAGGAGACGCTGTAAACTTGTCCACGACTGAAGTAGAAGTGTCACGACGTTTTCAGATCCGTGTTGGAGGGATTTTGTGCTCAATCATCGAAGTGGTGTCACTTTCCAGCCCATCAGAAATCATCGGGTTCAACAAGGGGGTGACTTCCAGCTGCACTGGTTTTATAACTTCATGTTCATCGCTTCTTCCACTTATCCTCAAAGGAAATCCAACATGGCCGCTTGTTGACGCTGTTAAGGTGGATTCTCTCTCTGGGGCAGATCAATTGTAGAATATGTGGTCATGTGAGTTCGATCCGGTCCTGACATCAATGTTTTCCATGTTAGACTCTTTAACTGTTAGTGAGTAAATCCTGCTGGTAGGTTTGGATCTTGGTTGGAGTCGCAGTCCTTCCTGTCCTTGGCATCAGGTTTTTACAGTCCGAAAAAACAGTGCTATTGCCTGGGTGCTGTGTGTGTGTGTGTGTGTGTGTGTGTGTGTGTGTGTGTGTGTGTGTGTGTGTGTGTGTGTGAGTGTGTTAACAAGTGTGTGCTTGTGGCAGTAGTAGGTTTGTGGGGCAGTCTGTGCGGTGTGCTATCAGTGTGTGTGTGTTGCGTTTGGCAGTGTGTCCGTGTGGCAGGTTCTTGGTGCATCTGTACATTTGGTGTGTGTGTGTGTGTGTGTGTGTGTGTGTGTGTGTGTGTGTGTGTGTGTGTGTGTGTGTGTGTGTGTGTGCGTGTGTTGTACATGGCAGTAGTGTTTGTTAATTAATCAGTATTGCTTCATGTGAGTGTGTGTGTGTGTTTGCTCGAGGCAGTGGGAGTGTGGTCACTCATTGCTGGATTCCACCTTCTCCTCCACTGTTGTCGGAGCCTCTTGCGGGCGGTGCTTGCAGTGGCGCACTGCCGGCCTCGATGGTCGGGCGAAGCAGGGAGACTGGGTGGCGCAGTCACAAGGTGCATCCTGGGAAATAAAAACACGTCTTTGATACCATATTTGAGAGTTTCAGACCATTTTCAACAAAGTCCAGCAGTTTCTTTTTCGCCTCACCTCTGTCCCAGATCCCGATTCCTTCCCTCCTCCCATGATACTGACCATCTCCTCCCCGGCGGTCTGCCTCATGAACCTCTTGTTAACAATTCTGGTCACGTTGTCGTTGCATCCGCCCAGATTGGCCAGCACGCCGAGACCTCCGACCCCGACTGACACGCACTCCGGTTTGGGTTCATCAATGCTGCTCAGACCAGCCAGACCTCCGAGGGAGTCCCTCTGCGGCCTCTCGCCAGGCAGGGCGACCGCTGCCAGGCCGCGGCTGCTGCAGACGTTTCTGAAGAACTCCTGCACGAGGCCTCCGTACCGCTGAGAGCCTGCGTCGGCGCCACTCACCGTTACTACGGAGGGTTTCCCCGCAGGGGGCTGCCGGGCTGGGCTGGCAGTCTGACTGGGCCCTGATGATAAACAGATTAAATAGGATTACAACACACAGCACGGACCGAGCCTTAACCAAGCTGATGGCATTTAAAAATAGAATCAACAGGAAAGCAAACGTAAACGGGCCGTAAAGGAAGTTCAGGATGTTTGTATAAACTGTGGGGAACGAAGAATAAGAGATTGTTCATCAATTTATTATTCTTAAAAGATTCTTTTACCTTCCACAGCTCTGGAAGCTCATTGTTTTAGTATATTCAGTGCGCAGTTTAGTTTTCCTCCATGCATTAAATCATTTTTATAAGTTTCCTGACCACATGTTCAAAAGAAGATGAGGGAGTTCAGTTCCAGATACGATGAATGTCCTAATTCCAGTGATTCATTAAGATGACGTATTAATCGTCCAGTATCTCACCTATGTCGCTCCTCCAGAGCGACTCTGTGCTTCCAGAGTGTTCCACCACGCTGAAGAGGCTTGAGAGGCCGTCGGTGAGGCCGTTCAGCACGGGGCTGTCCCTGGTGGTGGTGGAACGAGCCCAGGCCGAGCCTCCTCCTCCACCCATGGATCTCTGCTGGAGGCTCCACAGGCTGCGGTCCCTGGAGGAGGAGGATGACGCCCCGTCCAACCTGGAGGTGGAGCCTGCAGAGGAAACAGATAGTTATCTCACCAAGGAAGTCACAGTACAGACTCAAGAATTACAGAGTGGTTTAATGTGTTCAAATAGAAGGAATTAAGACAAAAACACCACCTGAAGAGACTCTGCGTTGCAGCTTCGGTGATCCGTACTTGGGCGAGCAGCACGGCCTGTCGATGCGGCTGTGAACTTTATCCAGCGATGTTGAAATCTGCCGAGTTCGGGCCGACGCCAACGACGAGGTGGTGGACGATGGACGAGGTGACCAGGCTTTAGAGTGTAACCCTGCCCTGCTGCTGGGAAGGTTGTCGGTTTGAAGCCCGATGCTAACGCACTGGGCTGCAGTCTGTGTGGACCTGGTAGACACACCCACCATCTGGAAGACATTACATTTTAGAGATAATATTATATATTTATAGATGAATATGGTACAATGAAGACTCATTTAAATTAATAACAGAGACACAAACAAAAAAATGTGTTCTTCTTCTGTATCACCGCATCTAAAAATCGACGCCGTGGCTGCACAACAAACTTTTACCGTAATTGCGAAATTAAACAGATCGCAATCATATTGTTATCACAATACTCACAACACTGTCACATCCTGCACGTTCTCTTCATATATTAGCTCTAATTATACTGGTTAAACTTGTTAACTAAACTATTACTAATAAGAATAGCTGTTTTTTTTGTGAAAAGTCAAAAGGTAGAAATGTGCTTATGGGTGAAAAAATGTTTCAGTTTCCCAAAATAAACGGAACCTTATAGGGAACAAAACCACCAATGGAATAACTCGACAGGATGAAGAAGCCTCACCTGACTGCCGGGTTCCTTGCTGGATTTCCTCTCCAGAGAAGACGAGCGGATGGCCTGACGGACGCAGTTGGTCATCTCCTTCATGTCATCGCTTAAGTTGGCCGATATCTCCCCGATCTCCAGCCCGTGGAAAGCAGGAGAGGACGTCAACCCCTCGACAACACTGTTAGCTGAGCTGCTCACGCTGCTGTTGATGACACTGGGCGTGGAGCTGGTGATGCTCCGGCTCTCCAGGAGCTCCCGGTGCTGCTTGGACAGCGAGCTCAGCCACTGCTCATAGGACGAAGAGTAGCAGGACGATGGAGGCTGCTGGTGCTGACCGTCTGCCTCGGAGCCGCCGTTCTGGCTGTGCTGAGGCTCTTTGGCCTCCTGGCTCCTCCTCCGGTGCTCCATGCGTCGCACAGCAGGAGGGCTGTAGTAGATCCTGATGCCGGTGCGGTCCGGAGCAGTGTAGCTCCTTTGCACTGACTCCAGGTCCAGCTGTGAGCCCAGCAAGCTGCTGCAGGAGCCACTGGGACCATCCCAGGTTTTACACGTGTCCCCGAGCTCCGGGGCCTGAGCCAAGAGACACCAAACAGAAGGCCATGACACATAGTGATGCATTTAGTGAGGAAATAAATCTGTCTGGCTTCAATACAACACAACATGACTGAAATCTTTAAGCTTTGTACCTCATTGTTCAGGTAGGTCCAGTTTTTCTTGGCGATGAAAAAAGGCGGGATTGAAGAAAGTGGCTTCTCCTCCTGATTGGCTGTTCCATTGACCTCAGAGCCGTCCAGCTCTAACGTGGATTTCACCCTTTTCACAAATAAGAAGAAAGGAGGCGTTAATCCATTGGTATAATCTGTTCTGACAGTAATAAAGACAGAAACGAGTCGAACTCGAGGAAATACCAGTGTTTTTAGTTGTTACCTTGGCGAGCCTGTCCCATTAGCAACAACCACGTCTGCAGATGATTCGCTGCCTGGTGGCTTCGACTGTGAGCACAAACAAGAGCAGGAGTGTCACGAAGAGAGGAAGATCTTAATCCTTATTACAGCTTATTTGCATTTAAATGACCTGCAACATCTCAACAAATTGCTTCTTTTTCTGTTTTTAACGCTTTTTCACACCCTGTAAGACGTCAAACATCCTGATATTGTCTCCCTTTGCCATTTAATTCAACCGGAGGGGAGAGGCGACTTTGTCTGGTGTAATATATCTGTGGCAAGAATGCATGCAAATACGCACAAGCACTGCTGCTGAGTCAGTGTTTTTCACGCTCGAGGAGCAATATCGCACCCACAAATCATTTACCCTCAGAGGAAAGAATGGAAGGAGGGAAAAAGAACATCAAGGGAGCAGATTCTGATGCACTGATGTTAGAGATGTGAGACTTTACAGGTGGGGCAGGTATTGTTTTCGAGTGTCAGAGCGTGACAGATCCTGACACAGTTTCCAGTGGAGAGACTCAGACAAAGGTTGAAATGAGTGTGAATTTAAATAATGAGGTACAACTGCAAAGTTTCCAAAGACTACGGGTCAAGACGGGGTGAACCTGAACAGGCCACCAGTCCATCGTAGAGCAAACATAAAAAAGGAGGATAGACAAGTAGGGAGAGATGGAAACTCTACAGCAAACAGAGAGATGACTGAAGAGTTCAACCTGGGGATTACAGTATACGTCTGAAGAAGTGGTATTTAAATAATGACCACAAATGCAATCCTTCTCCATCCAAGCCTGAGCCGCTGCTGCAGCTCCAAACACACTGCTCTGGTTTCTAATCAGCAGATGTGACCGTGTTTTCCCAGCGAGCTCAGCTCGACCGCAGCCAGGCAGAAACACCAGTGAGGGCATTGTGGTGTTGGCTCGCAACAATAAGACTGTACAGATGAAAAGTACCACCCAAAACACCGCAGTTTTACTCCACCAAAACCTCAGGGGTAAAACATGTTGGCCTGCTCACCATCAAACAGCTGCTGTGTGAAACCCTCGCTGGCAAACAAACTATCCATTAACAGAAAGGGCACACAGTCATTTTGACCCTCTACATCACAAGCTCTATGGGGAAAATGACAGAAAAAGTTTGCGAGAGACGAGCAAGAATGCAGGAAAAAAACACATTTGACCCAGTGACTTGATGTGACTTGATGTACTTTTGATGTCCTCCTTATCTCAGACATGCAGCCTCATCCACTCAGATTATATCATCCCAAGATAAGCACGGTCCTTCATCTCTCCTCCATCTCTGACATTTCTCTCACAAACCGCCGGATGTCATACCTTCCCCTGCGGAGCGGCGGCCTCCCTCAGCCTCTGCTCCCACTGAGCTCTCTCCTGGCTGAACCTCTCCAGCAGCTCCAGCTTCTCTCTGCCCCAGTTCCTCTCTCCGATCTGAAGCTGCGACAACAGGAGGCAAAAGTCAGAGAAGAGGCATGTAAGATGGAGATGATATGTTAAGTTTAGGGTCTTCTGCATTTCTTGCCAGAACCCATAACAAGTTGAAATTCAACTTCAGTCCAGACTCACATTTTACAGTCACTAACCTGTTTCGTCAGATCCATCACAGCCGCGTAGGACTCAGCCAAGAGATGCTGGTGCTCTTCTCGTTCCCTCTTTAGTGCCACCTTCAGGTCTGGAGGGTCCAGTGCGTCAGTGGAGGACACGGCTGTTGCTGCTTTGCCTGCTTTCGACTCAAGCTGGAAGACAAAAGACAGAGAGACCATTGTGAGTTTTTTTTTTATTCACAATATGAGGGATATTAAGGTTTTGAAATAATCCGGGAATTGAAAAACATTTTGCTGCAATTATTTATAGGAAAACTTCCTGATATCTCAAACAATTCTCCACCATCATGCATGTCATTCAAGATAAAAAAAACTCAACAGTGGTAAAAGAACTTTTAACATTTAGTGTGAACACAAACTGCACAAGATGTTGCTATATAGCGAAATTAATTCTTATCAAAGTTAACTTAACATTTGAGTCAGTACATAAGTAAGACGCAAATTGCACCATTTCTGTATACTGATTAAAAAGACTAAAAATGAATTTGCAAACTAAAAAATAATGACTTTGCTGTTCTTCAAATGTTAAATCCCAAATCTCCAGACCAGACAGATGTCGTAACATAATTGTTCATCCATCTCAACCAAGCTGACAATGGGAGAAATGGTAAATGAGTGTCACTGCTTGAGCAGCCACCAAAGTGCTTTATACTGTTAATCACATTCACCCAGTCACACACATTTACACACCAATGGAGGCGGCTGCCATGCAAGGCGTTCAGTCCATTCACTAGGCACAATCAGGGGTTCAGTGTCTTGCTCAAAGACACTTCGACTTGTAAACAAGATGAGATAGAGAATCGCACCTCACTACAATTTCTATTTGTTCCACCAGTGAAACAGAATTTCCCTCTATAGGAACGATGAGTAGGATGTTCAGTTTATTAATTTTGCATTTTTTGTTTTTAACAAGTGATCTCAGAAAGAGTCAGTATGAAAGGTCAATTTCGGGAAAGGTGAAAAATGTTCAATGCAAAACTTAAATAGTCACTGAAACGTCATCAGGTAATGATACCAATGTAAAAAGATCAACATTTCCTAATGAATTACTTTAGAAATCCCAACTTTAGATTATTTGGTTGCAGCACAAAAACATAAATCATTTGTGATAATAGAGATTGTAATGAAGAAACAATAAGGAGTCATTTAATGTTGAGATTTGTGCTAAGAAGTCCCAGCATCTTCATGTTTACTCCTCCTGTCGCTCTCTCGCTCTAATCCGTTCTCACCCTCTCTCTATCTCACCCCTGCTCTCTCTCTACAGCCTTCTCACCCTCTATTTTAGGCTCTCTCGCCCTTTTCTTCCCCCTCTGTGAATCTGGCCTGCTGTCACAGAGTCTGTAGGTGGGTTTGACTGAATTTTTCATGAGCGGCTCTGCTTGGTTTTTTCTTTTTGGTTTTTTTCTCCCTCCATCTGAGCCTCATAGTTCACACTGTCGACACTACTGGGGCCATCAGTTTGACAAACAGGCAGACACACCAACGTGAGCAGCACCCACACATCCCAGACCCATCAATCCTCTCCCTGTCTGGCTCTGCGGCGTCCGAATATGGTGCTAATGGAGCCGCCAGGCGACCAATCGGAGTGGAAAGCACGCACGCTCAGCCCCCAGCCGTGTCTTCTATGGCAACGCAGCATTTTCTCATTAATGATGGACGCCTAACGAGCCCCATGTTTTAAAGAGGCTTACTGCTGAGGCGCAAAGAAGGAGGGAGTTATTTGTCTTTTTATTGGATGACTGGTGCTCATTGGTGCTGCCTGCTACACGACTCGCCACTCACGATTTAGCAACTTCAATTAGTGCTGTTTACTCAGTTAAAACTTTGAAAATGAAAGCCGTGGATATATTCATTTAGGTTGAATAATCCCATCAACAGACTTTAAGTTCTGCTCTAATGGGCAGCTTGTTTCATTACATATGGGAAAATAACAGGACAGGGAATAAATGTTAATTTACATTTAATCTAACTTCAATCCAAACAAAATTAGGTTACGTTAGGCCAGAAAAGACCAGATGCATTATTTGCACATTATTAGAGATCAGACTTATCAATTTGCAGATTTATTAAATCCGCCAAGGACATCATAAAATCATATATGAATCTGTTTGTATGTCTGTTAGCAAGATCATGTCAAAACTACTGCAGGGATTTTGTCGATATTTTCACCACAGATAGATATTAGGCCATGGACGATTCCATTCAATTTTGGAAGTGATCTGGATCCGGATGTCATTTTATAGGCTTTAAAAGATTACATTCAAACTACATGACAGATTTTCTCTCGGTCAGAAATGTCTGATTGCTCTTGTTTAGTCTAAAGTGCCTCGAGGATAAACCAAAAAACCTCATCAGGAAAACAGGGCACAGTTAGCACAATCAGGGGCAAAGCTCATCTACATGTGTATGATCATAGGACCTCATACACACACTAAAGCTTTCTACAGACTTTTTAGAGATTTTATCTGTCTTGTACATTAACCACACTGTGCAATGAGGGTACAACCTCTGGTTATGACAGTTCGACTGCATGTCGCTTCCACAATCAGCCACAATCAAAGATACAACCACAACTGAGCCATGTATACATGATGACATACATTGGCACAAAATATAACCGACATGAGATGTGACCTACAATCGAACTTGACCAAGAGGAAATGACAAAGCAATAGTGACGATCAAACTCCTGGCTGGACTTTTAGGCAGGTCAAGTCAAACCAGAACAGCAACAACAAGAGAACGATATAGAACAAACCATGAGAGCACAATCCAAATTACATTGACAGATGACAATTCACACATTCATCATGTGGCTGTCTTATTTGAGGTTCTTGATAGAAATGATTCTTCATAAAAGTTGGAGAAAGCTTTCATAGGAATGTAGGGTGTGTGTGAGATATGGTAGCAGGATATCAAGTTAACTTCATTATCATTACAGTAAATCAATGCATTAATTAGAAAATCTGCTATAAAAATCTAATATCTCACATTTCATTATGTCAGCCAATGTAATTTGTCTCCATTGGAAAATGATGAATAATTCAATACTAAATTAGTGCTAACTAATGTTTCATCAGCTGTTTATTTGCTAATTCACAGCCTGTTAATACCATCCAGTATATTCATAATGAAGTTTCAACTAGAGAAGGACAACATATAGGCTGTGTAAATAACCACAATTGTTAATAAAACCACCATTTTTGTTATGCATGATGTTGGAGCCTTTTTTCCCTTTATTTTCTAAAACACAAAATTAAAAGAAAAAACCCACAATAAACTGTACACACTAATGTAGTAAATCATTTTGTGAATATGCAAACAAAACACACAGAGGATTTTGTGTTGGCTTATTAATAGCCCGCAGAAGGTTTTTCCTTCTAAGAAAGAACAGAAGTGATGCCATCTTTTATCTTCACCCTGCATCAGCCCTCTAGATGCTAATCTAGGCCAAGCCACAACCACAAACCTCCTGAGAGACCAGAAGTGTACCAGGCTTATAAATAAGAACACCACCAAGATTACATAACACATGCAGATATTAAATATAATGAATTTAAATGGCTGACTGTAAGGCTCTGGAAACCCAGTTCTCGCTGCATAAACAGCCAGAAAAAGTGATTTGCTGGAGTGTCGTGGGGAATCCATGTGCCGTTTTGGAAGAAACAACCAAGCAGGTCTTACACATACGACACATAGTCAAACCTGCACTTGTACTAATGTACATTCCCGTATCATTTGTCATCCTCTTTTGATGAGCCGAACAGATGCGATCGACAAGCCAGCAGAGCTTCCAGCTGCTCGGTGTCTCATCACAGTGGCGGCAGGTGTTTGCATCATGTAGTACAGTTGGGATGAATGACTGATTAAAGAAAACAAAGACGGGAGGGAGAGCTGTCCTGCATGCTTTCAGGCTTCAGGATGCAGTTGGTAGTTTGTTTATGGAGCTGCACGGTGCAGATAATTTCCAGTCAAAGACGTTTGACAGGGGAGGACGGCGATTGAAATTGAGTCGACTCATTCAGCGACGCAACAGCTGGAGGACCTGCTGAGTGCTGCCAGGAGGCGTTGGCACTAACGCAGCTGCGCACGCACGCACGCACACACTGTATATACACATGTGCCTTTGCCCAAGTAACACCCGTGTGAATTGATGGCATACTTTACAGTGTGTACTGTTGGCAGAGGAGAGACTGGTTCCAGCTGTGGCATCTCGGAACACACACATACACACATTGTGTTTCCATGCCTTATGGGGGCAATCCAATGACTCACATTCATTTCTTTAAGAGTTACTCTCAACCAGCGATTCCTAAAGTGTGGCAGGATGAGCCACATTGCACAGACTAAACTGGATTTCGTAATCTCTGTCCCATTATGAAATAGAACTGTTACCGACTGTTGCTTTACAGAGGCGAGAAAATGTCTTTTTGTGCAAGTTAGAGGCTTTGACCTGAAATCTAGAAGGTCTTTATATATTGTTTAGAACAGTTGTTAGGCCCTTTATTGTTTTTACAACAAATTCAGGCACAAAAAATGTGTGTTTTTACAGAATAATTATTAGTCCATATATTAATTTTGATCCTGATTTCTTTGAAAAAGAAATTGTGGGAAAAACCCTGCTGGGAAAAGAGTTCACCCCAAGTATTGAGAGTATTGAGTAGTAATAACTACTTACATAACCCTCACTTAACCTAACTCTAATCATAGCCTGAAGCCAAAACACGTCTTTCCCTGAATATTTGTTGATGCCGATTCATCAGGACCTGGACGCATGCATGTATGCAACCGCATTTGTACACAACAAGATTTAAGTTGTTGCAAATGTAAATGTGTGTGGTGGTTTTTCAGTCGAGGCAAACGCGATCACGGCTATTCAAATGTCGGTGGATGTCGTGAGGAATCGGCTCTGCTCAGAATAAATCACAGCCAGGTGATTTCACCTCTGATGAAGCCACAAAGGTTTGTCCATAAATTCCCCCTCATAAAAACCCGCTGCTGCGCCACAGTGAGGAAAAGGATGGCGTCTTATCTCTCTGCGGCGCTTTGGGATCCCTCATTGGTGATCACAAAGACGTATGATCTCACACCGAACGGCTGAATCTCTCCGATTGTGACAGTGATTAATGACTCTCTGTGTGTACTTGGTGTTGCAGTAGCGGCAGGGTCAAAAATCTCTGTCGCGTGGATGTTTACTGTTCAGTGTAACTTTTATGATCTTCAGTTCAGGTTTACACTGAACTTAGTACATCGACTGGGACAGTGAGAATGACTTTGAATGTGGCTCAGACTATAACTTCTGTCAAGTTTGAGCTTAAAGATTGAAGATTTCCACTCTTTGTGGAACTAATATGATAGATTTCATTTACGTTGAAAGTGCTCCTTTTCTTATCCCTCAGTTCGCTTTATGTCTGAAACACTCGGGTCATCTCATCCATATCAGGCAAACCTTTTTGCAAATTCTCATAACCCCGATAAAAATTTGACACCAGCTTCATCGTTTTGCCGGTCTTTGTTGTGCCTAGAGGACACGAAAACATCGAGAAATCCTTGATATCAGCCGTCATTAACTTGGTCAAACTGAACAGCAGGTAGTTGGAAAAAGTATTTTGCCTCATTATTTGACACGTTGTTTAATATATAACATATATATTGTAAACATAATTCACAATTAGACAGTCAAATAATTTACATTGGCGGATCAGAGCCCAGAGAAAGGCTTATATAATAGCTGAACATTACCAGGAAAACTCTCTGTCTCCTCTCTTTTATCTTTTCTCTCGCTGTGGCTCAATTACTGGGCGGTAATTCGCGGGCTGTGTTCTATCTCAGAGGTTGTTAATTAATGCAATTACCGCCTCGGCTGCTGGTATGAGGCAGACAGAGACACAATGAGAGTGGAGAAGAGGAGGAGGAGGAGGAGGAGGAGGAGTATCCAATGACTTGACTCTTACTCACCACCTGTGGACAGGACAGATGGAGGGAGGGAAAGTGGGACGAATAAACCAAATTGACGGATAGAGAAGTCGGAACCGCCTCCCTCAGGGTGTCACCAAATTTAAATGTCAGCTGAATGCCGTTGAAACAAATTATTCCTTTTCATGTCACATGGAGGCCACCTGGTGGAATCCTCCTCGATTCATAGCTGGTTTGTTATGATTTCTCCGAATTCGTAGTTATTCCTGCTCCTGCTCTGATTTACAAAGGGAGCAGCGGAGGCCAGCACTCCTGCAACATTCATGACTCCTCTTGTCTTGAATCATCTGTCTCCTGAAACCTAAAACAACAGCCCCGTCCATTTTATGAGGCGTTGGGGCATCCTAGTGTTTATAGGGTTGGAAATAAAAAGGTTCCACCGCTTGTCATTCTTCTCCTCACCTGCGTGATGAGGCTCTTCAGTTCGGTCCTCTCCACTTCCCATGATGCCTTGGCCTTTGCGAACTGCTGCGTGAGCTCCTGGGAGCCTTGCCTCTCCTGCCGGAGCTCTCCGCTCAGGTCCTGCAGAGCAACCTTCAGGTCCGCCAGGGTGCTGCTCACCACACTCGACTGCAGGGGGACAGAAATCCATGTAAGAGCGGCAGGGCAGCAAGATGTTTGGAAAACATGTGATGTGTGATCAAGTCAAAGATAATGACATGATTCATGATGGACCAACGGCAGTTGAGAAAAGTGTTTTGGATTAGTTAATTGCAGTAACCCTCGCAAGACCCTTGACCCCCCTCAGCTACCCGGAGCGCCTTAATGTGGCTGCCCACTGCATCCAAGAAACAGGGGATTAATAAAGTGTGATTAGTTGAGTTACTCTCCCCACCTTGATAGTTGGGCTGAGAGGCTGCTCGTCTGCAGACCCCCTCTTGTCACTCTGGTGGGTGGGACTCGGCAGGTTCTCCTCCTCCAGGAGGAGGTAAAGGTCCTTCAGGCTGTTCATCTAAAAAAAAAAAAAAAACCACAGAGCAGCGGCACTTTAAACATTTTCACGAGCAAAACAACCAACATAAAACTATAAAACAGGTTTTATTTTGCATATTTTAAATGCATTTTTGATTGAAGCTGAGTTGCAATCAAATGTTGACGTGGATGTAATACAAAAAACTGTTTTTCTGGTTAGATTGATTGAATTCTGCATATCAGCAGCACAAGGAGCCTCTCGCAGCTTGCACAGACAGTCATCTTCATCCTCCTTAATCTACCTACCTCCAGGACATCTTTCCACTCTGTGTCCTTCTTGCAGCCGAGCCTCCACTGTTTGAGGAAGCAGCGCAGCTTGAGGCTGAGCAGTAACAGAGCCTGTTTGAGGTGCTGGGACTCCTGGATCAGCAGAGTCCTCTCCTGGCTCCACAGCTTCTGCTGGAGCCGCGCCTGAAGCCCCAAACTCTGCAGCTGGAAGTCCCGTCTGAGCAGGGCCTTCTGGTGCTCCTCCTGCAGCTGAGATACAAGAAAACAGGACAATCAGGGACAACCGGAGGAAATACTAGATTTCACTTCTTGTGGGAGCCAAAAATCCATGCTCAAAGCCATGCTGTCTGGGTGAGTTTGTAAAAACATGCATAATGCAACAGCTAACGATTACGTTTTTTTTCTGGATATTTCACTGTATTTTGCACCAGAAAGTCTCAATAAAAGGAGTTTTATGTTGAGATTGTAGTAATTTTCGTCACAATTGTGTGGTTTTCCAAAACTATAGACAGTTTCATCATGTACACTCTGCAGCACAACAAAGGAAAACTTTGAACTTTAATTTTAAAGGTTATTACGGAAGTAGGGCCCTGAAATAAAATGTGTTTGACACCCCTGGTTTAACCTGCTGTGATTTTTAGACACTCCTTTCTTAACAACTGAAGTTGAGTCGTTTTCATTTTTCCAATTTCAATTTTTCAATTCTTTTCATTCCAAAACAATTAAGAAACATCCAGTTTCAACACATTTTGACTTTTAAACCAAGTGTATGACTCAGAGAAACTCTTTACTTTATCAGCATATTCAAACATAATATGGAAAACGAGACATCAAGATGATGAGTAGTGATTTGAACCAGCTTCTCTGTGCAATTTCTGCAATCATAAAGTTTCTGTGAGCTTGTAAAACACTGATTATATGTAAAAAGAAGCAGAAGAAAGAAAGTAGGCTTAGTAGTTGTAGTAGTAGCATAATAAGCAAAATATGTACAGTAGCAGTGGAAAAATCAATAATATATAGAGGAAATATGGGCCTAAATGAAATATTATACAGTAATATACTAATGTAATAAAAGATTATACATGATGAATAAAAGCCCTCCAGATCATTAGAGTAGGCAGCACTGGTTTATAACATTTAATATTGTAGTTGCACACTGACCTGCGTTAGTGTGAGAGTGATTCCTTTCTGAGTCTGTCTCTCTTTCTCTCGCTCCTCCCGAGTTCCCTGAGCCGACTCCTCCTGGAGGTCAGAGGACGGGGTGAACTAGAGGGGGGCAACAACAGAGATGAGTGAAGGATAGGTCCGGGTAAAACAATGAAGGAGAAAGGGGATTGAAAAGGATCAAACGAACAAGGAGGAAAAAGACAAGAGGGAAAATTAGGTTAAAAAAAAAGAACAGAGACGAGGGGAGAAGTGAGAAAGTGAAAAAGGCAGAAACAGCAAAGTGTGGGAAGCACATAACATGGCAGTTTTGTGCTACAACACCCTTTAAATCACACTTCAGCTGTGGCACGCTACTGCACACACACACACACACACACACACACACACACACACACACACACACACACACACACACACACACACACACACACACACACACACACACACACACACACACACACACACACACACACACACACACACACACACACACACACACACACACACACACACACACACACACACACACACACACACACACACACACACACACACGCCTCATTTGGCTGCTGAGTGAGTGCGATCCATCGACCCACCGCTGTACCATTAATGTCCTCTGTCACCCTCCACTGGACCCGGCCTCTGCCCTCCATCACCCTCCACCAGGAGCCCTAACCGCTCGCACACAACCTCCACCATCCGCTCTGACCTCGGCTCCAAATGGACTTCCAGTGTTCAAGCGCACCACTTTAAAGTCTGAGAGTTAACCTCGAAATGATCAGGATCTGAGTCTCTTCACAAGAGGAAAACAATCAATAACAATGTTCAGTTCTTCTCATGTTTATGTCTCGAACATTTCAACTCACATTATGCCAAAATGTGTTTTTAGTAAAGCTGTTTTGTTATCAGTGTTGAGAATCCCTAGGGTCTAGGGCCCTGTTTACACAACACTGTTTTCCATTAAATACGCAAAATCGTGGTTGTGTTTTGGGAGTCTGTTTACATGACAACGCTGCTCAAAGCCACTGAAGATTGCAAGTTTTTGGAAATGGCTTCCAAGGGAGAACTTTTTGAAAACACCGTGAGTCTGTCTGTCTCAGCGTAAACGTGGGAATACGCAACTTTCTGAAATTGCTCAAGCTCATTCTCCACGTAGACAGCGGCCATGCTGCCACTGCACATGGGCACCACGTCTGTAGTAAATAGTTCTTCTGCACAAGAAGATGGACAATAACAACGACATCCTCCAGAGTGTCATGACTCTACGTCCATATTCTTCTGGGACTTGGTGTTTTAATAGTTGAGAGTTATCCTGAACAGCAATCTGACTTCGTCATCTGTCCATATGTCAGTTTTACCTCAGTTTCAGTCTTTATGCAGCGCTCTTGGTAATAGAGTCAGGCTGTAGTTAGCTTAGCTCCGCAGCAAGATTTTGAAAATCCTATCGGATGTCAATAACTGAAGTTTGTGTGATCTACACCTCAACCGGAGGGTGTTTTCACCACATCTACCAAATCTTAGAAACCACAGTGCTTGTTTGATGAAACTACACTGTCTACAGCTTACGAAGCTTATACGCTATATTCTGAGTATACAACATCACAGGCTGTGTGTTTGTTTTCCATTACACTCGTTTGAAGCCTCTTCCCTACTCAGCCTACGGAGATACACACAGCCTTAGTTACCATTAACACTCGCGAGCTGAAGGTTAACCAAACACAGATCCTCTCTGTGTGTCGGCCCCGGAGCAGCCGGTGAAGTCACCATTTGTTTGTGTTTGTTTACAAGAGCGTGTTGCTAGCGATGAGTCTGACACCACCGCAGCTATTTCAAGCGACAGCACACACATCTGCGGTCCACGTAACTTTAAACACGAGCTAGAGTTTCAACAACTTTGAGAGGATCGTCCAGATTAATGTGAGAATACACAGCAAGTAGGAGCATTGAATCTCCAAAGAGATATGATTCAGTGAGGTAAATGTTGACATTGAATAACTCATAGAAACACAGCTCAATGTCATGTCCACCGAACCATCTGAGGGTTCAACCGCAGGTCAAGTCCTTCTGCTAAGTTTATTGCTTGTACAGAACAGAAATCGGCCAATACGTCAGTTTTAATGGGATTACAATTTGCAAATATAACCGCTGCAGGAACACGCAGAGCCACGAAGAAAATACAAACTCTTTGGACTTTCAAAGCTTTCTTCACAGATTGTCAATACAATGTTGTCTGATTGGCTCCCAGGCCATGAGTACAGCCAAACAGAAACTTTAACTAACCACACAAACAATTTGGTTTTATGTCTGAACAGAACAAAGCTGGTGACATTCACAAAGCTTACAGGAAAAGTAAGCGGCTGTTCAAATACAATTATAGGGCCACTGTGACTTTGTATGTTGCTTTTTTTTTATACTTAGTGCAAATAAATTGTGTCAATAAAGCATTTAGACGTGGGGGAAAAAATTAACTCCTACTCTGAATGTTTCTGAGAAAAGCATTCAGCATTTTTACTTAATAACCACATTTTTACTTCAAATTGAAATTCTCCTGCAGATCACAGGCAGCAGTCACATGCTTGTGTTTTATCACTTCTGAACGCCGAGACCATATTCTGGATTGTAAGGTTTACGACATGTACGAGGCCAAATGCCCTATCTGCAGATTTTAATGAAAGTGACATATAATTTGTGGATCTGTTCCCGAGACGGGCCCGGGTCCAGAATTGGATATCATTCACCTTGGCTCACACTTCACCCTTTCAGCAAGTTATCTGACAGTCAAGTTGGCAGTTTGTCTACGAGCTCACTGGCAGAGCGGCCAAGAGACCGCACCAACTTTTTCCACAATAATCAGTGATAAACAATTTGTGTTTGGATTGTAAAAGGAGCAGATTGGACTTTTATTTGATCGTCTCCAAGACAGCATTGAGAAAGGTGCCCTGAAAACATATTTTTAGGCTCAAGTTGACTTTAGGAGAATATTCTGTTTTGGCAGCAAGTGTCTTGTGCAGAGGTCTGCACCCTCTGTGGTGACCGCCTGACATTTTCAGAAAATAATTTCTAAATAAAGATCTCTATACCACACTGATTGTCAGAAATGGTCTGATCAAGGCTAAAAAGAACTAAATAAAGTAAATCAACTAAAACAGCCAGAATAGCTGGAATTGTCAAAAAATGGATAGAATAGCTAAAACCACTGAAATTATGTATATTTAAAAATACAAGTAAAGTACCAAAATCATTACAGGTTTTTTTTTAGAAAAAGAAAAAAAGAAAAGAGGAAAATATGTGAAGGAAAAGGGAAAAAAGAATAAAAGGGAAGAAAGAAGAAAAAAGGGAGAAAATAAGGAAAAAATATGCCAAGATGCATAAAATAGCTAAAGTGGGAAAATTAAAGAAAAAAAAAAGAGGAAAAATCTCTAAAAATGGCAACAAGAGCTAAAAATGCAATAAATTATACATAGATTGTACCTAAGGCGCTTTATAAACGACACCTACATATTTGTTTGAATAGCAATTTTTATGTGTGTGTTTCATCTATCCTGGTGTAAATGATGTTGATATGAGACTTACCACTGCATCGCCTCTCCCCTCTTCCTCTTCCTCCTCCTCCTCCTCCTCCTCCTCTTGTTCTAGCTGGCCGTTTTCTTGCTTTTCCACCTCATCTGATTGGCTGTTCTCCTGAATTTCATCTTTCACCTCTGATTGGTCCCTATAATCAGGCTGCTGCATGCATGCATGGGCAAGTTAATGAAGAAAACCAAAAAAAAACACACCCAACAACACCAAAATAAAAACCAAAAAAATAAAAGAATCATAGAGGAAAGAGGGAGAGATGAGGAAGAAGTTGTGGGACAAAAACAAAACACAGGAAATGATAGAAAACAGGACAAACAAACACAACAATAAGAAAAACAATACAACCGAAATGGCGTTCATCCATGTGACCACATCAAGAAAATATGGTAAAAAAAAAAACATAAAATAAAAGGATTGATGAGCCTCACAAGACAAAGAAAAGGATGTAGAGGAAGAAGAGCTTGGTCAGAGACGAGAATGAGAGAGTGGAGAAAAGAAAGAAAAGGAGGATGGAGGGGAGAATGAATGGCTGAGGGGGGAGGAGAGGAAGATGAGGAAGAAGACAGAAGAGAGACGGCGTAAAAAACAGCGATGGCAGAGGGGGGGGGGGGCGGAGGAGGAGAAAAAAGACGAAAGGGGTGGAAGAGAAGGAGGAAGTTAGGATGAAAGGTCACAGCGAATGGAGCGACGAGGTGAGGAAGTAGAAACGGGAGCAGAAAGCGATATGAAGCAGGGAGGAGGACGAGTGGGAAGAAGGGAAGAGAAGTGGGTGTGAGGTGTGCAAGTTTAAGGAAAAAGAAGCGAAAGAGGAAGGTTGGAAAATGGTGTTCGGGATGTGAGAGGAGGAAGTGAGGGAAGGTGAGTGCAGAAGTCGATCAGTTATGGTGCCCGTGCAAAGAAAAAGAAGGGAGGGGAGAGAGGGAGGAGAGGAGAGGGGAAGGGAGGGAGAGATCGGAGGGGTGTTGGGACTCAGAATTGGCCTCTAATGGAGTCTTAACAATAGAATTTTACAACTTTCAAATTGAAAATTTCTCGATAGATTGCTTCAAACAGGCAAATTAGATCAGATCGGAATAGGAACACAGATTTGTCAGACTCAAAAATGTTTAGTCTGGATGATTTATTTAAACAAATGATAAATGAACAGACGGAATCTGTTTTTAAAGAAAGAGTGTCACTGTGCTCCAAACAGGTGAAGGTGATTCATATATGTGGGTAATGTGATCTGGAGACACTCTAATACGGTAACTTAACTTCATGTATCTTCCTATGAACCTTCTTAGAGTTGAAAACACCGACGATTCTCTGAGTGCAACCCAAGAATATCGCAGTGGAGCATTTCAAAAGGGACATGTGATTTGTGAAGCACGATTGGAATTTCTTTCCACCGTCTTATCTGCTGCGTTCAGACATCAACTCTCACAATCATGACACTGATCACAGCTACAGCACCAGTTTCCCAGCCTGTGCAAATACAGTAAGGCCTCAAGATCCAAGAAATTTAGGAATCTATTTAGATGCTTTGACGTAGCCAGGTGTTATTACCTGAGCAGCGAGGATACTCGAATTCCGCTCCACTCAGAGCCGATTACTTTCTTACCCACTATTGGTGTGTCGCTACACTTCATTAAATCGTATTTTGTATTGCCAACAACAATCACAGAAAAAAACAAAACTGTGGATCTGAGATTCAAAAATGATCAAGTCAGTTCAATAAATGGACGTAAGCTTGAGTAAATGTGTGGAATTGATACAAATAGATAAATGATTCGTAATGACTTTACTACATCCAAGCAATAAATATGCTCCATTTGAGGCCCAAAGCAGCAGCTCAATCCAGGCTAGGAAGCAATTGAACAGCATGCAGAGGACATGAGTGGCATCGTGTGGAGACATTTACACCAGCAGCTCAAATCTGAAAAAAACGGACTGCTTCATAGCAGGTTTTTTTTTCCTCTCACTGTGATCCATGTTCTTTTTAACAGGTTGAATCGGGAGAAGGACAAAGCAGGAAAAATGAGCGTGAGGTCAGATTTGAGCGAGCTGTGTAAATTCACTCTTCACTCTGAGGAGAAACTAAAGCAGCATGTTTGAAGGGGAATCGGGAGTGTTGGTCAGCCAAACTCATGGTTAGCCACTGAAAGAAAAACTGAAAACAGCAGAGAACGAAACTACAAAACAACAAACATAAAAGCCTTAAAATTATAAATAAAAGAAACAGTGACGAGGAGTGAAGAGGAAGAGTGTGGTATTTTTTTGTTTGTTTTGGTCTTATACCTTCTCCTCTGCTCCGCTCTGTCCGTCGCGGCCGTCTTCGGAGAAGTGGATGGAGGTGCAGGGCGAGGCCGGAGCGGGGGCCCCTTCCACCGGAGCGTCCCTCCCACCCGGCGGGAGTTTACCCAGCCGGTCCACCTGCTCCACGAAGGCCTGCAGCTGGCTGTGCAGGGCCTGAAGCCGGCTGGTCAGAGCGCCAACCAGAGGACGGTCGGCCAGATCGGACAGCTCGGAGATCTGTGGAGGAAGGAGGATTGATGCCACGGTCAGCCACCGGTGGCTGTGTCAGCTCGAGCTGATGGACGAGATTCTGCAGGGGGCCGAGTGCTCGGGCCGGGAAGAAGATCAAACATTTGCTATTGAGGCTATCTTGCTCATCACTCATGTGGTTTTGCTTCCATATGAAAGATAACTGAGCAGAAAACATCTGGCGCTACTTTTAAACAATTTTTTTTGGACAGATTGTGACAACAAATTCTTTATTTAACATCTGAATGGGTCGTTTGAAATCACTGAAGGCCGATGCACACGCTATTAAATATTAGTAACTGATTACACTAACTATATTACTTCATGCATACTGAAAGTAACTGGCCCTTGATGACTGATTTGTTCATCAAGTTCAGCTAAAATTAGATCAAAAATGCTCAATAATGTCGGTGTGAGGACGGCAAAAAACCGCTGAGTCATGCAGACAGGACCTAAACAGGTCCACTAATGTTTGTTTCCAGGTGCTAATTCATGGCAGGAGGAAAGAGCTTCTTACTGATACTGAACCGCTCGTCCTTCAGGAAACAGGAGTTTACTGAAATTGTAACAGAACTGATTTACACTGGAGTCTATGGCTTCTGCTGATGTCATGTTACTTGAGTTGTGGAGGAGGGCAGCAGCTTCCCAACTGTTTTCACGTAACAAGCCAAAGCCCACTGAAGCGCCGTGATTGGTGATTGTGTTACATACATCTGTTAACATCGGTTAACACTAAAACCACTCTTACTTGCATGCCTGCTGTAAAATGTCTCACAGTGAAAAGACATACAATAAAACTTTTCATATTCACTATATTTTATCAGAATTATGCATATCTGTGTTTGCACATAGTCAATGAGACGCGATTCATTTGAATAATTACACACAAAAGGCGCCGACTTTAATCTGTTCTATCTCTGACACCTCTTTGTTTTGGAGAGGATTGAGTCGGCGGCGGACGAACAGGCCAAGCAGAGGACTCGTACCTGGCTGTGAGGCAGAGGTTTCTCCAGGTCGCACGGCTCTGCTGCCTCGTTGCTGCAGACCTTGTGATAGATGGACGGGGAGGAGGAGAGGCAGTTGGACTCGGGGGAGGTCAGGAGCTGGATTGCTGTAGAAACCAAGCGAGCCTGGTCCCTCATGGCCAGCAAGGCATCATGGTCCTTCTGCCCCAGGCACCCGGGGAGCGAAGTTGGTGCGTCAGCGTTGTCCTCCATCTTCTTTTTCTGTTCTTTGATCTCCAGGGCGTCGTTCTCTCCCCCGACAGGCTCTTTGCGTTGGGGTGGGCTGACGAGGGAAAACAGAGGGTTTTTTTTTTCTTCTTGTGAGTTTTTGTCCGTGTAAGATTTTGACATTGATCTTGACCTGAAAGGGCTCACAACATTTAAAATCTACAACTTTATGTGATGTTATGAAACAGCTTTTGGGACAAAGGAGCAGCCTGGATCCCTTTAGGAAGGCTGGGATATAGTTGGTAGAGCGGGTCGTCTTCAAATTACAAGGTTGAGGATTAAATCCTCCCATCTCGTCCTGTTCAGTGCCACAGTGTCCTTGAGCAAGACATTGAACCTCATATTGCTCCCAAGGGGGATTTCAAAACCTTGCATGACATCTGTAACTATTAGTAAATGTGTGTGTGGGTGAAAGTGACTCTTCGAAACTGCTGAAGGTGTAAAAATAAAAAGCGCAATACAGGTGAAATCCATTTACTTCAAAGGCAAAACAGTGTAGAAATGTTAACAGTATGCACGCAGAGTTGTTTAGAGTAAAAGCCAAAGCACAGAAAAATATCTTAATTAACAAAGGTGATGACTTAAATGTGAAGAAGAGTTGATGTAACTGGTTTCTATTAATATAATTAAAGAAAAACTCAACTGAATTGAGTACACTTAGATCTGTGGCTCTAATTGTAGTGAGTTTCATTAACTCATTATCTTTTAGTTTACTTAATACCCAATGATTATAATATAACCTAAGCAAACGATGGCTCAAGAGCATTTGGATTTAAATTTTTTGGGGGTTAATGAATTATTGTGGCCCTTAATTTTCTTAATTATCCTGCAAATTTTATGTATGTGAAGTTTTTTTTTTTTTAATAACAGTGCACTTGATTTACTGCTGTTAAATTAAATCATTACTGACGATTAAATTGTTTTGAGTTTGTAAACTTAAAACAATTTAATCCTCTCAGTGTCCTCAAATGATTTAAGTTGAACCAACTTGGTTTTTAGAGTTGACAGTTGATCTTAGTATTTTTCGTTCAATGCCAATATGACGTTTAAATTTGTGTTTTTGATTGTAAGATCTATCCTTCAGAGTAGATTTTGATCAATTTGACATTACGTTCATGAATGGTGTCAATGATTCAGTGAGCAGCTCCAACAAACCTGGTGGGGAGGCACTCCGCTGAGTCTCCGGCCTCCGCGTCCGTCTCCAGCGCCAGTCTTAACGAGGAGGACGAGGATGAGGAGGAAGGGCCGTGGTAAGAGGCCAGATCACAGCGTTGCAGGTTGGACAGAAGCACGCGGTTCTCATACTGCAGCTTCTTCACCTTCCCGCTCAGTTCCCCGATCTGAAGCCTCGCCAAGCGCAGCTCCTCCTCCTGGGGCGGGGTGTCGGTGCTGATGAGCACCGCCCCGTCCTGGATGGAGTGCACCGGGCTGTCGTTGAGGAGACCGTCCGTCAGCGACAGCAGGGAATTGGACGAGAGCGACGACGCAGGCGGCGGCAGCTCGGACTTGTAGCGGTTGATCTCGTTCATCAGGAGTTTGTTCTGCTCCTCCATCTCGATCAGCGACCTCCTCAGGAGCTCCGCCTCCTCCTCCACAAACTGGAGGTGTCTCTGGAGCTCCATGACGTTTTCGGACGACGCCCCTCCTCCGAGTACCATTCCTCCTCCTGTGAGGCCAAGTCCTGATCCAAGACCGCCGCCGACACCGGAGATCTCCTGGCAACCATCTGGGGATCAAGAGACGACGCAATGAAGAACAGAAAGGTTTGTAAAATAACTGCATGTGTATCAAAGCAGTGTCAAACAATTCCCTCGTTCATCTCCAACACGGAGATAGAGACAACCACTCACGCTCACGTCCTCATCTACGGATAATTAGAATCACTAAGCATCCAAAAAAGTGTATCTTTAGACTGAGGTACTCGAAAACTGCCCTCGCACACATAGTGAAAACTAAAAACAGAGAGGGACCGAGCCGGAAATAAACTGGGATCATCAGGTTAACATGAAGAGCAAAAATGTTTGGAAATTAGAATTTCAGTTTTTGATAATCGAATATTTACTGATACAAATGTGAATGTTAAATATGTCGCTAACTGACCCTGCGGCCCCTTCATGTCGTCCATCTCGGCTCGGAGTCCCCTGTTCTCCACCTCCAGCTCCACGATGCGCCGACTCAACAGGTTGGCCTCCTCCTCCACCAGCTTCAGGTGGACTCTGATCTCCGCCTCGCGGGTGTGGGGCGAGTCGGCAACCTGGGCGGAGTCAAAGACAGAGGTGAAGCTAAACAGGTTATGTTTATGTTACAGGTAAGAACGTTTGACCACCGTCAAATATTTTAATGTTCATTATTTCAAAAAGCAGCTTCAAAAGAGAAACTCTTACTACGTTACGTGTAGCAGAAAGACTATACACATCCATTTAAACAAACAACACAAAGAGAGAACAATAAGAAAAACTAAATGGGTCTTGTGTGGTTTTGTTTCTCATTACGCTGGTTTCTTAACAACTCCTCTGTTGAGATTTCACAGGGGAAAAAAACAGAGGGATTTAGATTTTATGTGGGAAAGTAAGATTTCCACTGACCATAACTACCATAATGGCGCCATTTTCAAGCCATAAGCATTTCATTCGTAGGAGCTAATTCTTTCTTCTCAGTGATTGGATTTTCCATGACGTGAGTGACTTCACTATATAATTATAAGGATTTTAGTGAGACGAGCATCTTTCACTCGTTCCACGTGGCACTGACCCACCAACAAACCTTTAAGAAGATGTGTGGGCGCAACTAATGGATTTCACTCAGCTGGATCACTGTGTGATGTGAAATCAAATTGCCCATCACTCTCCTGTGGTTTCGGGAACATCTGATTCTTTCATGCCACTACAATGTAAGTGGCAAATTGCTCATTAATCAGTGTTTGACTTTGACAATCTGACAGGCAGTCCTCACCTCCTCCACGGTGAGCGAGGCGTTGACGTCTCCATACAGCGACCTGTACTTGGCCAGCTCCTCTTTCATGGCCTCGCTGTCCTTCACCAGCTTGGTCAGCTTCTTGCACATCAGGGCTGATTCCTCTTTGGCAAAGTGGAGCTGACACTTCAGGTCTGAACTGTCCTCCTGCAGCCACGGGGCAGAATGAAGAGACAGGCTGGAGTGACAATGAAACGTGGGAGCAAAGAGCCTTGCCATTCACACATTTATTACATTTCTATTGGCTTTTTCAACTCTTGATGATATATTAGCATGGGGCGATTATCAGTGTATCAGGATCAATGGAAGAATCAAGAATAAAAGTCATGTGTCAGTATAGCATTAGAAAGAATGGCATGACCCAAAAAGTTTGAAGTGAACAGAGACCAAAAAAACAAAAGCATGTATGAGACTCGATGTGCAGCATCCGGTATCCTGCACAGGCCTTCTGAATAGCAGAAGCATGCAGCATAATTAGCATATTACTGGGAACCCCACCAATGGGTCTTGGCTGCAAATTGGTTGATGAGCGCTGTATTAGACTGTGACTACACTCACTCTCAAGGGAATATTAAATCGAGTGAGTTTTGGAAGAATTTGCAAGTCAAAAATGAATAAATGTTTTTCTGCTCCATGGAAATATGTAAAAATGTAAAGTTTTGTGAAACTCTTGTCATTTAAGTTAAGTGCGACTCACAAGCACATTACTCAAACTCCTCCCCGGGCCTTTCACTGTAAGTGTTGAATATGTAAATTTCATAATAGTTATAAATAGCAGTGGTTAAGATTTACTGCGTGCGTTGTGGAAAACAAATGAGAAAGCCCGTAACGAAACTAAACAAAGTGTTCGTTCACAAAATCTGAGCGAAGGAATGGAGAGAAATATGTTGTTCCCATTCTGGTGTCTGCAATCTCTTGCAGGGAGGCATCAGGGATCACAGTGCGAAGCCTGAAGTTGTGAAAAACCGAATAGGACACTTTCTAGTGCAGACCTGGGAAACTACCCACTGCGTTTTTATGAAGGTTACTGCTTTTTATGGTGACATCAGTGGGTGTGTCCACCAAGACTTTAGCTTCACTGTAATGTGTCGGTAAATTAGAGATCAGAGAGAGGGTCCGCAGCCTTTCTTAGAGAGAATCTACAGGGCTTCATTAAAAAAAAAAAAAAAAAAAAAAAAAAAAGGTTGGAAACCACGAGTTGATACAACAAACACTCAAAGAGAGGAAGACACAAAAACCAGTGTAAACAGAGATAAACAGTGAACCAGACAGGATACAAACAAAGTAAATGAATCCTGCAGACAAACTCAAACACACACAAGTGACGGTCGATCGCTGCATAAACAGATTTGCTCAGGTTGATATCTCCAACTTTTGAATCCGACTCCACGGAAAACTGGACAGTTTAAGAAGCCATGGGCTTTGACGTCACTGCTGGCCCAATTATAGCACGCTGAAACACTTTCCTTTCTCCCATTTGGATTCAAGCCACAAACCATGACAGAGTTGCAACTCAACTGGGATAAATTGGCATTTCATTCTATTTTAAATTACGTTGTACTTAAAACAATAATGACAAAGAGTTATTGAATTGCTTGGGGCTTTGAGCTGCCAAATGGTGAGGTTGGAGTTGTGCAGTGTTTCTTCCTCGTTAGGCTTGAAAACAAAGCAAACAAAAGCACAAAGGATAAAGAGCAACTTGCTCATTATCAGTTTGCCTCAGATGCCATCTATCATCTGAAAAGAAAGTGACTGGAAGGAAGGCGTTGCCAAATAGTAGCCCAGCTAAAATCACAATATAAAGTCAAACCTATAAAACATGTATACGAGGACCATAATAAACCAGAACAGCATATAATTAGGAAGATAAAACTCCAAGAAAAACAGCAACATGTCTGCCTCAGCATATTCTTAATGATACTTATAGTATTATTGCTTCGAGCTTGAGATATCTGTAAATTCTACAATCAGGATGCAAAGTAATAAAAGGCAGTTGTAGGTAAATAGACTTTAGCTGTATAATCTTTTTTTTTTTTTGCCATGTAACATGCTCACACACCTTCAGGGGTAACTACCCATGGGGTTAAATGAGGGATGACACCTCCAACATTGGGAGTAAAAAAACAGCAAATCGCTACCAACTACTGTCACAGCAGCCCATAATGGATAAATTCAGCTCAGTAATTTGGAAGTATATTGCTTTATAGAGAAAAAAAAACAAACAAAAAAACTTTTAGTCTGCGTGTACTGAATATTGTCCAACCCACCAGGTCATACAAAACACAACAGTGTGTCAGAGACTAAGCATCTATAATAGCCTGGAAATACTTATCGCACAATCTTTCCTTTGGGCAAAAAACAGCAATAAGATAAAGATAAAAGTTAGGAGAATCATGAGGCTGGCATATGGTCACACCAAATAAAGTAAAGCTTCAGCCTCATACACCTCAAGTTTATTCAGCACAGAAAAGATTAGACATACATGTGAACACATTTTATTTACATACAGTATATCAAGCCTTCACTGCCATACGTCACTCTGAAATATGTGCTCGAACTACGACAAAGGGACTTTTGGTATGATGCAACTGATGCTTTGTATCACTGAACCAACCAACCAACCAACCAACCAACCAACCAACCACTAAAGACATAATAATTGAGTTCCATGAGATACATGATGCAACACAAAGCAATGACTATGTTATGTCTGCTGGATTTACATATCGGAAACCGTTCTCTAACCTAATTTAGACAAAAACTCCTTTGGATTGTTATAATTTGAGGGTAATTTACTATCTCTATCGAAGATAAATGCTTTACTGTAGCATTTTGGAGGCGTAATTATACAAAACAAAATGAGAACACGCCTTAGAATTGCATAATTTCGATTTTTCCTTGATTAAAAAAAAAAAAAAAACACGATTTAGGCAGTATTTATGGATCTCTTTCTCTTTCATCTCAAAGCCAGCCTTGCTGACCGCAGGTCACCCCGTGCGCTCATTCCTCAACAGCAGCTCCGTGGCTGTATTTGTTTTACAGCCTGTGGAGTGACTCCAACCACATTAAATGAGGCGATAGCCAACGAATTTTACAGCCATTTATGGTATGTGGGTTGGAAGTGGAGCCAGGGCTGGAGCTGGCAGCCACAGAGAGACGGTGGAGCAGAGAACTACCTTCACCTCAAACACTTTGGTGGTTTTTGAAGTGTATTTGTGCATAATTTGCTGTTCTGTAAAACACGCCTCACCCCTATAGTGTGTGCCTTTCCCCACGGAGAGTAAATGAGTTATCTCAGCAGTGTTAGGTCTATTTAAGCTTTTATGAAGACGAATGAGGGGTGTTTGACTTCAAAACAGTTGAGGACAGTGTAAAAAATTCTCACGTGAGAGGATGGAGCGAAGGTAGAGATTTTCTTTAACCCAGAATACACAACAACTTAGTATCCAAGGACTACAGTGAATACAAACACCTGAAGGAGGTGGCCCAGGCCCAGAAACAAAGATGAGAGGAAGCTGAGGAAGTGCTGATCTGTTTCCAGCGGTACGTTTGGGCAGATAGAGCGTTTAAACCCCGGAGGAAGTAGGTCAAAGAAAACAGAGACACATACAAACCTCTCAGTCACGAGCTACAGGGCAGCAACACACTGAACTTCAAACAGGAAAATCAAACAAGACTGTGACAGCATGACAGTGATCGATCGACCCAGAAAATCCAGATACATTTCCTCTCAGCTCAAATTGGGTTTGAAGCAGCAAATGAGGCAGTAAAACTGCTGTTTTAAGCAAAAGGTTTGAGCACACTCGCTGAAATGATGGGTTGACATGCTTAAACTGTTTGCATTATCTTACTGGCTTCAATGAGCCACACAGTGGTGCAGTGGTTAGAACTGTTGCCTCACCATAACAAAACCCAGGGTTTGATTCTGGGCTTGAGGTCTTTCTCTTCCGGGTTCCCACTGTCTGCAAACATACACGTTTGATTAGGTTAGTGAAAGTGTTGTCAGCTGTCAGCTGGCGTTTTACCTATGGAGGCTTGGTTTTCAGATTATTTGTTGAATTCATTCCACTTTATGACCATAGCACAAACCAGTGACCAATCTCAAAACCTTATGAGGCAGGTGTGGAGCCGCAAATTATTTCTTGCTTTGATTGACTATACGAGATTTGGGCATTTGGCCGATCCACTGCAGTACATGCAAGTATTGGGCAGAGGGAGGACAAGTTTGAAAGTGGAGTTACAGTTGTACATTTAGATATATAAGAAAAAAAGTGGAGAACGAGCCTTGGCTGAGGTCTGTGCTCTTTCAGTGTCCTTCATGCTGATTCTGTTGATCGATTTCTGGCTCAAATCAAACCGATTACTGACTGCATGGTTTTGAAATGGTTACGGCTCTCACTGAGAATATATACCCAGATGGATGGATGGATGGTTGGATGGTTTGTATCAATGTGCACTTGGTGCTGCTTCACTTCACTTGCAGGATTGAGGAGGAGTAGCAGACGGCGTTCACCTTCAGCACACCCGGTAACTTTTCTGAAGCGGTGACAGCTGCCTGAGGCGAAGCTGACACCAAGAGCTACACCTTAAACACCCGACACAATTCTATCCGTATTTCATACTTAGGCTGTTACTGTCAGCTCCATTGTGTAGAAACGGTTGTAAAGGCCTTTCAGTCGCCCTCTGTTTTTGTGTGCGTGTAGGTGTTCGCTGTTTTCTTCTCCTGTGTAACTACAGCTTTTTACTCCGCACACTGAGCTATTTGTTGTTCATGTTTGCGTTACACATCTCCCTCAGTCTGAGAGCAGTGTATGCATGTCAGACCTGTCAGTGTCTGTCCTCGTTTAGGAGTCCATAGTTGCTGAAGCAGCATTTTATTATTTTTATTGATTTGGCGAGCCAGAAGTGTGTGTGTGTGTGCGTGCGTGCGTGCGTGTGTTACCTGTGGACCAAGCTTCTTGTCAGGTTTGTTGTTGGGTCGTGCGCCTCTTTTCTTCTGGGAGTTCTGTAACACAGACACACACATACAGTGTCATTAGTGAGATGTGACGGTGCATCGACTGAAACTGGTTCCCGTGAAATGAAGAATGAATTTGGTCTAAAAAAAAAAAGGAAGTGCAGAAAGGTGAGGAGACAGCCTGCAGTGAGAAAAAACAACTCTGTACAACTACAGGTATCCATTCTCATTTTCATTTGACACCAACATGCAGTTTTAAAACCCACAATATTTTGCTAACAACTTGTGACAGAACCACGACCCAGTCACGGCCATAACTTCACCTGGCAGCTGGTTTGGAAAACCAGATGATGAGCTGCCAGATTGTTTAACGACACAATGAAACCCATTTCAGTAAACATTTTGGCTTATATACATTGTTCGGAGAAAAGGTTTCCTTAATGAAACTGCCAGTGTTGCCAAGCCCACTAATTGCCACATTATATTGTGGGAAGTTTGCATGTTTTTCCTGGGAGTATGCTTTCGTTGTTTTCTGCCCTTCCTCCAATCTCAGAAAGTATATACCCCACCTCCCAATGACCACACCTTAGAGAACGCAGGTAAAGAAGATGGAGTGATTGTAATTTCTTGTGTTTATGTTCTCCACAAGAAAAAAGTGTCAGGACAATCTGCTTGTTTTTAAATATTCTCATGATATGATAATTTCTTTCCACTGGTCTGATTCGGCTCACAGTGGTATAATAAAGACTTGATTGCTCATGCACTGATAACGGACAGTTCAGTAAATTTATTAATTCTATTGTTTTTGAAGTGAGAAGATTCTTTATTCAGAGCAAATCTACACCTTTAAATTCTTAGGATAACTTCAATGAAAATACTTGTGATAGAACTTCATTGCTGTTCATTTTTTTGTGTTCTGCTTTAACCTTCATTCAGCCTACATCTACAGCAACAAAGTTAGATTTAATTTCAGTAATGTAAGTAAATCATCCAGGAGCGCAGCTCGCTCCAGAGCCATAAAATAGATCCCCAACCACAAAGTTACACACCCACACATATACTAGGTACTTCATATGATACACATCCTCCTCATCCTGGGCTGCGCGCTACACATCGTTGCAATTGGCGATGCTGATCATTCCCATGGCGACTTTAATCACCGCAGCAACATCAGATAAGAGCGTGGCATTACAGCTGAGCGGTACAAGAGCAAGAACGGAGACAAGCAAACAGAGGGACCCATCAGCCTCTGTTCATCCAAGTATCTGCCCAGTGCATTACACTCTCATTAATCACCACGCTTACTTCTTTTTTGCGCGCGCACACACACACACACACACACACACACACACACACACACACACACACACACACACACACACACACACACACACACACACACACACACACACACACACACACACACACACACACACACACACACACACACACACACACACACACACACACACACACACACACACACACACACACACACACACACACACACACACACACACACACACACACACAGGACAGACGCTGCAGTACAAGTAGCTAAGCTCATCTGGCTCAGTTGGTTTCTATGGAAACAAGCTACTCTCTGCAACCAACCACTGACAACAAAAGAAAAAACTGGAGGGATGGATGGAAGGAAAAGGTAGGAGAGGACAACAGATATGAAGTAACTCATCCTAAGGTCATTCTCTTGCATTTCACTGTAACATTGCCTGACGCCAGAATGTAAATTTACCACATTGGAAGTCAACTGAATTGAAAGAAAAAGAAAAAAAAAAAAAACAGCATTTCCACAATCAAGCGCAAAAGCTTCTATAAATATTTCCAGGTGTTACGCAGTGCAGCCTCAGCACAGAGGGGATTTGCTTATTTGTCAAATTATTCCTTTCCTTTCCTCTCTGTCACTCTTCCCTCTTATCACATATTTCCATTCCTTCATCGTCTTTGCCTTCTTATTCATTCTCTCTTCTACCTACCCCCCCCAACCCCCCCTTCCCCGCCCGCCCGCCCTTTCATCTCGTGCCCTCCTGCCTCATCCCTCTATGGACTTTTCATCCCTCTTCTCCCTGTCCTCCCCTGACTCCCCCATTGCCCCCAACATCAGTGTCCCAACCCACTGTAAGAGCAGTTTATCAAGCTGCAAATAGTCTATTAATGGCTCTAAAGTCAATATGCCGTCCTGATAATGGAGGCATTGATTCTGGCTGTAGGATGAACAGACGTCGGAGCGGTTGGATCGGGCTTTTAGCGGGGCTGCGCTCCAATTGCAGAGGGGGTTTGGGGGCATGTTTGTGGAAAAATGATGAAAATGGATTCATGCCTGACTCTCGGGAGGGAGCTCGTGACTCTGAATATCACACATCGCTTCATCTGCATGAGCTGGCTGATCCAACAAACGATGAAAATAGGCATTAGGAGGGTGAGTGATGTGACATCTCCTCTGAAGAGCAACTCCTATAATACCAGGGCAGCAATGGAAACCTTTGCTAGTAGAGACATTTTCACAAGGAGAAGAAAAAGACCATCAACTAAAATAAATGCATCGTTTCAGTCTATTTCGATACACCAACATAC
This sequence comes from Lipophrys pholis, assembly GCF_963383615.2. Classification (NCBI taxonomy): domain Eukaryota; kingdom Metazoa; phylum Chordata; class Actinopteri; order Blenniiformes; family Blenniidae; genus Lipophrys; species Lipophrys pholis. The sequence continues at coordinate 12,917,285 of NC_137630.1, read as the reverse complement.
TGTATATTTGGTGTTCTTTTCAGGGATCCCATCGAGTCATGCCTAGAACAATAGTAAAACTCATAAACCTGCAATTTTAGATGACGCCACATAAGATGTAGAGATTACTGATGTTTCGCAATACAATTGGCTGGTATAAGGGTTACATAATGGGTTTCTTTCTACTTTAAGAGCTAATTTGATCTAGCTGAGTTTACACTGTAAAAAAATGACCTGCCCACCTTTTAAACAAGTTCAAACAAGCCATTTCTCAAACCTTCAGAAAGAAAGAAACAGAGCCACCTCAAAATACAGTGTAATCCCATTCAGTAAGAAGCCATGCGTCATTTTATTCGTTCAGGCTAAAGGGAATTACATGAGGAATGTTATTCATTCTTCCTGGTGAGCAACATTGCCCATTGTTTGTTGATGAGCACTGCCAATGCCAGTTACCTGAACTGTTAACAGTTACTGCACTACATTGTGATGCATTCAAAATCTGCTTTGTGGTCAGTTCCACGCCTGGATTCACCCAAGTGTAAAGAACATAACTTGGCATGCTTTTGGAAAAAGAAAAAAAAAGAAAAGAAAAAGATGCTGATTGCCCCATCCACCAGTCAGTCTCAACCTCCTCAGACTGTGTCTCACTGACTGTTCTCATTGTGAAACACAGAACAGCAGCAGAAACTGGCAATTAGACGCCAAGGCCATAAAATACTGGCACAGCTTGTCAAACTCTTGCCCAAACTGATCATCATCAGCACTGAAATGTGTCTGAGTTGCTTCGTATTAAACGTTGCCTCGACGGGCAACGAGCTGCCTGAGCTGTCATTTCAACAGCTGAAATGGGAAACCACTGCTTCCAGCTGAAAATTCAGAAGAGTGGCATTCTAATGGATAATGATATCTTTTGATAAAGTGTTGCATTGTGCACTTCTGCCCAGTTTCACTGAGCAAGCAAAATATGATCAACACCTTGGAAATGCTTCACAAAGTTCATTATCTGTGAGGCGGGGACTCGCATGTTGTGACCAGAGCCTGCTTCTCATGTTTCTGAGCCTGTAGGTCTACAGTTACACCACAGATAAGATAACAAGCTGACTTCCATGTTATCTGATAACATATTAAACAGCTTATGACTGCCTCCCGTGTTTCTCCAGCAAGCACCACAGGTTTCTGTCTGGATTTATCTCACTATCTTCTGCAGCAGAAGCGCAGATGGGTGGACTTGAACAAGCGCTTGGAGAAAAGATGACAGAGGCAGAAAGAGAAATGGAGAGAGAGAGAGAGAGAGAGAGAGAGAGAGAGAGAGAGAGAGAGAGAGAGAGAGAGAGAGAGAGAGAGAGAGAGAGAGAGAGAGACAGGTAGAGAGAGAGGTAGAAAATGAAAGGCATAGATACATTTTCAAACACCAAAATGGACTGAAGGAAACAGATCAGGTATGGGAGGCAGCGACATGTCAGTGACTGAGGTACAGATAACAACAATGACGGCAGGCCCAGGGAAAGAAGGGGAGAGCGAAAGAGAGATAACTTGTCATTCCTCGGTCATGGATGAGGAGTCACAGCGGTCTAAACTCTCCTCCTTCCAATCCAATCTGATCTCTGGTTCAACCAGCCGTGACATACCAAGCGACTGAGGTTAGTCTGGACAGAGAATAATGCTGACAAGACGATAGAAAGACGGGATAACCCAAGAAAAGTGACAAAAATGTCATTTAAAAAAAAAGGGGGGGGGGGGGGGGGGCGTGGTGGTAATTTAACTGGAAACAAATGATGAAACAATGAATTAAGACAGTGAGAACTCAGTGAGGATTCTTGAAAAAAAACAGAATGAAATGAATGCAAACCAAGACATGAATTTTGTTTGAAAAGCTAAAAACAAACAGGAAACAAAAACAGACTGACATGAACATTCAAAACTGCTTCATTGAGACTGTAGTTCCACAGACCGCGCTGAAAAAAATGTCAGTTGTTTTTTTTAGTATCCCGACATGGTTTTTAAGCAGAAATGGTTTTAACAGCCTCGTCAGGTTACGGCCCGTCAAACAGGTTAACTGACAATAGATGAGATTGCTCCCTGAGCACAGGAGCGGAAGAGAGAGGAAGCAGCACGGAAATCAGATTTGCTTTCGGCGTACAGAGAGCCTACCGGCGTACCAGGAGCAACCAGCCATGAAATCCTGAGAGTGACACAGCAGCAAGGAAAAACTTCAAGTTTGAAATCGACTCTAAGAATATAAATCAAGCTGACTGACTGTGCATCTACTTTCTTTGTTACTTTCAAAAGCCAAGGACATTTTATCACGTTATTCTTTTTACTTAGGAAACTGAGGTTATTTGAATTCACTTTGTCAGACTTTCAAAGGGCGGCTCAAACTGGTCAAAAGACTTCTCTCCAAGTATTCTTTATACTACATTCATTCACTGATCACCTGTGACCAGCAGCTGTCTATTTATCAAAGTTTGCACAAGCATTTTTGTATTCATTTGCATGCTTGTACACACATACTTGGAGTGTGAAAGCACACCTTTTATGTTTGGTCAGATTAAAGTAATCTATGACATGACCGTTCTGTCAGTGTGGTACTTTTGCAAGTATGAATGCTGACATGCAAACAGTGGAAATCTCTCAACATTTGGCCAAAGCTGTTTAAAAAGCAAGTCTCATTCTGCTTGTCAACAAACTCTAGTTTGACTCTGGGAATGTGAACATGGCACAGGCTGGTGATGTCCAACTGGACCAAACACAAGACATGACCACTTTCTTAAATGCTTCTTCATTGCAGGTAATCTTCTTTGTGGATGATGCTTGTGCACATATTCTTGGGATAATCTAACTTGTATTGTGTTATTTTTTAGCTCCAGCATGCAGCGTTGTTGGAAAAGTTTTATAAAAGGATATATGTCACACAAGTTGGTTTCAATCTTCTGTTTCAATGGTAAAAAGATGAGAATGAAAAGGCAGTTCTGCTTCAATCAAAAGTCACCGAGCAATCGCCATCTGTCACACTGACACTTGTCAGAAGCAACCAATCAACAGAGCATCAACGTAACACTGACTGTTGCCATAAAGGACTAACAAGGGCAGCAGTAGCTGCAAAACTTCAGAAATAGGGTCGTGAGTAGGATCCTCATGTTTGCAATATGTGACCTGTGTCACTGGTGCGTTGATAAGCTTGGTCGCCAAATTAATGAAGGGATTGACCAATCTGTTTTTATTCAATGAAGAGGTATCAAACAAATGTGTTTCAAAGGATCACAAAGTTGACTCTGAAGTGCTTGGACTTCCTGGGTTCTCCAGTACACGTATAAACAAAGTTGTTTCCATGCAGTTGACCAGGTCATAATAATCCTAATTTGGGCTCTATCCTATGTCGCATTAATGCGCGTTTCACAAACTATCAGTTTATTACTATGAGTGAAAAGTTTGAGCACGACATAGTGTCATTTTAAGCGCCATGATACTAGAGTGCCAAGACTTTAGCAGAAAACCGACACTAAAACCGAGTGTTGTTCAGTTACCTTTATGCACTGCTCACTGAGGTAATTGGAAATTTTCGACAGGGAAAATCTGACATCACATATCTCTCTCTCTCCAAAAAAAAATAAAATCTGCTCCTTCAGTGTTTACCCTAAGCTACCCTTTCAGCAAAAAATTAAAAAAAATTCCGTTGAGGGCATAAATTAGATCAGGCTGCTGGATTAGTGAGAAAGTGCACATGTACGTATGGAAGCAGGTTTCTGGGAACGAAATTGATTTATTTGATGTGTGTGGCGCAACAGACTCACACAGACACACAGTGATACACACTCTCCTGGCAGACGAGGGGCCAGTCTCGGTGTGAGAGAACAGGACACTCGTGTCTCATCATTACCATCACTGCCCCTGCCTCCCCTTCATCACACATACTGGAACAAAGCTCCGTCACATCGGGGCACACAATGGGTTGCATAACCGAGTTGTGAGTCTGTGTGTCTACGGTAAAGATGGACAGTCGTTAGGAGGAGTGAAAAAGGGACAATTAGACAAAACTATCATCCATCCCACTACATACTAACAAAGCATAGCAGAAATAAACAGGCGATAATTCCTGTTTTCTTTATGGAGGGACTCGTGCTCTCATTCAGAATCACATCTCATTGAGTTTTCATTACCACGGAAAATCTGGCCCTTTGTTGAAACTACAAGCAGAAATGGCTGTTTGTAATGTCGTGAACGGATCCTAACAACATGTTTATTCTCAGTCACACTTGATGGCCGATTTCACCTAATTCCTGGGATGCAAATGCAGCGTTAAGCAGCTCTCTCCGTAAGTAAAGCAGCTCGCAGCATAACGGAGCAGAGCAGATAAGACGCGAGCAACACCAGAGTTCTCCCCAAATCCCCAGACTGCTCAGCTCATTACTACACACCCGCGCTGTTTTTGACGCTCTGCAGTGGCTCTCACACTTCAACACACATTTTGTGAAAACATTATAACACCCTGCTATTGCTGAATTAGGAAAATAATCAACCCATTTGCTGTTGATGCTTCGAGCACCGAGCTCCCTTAGTATGCCGCTGTGCTGTTTGTAATCCTGTACTGAGAATCGGAGACGAAATAAATGGGAGCATTTTACCTCATGATCCTGATAATCTCAACCAGCCCGGTGGTTTTTCATAAAAGTTCAGCAGGTTGTACCTCACCATAACTATTAAGCCGACTGTGTTGCTGTATTGGAGATATTTGGCAGCGTTGTTTTCAGCAGAGTCAATAAATATGATACAACTACCAACATTAAAAGGTCGAGTCTATGAGTCTTCTGCTCTGATACACTTTCAGACAAATTCAGGTAAAATTATGTTATTTTGTTTGGACAAACTGCTGACTCTTCATCTTGAGGGTTGAAGAAACATGCTTGCCGCTAAATACACAGCTGGACATTCATCAAGCCTTCTGTCTTTCATTATCCGTCATTCTTTAATTTATTTTATTTCTTTGAAAAGCACTATGAATTGTCCTTTGTTTGAATGGTGCTCTATGAATACATTAGCCTTGCCTTGCAAGTGTAATTATGTACGTATCCAGGAAGCTTACAGATGTGGAGCAAACTGAGCAGTACCACTGATGACCTGTACGGGCAGTGTCAAGCAGTATAGGTCATGTTAGACCAGCAGAATCAGCAAAGAAGACAACAGAACAATCCCTTCGAAGTGAGACTGTGGGTACGTCCGAATTGTCCCTCCTAACTCCTTAACTATCGACTTTACCTTAACCCCGTGAATGACATCACGGGGTTAAGGAAAGGTGTTAGGAGGCTTCCGAAAGTCGTTAGTGAAAGGCGATCAGGTTAGTGTGGCAGTCGGACAGCACTTTCACTTAGTGACGTCATAATAATGCGACGGCGGCGCAAGTTAGTGACGTCTGCCGTGGTGGGGAAAGAACTACAAGTTTCCAAAAATGGACTACAAAAAGAACACTTGGGTTTTATAGGATTTAAAGTTGTTCAAGGCAGATTATTGCTTTGGTAACTTACATAATCTGCTCCCTTTTTCCGACATTGTGAGTTTTCCTGAACGCTCAGATGAGCGGGTCCCTTTAAACGTAGTCGCCGCAAGGAATTGTGGGACAGCATGAGCTCGCCTCCTTTGCGAAAGGATGCATCAGTGGTTCCTAAGCTAAAGGAGTTGTACTGTACAACATGAATTTCATAAACTTGTGTACTGATACAACATACGTCAAAACACAAGAATAAAAACGTTGCCTTGTATATCATTGTCATACATCATTGTTGCCTTCAGGTAATAAATCAACACAGCTAACAGAAAATTGATCCGTTGATGGAGGATGTTATCTTGCGACTTTCTTAATGTGAAGCAGGTTGAGTATTACCTTCCTGGAGAAAAGAGAAGTAAGCACAAAACGGCCTTTGAGCAAGGCACCTAAACACCCGTGGCAGCCCACTGCTCCGAGCAAGTGTCATAAAGCAACTAAGAATAGGATGGGTCAAATGTAGAGCAATATTCTCCAAAATGGGGTAAATAAAGTAACTTATCCTGAATTGTAGCAACTCATAACATAATAAAGGCTTACTATGTAATAAAATCATAAGTGCGTAATGTAACAACATTTTTGGGCATAACGTAGCAAAATACCATTGCCACATTTTGCGATGATGATTTCATCCCATTATAAACTTTTACTACATTGAATTCATTACATTATGAGTTGCTACATATGTCTGCATGTAAAAAATGTCACTGTGGTTGTATATAATGAATTTGTGTCTTTTATGGCATTTTAAAGGTTTCAAATTTCATTTGCGCCAGCTGTAATAACAAGACATCTGTTCTCTTACCATTTATGGAGGAATGGTGTTACCATATTCAAGTTTAATATACTTTTACCGCAGCTGTAACTTTTTAATGTGATGGTACCAGTTTTACAGTGGACACGCTTCCTGACACAGTTGGGGTCCACATTGGGATATGAACCAGCAAACGTCCGGGGACAGGCTTCTTAATGTGACACAGAGTTGCCGTGAAAAGATGTTGATGGAGAAGTTTTAAATGGAAAAGTCCATGCCAGTAGTTAGTCATGACTCTCATCCTGTGAAGCGACTCTCAGAAAAACAAAACCGTGTGAGAAAGAAAACTTTGTGTGGAGGTTTGGACTGGTTCAGGATGGGTGAGTCTTCCACATCCATTAAACTGACTCATTACCTCCAGGGACACACAGCTCCCATGAAGGTGAACGAATTGTCCCTTGAAGGCGGAAACCCTCTTCCGACAACGCCTACATCAGAAAATTTGTTCGAGAAAAGAAAACCACGAAAGAAACATCTGGAAAGTAATTAGCTGATGTCAGTAGGAACTTTCTGGTCAGATACGAAACAAAGCCGCCTTTCTCTCTCGTGTCCACCCAGACACTGACAGCTACTGCACGCCCTCATACTCCGACACAGATATCTGCTGTGTTCACTGTACTGCGGGAAAACCCTGAGGACCGCGGGGAAGAGAGTTGGAGAGAACATCAGCTCAAACAGGAGGGAGAAGGAAAGATGAGGTGAAAAGTGAAGGCAGGAGATGAATGAGAATGTGACTGAACGGCTTCATGGTGAAAAGAGGAAATGTGAGAAACTGCAGTGTGCAGACACAGAGGAGGAGGAGGCGGCGGCGATATTTTGAATGAAAAATATTAATGATTTCTCGTTGGTGTCTGCGAGATTGGGTCATGACCCCAGCTGACTGACACAAACAGTGATACATATCAGGTATGATGCAGTGGGAAAATTAAACTGTGGAGGTTCAGACTATATTAATGATCTGTACACTTTTATGTAAAAGCTCTTTCAGTGTTTCTACTGTGATTTTTGGAAAACTGATCCTGATGCTGTAATGCAACTTTTATCTCCAGTAAAGTTCCCCATGAGAGACAGACAAAAAGACACAAACTGCTTCAAACAATCATCACATAAATATATAGTGAAAGTAAAAATCACAGTCGGCAGGTGAACTTCAGCTCCATATATACGAGACATTAGTAAATGCTGCACAATTAATTACCAAATACCAAAATCCATGTGGCGTAGTTATCTTCATTTACTTTGATTGAATCAAATCTTTACTCATCTGCACAGATTTCACAAGTGTTCTCTTTATTCCAAAAAAGGTAACACTCAAACAGACCTTGTGATTGAAGATCAAGATTTACTCTTTTCAGTTTGGGTTTATTCAATTTGAACAGAATCTTAAAAAAATAAAATAGCTTTGTAGAAACAACCTGACCTCGTCTTTAAGTTTAATGTAAGCTATGCCACAGCTGAAAGTACATACATTTTCCTTCCGCCTCCCAGATGGATTTTGCTGTCAAACATCCATGTTAATCAATCTACAAAAGGCTTTAATAACACTCTGCGATATAAACCAGGCGGGTGGAGAATTATTCACTGATTTCTGTTAAATCACCTGAAGCAAAGCTGCTGTGCTCCCTTCACCCGCCCTGAACACTCCTCCAGCCAGGAGAGCTGCGATATGGAGACGGCCAGCTGGAAGAGCTTATTGTTTTTAACAAAAAGTCCCACCTTTATCTGTTGCCGAATTTGGTGCAAATTACCAATGACACAATGTATCACAAGGGCAATTCAGCTCACATCCGCTCGAGTGTATCAGCGTTACTAAAGCCAATTGGCTGAATGGTCAATTAGCATTGTATTAGCATAGCATTAGTACGGTAACAAAGAGCTGAGAGGCTGATGGATGGGAAGGATATGATGCTCAGAATCTGGTGGACTAGACTGTACGGAGAGAAAGGCCAGACTCTCTTCACGGTTTACTTTGTCTCATGAAGAAACACACACACGCGCGCACAGTAAGACAGGAAATCAAAGGATGAACAAACAAGTGGGGAGAGGAGGGAAAGCCAAATTAAAAAAAACAAAAAAAAAATGAAAGAAAGGACAAGGGAGAAGGAGGAGCGTAGAAAGGAGGATCTGCAGTTCTTTGTTACTAGAACCACAGTTCACTTGCAGCCTCTTCCATTTGAGAAAAATGCATGAACAAGTGTGTGTGTATTTGTGCGTGTGAGTACTGTATCTCCAGACACTCCACTTAATAAGGCAGTGTGTTAGTAGGTGACCTTGCGCAAATGAACTCTTTAAGAGTTGAAGTCCACAGGGCTGACTTCAATGCCTTAAACTGGAATGAATTATTCATATGTGTACTGGGTGTGTGTATCTGTAATCAGCTTCTCTCACCCTCTTCATCCCTCCATCCCACCGTACGTTCTCAGGGTCCTACTGCCCCTCCATACCTTCATTTAAGAGCAAACAGTTGCATTAAATATACAAGCTGACTAGTTTCTGTTTGTCCGTTGCAACTGTATTTGCCTTTTTTATTACACTAAACCAATCATCCTCACTGCTTAACGTCTGAGTAACTTCAATTCCCAGCGGAATATTTCCTCAGGAAGATATTTGATTTGGGAAATATCTAAATATGAAGAAACTGCTGTATCAACACAAAAGCTTACTGCAACCACTTGTTGTAAAAGCCCAGTGGAGTCGGGCCATGGCCGCCAGCAGATTGCAGCAACAAGGATTTGTTCAAATTGTATTGCTCAACTGGATTTGTATCTGGAAAACTCAACAGTTAATCATCTGTTTATTTTTTCCATTTAATAGAAAGCATCTGCAGTGATGTGGATCTCGGACATCAGACATCAATAGATTCATTTTTGATTGTCTGACCTCCTCCAGTCTGAGGAGCAGCGAGCGGAGGATGCCGCAGCCCCCGCCTCCGAACAAACGCTTCGGCAACCGTGGACCATAATAGGTTGCCGTGGTGACGGATTTTGCAGCCTGTCGCCAAGGCATCCCCGTTGGCAACACAATAATGGAGAGACAGAAAGAGTGAGAGGAAGAAGGAGAAGGGGGGGAGCAGGATGGAGGGGAACGGATGAATGATAAGAGGGTCAGAAGTGAAGAGGAGGAGGAGAATGATGGAAGGAGGAGGAGGAAAGGAGAGGAAGGAAGGTGTATTGGGACAAATCCAAAACAAAGAAAGTGAAGGAAGCACAGACCCTTCAAAAGGCTGTCAGGCTTCAATCAGGACTGATGACTACAAATCTCCTCCGGTCCTCCTCAGCACTCGTTTTTATCTGGTATTGTTTTCATTAATGGCATAAAAGTAATTTGCACGTCTCTTCTGAGTGTGATCAGGGGAAGCAATTCATAAACATCACGGACTGAAATTCAAGCCTGTGTATCAAGTGTAAGGATAAGAACCCAGACATGAAGGGAGAGTGTGGACTGGAGAAAGCAATGCCTGCACTGCATCATCATGAACCTGAAGTACTTTTAATACAATTGTCATGACATTTTTGTTGTTTCTCATTAAACAATGATGGCATGATGGGAAAAAAACCCAACTCAATATAATGAGGATTTTATTGCAGGCTGGAAGATTTTTCACTCGGACTTTGCAGAAAAAACAATATCCCCTTTGTGTATGTAATTGGAAATAATGTATGAATAGCTCTTCCCATGCAAGGCAACGCGAAACAAACATGAACATGATTGACTGTTTAATATTACGGCACAATCTGTAAACATGGAGAGCGTCTGCTCCTCTCTGGAGCTCCAGATTATATGTTTAGGGAATATTTTTAGAAGTACGGCTCAAGCTGCTTCATGGTTCAGCAGAAAAACACAAAGCAGAAGTTTTTTGATCAGAAAAGACATTTTGAAAATAAAGCATTTGAATTTGAAAGTCAAAAATCCACCAGATCAGATTAAAATGTTTTCAAACAGAGCTACAACCTCGCACAAGAGAGGCGGTGATGAGAGTGCAGCAAAAATATCCAGGCTGTGATTTGCGGGGAGGAACACAACTCCCTCTGGTGTGTGTATTGCTCTTTTGACTTAATTATTACCAAGGGAAAGAAAAGTTTATCTCCTCTGTACAATGAGTAAAGCTATTGCTCCTTTAATTTCTATCCCACTCCTCCTTCCTCGAATACAATATCCCTCCTGAATTACCAGAGATCTCACTTTGTAACCGTTGCTGATTTGATGCTTAAGATAGTTTCAAGGTGTGGTCGGCTTATTGTTTGCATGTCAGGTTAAGCTGAGGTCCCTTATGTTTGACACCACTGGTCTAAGGGTTGGGAGCATCAATAGCTTGCTGCAATGACCCCTCACATTGGCTCAGGGTTTCTACATTTCTGGTTATCTGATGCAAAAAAGCATGTTTCAGTCTTTTGGATTCACAAAAACACGATATTTTGGTCTAAATTAGGAGCTCCATGACCAGTGTTTATCCACTGCCTGCCCCCAGACATTATAAGTGTCGCAGTCATGATCTGTTGTAATTAAATCAAGTCAAAGTTGTTTGCTTCCTGTTTTGAATAACGCCCAATCCTGATGTTTTGTGGTTAAACAAGGGTTAACCATCTTCCGGCCCCCTCTTCCTCCTCCTCTCTTTCAGGCACCTGAGCTGCCAGCAAATGTTACAGAGTCACAGAGAGACACCATATGCCGACGAGAACACAAAGATACACATACACACACGCTTCTCCACCAACACAGAGGGCGTCCATCTGGTGCGTGTGACAAGAGGAAGTCCCAGCAAACCACAGCGCAGTGCCCGGTTAGCGCCGATAAATATAGAGCATCATCTGCAGTTAACACCTTGCTGCTCTCCTGCAGCCCGTCCCTCTGTTAAGAGGACGAGCCATCTCACGAGATAAAACCAAAGCTAACCTTCTGTTACTAATGGCCGAGATTAGAAATGGTCAGGGAGGCAGAGCTGTGATGACAAGGAGAAGTAAAAATAACACATTAATTCATAACTCAAGGGTAACTGCATAAAAAATGTACCAGGATCAATACTATTTTCACCTCTTATTTATTTTACTAGAGTTATTTAATAGTGTCTGAGAGTGATCTGATTCAAACGTGTATGTGGCACACTTAAAGAGATGATGTTCCAAACCCTGTGCTGAAAAATATGAAATACTTGTTGGCAAATGAATCATTTCTGTATAGAGTAAATTGTTTTGAAATGTTTCTGGGTTAAAACACTTTATCATTAAAAGTCATCAGGCTGAACTAAACCATAAGCGACATTTTATGAGGTTTACAAAACCTCCAGAGGTAACGCAAGCATATGTTCTTTAAATTCTCCCTCACACATCAATATGACCTCCATATGGCCGGCAGCTTCTTGATAAGCACTTCTCACGTCCCTTAATTAGCCCGCGTATCTTGTCACGTGCGGCTTCACCACTGACAACCCAAACACACACACGTACACACGAGTCGGCGGCGAGCTGGTAGCCCATCAAAACATACAGTGTGAGTGTGTGTGTATGTTGGAGAGAGAGTGAAGTGGAGCGTGTGTGACAGGTTGACTGGGATGCCCAGTAATTGGCAACGTGAACTGCATCAAATAGTGTGTGTGTGTATGTGTATGTGTATGTGTGTGTGTGTGTGTGTGTGTGTGTGTGTGTGTGTGTGTGTGTGTGTGTGTGTGTGTGTGTGTGTGTGTGTGTGTGTGTGTGTGTGTGTGTGTTCCTTTCGTCATTCATTCAGACATTGAAACAAACGCAGCGGAATATATTAAAGCTGTGTTGCGATATTGTAATTATGATAACATCATAACGGTTGGATGACAAAAAAGACTTGTTAAAAGACAAGTCAAACACTTTGCACGTTATGAGTGGAAGCAGAACGAACAGCACTGATTGTGCGAGGGCAATTTAACAGAGGGTCTCTCATACGTTATGTCACGGTGGAAGCCCTCAGGAAACCTTTGTGTGTTTTATGAAAGCAGGCGAAAGTGAAGCTCTTTGTGCGGTGAATAATACCAGCCTGTTTGATCTCCATGACAGCAGAACAAAGCCCGGCTCTGATGGACATGTCGGGGCTCTGGTGACCTTTAGGGAGGCCTGACAGTTCAAACACTGGGACAAAGAGCAAACACAGACACCACATGCAGGGATAAAAGAGATATTAGTATGATTACCGAAAGGAACTGCTGAGACTGCCGGCAGGCTCCAGTGAGTTCTGGCTGACTATTGGTTGTGATTACTACAGATGGAAAAGGAGCTGGCCAGTTACAACCTGGAGAATACACACTTAATATTCCCCTTTGTTAGCGAGGATAGACTGGATGAATAGAGTTTTTGCACAAATTGTTACATTTGGGAATATTACGCTCACCTTTGTGTCTTTGTGGAACAATAATAGGGCACAAGTCTTATATTAGTCCATCATGCAGGAGTTTATTCAGATTCATTACTGCATGTGCATCTGTGCATAAAATACATGGGCAAATCCCTAGAACACATTACAGCTTAACTCCACCAGCAGAGCAGTGCTGCCACGTTTATGTCAAGTTTTGAGTTTTTAAATTCTTGCTTTATAAGGCTTTTCCTCTAATTGATGTATGTAGTCTATGTGTAGAAACACAGAAAATTTGATTTTTGCATGAATCTTTGCACACAGCATGCCGCCATAGCAGCTGAGACACATCATCCCTTAAAAGTGCCAGAGATTTCCTGCGTTTGTCGACAGACATTAAACACAACGCTCGTCTCGCAGCCTCTGTGTTTATTCCCCGTGTCTTCTCTTCCCATCATTCCCTCCATCGGAGTCGCGTAATCCCGGCTATCAGCAGCTGTGGCAGGAAATCAAACAGGATATGACAGGCTGATTGGAGCCGTAACCTCTGCCTCGGAGGAGAAAGAGGAGCTGTGACCTCGTCCTGTCTCCCAATAATAAGTCTGCCAGTGGGAACAGCAGAAAACCTGGCACTGCGCATCGATGTGGCTGTGTGGATACACTGCATGTTTTACAATCAGCAGAATAATTAAGAAGTCAGATCATCTATTGATCAATTAAGCAGCAATAAAACTGAAATCCTTCTCATTGGCACCAAGTCCACTTTATCCAAAACCAGCAGCTTCTCTATCAATATTGACAACTCCTCCGTTTCACCCTCCCCCCAGGTTAAGAGTCTGGGCGTCATCCTCGACAGCATTCTATCGTTCCAATCTCACATCAATAACATTACCCGGTCTGCCTACTTCCGTCTACTAAACATCCATCGTCTCCACCCCCCCCCCCCACTGCCGCCATCCTAGTCCACAGCCTCATCACTTCCCGCCTGGATTACTGTGACTCTCTCCTCTTTGGCCTCCCTCTCAAATCCCTTCACAAACTGCAACTGGTCCAGAATTCAGCTGCCCGCATCATCACTCGCACTCCCTCCCCCAACCACATCACTCCCGTCCTCCAACAGCAAAATAAAAACATTAAAGTATTCAATTCAAAATCCTTCTGTTAACATTCAAGGCCATTCACAACCTCGCCCCCTCCATATCTGTCTGATCTCCTCCATATTTCCACTCCCTCCCGTTCCCTCAGATCCTCTTTCTCCATTCACCTGTCTGTCTCCTCCGCCCGTCTCACCACCATGGGGAGCAGAGCCTTCAGCCGCTCTGCTCCCCGTCTCTTGAACTCATTACCTCCTCAACTGAGAAACCTGGATTCCCCCACTTCAAATCAGAACTCAAAACACATCTTTTCAAAACTGCTTATTCCATATGATGCCAACAGCCCTGTGCCTTGTGTTGTTTTCACTGTTGTTTTCACTGCTTTAATACACTGTTTTAACCAATTGGAAGGTGTCCTTGAGTGCCAAGAAAGGTGCCTTGAAATAAAATGTATTATTATTATCATCATCATCATCATCTTCCTTCTTCAGTCCTCATCATAGATATGATATCAACTTATAAAGCATTATTCCTTCATAGCATATTGTTCACACTGTTTCTATTTTACCATCTTTTGACTTGTTTTTTCCCAGCCTTCATCCCCAAAAAAACCTCACATTCGGGCGGATTTTAATTCGTTATTTGCAAATGTATGCAATTTATTGGCGTTTCCATTCTGCTAACTGACTCCAGGCCAGATGGAGTAAAACTCCAAATGACAATAAGAATGAAGTACCCCTTACGGAACTTCAATCGCGCTTGACACTGTGTTTTTAATTACATCCCAAACGAAGGAAGCAGACATTCTCCACGTGGCACAGTTTGACCCAATTGTGCTCACTTACAGGCAGCTGTGACCTGATTATTTTGGCTGAAGTGAGTATCACAGATGCTAATGCAGGCACAAACAAACAGAGAAGAATTTAAAATATCAGCTGCGAATTAAAAGGAGGAGCTTAATGTGCTTTTAACGGGCGGGCTTATCGACCTGCTGCCCCGCGGAAGTTATTACAAGGCAGTGGGATGCGCCAGGAATGGACAAGCCCCCTGATGGCAGATAAGCAACTCTAATGAACAAGAAGATCATCATGTGGTGCTGCTAAGGTTTTATTATGTGGCTGTTACTGTCTGCAAGGCAGATTTCCCCCCCGAGACAATAAACTTTAAAGCTGCATGTAAATTACAAGTGTAAGGAGAGGGAGAAGGAGGAGGAAGAGGAAGAGGAAGGAAAAATTCAACTGAACAACACTTTAAAAAAATATGGAAAGATGGAAAGCCTTGCTAGAATAAACAATTTCCTCATCAACGTTTTACACAACAATTTAAACCAGAGAACTGACAAGCTATGCTACAGCTCCAGGGATATTGAACTCATTTTTACATGCTCCCCACACAGCTGTCACACAAAGAAAATATAGAATCAATTTATGTCATGAACATAAACTATGAGAGCATGAGAGCAGAAAGTCCACAGATCATGAGGATATACACGAGACTATAAGAGTATATATGTATAAAATCGGCTCATCACCCACAAATTCTGTTTAAAATGTGTGTTGTCTGATTAAGTTTGCATGTGTTCATCTATTTACTAAATATATAAAATTTTAACTATGATGTCTGGATATATTCCAGATTTAGTGAAAATGCATTGTTTGTTAGGGCTCTCTATTATACTAGGGCCTCCAGTGGGTGCTGTTGTTTGTGTTTGTAATGAAACCACACACACAATATGCTACAAATACTAACAATGATGAGTACACAGACACTCTTAGAGACAGACAATGAAGTTAGATTGCTCTAGGTGACAACTAGAAAACTAAAACTACCAAGTACTAAAGGAGAATATGGACTGGGCCTCATGACAATCCATTGTTGTTTTAATCCACCTACTCGTGCATGTGCATGTGAACTATTTACTACGGTCGTGGTGCGTATGCGCAGTAGAAGTGTTTCTCGCATTTCCACGGAGATAAGAGTCTGAGCGTTTTCCAAAAGTTGTATTTTCAGTGGCTCTGAGCACTATTGTCGTATAAAGGTCCTGATGAAGACACAGAGACCTTTCCAGGCCTAAACAAACCACAGCAGTGGAGGGTCTTTGCTTCAAGAACCATGCACTCAGCTCCTACATTTAAAGGCCAGCGTGTCTCCCTCTGCGATAAATTACTCCGGTGAAGCCTCTGGCAGGGATACAGAGCCGGGAAAAGGAAAACACACACACACACACACACACACACACACACACACACACACACACACACACACACACACACACACACACACACACACACACACACACACACACACACACACACCACACACCACACACCACACACCACACACCACACACACCACACACCACACACACCACACACCACACACACACACACACACACACACACACACACACACACACACACACACACACTGAGCCACTTCGCTCTGCTCCGCTGCGCCGGTCAGATCTGGGCTGGGACCGACTGGGAGGCAGCCATTAATTTCTGACCTCAGTTGGACAAAATAACATGAACGTGCTTTACTGAGCCCTCAAAAAACTGCACGGAAGAAATCACTGGAGTGCTGAGGGCCACCCAAAGATAACTCAGGGAGTGAAATTACTGGCAAACGCTCATAAATCCTGACACCAGCTGGCCTGTCGGTGCTTATGAGCCAATTTAACATGCAGCCAACTATCGTCCTCACTTGTGCACTGATCAATAAACTTCAAAGGGCTCACAGAAATATAAGCATGTGGAACCGAAGTACAGTGAGATCGTTTAGGGCGTGCTCATACTTGGCAGGTCTGGGTTTGTTTAAAACAAACTCCGGTATGATTGCTCTGTTAGTGTTAATGTCGCCGTTCATATCCTGATCTGCTCGACACCAGTCTGACTCATGTCAAAATTGTTTAACTAACCCAAACACCTTACTTGACATGCTTTCAGAGGAGCAATATCTCTGCAGCAGAGGCATTAATGCCACTATTTTCATTAAATATGCCATGAAGCAACCCAGTTACTGTTTACATTGGTATGACTGCAGTTGGGTCCCTAATGAGGATGAGTCGGCCAAACGATTAACTGTCAGACGTGAACACGTTTAGAATCAAGTACGCAGAAGCTCTATTTCTACTCGTTTACGGTTAACACAGGTTTTCCCCCCAGACTACACTGACAAAACAAATAAAAACTAAATAAAATGATTTTGATATGGTAGTTAGATTTCTTACTTCACAGCAGAAAAACTTGCCGAGGACCATTCCAAATTAGGTTTGCATGGTTGACCTCAGCCTACCTGCTCAAAACATGTGTGTGTGAGGGGTGTTTATGTTACATCTGTGATGAATCATCCACTCCTGTGGATTTCTAGGTTTTGGTCCCTTAAAGTCTTGGTCTTGTCTTGGTCTCAGGTTAGGTGGTCTTGATGACAATGCTAATTATCAGCTCGGACTTTTACTGCGAAGATGTGCAGATGAGTTGTTTACTCCCTATTTTTTCTATCATTATTTATTACCATGTCCTCTGCGTTATGATGAGTGAAATTCCCATATAAAGCACTGCTACATATGGAACCTGCCACGGTGGGCGTTTGATAGTAGTTTTTTCCCATTATAATTACATATGGTCCGAGTCCAGGCTTGTGCTGCTGCTGTGGGCGATGTTTGTGCTAATTATGAGAAAGCCTATTTAAAGGAGCATTCAGAAGTAGGCCATTTATATTCAATCTGACATGATTAGTAAGAGGATTGCTCATCAATGCTTCCAACAGGTTTATTTTGGTTTCAGTATTTACACTAAGCTTCCACCTCACACTGAAGACCGCCTCTGGTGATGGTGATAGTGGCTTTCTCTGCAGGGACAGACTCACATGAAGCTAATGATCTGTAACAGGAGTGAACATTGGCCATTTAACCAGTGACGCTCTGGCCTTGTGGTCAGCAGTATTGTCACTATTCCCCTGCATTATCAGTGCAAATGGCTCACCTTGGTGATACAGGACATTTGGGGAAACAGAGATTGTCTGGTCCGTGCTATTCACCAGGAGGATGTTCTGTTCTGTTACTCGAAAAGGACAAACCTTCAGTAAACTGACCTTCACAATAGGACACTTTCAAAGGGTTTGCCTCACATTCAAACCCACGCCAGGCAATTTCACTTGCTGCAAGCTGCTCCTGTTTGAAAAGGTTTTGATGTGCAGCCTACAAATCTTATGAGGCGGTGTCACTAAAGTGCATCCAATAAACTTGTGTCTGCCAGCCAAGTCACTCTCTAACACTTTATTCTTTACTTAAAAGAGGCAGAAACTGCAATGTTGGCCCAGGTTTCCAGCTTGGGTCTCAAAACACTCAGCATTTTATGCATGTGAAACTCAGTGCTTTTTAATTCTCGACACCTATTACTTAAACAGCCGTATTGTAAGTAAATAAAGTAAATACTTTCGTCAATTCTGCTTTTTGACACTATGATAAATCCAAATCTGTCTCCTTGCAACAATATCTAGTTTCTAGCGCCTGTATTTCATTCTATTTCATAGTTTATTGTATACATTTTTTTGCCGGGAAGCTGTGTTTAATACTGCTATTAACAACCAAATTATGTCCAGGACACAAAACACATCACACACAACAATTTCACATCAGAGTTCAGAGCTCTCTGTGACTCTTAAATTGCTCGCACTAATGAGCTACACCAGTTCATGGGAAGCAGAAGCCATTACTGTTTACATAACTCTTCCTCACATTTAAATGAGTTACTTATCATTGGCGCAGATGCGTGTCCACCAATCTACTTTGTCCTTGACCAAGGAACCAAACGGCCACACTCCCTTCATTAATTACTTTGAATAAAAATTCTCTGCAATATAAAATATCACAGTCTCTTTGCTTGCTAATAGATTCTTCTATCAGCTAAAACCACACAGTATGGTCACGGCCTCCTGATAAAATGGTGCTCCCTATAATGGTATACCGACGTCCTCTACTATCATACAAAAGGACAGAGATAAATCTCCTTTACTGTAGGATTACATGGTAATCCACTCCACCAAACAGCCCACTCTTCATATGTGTGCTTCACCATATTTCTGCGTTTCACTTGATCTCACCGCACTGACCCTGCTGCCGTATTTTTGACTTAAGCTCCACACCTATATCATGTCAATCTCACTTCTCCTGAACACCTGTAGCGTTTTGTTGCCTTCCATTATCTTACCCTGCTTCATCACATCTCCAATGTCGCTTCAGGTCAATGACTGACAATGATTCTGTGAATATCAGGCTGCAGCTTTACTGAGTCCAAAAGACAAAGAAAACCAGCGATACTGCTTGTAGCATTATTGTTGCAGCGCTAAATTTATAACAGTGTGGTGACAGCTCTCGCCCTCTGCTGCACAACAACAGGCATTTTTAGGTTGTAAATGCAGAAGATCATAAATAACCTGTTTATTTCCTCTGAGAATCTGCATCTTTGGGCCTTGGGGAACACAATTAAAATGTCTTGAGGACATGTTTTTACCACAGATTTTATAGATTCACTGTGGGAGAAAGGCACCAAGTATGAAAACTTCCTAAAGCAGGGACATAAAGTTCAACCCAGATACTTTTGAAAACAAAAATGCAATGTATAAAGCGGCCTAAAGGTCAGTCCTCGAAGTTAATCTTCTACTCTTTGCATTGTGACTCCCACATTTTACTAATCCCCAAATATAACACTGGAGCTGAATGTAAAGAGAGGAATCCTTCCTGATAAGAATTTTGCTGTGCATTATCCATAGCTTACTGCAGCAATTCAACTAAGTTTAAATTGGTTATTTACAGTAAAACCAAGCTAGAAATACCCAAGATTGAATCTGAAGTTTACTGCTGCACCCAATGCCCATGCAATAGGTTTTTGAAAACGCTGCCTGTGGCACCTGATACCTCTTATATACAATATCTGGAGATCAGTCCCTCAGGTCAGGCAGTAACAGAGCCGCTTTTTGCTCCCTATTCCTCTTTCATGACCCCTTATTCCTCCCTTCTCCTCCCGCTCCTTCGCCTCCACAGTCACTTGTTAACGCAGGGACCCTTGAAGCCACTTTTCTCTTCAGCCACTTACACAATCAGTCTCTCCACCGCTGCTGCCCGGGCCCTCACATAATAATCTCTCTATTTCTATCTTTTTCAGCCAGTCAGTCAGTGTGTGATTACATTAGAGCTCCTCTGCTCAGGCCAGTTCCAGATACCCACTGCTCCATTCTGCCCCATTAACCAGCCACTGATTGTTTCTGCATTGGGTGACTGGGTAAGCCTCACGACTGCGCTGTAAGTGAATTATCACAACCGCTCACGGAGAAATAAACACATGAAAGCCACTATCATGAAAATATAATGACAGCTTACCGGTACAGTTGAAATGCATCCCAACGGCATTGGAAATGTAACAAGTTTATTGGGAAGTTTGGGGTTTGCTGGATCTGCCAGTTTCACATACGGTATAAAAACCTGGTTTAAAATTCACCTGTTGCATTTGATAAACATCCATCTTTCTTCACCGACCACCCAGGGGACAAATCTGAGGTGAATAGGTGAAGGACGGATTCACCCTGAACAGGTTCACAGTCCAACAGTGAGAGCCAACAATGCAAGCAATTGAGAGTAAATAATGCGAGTACTGTACCTGCCCAAAAAAACTACACACAGGAAAAAAGTGCAAATTCTGGAAATAAAGGTACAGGAAAAAACTAACTGAATTTATTATATGTAATTGTTTCTGTTTCAAAGCCCATGTACAAGATCTATGCAAATCAAATACAGCTTTTTAATTAGCAATTTCGTATCTGTGATATTTAAAATCACCTTTGCTGGGATGTTATGGCATCACTCATCTGCATGTAGAACCTCGTCATGTATGAAGGACTAAACGTTCCAAAATTAAATAAATAAATACACCACTGAATAATTAATTAAACGTGTCATTAATACATTAAAATTGGAATTAAATATATAAATGTGTCATTAGTTCATCAAAATACCAATTCAATGTATGTAAAAAAAAGTATAGTATTTAATTTATTATTTCATGGTCTACTGCTTCATGAATTTTTTTTATCTGTCAAAGTTGCCCGACAAAGTCAGTGAGCAGGGCTCATGCCGATCTCGTCAAGCCCAAACTTTTTGGTCTGAAGCCTTTCAGACCAAAGCACCCCCCCCCCCCCCCCCCCCCCCCATCTCAATTATAATTGTTGGTGACTTTTCAAATCCTGAACTCCTGTTACGGCTCTCAGCTTTAACTTTTAAAAATCATAAAATAAACAGCATCACACAAAGACTTGCAGGTAAAAAACAAAACCCATAATATTTCTTCCCTCCGTTTTGAGGAACATTGATTCATATGTTTGACAAATGGCAAACAGCAATGTAATATAGCACCAACATAGAAACACAGCCTTGAGTCATCGCTTTTCAAGTCCACGGAAACCACCTAACGACAACTCATCAATACAGTCCCATAACTTGTTTGAAGTAATGTATGATCTGATTTGCATGAAACATTTGCCACCACAGTCCATCTCAAGCCTACAAGTGCTTTTTGGATGGAGATAAATTACTGTAATTTCATTAATGTGGATTATTGATGTTCTGGCAAAGTCCTTGGGGCACGCTTATTCAAAGACATGCTGAATAAATCATATTTAAACTCACTTTTTCAGAGTGGCTGGGACATACTGAGCACTTTTGTCACAAAGACAGACGAAAATGTTTGCACCCACGAGTGGATGACAGCTCATCCTCTTGATTTAAACAGAACATACCGTCACGGCCTCTCAGCATCTTTTACATAACCCAACCCATCACAGTGATGAAAGCACAGACACACACAGACACACACACACACACTGATTGAATTTGACATAATGCATCATATGTGTTTTATGAAGCAGGAGTGCATCGATTTTTAAGCGAAACAAGTTCAACAGGTGACTGTGGCTGAAACGTTAAAGCTGAGGAGAATTGGTCTGTGTAAAAAAAGTCTTTGGGTGAAGACACTGAAGTTGCTGCCAATGGTGTGAGAGCCAAAATATATATTCTTTTTAAAGTTTTCCACATCAGATTTTAAGATAGCTTTCCTACGCATTTGTCATCCAAGAGAGAAGCATTAAAAAAAAAAAATTAAGTGGACAAGATAAAATATTATGTCTCCCGTTACCGATCTGGTGTTTGTCAGAGAATCCGTGCAAATGAGTGGATTTTACAAGAAGAACAGCGCGCTAACATAACCCAAAAAAATCAATATAGTGTTTTAAATGACTGCACCGTGTTGTGACTGTGAAAATTAAGTCTTGGGTCAGGCTGACCTGTAATCTGCACTTCCTCCTGGTAAATGCTCGCAGTCCAACATGGCACATAGGCACTTCCCTGTTGCAACCACATTTAGTTACTGAGCTTCACAGAATCTGAACAACCTTTTATATTCTATTCATTTCTTCAAGCTTTTGACAACACAAAAGAAAAATAAAGTTCACAGCAAGGTTGGAGAATTGGAAACATTTGTGGAGAGCGGGAGAAAGGAAGCAAAGAAGTGAAAAGGGGAATCGATGAAAGAGGAAAAAACGGGCGCAGCGCACCAAATGTCCTGTCGAAGCATAACAGATCAGCACTGATCCACACTAATGAGCACCTCACAATGGAAGTACGCAGCTGAGAATCATGTAACACTGGCTTACAACCATGAAACAGTGATAGTGGAAAAACTCCAGACACAGATTTTAGGCGAATCATCTTGGTCGTCATTTAACTTCCATCTCCAATGAGCGGCAGGCAGCCACTCTAGTTTATTTAGGAAAAAATCTCTGGAAAAGGATGATGAAGAAGAGAAATACAGAAGGAAAGTTATAATAATATGAAGGAGTAAATGGACTTCAACTGAATAGTCACATTCACCCATTCACACACCCCATTGATGACAGTTGCCATACAAAAGTCAATAGCGGCACATTCAATACAGAGGACACCATTTACTGTACTTCTAGTGTAAGTGCAAAGTGCTTCACATGAGCTAACTGAGTTAATCTTTTAGGACAGCTTCAATAACATTGATGTCACAGATTCATGGATTTTATGTAATCTCATTTAGGAAAGGTCAAAATACTCTTTACTGTAGATTTTAAATGTACCATAAGAATTGAGAGACTTGGTGTGTTTCAAACTTCTCTTCGTGTTTGGACAGTCTTTTTTGGTATAAACAGAGCTGTGCAATAGAATGGTATGGAATCATGTTGTGATATAAGACTTGATATTGTTTTAGACGTTGGATAAGTTTTCCCATTCTTTTTAAGGCTCCACTTGAGTAAAGTGATATAATTTAAGAATTTAACAGACTGTTGTAACTGTTTAAGATGTGCTATTACACTCTGGATCATTATGTGGCTGATTTTTGTCTGTTTTGTTTAGATTTCTGAAAAATCTGGTTTGAAGAACAATCTTTCTTTTCAGTGGTAAACAATCCCAGTGTACAGTGCAGAGCCTTCTCTCTCTCTTGGTCTCTCTCTCTCTCTCTCTTTCAGGCTTATATGGCTGCTGTGGGACATCACAGTAGCAGGGTAACCATAGCAACGCTCATGACACCGACAGTGTAGCCATGGTTACCGCAGCGCAGCCAGACCAGCATCAGCGGGAGGTGCCAGCTCCTCGCTCTCCACGTCTCCACTTCCACATCATAACACGAGACGGCAGCGTGGTGATGATGTCAGCCCGGGCTCGGTTTGAACCAGGAAGAGAGGAGGAGGAGGAGGAGGAGGTGCACAGTACGGGGAGGGGCAAAAAGAGACAGCGGGGAGGATCTCAGGAATAAAAATGACATGCTCTCTTGTGCTGCCGAGTGTGTAACAAACGACCTGCCGCTGCAGCTCGTGTTCCTCTCCTCTCCTGCAGAGCCATGCCAATACCCTGTGCAGGACACATTTATCATGCATCAGCCGTAAATTACTACATCCATCACCCATGGTTAACATATAAGCCTCCTGTCCGCGGGCAATAAACACGTAGGGGCAAGTCCAGTCCGCTCAGGGAGGAACAAGCTCTTGGTAAAACCATGAGACTGTTTTTATTACATTTAATCCATGACATATTTGTCTTGATAAGATTATTTCTGTCAACTCTTTCTGCACCGTGTTTCTCAGACATCAATCAGACCGCCTGGGTGGGGCCGTGAACTGCTGAGAAAACTTAGCTTTCTGGGTTTTCCTTGGTCTTTGCCAGTTTACTGAGAGTCTTCAGAGAGTGCTTCTGGATTCAGGAGTTAGCTTTCAGCACAAAGCAGGTCAAACAAACCAGATTGCTGTGTCAGCCAATATGGGAGAGCATGACACTGGATCGCAGTGTTGCTGTACTAGTAAGTCTAACAAGCCCTAAAATGTAATCAAAGAAATAGCAAATTTCAATTAGGTATCACTTTTGTTGTAGTCAGAAACATTTTTGCGATCATTTTTTTTTTTTTTTGATCTCACGAGTTGCCTGAAAAATGCTGAAATCACAATCAGAAATCAGGAAAACAAAACCTGTGTTTCAACTCTGTGGTCATCAACAACTCCATTGAAAAGTGCCAAATAAAGATAAATTTACTTAAATCAGGAAAGCACAGAGGATTTTTCAGAAATAACTTCTTGCACCCGTCAAAAAGACGATGGCCACAGGGGGTGTTTTGCCCCTTGTGGCCCCTCCGGCTATTACTTGAAGCATATCATTAAAACTCCCTCCTGTGGATCATCAGTGCAATGATGGGGCAACAAAGACATTAAAAATCAAATGAAAACAGTTCCTGAGTAGTTGCAGCCGACAAGAAGATTGTTATTGACCTCTCCGTGGCACTCTGGATACGCTCAGGCTTTGTGAAAGTTTTGGCCTCCAGCTATGCTCATCTCCCAGCACGACCTTATCTCACATCAAAAGGCAAACCTAGTTTATATTTAATATGTTTTGCAATTTGTAGACTCTCAAGTGGTTTCTGAAGGTGTTTCACAGAACCACCCGTTGCAGCATTTAAACTCAATTAAGGTTGAAACGTGAAAAGTCGCCCCAATTATTTTTTTCACGGCTTTCAAATCACAGCGGTGATATCAAAGCGGACGAACAGGTAACATTGGGATTCTGGACACTGCTCATGTACACAGCTTAATACCTATCACCTGTAATCCAGTTAGAGCTCCGAGCACAGTCAGAGAATACAGATGAGGAGCCACGTCCAGGCCGTTCCATCTATCATTCACGCAGTGAAAACTCTCTGGAGCATAAATCACGGCTCGACTCGTCTTTTGTCTGATTTAATTGTGAAGACAAAGTCAACAGCGGCGTTTTAATGAGGAAACAAAAGCGAGACCATCCAAGTGACATTAATCCGACACTCCGTGAGGCTGATGCGTGCAATGAGCGCTCACTTGAAAAACGCCTTGATGGGAACAGTCAGACATGAAAACCCAACAGAAGTTCAATAATGTCACATTATGAAACAGTCGGATTGTTAGATTCGGGCGAAAAGAGCAGAGGAGGATGGGGTTGGTTCCCACTGCTCCACACCAGAGGTGGTCAGTGCAAAGTGTGGCCTTTTCACTTAGCAAAGTGTGAAGCCATTAAATTCAAAGGCACTCCATCCTTTTAAAAAATTTAAATGCCTTTATCGATTTGGCTGTGGGCAAACTCGGCTGCCTCCAGCCGATTTATGTGCTCGACTGTAAAGAAACCAGCAGAAAAGCCCTGGATGGGCCAACGCTGCTTCGCTGGGCAGATTAATCATCAACCAGGCTTCATTCCTCAAATGCTGGTCTAATTCAAACCAACATGTAATGCGAGAAATAATACGGCTGTTTAGGATGCAATGACAGTTGGATTATATTTGAGAGTGTACATTGATACAGCAGTGCATGATGATTTTTTAAAATTAAACGCATTATAATGACACTGCCATTCCTCAAAATTTCACAAGACACCATGAAGTTAAGTTTCACAGTGTAATCCACCCATCTTCTGTCATGCTTCATCCAAGTTAAGAATGTGAAGCAATGGAGCCAATCACAGTTCCACCATGATCAGATCCTCAGACCATTACAGCCTCACAGAGAGACCGACCTTCGGCCACTCACGCATGAAATAACACTGATGGGCAATTTAGAGTCACCAATCAACCCCAAGCACACATTTTTTTAATTGTGGGAGAAAACTAGAGTCGTCCCACTTCACCAATCACTGGCAGAAGGATATGTTAAAGACAGATACTCGGTGAGAAAATACCAGAAAATCACAAACCTAATTATTAACCGTTGTACTTTTACTTATCATTAGACTAGACTAGAGTTATTAGTAAACCTTTACTGAACAGGACCTAATATATCTTAACACAGTGCTGCATAGCTGTATCCCTTTGTGAGTTTACCAGCAGATAGTTTGAGGAGAAAGTGAAGGGCATGTTTCAGATGTATAACAGTAACCCTTTTAAATATTCTGGAATGTACTTTCAGCATAATGACTATTACATGAGTCAGAAGACATGTACTTGGCATACTTTGCCCATAGGTAGCTGGGATTGGCCCCCGTGACCCAAGGTCAGATAAAAGCGTTAATGAAGATGAATGGATGAATGGAGAGAAAGCCATTCTAACTCACTTCAAAAGTCAGTAATGCACGGCCCGATTCAAGACGCTAATAAAATGGCTGTTTGTAGATTATATTGCATTTTAGTCAGTAGATATGTGTCCTTTTGTGTCTCAACAATTTTATACATGCTGTGTGTTCTTCATAAAGGTCATTTTGTTATGGTTTCGTCCAAAAACACAGTAAGACATTTGTTTTTTGTTGGTCAGTCATTCAAACGATTTCTATTTCTTCAAAAGAGAACTTCATGATCAATGCACCTTCACCTGTGTTGTCAGGTCAGTTCTGAAACTGATACAGCTAACATTGGGTAAAGACAAATCACACCCAGTCCATCACAAAGAGACTGTCACACAAACTCACATTTACAAATCGGGGCAATTTTGGAGTCACTGATCATCTAAAAAGTGTGTTTTTTGACTGTTGGAGGAAACTTGCACACTCATGCAAACCCAGACGGATGGGTAT
Organism: Lipophrys pholis; assembly: GCF_963383615.2. Taxonomy (NCBI): domain Eukaryota; kingdom Metazoa; phylum Chordata; class Actinopteri; order Blenniiformes; family Blenniidae; genus Lipophrys; species Lipophrys pholis. Next base: position 12,890,457 of record NC_137630.1, on the reverse strand, counting down.
GGCCAGGATTCAAACCGGTGTTGTCTGTCACTACTACAGAATTTTCATGTAATCACCTTATATGACATGTAGAGTAACCCCACCACTTAGTTATGAGCAAAACTGTTTTAAAACTTGTTATGTTTGTTCAGAATTTACATGAGCAAAAACAACAAGTGCTGTTTGTAGCTCAAAGCGGTAGCTGATGCAGACAGACTGAGCTGTGTGTGCGTGTGCGTGCGTGTGTGTGTGTGTGTGTGTGTGTACACCAGCGCTTAGACAGCAGAGCCTGACTACAGCAGCAGTATAATGGTCTGCTGAGCAGATTACCGCTGACATCACAACATATAATTCATGCGAAATTCATGAGCTGAGAGCGGCTCAGGAACACACATTTCATAAGCTACCTCACCACAAAGACACACACCACTTTCATCTTAATTTAATAAAAAAATAAAAAACATGGTTGGAAACACTCACATATACATACATTAAGGGATACACAAAGGAACTGTGGGACATAATGAAATCTCAGGGGGAGAAGTTGGATCTATACAGTCTATATATAAGACAATCAATAGATCATCGCACAAGAATTACAATGGGATGCATATGCAGCAAACCATAAACCTTTCTTTGTATACGTATATGTGTGTTTGAAGCTTGTATTGCGAGCAGTGTGAGCAACTGAATTCGTTCACGAAACCACCATGGGGATGTTCAATAGGTGATTCATTCCTGTTTTGTTTTTTTCTTTCAGATTTATAATTGTACATTGATGATACTCCATAATCCATGATTTCATTATTGAATCAACTATTGAGGTTGATCATAATTAGGACCTTTCAGGGAAATTCTGCTTTATTTCAGGGCTGTGACAAGCCAATATTTTAAAGAAATTAAGGGAGGAATCTTTCAAATTTAGAGACTTTTTACACTAAATAATTATGAAATATTTCAGCATTTGGTCAATATGGTGATTTGAAGCACACCATATCATACTAAATAGGGTGTTAAATAAGGGTGTTTACTCTTTAGAGTAGTGATATATCCTGGGATAACGCTCGTGTATGGCACTTCAAAGAATTTGAAGTGATGATGTGTGTGAGGTGTTTGAGGATTTGAGTTTTCCTGGTATTTGTACCTTCTGATTGTTAGTTAGTGTCATGTGTGACATTATTGTGTGTGTTTCATCTCCTATTATAATGGTTCTCTACAGGGGCCCGACTGGGACATTGGTTTGCCCTCGCAGGTGAGATAATCTGCACTCCTATTAGCTTTAAGTGGCTGTAAACCGTTTAATGGGTGGGAGCGAGGCAGAGGCTCTCCTCTTCAGCAACCATCTGCTCTATTGCACCCCTCCATGTGGGTACAACGTTTTCCCCAACTAACTGACTGCCAGGTCATTGTCCAGACACGGTATTATTTTCTTAATGCAGGCGTATGAAAGTCTGTCTTCTACCAAATGTAATGCACACGTTCATTATGGCAATACTAATACTTTGTTTGCTATTCTGTTTTCCTTCATCCATCTTGGCTTTACAGTCAGATCTTCATTTGTATCTCATGCAAGTCAAGTAAAATATCAAATTGTCTCAAGCAAGAATTAAAATCCTTTTCTATTTAACTAGATTTGTTGGAGTCAAAGCTATACTGTCAACCAATGTGCAACATTGGCACGAAGTAAAGTAAAGAAAATGCCCCTTTAAAAGACTATAATACACAATTATGTTGAATTCAACAATCAGCTTATCAGCATTGACCACACAATGAGTGAAGACTAAGTCCACAATTCCAATAAAACAGCGAGGAGACTTAAATATTTAAAAGTGTGTTGCCACTCATGGTGACATTGCCACAGTCTGCATGTCACAATGGAGGATTTAAAAAGCCACCTCCAGCAACAAAATGTAGAGACAATTATATTTGACATTTACTAACATTTGTGCTGCAGACGTTGATGTCACGGCGGATCTGCCTGGTATTAACCAGGATGACGATGACTCGCTCAACGATAACATTTATTAGTTAGTGCTAGAATTTGTTATCTCCCATTCCAATGGTCTAACAATATTCCAATACTAGTATGAATAAGCCTAAAGGTACATTTGTGAGTAGTGTTACTTCCATCTCAGAATCAGGGAACAAGACAAGATGACAAGTGTGGCTGTAAAAGTGGATTTTCTGTTAGTGCAGCAGCACTTAAATGTGACACCCTGAAGTCAAAGATGGGGAGTTATTAGTAATTTTACAACAGCTTTTAATGGCACTGAAACAACAAAAGCTTTTAACACTTTCAGCTCCTCACTTTCTCTGTTTTTACTGCAGACTTCAGACTATTAGCACATTATGCCACTGATCTGTTTCCCATCCAAAACTTCAGACAACAATTTTGACATTTACTTTTGGATTTTTTACGAATTGGTTGATTGAATACGACAAAGATACTCAATGTTTCCGTGAATCACTGGTCAAAATAATACTCATACCTGTATGTGTTTTGGTTGTAAACTGAGGTTTTGACACATCGGAGCTTTTAAAGACATCCCCCAGCATGTGAAGTTTATTTAAATCTATTATAAATGTCTTACACGGTTATTATAAAAGAAAAACAAAGGTGTTTAAGGAGCTTTCCTCCAGCTGGGTCTCCCCGCGGGGGTTTCTGTCACTGAATGGTGTCTAAATATTGACCTCTTTCCCCTCACTCCTTCCATTCATCTATCCTCTGTCTTTATTTTTCTTTCTTTCTAGCCCAGAGCTGCGGCTTCTCCTCTTGAGTGTTTACAGTATTATTGCTCCACAGTCATCGCTCGGCCCCTCCATCAGTTACTCGACTGGCTCTCTGTCCTTGGGTGCGTGGGGTGTCTCAGACAGGCTTGTGTTACAGCTATCCAGGCATGAAATTACCCCTGCAGCCCCTGCGGGGTCCTAAAAGATGCTCCATTGTTGACGCACAAATATTGGCAGTCAGAAGGGGGAACATGAGGCAGAGGCAAGCACAATGCTAATTATCTGCTTAGCACAGCATCACTGGACAGGGAAGTTCAGAAAGCTGTGTTCTTACTTCATGGTGGGACAGAGTTTGAGAAGAATTAATTTGTAAATGGGGAAATTATAACAATGGGTTGTTAGGCATCATATCCACTATTAATCACATAGTAAAAGTTCAAATGCTCAGGTGAGATTGATGGAAATCTGTAGAAGCCACACAATTATGACAAAGGCAATGTAGGGAGGCATTACACAAGCTATGACCGAAAAAGCTTGTTATTTGAGTAAAAACATTGATAGCATTGTAAAAAAAAAAGGTTACACTTACAATGGTAGTGATGTTATTTGTGTTGTTACCATGATATCAAGTGGTTGACACCGCTATGCTGATGACAGTCAAGTCTACCTATCAAAGGAGGAGGTGAGTGTGGCCCAACCACTTACAAAACTATGTAACTAGTAAGAAAAGACCAATAACAATTATTTTCAGAAATACCTTGTAACATAATCTCATACAGAAAGACAATGTATCGGTGCAAGTTGTGCTGAAGTCTCATGTTGCGGAGTTCACTTTGTGGCAGCGACAGTTCAGCCAGTATGAGGTACACAGTGTCCAGTCGTGGAAGTGTGTGTGCTTTGTTTGGTCCAAAGAGCGAAGCTGTGATATATGTGATGTATTATTCTTTGGTTTGCCCTTGCACTACACTTGCTCTCTCCTACTGTGAGTGTGTCCATCAGGTCGCAGAGGGTTCTCTGCTCTCCTATATTACTTGTGTGTCCCATAGAGTGTGTGTGTGTGTGTGTGTGTGTGTGTGTGTGTGTGTGTGTGTGTGTGTGTGTGTGTGTGTGTGTGTGTGTGTGTGTAACTTGTGTCAGTCCCACTGGTACCAGTGAAGCTTCAATCGACCCAAAAATCCCTTCTGGCTGAATTCCCCTCATCTTTCCCCTCTAACTCTGCTCTCTGTTGTTTTCTCCCTACCTTTTCTTAAATGTCTTATCTTGCCTTATCCATTTCCCTGATCTCCGTGTATGTCCGTGCCTTTTTTTATGTCCATCCAGTTTTCCTCGTCTTTTTCAATCGCCATGCAGTCTTTCTTTGTGGCATTTGTCTCCTTTCATGTTTTCTTTCACTCCCAGTCTGTCCACCTATCACTTCTGTTCTCATTATATACTTCCCTCATTCTTTTCTTGACAAAAGGTAGCCTTATCTGTCATTCTGATCCTAAATCTCACACTTTTTTGTTCCCTTTTCCCCCCTCTTTTACTCACCTGCCACTCTTTTCTATAAACCGTTTTCAATGTCTCTGCCTTTCTTTATGGCAGTCCCAGTTCATGTGATTGTTTCAAATTCCTCTTCCTGGAGCCAGGATCTCTTAATCACAGAAAGACTGTCGTCATGTTATATTCTTCTCTCATCTGTATTTGTCATCTCCTTCCTTGGAGCTCCAAAACAGAGAGGACTATTTTTCATCTGGTTGTCTTTTAACATATACACCCACATCTTCAGTGTGGAGAGGTTTTCAACATGGCTCAGTCCCCACTTGTTCTCATAAGATCACCGTAACTCTAATCAATCACCGTGACCCAGATAGATGGTTTAAACCCAGGCTACTTTGATGCTCTGACCCATTTAACAGCACTTGTGTCCCTGCAGACGAGCCACAGCTTCTTTTGTGGCCCATTGACATGAGAGAGGGTGTCCTGACCCGCTGCAGACGAAGGAGGAGATATTGAGGGGAAATAAAAGAACGAACCAACAAATTACTGCTATTACATCTCGGGAGATCAGTGTACCTGACAAATGGTCCTTGAAGATTTTTTTTTTCCACCCCAGGTTTATTGTTTCATGGCCTCAGAGAAGCCATTTGGGCCGCTTTTTGCAGCGTAGGATGTTATCACAATCCAGAGCACGAGTTTCAGATCATCTGGATTTCAAAGAGTACAAACTAACATATGGTGGAGGCGCCAATTCACTCTTTTTAAACAAAAAGGAACTTTGTTGGTAGAAGACTTCTATGTGTTTAGTAGTGCTCCAAATACATCTTGTTACACACTAATTGTCTTTATTCTAAAAATCTGGACTATCACTAGAGCTAAACAGGCACGCACAGACAGGAAAGATGCTTTTTTTAAAGTGGTGGAAGGGTATCTTACACACACAAATAAAGAAAAACTGCTGATAACTTGGACTTTATATAAAACACAAAGAATCACTTTCAAAATAAATATTTTTGGACAATAAGCAAAAAGTCTTGGAATTCAGCTATTATTATCGGCACATGAGCTGCTTTCACGTCAACTCTGGATTATCATTTGTAGAGATTGAAAGACATAATGAGACGAGAAAGAACGTGAATGTGTTCAAATGTAACTATTAAAACTGGAAAAAACGAATCAGAAATACACCTGAAAAATCCAGTTAAGTACATAAATGACACGTAAATACTCCCATTCCAACTCTGTGTGTGAGCATTAACTAAGGTGTTTCCAGTTGAAATGCGCCATCCATTACGTTTTCACTCTTAATGAGAACCATGTTTACATGTAGTGGTTATAGACTCTGCACTCATGCATGCCAAACTAACTAATGCACTTCCTCCACAGTCAAAAACACGCACTGCAATAGCTGCCCTCACCCCACATCCCACAAACAATAGGCAGCACTTCCTGAAAGTCAGAAATAACAGGGAACAGTTTCCTTCAGCAGTCAGTGAGGATTTAAAGGGTAGCCATGGCAGACATTTAAAAGAAATGAAACTACTCACTGTTCTTCTTATTGGTCGAATGCGAGTGCTGCATAGGGAATGTTTGAGGGAAAGTAACACGTGCAGCCAACACTGCTTCCACGGTAGGACTGATCTGCAGCCTTCAACCTGTTGTTTTATTTTCAAATGAAAAACACTAAATTTGATATGTGGCTTGGGGAAAATAAAGTGTTTAAGTGACGAGATGAGAACCTCATTGGACCTCTCGATACTTTAACATTCAGTTTCAACCGGCAACATAAAACAAACTTCACCGTCGCAATTCAATTCTTCCGGCTAATTCATAATTTAAGAATTGATTCAGTAATTTTATCATATTGTTGTATTTTTTTTTATTACTGTTGTTTTTGAAATCACTTTTATAGATTGGTGTAGAAGTCAATACTGTTCTATAAATCGGTACCGTGTCCCTATGCTACTAAGAATCATGTTTTAATGCATATTTGCTCTTTAAGATTAGAGATAAAAGAAATTACTTGACTCACTCATTGACGTATGACTGACAAACACATTAGGGACCAGACAGGTTCAGGTTAGGAAAGCTAATTTGCACACATGTCACATTTCTTTTTCCCTCCTACTGTTTATTTTCTGTCTTGTTTGCACTATTTTACTGATTTGCATAAATCCCACCAGAACAGATTCCTCATATTGTGAAAACTATACCTGGCAGTAAATCCGATTCCGATTCTGATACATAATTCACATGCATGACCCAAAACAAACATTTTCTGCTTTCACAAAGGACGTCTAACAGCAGCTCTCCTACATTTGCTTTCATGATTATTCGCATGAATATGAGCGGGTGCAATCTCTAATATCAAACTGTATGTCTACATGCGCACACGTGAATCTGCAGTGACATAATCAACCAAAATAGGCTAATTGCAAATGACTATAAACACACAGACATCAACACACGGTCTTGAATGACCTTCATGGGACACATGCAGAGAAGTGAGAACAGAGGGAGTGGCCTCTGCATCTACCTGACAGAGAAACAAAGAGAGGCTGGAAGAGAACAATTTTATAAAGGACAGAAAGAAAAAAAAGAAAAAGGAAGGGACAGACAGAGAACATGTGAATGACATGCTGCATTTTCCCTCCACTCCCCAGTCACTGAGGATTTTTCTTTTTTCAATTAAGGCTGTTATCTCCTCCTCTGCCAGCCCTCCTACCAAGACCACACATGGTACAGCCCCGTCCTTGCTACCTCTTCTCTTTCTCTCCTTTCCCTCAGCTCATTCCATTACCATTTACTTCGTTTTTATTTCAGTCTATTCCCCTCATTTTATTTAATTTCTCTGTTTTTTCAATCTCAGTTGGAGTTACTGGAGTCGAACCGCCCAGACAATGGATCCTTGATGCTTTGTACCCGAGCATTTCACCTCCCTCCATCTGTCTACCTCTTCTTTTTTTAACCTCCTCTGTTGCTCCTTTGTGTTTGGTCACCTTAGGGCAGAATAAAGACTTTTTTTTGGTCAATGTCTAGCACCCTGCATGAACAAAGAGCCACCAGGAACCAAGCTGGGAGCAGTGCAACACGGAGGCTTTAGAGCGATCGTCTAAGAATCAATGTGAAGCAGATTTTCTCTCATGAAACGAGGATAGCAATTTGAGAAATCCTAAAACTACTGTCAGATTTTTTGCTGTACATCATCCTGGACACGAAGCAGCATCTGTTATCAAGTTATTTATAGCATCAATTCTGACAAGAACAATAACGTATTTATTGTGTTTTCTAATGAATTATGTCACTTCAAATAGCCATTTTTCATATTTGAATGGGTAAAACAGAAACAAAGGCTATGGCTTTTATTAACTGTCTATTGAAATGACACAGTGAGACTCACTCAGCCACAACAAAGCAAGAGCAGGAATGGCTTCAGCAAAAGGAAAAGCTGCAGTGAAGCAGAGCAGAAGCCGGTTCACAGTCTAGACTGTGGACAAATCAGAAGTAAACAAAAGGCAGCAGGAAGGGAAGGGAAGAAGGAGTTTGAGAGCCCATGTCAGTCATGAGCTTTTACTTCGAGTCACCTTCAGTTTGATTTTCGTCCTGATCATCACTTTTCCACTTCACCTCAATCAATCATTCCCTGAATTTGAACCACTTTGGCCTTAAGATTACAAAACGCTTGGAAAAGATGCGTTTCATCCATCCTCCTCCTTTCTGTCTCAGTCAGGGCTTTTTCAGTCCCTGGAACTCAAGCCTGTTCACTCCTACATCACATCCAACCTTGCCTCCTTCAAAGGTCAAACAGCTGGAACGGATCAATGGCTTTGGAGAGGGGAGGAAAGATGGCAGCAGACGGGAAGAAATACAGAGGCGGAAGTGGACAACAGGACAGGAATGATGAGCGCAAGAGGGAGGGCAAGCAATGGTGTGAAGGAGGGGCAGAAGGAGAGTGAGAGAAGGAGAGATTTAAAAAGAAAGGATTGAGATGGAAAAAGAAATGGCCACGTCAGCATTCCTCTGAGGGAACAGGAGAGTAAGAGAGAAAGAATGGGTGGTGATAATAAATGAGGGGAAGAAGCTGAGCTGAGGAGGAGGAGGAGGAGGAGGAGGAGGAGGAGGAGGAGGAAGAGGAGGAGGAGGAGGAGGCGTGGGATGAGGAATCAAGCTGTAAGGGAGGAACAAGCAAAGAAGTGAGTGAAGACAGAGACAATTAAGAGGGAAGAAAACATCTTCCCTCTCCTTGTTTTACCTAATTATGCTGATCGTCCACAGGAGAGACGTGTGGGAGTGTACAGTTATGTGTGTTAATGCGATAGTGAGCCACATACACAGATACATTAGCAGGCCTTGTGCCCAGACAAAGGTTTTACAATAACACTTCACTGTTATAATGCATGCACCAAGACATTCATCATATATACAGATATATAAAATTGTTTCAGAATAAGCCAATGTTTCTGTTTCCTTTGTGAATTTGGGACTTAGAGTCATTATCACAATAAAATTTCATTCATATTAAATTGTAAATAACATTACAGCTTGAGCATTGAAGGTCAATTAGTCAGCTCTTTCATGGTATCAAGTATTTCTGAATTATGATTTAAAACTTCATTTTAGTCTTGTTCTTACTAAAATACTCAAACTGACTGCATTTTCTGAAGCACTTTATTTTATATGCCAGTGTTTATGATATCCTTAGTGTTATTTATCCGTTATTCAAACGGGTACATTTGATCATCTATGACTAGATTGGCTAAATAAACACAAAACAATCTAGCAGCCAGCGCACATGATTGTTGGAAACGTCTTAATTTTGAAGCTCCATCAGCTGAGTAGAAACTAACCCCTCTTTAGGTCCCTGCATGCTGCTGATGGCCTGCAGCAGCAGAGGAAAGGTCCACAGCATAACTGTGCTTTTTAAAGAATATCGATGCCAGTGCTGACTGGAGGCTGCAGCCGCCACACGATCAATAATTCACAAACCTCCTTTACACCTGTGAACTATCAAAGCTTTCATTGTCTGGGTGTGCTCCTGTCTTTGGTCTAAAAGCTTTTCTCTGCTAATCTTCAGAACACTCGTTTTGAATTGCATATAAATAAAAAAGTGTATATCTCCATGACATCTCTCTCCAAAAAAACCTTTCCTTTCCGAATGTTTCAGTCCATGTGATGGACTTGAAAAATCAAAGGCAACACACAGATGAGTGAGACATTTCTGATGAGCAGAGACACAAACTGTGCTCTCTGAATTATATCAGCTATGCGAGGAACTCACTCCAGAGGAGGGTTGGCATAACTCTGAGACCCAAACGCAGCTTATGAAACCCCGACAGTCAGTCAACATGAAGCAGACCCTCTGCATGCCAGCTGTCTGCTCGATCCACACACTAAGTACTTCCAACAGCAAAACATCCTTCCATCAGTGAGTCTGTGTCTTTTCCTAACATCTTGGGTCACTACAGCAGATCGGATGATCCGTTTATTTGGTCTGGTGACGCAACATAAACTGTTTTGGGTTTAAGGGGATTCTTCGGGGTCCACCTGTTGGTAGTAGGACTGGAAACAGCAAAGATCTGCTTTCCGAACCTCTTCACCGTGACGAACCCTGGACTTATAACAAACAACAAATGTGCAGAGTTTTCTGCTTTAATCTTATTTGGCTTCTGGGTACTAATTTGTGTAGGTCTGCATAAAAACAATTGTGCTTTCATTTTAAACATTGATGCAATGGAACATCACTAGCATTACGCCAACCACCATCTTTAGAACAACACACTGAGACAATGTTTATCTCCTGAAAAGATGACTAACAAACATATTTGTTTCTTTGTTTGACAAACATATTGAGACACATATATTCAAGCTTGTCCATGCAAATGATATGCAAAGAGGTTCAGCCAGCAGCTGATATTCAAGAGTCAATATTGACTGTGAAAACAAATTAATGTATGGTGCAAATAGAGACGTTTCAACCACGGCGTCTAACGTTTATCAGCTTAAGGCCAACAACATCCTGAATTAAACTAGTCAAAAACACTGGCCACTTTAAGAAGTACAGAATTCCTTGATTTTCCTTGATTTTTGGAATGATTACCCAAACTAATGAAGGAAAACCATTGATAGCAGGAGGGGAATTAAATTGATGCAGATATTGTACTCTCCGTTTCCTTATTAACTGATTGGTTGCATGTGATTTGAAGACAGAAACAGCACAAACAGTGGAACAGTCCAGCTCCACAAGAGCAGACAGGACAATGTCTCCTGCCAGTGATCCGGTCATCCATACAGCCCTGACCCAGATCAGAGGCCCAGTCCTGGGCTGAGTCCAGGACCACAAGAACATCAGAAACAATGCGCAGAAGCAAAAGCAATAGAAATATGGGGCCTCAATTTCTGCCTGTCACTCGGACTGGACTCCTCAGAGAGTCCTTCATGAGAGGTCAAAACGGTTTCCCTCAGAGCATATTCCAGTGCAATATCCATTTGTTTGTACTTTTTTCCTTTCAGAAAGACTGCAATATCTACTTTGTTTAGTTTAGTTTCACTTTCCTCGGTTCCGACATCAATTTCTATTCCTTCCTTCCTTGTTTTTTTTTTTTTTTTTCATTTCACAGTTTTATTGGCTACACTTGGTTTAACAAGAAAGTCCCTGGAGTGGCTACAAAGTGGAAGAAATGAAGTCGATACACGATGAGAGCGGACTCGCCTGAGATTTCAGGACAAACTGAGCATAGAAAACATTTTTTTCTACAAAGGGGCAGCATGACAGCAGTCTAAATAGGGAGCTGCCTGAACCTCAATGTTTACCTTAAACTTCTCAAATAGACTCTTCCACCTCCGCCTGTAGCCTACTAATCTAATTTACCGTGAAAGGTTTGCTAAAAAACAAACTCCACTGGACAGGACTCCTGCTGAAAAAAGGCCAACTGAGAACACAAAGTATTCATTTATGGCCACTGCAAACCCACAGCATCTCCTATTTGGCCTCCCCTGACATTGTGGTGCAGTTATTGATCCTACCTTGTCAAGTTCTTGCTGCAGAACTTGCTTGGCGACCTCCAGGTCCTGCAGTCGGACTCTGTGCTCCTCGTTCTCCTGCTCCAGACGGCTCCTCTTCTTCTCAACGCTGTCCAGCTGGCTGTGGAGACGAATGGACACGTCCTTCGCCACCTGAGAGGGTGAAGAGGGAGGGATGTCAGTCAAAAGGGTCTTTGAGTTCCTAGATATTTTCTCGATATTTCCCCAAACCTCCTGCAGACTTCAATATTTGTTATCTGATGAATAAGCTGCTCCACTGTTCACTGCAAGTATCAGAAACATCAAGTTTGCTTGCACAATTTCAGCCTCCACTGAGTCGATACACAGGAATAATAACATTGTCCAGTTTGTCATTTCTGTACTGATTCAATGCATAAAAAAAGTTAAGAGGAAGTGGATTCTATCTTGAAATAATTTGTCATGTTAATCATCAGTTTGCTGCAGCCGCAGTCCCACCGTAAACAGGATTACAATTCTTTGTTTTATTCCACGTATGAACCTTTTTGTGGGGAATTAACTTCCTCCACCTGAACCTGTTGAGGTTTTCTGTGGGTTTTGGGTTCTGTGGATGAGTTGGGTTGGGTTCTGACTCCTTATTGGCCTTAAGTGTATTTGTATGTGGTTGTGTTAGCACTCTGTGTTGGACCCAAGCTGGACTAGTGACCTGTCCTGGGTGTACCTTACCTTTTAACTAGAATATAGTGGATATACAGTATAAAATATAGATTTATTTATTTATATGTATCATATAATCAATAACTGATGAGACAGGGAGACTTATTGGTTGGTACAGTTAAATACGAAGGTAAAAAGTCGAGTGATTTCGAAGCAAAACACATTTTTTTGTTATTCTATAAGCAGATCTCAGTTTCTCTGACCTTCCTACTACCTTCACCTGTCAACACAGGATATTGCTCAGATTTCTTTTTACATTACTAATCCCTGTTGAGGGAAGTGTGACAATCTCAGGTTTACCATAATATGTTTCCAGGAAAGTCTCCAGGGTAAATGACACCAATAGAATTGTGTTTTCATCTGAGTCTGTTAAGTGCATTGTCAATCAACGGGAGATTTCGGCTAATTTAACCTAATGTGTGTGTGTGTGCGTGAGTAAAGAGCAATTCTTTTTAATCGAATAACGGCAAAATGATCATTAATACCAGCCTGGCAGGAACTGATCTTTTATACATTATGTGATCTTATGAAAGTCAGATTATCTACCCCCCCAAAGGCAGTTATTCATTAAAAGTTTGTAATGTCACAGAGTCAAATTAAAGTCAAATCCTTAAAGTCCCCTGCAGGAGGAAACGCTGATACTTGATGAGTGCACGGAGGTTTAGTGAGCCTGGAGGTATTTGTAATGCAGTTACGATCTTCAGAATCTTTGTTACTTCATTGTAAACCGAACAAAATAAATGTAAGGTTATCTGGGGGTGACTAAAGTGAATTAATCTCCATTTTATTGTCCAAACAGTAAGCAAATGTACAGTTTATGTTGTAGACTGGTGTTGTCACTTCTTGAATTTTCAAGTTGAAAAGTAATTCAAACTTTTATCTGAAAATGAAAAGCAATTTATTTCTGGAATGAAAAGGCAAAAGTGGTGCGCTTCCACTTGGACCACCGTCGTATAAACGGTGCCTTCAGCTTCACAAGCTTCTTTGCAGTTGTGAAAAAAGCGTTGATGTCACAACAGGTTAAACATACTCACAAGCCAGACCCGACAAGTAACAGGACTTCAGAGGGCGCGATCGGGAGTGGAAGACGAGCCACTCCACCAAAAGTCCATGAGCAAGAGGCTCGACCCAACTGCTCAGTTTGTTTGAGGCATAAAAGTTGTGACAAAATGTGAAATGTATTCTTGAAAAACATTACGATTGTTCGAGGAGTTTCCTCCAATATGTGACACCGCATGGCTTCAGATCCCGATCAAATACCAGTAAAGAGCTGGACAGATAACTGCAGCACACTCAAGGAGGTGATGTGCAGAATAAAAGGGTAATTTCCTCTTGTGAATATCCATTTTAACGTCAGACTAATTGCTTTGGCTCAGCTGAAACTAAATATGAGGGCTTTTATTTTAAAAGGCTGACATGGAGTTGATGAAAATGAAGCTCTGATAATTCCCATCAAGGAACAGAGTAGAAGAATTTACCCAGTACAAGCGGAAGTATAAAAAAAAGTGTGTTAAATCAATCACTCAGGAGCTCATAAATGTACCTAAACTCCATTAACCTCAACAGTGATTTAATCTGGTCGGATGAGGTTTATAGTGTCTGATGACTTCAGAGCTTATATTGATAGGTCTTAATTTCATGGTAACAAATAAATTACCCAGTGTGAGCTGGATCGATTCATCTTTCAACAGTCATTTCACAGAATATTTGGTACCTCTTTAAATCTCGGGACGGAGTATCAACTGAACCACACAGGCGTTAACTTCTCATTTGACCAAATATCATTTGTAAAATAGGATTTTAAAAAAGCATGTTTAAATAACTGTAGCACTTGTGTATGCCTGGTGTGAGACTGGATTCATCTGATCCTGCTTCAGCATGAAAAGTAATAATAGTGGCTGTCAGCATGTGTTTTATTTTTGCTGTCTCGGCCTTTCATAGAGTTTGCTCGTCTGCAACGTGTCTCTAGAACATAGCTTGTAATTGTGTGGACATACTGTGTGTCTGTGTGCCTGAGGATAATTGTGGTGTTTGTGTGTGTGTGTGTGTGTGTGTGTGTGTGTGTGTGTGTGTGTGTGTGTGTGTGTGTGTGTGTGTGTGTGTGTGTGTGTGTGTGTGTGTGTGTGTGTGTGTGTGTGTGTGTGTGTGTGTTTGAACTGGTGCCAGTGTGCAGCTGAGTCCCACAATGCCCCTCTGTACTGCCCACTCTTACTCAACCCAATTGCCCCCTGAGCTCCACCACGCTCCAATTCATGTTTTAATGTGTGTTTGCAGTCTGTGTATTTCTTCCTCTCGCCGCCATTCTCACTTGATTTGGTGGCTCCAATTGTGCTTCATTAACATTTCCTAAACAGTCACATATTTCTTTTTCCCTTATTTCACTGTTGCACGCCATTATTAACTTTTGTGATGAAATGTGTTATTGTCACAACTAAACCATACTCTGTGGTAACAGCTGACCCGTGTAGATTTTGTAGATTCATGCAAACATATACGTGACAATCAGGACACAGTTTGTGAGCGATATGTATTGGTTTGAAAATGGGATATAAGTTACAAATATAGACAAACATTAATCTGTTAGTCTGGGAGTAGTAACATCAAGAAAGCCTTTCTAATCCCATCAGACCAGCACATTTCAGGAGGACTTTTCTTCATGATGTCTGAAAAGCTCTCTTTGAGGTTTGAACTCTAACTTGGCTGCTTTATATTGTGATTTAACTTTTTTTTAAGCCTTTCTGTTTTAGTTTGACGGCCATGTTTAGACTGTGGCGCTGCATCATTCAACGACCTCTAAGCGCCAATGTAGCTCAACAGATGTAATTATGGTGCTCCTTTACTGCAATTCACCATGATGTTTTCATGTTGGGTTGCCTTCTGAACACAATACACTGTGGACTGATAATTCAAAACTTAAATATTTGATGAAAAACCTGTAGCACAAACTGTTTTCACAATCTTTCCGTGACTAAATTAGGTCTTGGACTGCAACTCCACGCTTCCCTTTCACCCTCTCCTGTGTCCCACGTTAACTCAGTATGACTGAAAAAAAGGTGCCCTGGCCAACTAGGAAGCGATCCTACTCTGTACAGCTGAGTTGCACGCTTTTTCTACTACTTCCTCTTCCAGTTGAAGTCTGAAAAGCCACATGGGACAAGCTAGAAACCACCTGAAACTGAAGCTTTGGGTTTTTTATTGAGTGTGAGCAGCCGGATCCGTCGAGTGAATCTTTTATACGACACATTCTAAGTCAATTTGGGTCGGTGCCCACGTCTATGGACAGTAGCCACATCACCTAATTACCTTCATTTGTATCATAGTGGCCAATTAGGCACACTGTGGACTGGGGAAAACCTAAAGTGTTTGAGTTCACTTTGTCACCTCTTTTGGGCCAATCCAAATCAACAAAAGTGAAGGAAAGGTTTGAAAATATCCATTGACCCACTCCTTTTTATTCAGTCTTTTAGTGCCACACACCAAGATTATATAAAAAAAAACCAAACTAGTTTACAGTCCCTCCACTGCCCCTTTTTAGTGCTCATACTCTCATAACGTCTACAACGTCCTCCTTCTTCACACTCCTTTGTCAGCCTTTGACTCTTAATAAGTGCTGTATTGTTCTTCTATGTTAAAGAAAGACGTGAAGGAATTCAACCCCATTGAAGTGGTACTTTTACCCAGCAACAGAGCCATAGGATGTAATTAGAATTCAGCCATGGTGCTGCTCAGTGTGTCTGTGTGTGTGTGTGTGTGTGTGTGTGTGTGTGTGTGTGTGTGTGTGTGTGTGTGTGTGTGTGTGTGTGTGTGTGTGTGTGTGTGTGTGTGTGTATACGCACTAAAATGTGTGCACATATGTGCCTATACGTGTGTATGTGGTAAAAAGACTTTGTGGTAGCAGGAGTGTGAAGGAAAAAACAACCACATCCACAAAAAGAAAGGATACTTGGACTGTTCATCTACTCATATGAAAGGAAATACACACGCACACACACACTGACACACTCATGTGCACACACACTTCAGGCCACAGGGCAAACTGTCAAATCGTTTAAAAGTGGCAGTTTGTCATCAGAAGGATTTCAATCATGCACACAGTAAGTGGCTGTGTGTTTGACTAAACAACTGGGTGCTTGTCTCTCCTGTTTTACTTCTGTCTGAGAAACGCACACACACACAGCTGTTTTGTTTCCATAACGGTCATCTATTTAACAACCTCCCTTGCAGGAGCTCTTATCAGACTAGATCTACTTGCAGCCAGTTGAGAGGCTGTATGTCGGGCTACTAGGACACAACCTGAGAGCACATCACCGCTGAGGAGTCTGTTATCTAACCAAAACGCTGCATGCCACCGTGCTTTACTGGGTTTTAAGAAAGACGATGTGGAATTGGGCCTAATGATATAATTACGTAAAGGTCAGACTTAGATATTTATATGTGATGGCTGATGTTAAGGTGAAGGACTTTGCAATGCAGTGGGAGAACTCCACAAACAATGTTGCACTTATACCTGTGTGTGGGTACTTTAAGATTGATTATGGGTGTGAAATATCAACATTACTCCCATTGTGGGGACCTAAATCTGTTAACAAAGTGGCACTATTGTGACTCTTTCCCCTCATGTGAACCACCAAAAGAAAATCCTCATAACATAGTCTAGAAATTCAAGTGAAGTTCCAAGAGAATGTCGACTGGGTGTCATGCCATTTTTGGAGTACGCTATTGTTGCTATTTGTCCATCTCCTCCAGCATATGAGGATGAAGTGTTTATTACCACTCTAGTGTGCATGCACAGTAGCAGCGTTTCAGAAAGGTAGCATTTTCCATGGAATAGAGTCAAAGCGGTTTGTAAAAAAAAAAGTTGTGTTTTGCCCCGCGTACATCTTCAAAAAAAGTTCCACCTTAGGAGCCGTTTTCAAAAAGTTGCATTTTCAGTGGCTCCAAGCACCGTTGTCATGTCGACAGACATCCAAAACACAACGGGAGTTTTCTATTTTCATTTGAAAACGTTGTCGTGTGAATGGGGCCTTAGTGTAGCTGGGACCCGTTGGAAAAACCTTCATCCACTAAAGTCAGATCCCACGGTCTCTTGCTCTTAAGGTAACTCATCACACCATCACGTGGCACAAAGTAGCAAAGCACAAATGACATTACCCATAATCAGGCATGTATGTCAACGTAATGCCACAGAGGCACGGCTTCATCTGCCTGTGTATGTTCATACTTATCTTGAAGCCTATCAAATCTTACAAACCTTGAATAATCCTGGTGAATTTCCCTTCTTCAACATGAAGCCTGATATGAAGGTTCTGTCTGATGTAACTGCACATCTGCCATGCAGGGATGTGTGGGTGTGTGACGCCGAGCTTAAACTCTCGACCCTGCAAACATTGCTCGACTACAGTTTGAGGAAGAGTAGTGCAAGGTGTTGCACGGGCCTCCAAAAACTCCAAACTGTTTGAACATTTATATGCTGGAACGGAAAGGCTTATTTTACTGTACAGCCTCAACTCAGAAGTTGTGGAACTTAAAAGCAGACAGTGTTGATGCCTCAGTGCCAAATACCACAGGGCACCTCCATACCGTGGCAGATGGTCATGATGTTTCGGTTCAGCTGTGCAAGCCCATACAGAAATGTATTTTCTCGATTTAACCTGGAGTGCTCCATAGCAGTGGGTGGCAACAGTACAGAGCCTGGGGACAGAGTACTGACAGAGTTCCTCTTACCTACTAAAACATGTAGTTCTTCTTGTGTTGGAGGAAAGTGGCAAACTCAAGAGAGGCTTCAATCAGCCTTGTCTACGTTTGAAAGAACCACCTGCTACTTTAAATGAATTTACTACAACTCTTTGGCTTTGCCCACTTAAAGAACTGAAAAAAAAACAAAAAAACAAGCTCAGCAGCCAAAACCTTTTTGTTCTTTTAAAGTGCAATTTGTGGCTGAGAGAAAAGAACAATGTTTTCATTTATGGATGGTGATCCACTCAGCTTTGTTTGTGTGTCTTCAAGTATTTTTGTCTGCTCTGGCACTTAAGCCATTCTCTTGTCAAGTGATATCAAATCCGACAGAAACAATTATTCAGTCTGTGGTTGTATTTACCTCAGCACTCTACTCTGCTTTAGCCTGTTGTTTACTGCACCAGAAATTGTTGTGGAATGATGATTCAACAGAGTAGGAAAAGTTCCCATTTTATAGTCGGTTTTTTTAGGTAAGTAGATTGTTGATATTTTGGTAATGAACTACAAAATATGCTTACAAAGTGAAGTTGGTTGTACAGTTATTGACCTCCTGCTGTTCAGCTGAACCCTCAGTTTATCATGAGAGGAGAATATTGCAGAATCAGCTTGGAGCCACGGACCGGACTGCTTTTGAAAAGCTCCCTCTCACACTCCCATCGACGTCCCCAAATAGCTGACAAACTAATATTGAGTATTACTTTTTCTACAAGTGCTGGAGTGGTTTGCTCTCACCCGACAGAGAGAACATCATTAGATTTCTGGTCAGGGTTTATCTATCTTCTCCCAGTGCTACTTCAGCCGATTCTTTTCAAAGTTCATAGATATGCTTGTTAGGTTCTGGTAATATGTGCCTCTAAATTGTTCTTAGGTGGGCCTTTGTGTTTGCTCTGTGATGGACTGGTGACCTTTCCAGGGTGCACACTGCCTTTTTCCCAGCGAGAAATGGCACCAGCAACCCCCCAGAAACCCTAAAGTCAGGTATAGGAGAAAGATAGATGGAGCTTTCTATGCATGTTGTTTCAGCACGTGTTATCGTTTTCTGCTGCTTGGTAAAATACAATCATAAATCAAAAATAAAAGGCCAAGTATACCCGACAACAGAAAGCTTTCGTTACTTGATCCACTGAAAACGCAATTTTTTGAAAGCAGCTCCCAAGGTGGAATTTTAAAAAAAACAAAATACTGACTCACACGCGAGCAATGCGACATGATACACAAGATTAAAGTATGACTGATACACACACAACTGCAAGCTAGAGTGTGTGGTGGCACACAGCAAGCTCAAGATCGACAGTATGCATAGGGCAGTGTGCCGATAGATGCTACGTTGGTAGACGCTGTGCGTAGATAGATGCTACTGACTGTACTATGCATACTGACCGTCAGGCTGTTGGAGGTGTGCGTGGTGTCGACACAGTTTACGTATGGAGCATAAATTAGGTTTTATGGCATTTAAAAAGTATTCATATCGATACTTGGCTTTGGCAAATAGCTGAGGAATAGTAGTCCTACCTGTACTTGTTGAGTAAATGAACAGCGTTTTCAAAATGTTATTGTGTAAATGCGAAACCTTTCCGAAACAAAAACATAAAAACGATGTTTTTTCACTTGAAATGTGTAAATGGGGGCCGAAGTCACCCTCACAAGCTTCTTTTCATATGTGAAATAAGCATTCCTGTCAAACATAGTCAGGGAACTTCCACCGCAGTCAGCAAAGCTGACAAGCAATAGCACTTTATTCATTTCTACACTGTTATCCTGTAGTATATACACCAACACATACAATGCCCAACAAAGCTCAACTAATCTGCTAAACTATTGCTTACACCCTTTTGGTTTCCTGTTTGCAATCTTTGTGAGATCTGTCGCTGCCATCAAATACAACACAAGTAACTATTCAACTCTATATTAACTATATAAGTCTTTTAATTTTACCGTAAAACACGTCAATGTTATGTTGTGCGTACCCAATTGTATTTGAGGATCCCAAATTAATGCTTTCTTTTATTTATATATATGATTGGTACATTTACCCAACATGTGGGGAGTTAGTGTTATATATACATTTTGAGTATTTAAGTAAGAGTATAAACGCAAGGGAAAACCTGATAAATGTGGAAACGTATGTAAATACATCACCAGGAAGAGACGGGTCAATGTGAATCCTACCGAAGTGTTAGGACATTTAAAACATGGAGTACAGGCTAACATCATGCGACTGAAGACACGTTACATGAATATGTGATTAGAAATTAGAAAGTCAAAGTCCGAGACCAATCAAACAATATAGTGCAAACCTTGCTTTAATGCCATTTAATGCATTCACTCCATAAATGTTTGCAATTCCTAAATATCAATGTCTGATTTGAAGCTATTGGATATGTGCAAATAGAATGCCGTTAATGTTTGAATCAGCTAAACCGATTACTTAACTCTACTCCATGTGTCTATACTCAAATTAATAGCACGTTTCTGTACTGTGTTTCATCCAGAAGCTGCATGTTGCATCAGTATATTACTGCAGTTTTTGGTGAGATCTGTCATTGTTTACAACCCTGAAGCCAACAACAACACTGATAGCTCTTTACAGCGTGTCAGAAGTATTCACAAACTTTCATATGATCTTTCGGGATCATTAGGATCAGCTTGAACTGGTCACAGGATGCAGGAGGAGACCGTGTGCAGCACTAAAGTACTCCTGCTGTAGATATTTAGTGCCGATGTATTTAAACCTTTTCACATCCCTCCAACACTTAAAAGATGTTACATCATAAGTAGTCTATATATATAACCACAAGGCGAGAGAGACAGGGAGGGAGCCAGTGGCGTGGCAGCTGTTCCAGTATGAGCTGTGATCCATGTGTCTTTGGAGGGAGGGCGAGACAGACAGGAAGAGAGAGGGGATGATGGAATGTGATGAATTCTGAACACTCGGCTGCCAGAAAAGTGTGTTCTCACCTTCTAGATCACCGACTACCATCTCATGCATTGATTTATGCATTCACACAGGCATTCATCAAGGAGCGGAGACACGGTACTTTCTCACACACACTCGAGATATTAAAACTGTTGTCATGGCAATGAGATTTCCTTTGTAAAATAAAATACTAAGAATAATATAATAAATATTGGAAACTGAAAAAGCCATAAAAAAAAAAAAGGGTATTTAAAGAGTGACACTCATGTGGATCAGTATTTCCCACCATGTGTGATGGTGGGTGTGAGAGAGAGAGAAGAAGAAAAGGAAGAAGAAGAAGAAAAAGAAGAAAGCTTGTTTAGTACAACAACTATTAAGTTTTGGCTTTGTCTCACACGCACACTTTGCATAACATAAGGAGATGAGGCTGGGTGCTGGCTCTGTTCAGATAATGGACCGGATACTGTTACTTCCCCCTTCTAATCGAATGAGTGTGTGTGCGTGTGTGTGTGTTTCTTTCTCTGCGAGGGCCACTTTAGATGTAAAACACAGACAGATTTTGATAATATACACATATTTTTCCTTTAAGGATCGTAATTAATCAGTAATTTGATATTCTCAACTCATATGTGAGGTAACACGGGAAGATGACTCCTACGTATGCAATGGAACCCACAGTGACATCCACAAGAAATACACACACACTCAGCAACATTAAACTTTCTACCATGTAGTATAGTAAGTAAAGTGTAGAGAAGAAGCATGTCAATAAAGAAGAACTAGAGGAACAATACATAAACAAGGCCTTTAAATGGACTACAACAGATGGTTAAATGTGCTGTTCACATGGTGTTGACATTATCTGGACCGCCGACGGAACACATGTGCCATACGTAACATAAATATTGCACATAGCATCATGAAGCTGTTACATGTGCTGTTGGAGACGCCTGTGGTCTCACCATATTTGGGCACCCAGAATGAAAGAGTTCAAGGTCAATACTGTTCACAGGCAAAGTGCTAAGCTATGCTCACCACTGTCTAATCCCCTTTTATTCCTGAAAGCACAATGGAAATGTTTTCATCTGATAGGATGGTGCAAGGCCTCACCCTAACCCTATCCTCTGAAGACTCAGTCACTGCACAAATACACAAATAGTCACAAATACAATTTGTGTGAAAATATTTCAATGTAAATATTAAACATTTTGTGTAGATATGGTTCTTGTTTCATGTCGTGATACGATTGAGCTCCCCGAGGAAAATGGAGTAGTGACCTTGTCTGGAAATATAGTGAAGTACCACTGTGTTGACATCATGTAAATCCATTTCCTCTCTGTGTGTGTGTGTGTGTGTGTGTGTGTGTGTGTGTGTGTGTGTGTGTGTGTGTGTGTGTGTGTGTGTGTGTGTGTGTGTGTGTGTGTGTGTGTGTGTGTGTGTGTGTGTCCAGATGTCTGCAGCCTGTGGGAATGAGAGCAGTGTGCGAGTAGGACAGGATGTGATGTCAGAAATTCCCATGGATAAGCTCACGGCTGGATATCCCCCTGAACACACACACAAACACTGGAAAATCCTACGGTTATTTATAAATGATTCTTTAAGACACATTTATGAGTTTCAAAAAAACAACTAAACATCATTTGTGTGTTAGAAAATCAGCTGGGAAGTGTAAAACTGAAAAAAGAAATTACACAATTCAGAATTTTATCAGTGAGAGACTGAAAAGGGTACTCAAAATGAATGCAACATTTCCTATACTGAAGAAAAAAAAAAAACTTAATTAGAACTCATTACACACTTGAGGAATATGGCTAATAGCAGATGCGCTGCCATGACATTAGTTTTACTGCATGCAAACAATATGATTATCTGTCATTATTAAATATACAAATCTTTTTAAATGGGTCAAAACGCAGCTGTGTTGGAGTTAGAAGCATATAGCACAACAGCTTTCATCATTTTCCCAAAGTGTTAGACACTCCACACAAGCAGACGTAATCTTTATGTTTAGAACAGCCGTTTTCTCATGTGTTCTGTGACCGTCATTCACTGGGCATGATCAGTTTGATGGAAATAGGTAGAAAGGACAAAGTTGTAAGTTGCCAGTAAAGGGTTACTTTCCTGCAGAGTAAACTAACCCATATCTGTCTGAAACTAACTAACTTTAATCTCAGGCTGGATTCAGTAACATTCAGCACGAATGAAAATAAACCAGAATTTTCTTTATTTTATGAGCAACAATATACCAATAATTATTTTAATATCAGATATAGATTTCTGCAATGGTGATATCTATATAGCTTGAAATCATACCTTCGCATTTAATAATGTTCCATCTGGGAACCTCATTTGTGTTTTCACGAGGACTTCAAGTCCCCATAACGTGTGTAAACACATTGTGGTCCCCACAACAATTAGTGCTGAACACACACACAAACACACTCCAGAGTCACATGGCTGTGATCACCCACAAGATTTGCAAATTGACACAAATAAGAGCATGTGATAAGAAGAGGCTTCGGTCACAAAATATTCATGTGACCAACACATTTGCACATGATCCCTTTCTCCATCTGTACTGCGGCGTTTCAGAAGCACCCAAACTCTCCTTCTCTAACCGAGAGAAGCAGACTGAACCCAGAGAGGTAAAGAGCATGTTCACGTGTGTTCATACGCTGATTTGCCTGCATTTGCATGTCAGCGAGTCATCAAATGTGCAACCTTCAAAGCTGTTAAGCTAATTACTCTTGTAAAGCAGCTCAGGCTCAAGCAGCTCAGCAAGTCAAGGTCGAGCTGGGCCATGATGTGACACAATCCGAGAGTGTCCAACATCAGCTACAACATTTTGTTATTAGCAGGGGGGAAAAAAAAGTCCAAATTTGTCTCTTAAGACCGGCTTTCATTGTTTTTCACCCTCAGCAATCAACATAATCACTGGCTCATTTCCTCCAAATTCTTCACCAGCTTAAATGCTCCGATGTCTGCTCATAAAAAAAATTAATTAAAAAAAGCGAATTTATTGGAGAGTCTGCAATCAGTATGTTCCCATGGCAACAAATAGCCACTTCAAGGAAATTAAGGACAAATTCAGGTCAAAATCTGCTACAATTGAGTCTTCTTCTGACTTAAGTACAAAGGAATGATGTATTACAAACATTTGAAGCAGCATTACACCATGTCTGACATCATCGAAGAGCTTTAATTATAGGCGTCATCAAATGGTGGCCGCAGCTGCAGAATGCTGTACTGGAGCAGCTATACCGCTAAACCCGGGCGAGTCCTCCTCTGTGTGATCAGCAGGACAAATCTGGTGAGTTTCTACACCAGGCCATTAAACTTCTGAACCATTCCCCATTCATCTGGTTTAGCTCGTTTTTCGACGTATTAATGAAATTGCAGAAAACAGTTATAATGTGAGTGGAAGACAAAAGAAACAAACATGATTTGCATAAGTGGAAAATCGATGGAAAGCCAATTCTGGAGTTAAGTGGAGACACATCTTCATGTTAAACGTGATGAAAACATTCAACACTACTGTAGTTATATATATATAGACTACTGTTATATCATTATATTTACTTTATGTCATCCTGTTTCCATTATTCCTAATATATTTAGCTTGATTTGCACCATCTTGGGATGACTAATATGTTGCTGTTGTAATTGTACACCATGTGTGAGTCAAATAAACCTTCGGAATCTTTTTCACATCACATCCCACTCTTCTAAAAATAATTCCACTACTTAAACCAAAACTAGTTCAGTCAGCGGGGCTGAAATCGTTTGGCTTTTACCCCATGGACACTGAGAAAAGTCTATTTTAAGCTGGAATAAAGGATATAAAGGCATACTGAACCCGCTTACCACGGGGGTCATATTAGGAAAAAAAAGTTAACTAAAAGTAAACTCAAATGTAATTTAGATAGATTTGGTAGTTAACTTCTACCTGTGGTTTTCTTTGTTTCGCAGCACATTTGGTAGGTTGCAAGAGTATGACGACCTGAACACTTTATGTTCATGGCATACTTACTCAGACTGAGATTTTCTAAATATATACAAAAAAAATTTAATTCACATTGAACAAAAGAAATTGCTTGGATGTTAGAGGTTTACAAATGGGGCCAGTCAGAAATCCTTTAGGGGTTGAACGTGGACTGGGGGTCAGTGTCACTGCTATAAGCAGTGTGTTCTGTAAGGCTGTAACTCACCATCTCGTGGTTTTTTTGATGACTGTCTTGTGAGATTTGGGGCAGTGTCCACCCCCCGAGGCTAAGCCATGCAAACTTAAGTGCCTCAAGGAGAACCATCTGATAAATGTTCTCTTTTTAAACTGCGGCTGGTGTGGATAAAGCATTTTGGCCTCTCACTAACGTGTGCATGTGAAACCGCGATTGTCTTTAGTGTGAACCTTCAATCAACCCGGTCAGACTTCTTTCTTTTAAGAATGATCAGCAATCAGCACCACGGTAAATAGACTGCAGACAGATGGGCGGTTTTATTGTTCATCAGTCGAGAGCAAACTTTAGTCTCGCCAAAAACCTAATGGATTCCTATGATTGAGCTGTTCGGTTTGAAAAAAGAAAGAAAAGAACCCCCAAAAGGATATCCAGAGCTGTGACAGCCGCGACACTAAACAGCACAGCTCAAATGTTTACAGTCACTGTCTTTTCTGGAGTCGCTATTAAAGTGTTTTTCCAGTGCGACTGAATCACGGCGGAGTCATGGAGGCAGGAGTGAGAGCGTCTGCTCCTCTGAGGCTAATGATGAAGCTACCGGAAGAAACAGAGGAGTGACTGTGAGAGACTGACAAAAAGAGAAGCTTAGCGAAGGCTTAACACACGCGCACGCGCGCGCGCGCACGCACGCACGCACGCACGCACGCACGCACGCACGCACGCACGCACGCACGCACGCACGCACGCACGCACGCACGCACGCACGCACGCACGCACACACACACACGCACACACGCACGCACGCACACACACACACACACACACACACACACACACACACACACACACACACACACACACACACACACACACACACACACACACACACACACACACACACACACACACACACACAGCGTGGTGTAACTTGAACGGTCGTCTGACTCTATACGCCCTGCCGGCAAGAAGACACAATCAGCCATGTGCTGTGGGAGTTACACAGAGGAGTCAGGTTTTGTGTCTCAGCAGTGTATTCTTTTCAGTTTGCTGTGGTAATGATACCTCTCTGCTCAAGCCAGATGCAGACTTTGCTTTTCCTTCAGCTCCTTCTCCTAATTCCTGCAATTGGCAGCTGACTCCAAGTCGGGCTTTCACTACTATAAAGTAATCCTGGACTCGCTTGTTTCCGCTACTTATGTTCTTCTTCGATTTCTTTGGACATTTTCCATGACTCTTTCAGCTTTTTCTTTTTCCATTTCCCTCCTGTTTCATCTGATCACTCCAGATTGGCTGGTTTGAATTTTCAAATAGTGACCAATCCCTCCCTCTTTCAGTCTCAGTGCACTCTAACAGGATGTATGTTCATCTTTTTCCCTCCCTCCTTCCTTCCAAAACAACCAGATGGTGAGACAGCAACTGAGAGACAGACAGCAGCAGCAGGCGGATCAGCCCTGAGAGTGATATCACAGTCTCACTACCCCCCCCCCCCCCCCCCCCCCCCACACACACACACACACACGAGTGTATAAAAGCTTCTTTGTGTCCTCCCTCACATGGAAAATGTTGGAGGAACGCTGTGAATTTGAGAATCACCACTGTCCAGGGCCAGCGTGACAAAATGAATGCTCAGGAGGTTTACGCTGAGCTCAACGTGTGTGTGTGTGTGTGTGTGTGTGTGTGTGTGTGTGTGTGTGTGTGTGTGTGTGTGTGTGTGTGTGTGTGTGTGTGTGTGTGTGTGTGTGTGTGTGTGTGTGTGTGTGTGTGTGTGTGTGTGTGTGTGTGTGTGGAAAGTGAGACTGTGATATCACCCTACAGGGCCAATCATGGGCACTTGAAAGGGAGAATGCACACATCTGCTCGATATTAATTGAATCATTTGTGGGAAATCTTAAGTTGCCAAGTATCCGTTTTTAAACTGAGGTCAATCGGCAGCACCCCACGAGACGTACAGGCTTTCTAGGTTAATGTGACAGCTTGTAGTTTAAATAAGAAAAGTCCAGAATTTAAAGAACACGGGTCACAGGGGCTGTTGCTACACACAGATTAATCTTTGCAAGTAATTAAATTAAAACAGACAAAATGCTTTCTTTGTGGTTCCACCTCTTTGACAACACTGGTTCTGCTGTTTTTCACATATAAAAAATGTGTCATTGCCACATTCTAGGTCAGATTATTTACACTCATTTGCTAACTAGTAACACATGTTTGCAAGGTCTCTATAAAAGGTCAAAAGAAATCATTTAAGTCTGCATAAACTTGATATATAAATCAAATAAATCGCTGAAAGGGCCATTTTAATGACTTCAAACAACCAGAGGATTTCCAAACCGTAAAAAGTTTTGAAGATATGTTTAGATACGGTTGTTCAAGACATGACAAACTACGCACTCAGACGCAATTAACATATCGACTCCTCTCAGACACCTCAAATCTTATTTTGTCGCTCATGCAGTGCATATAAATATTTCCACTGACAGCCGCTTAAAACACTTACTTTCACATCTTGCTCCAGCGTACGTATCAGTTCTCCGTCCACCTGCCCGGTTTGGGCCACACGGAGAGAGCGCCGCTCTGCCTTCCTCAGCCGGTACTGCAGGATGCGGCAGGTCTTGTTTGTCTATGACACAGAGGTAATGTTAACATGACGATAGGCACCACCAAGCCATTGTTTTTTTCTCTATTTCCCATCACATTTTTAATGTTTAGGTAAGTCCTAGGGTCAAAAATGCCTTAGCTTAATGTAAGCGCAATTTAGATAAATGGACATCAGCTTGTTTCTATCCATTTTCTTGTGTTTCAAAAAGAAACTTTTCATGACCTAGAGGTTGGCATAAATTACAAGCTGTCAAATGTGTATATCTGTGACTTGTTGAAACCGAGGTTTCCCGGTAACAGAAGAAAGAAGGCACACATAGAGCCGAGCGTGGGGAGATACAATAAGACAACTTCCTGCCTGATGTCTTTGCATGTTGATGCACCAGTGTAAAATAAAAAGGGAGGTCAGTGGAGCTGCCATAATATTCTGTACAAAATACTTAAAAATGCATACTTGTTCTACTTTAGATTAGAACAGGCTTCTTTAAAAACATGAGATCTGGTGATCTGTTGGCCTCTGATCCCTATTCTTTTAGTATTGGCCCAGTTTGATACTTTCCCAATATTATACTTACCTGTTCTTTGAATATTGTCTCTTGTTCAAGCTTGTAACAATTCCCTGTCCTTCTTGTTTTGAGTTTAAACCATTTTGTAGCTTTTTTTAATGTTTGAAAATCCAAATCAAAAATTTCCAGAATGTGTGATGGCAGCACATATACCTGCTCCAGCTGTTGGCGTAGTTCCTGCAGCTGGTAAACGTCTTCCTCCATGTACATGTCCCTCATCTCCAGCATCTCAGATCTGAGCTCCTCCATCTCATCCTGGAGACATTAAAGAAACGAGAGTTCATGAGTGCACCTGTCATGTGACAATAAAAAATCATGAGCCTCTCCTCCCAGCAGCCTGCAGACAAAGAGATTTTCTGTGTTGTAAACAGTAAGAGTACAGTGAAGTGACGGCATCCTATGTACGTATAAAAGACATCTTAAACATTTAATAGGTGTCATTACAGCTTCAAGCATCTTGGTCGTAAATCCATGGCAATCGTCAGTGTCATCAAACTCTCAATCCATTAACCTCCTTATGATCATAATCACTCCTCACTGTCATTAATCACCAAATCTCCTTCTTCATTATTCTATAACAATTAGTGTCCTCTTAAAACGTGCTAATGTGCTAAGTGCTAGTTAATAGTCTAGATAGAATGTCAGGTAAAAAAAAAAGTAATCAGAAAGATCAGAGTGGGGCAGTAATGTAATACAAAGTTTATTGATTCTTCTTCTCATCCTCTTCTCGCAAGGTTGCACCACTCGGGTCAAAGGTCAGGGTTGAACTATTAGTTTACCTCGTAGCAAATAGTCCCAGCAGGGAAACTGAGTCTTATTGCAACAAGCAATACGAGCAAAGGAAAGGAAATTCCTTTGAGTTCGAAACATCTAAGCAGCGGAGCAGCATCCAAATACCACCACTGCACAAATGATTAATTTACAGTCGTGTTGTTTTCCCACATCTCTTTTAGACATAAAGAGATAAATTATTCATTGCAGCCTGACACCACGAATTGCATCATCCCACTGAACTCCTATCGAAGGTGCAGCATTATATTAGCGTGGGAGTCTGCGGTTAAAATTAAACCACAACCCACGAGACAAAGTCTGGGTCACTTGAACGGGGTGTCACGCAATAGTGTGCTTCTGAGACTGTGTGCGTGTGTTTGTACGTGCATATTATGCAGGCATAACAAGTGAAAAGAGTACGCGCAGCTGGAGGAGGAGTAGTAGTAGTAGGAGCAGCGCTGTCATAATTTACTACAGCGTGGAATGTGGGTCAGCTTCTGCAGCACCAACTGAAGCAGCAACGAGCTCCAGGGTTGTGTGTGTAAATAAATGTGAAATATAAAAGTGAACACCAGGACATCAGGGCGATGGGGTGGGCCTGCATTTATGCCAGTTACAAAGTAAACTGTGTGAGTAGGGCTCATACACAAAGGTAAGATGTGGGCGTTGAACGTGCAGTATGTGTTTGTATGTGTGTAAGCAGTTTTGTGAGTGATGTGTTGATCGTGCTCAAAAAGGACTGCGGCAGGAGAAAATCTGTACGCCACTAAAAACTGCTGTGTAAATCAATCAGCCGTTCCATTATGGTGAGCGATGACGAAACATGTGAGATACCGCTGTTTTAAAGCAATTTTGCCATGGGACTCATCTATTGGATCAGAGCACACAGGTCAGGAATCACTCCTCCTCACGTGTGTCAATAAGCCTTGGATGCCATGTTGCCCATACACCTTTATCCCCCTTCCTTCCAGGAACACTTTTAATCAATAAAGACCACTTCAGACCAGGAACCCTTCAAAACACCTGCAGTGTCAGGGATGCTTGAAGATTCTGTCACTTGGCCGTCACAATCTGGTTCTTGTCAAACTTGCTCAAATCCTTACTCTCAAGACTGATCCTAATATGGTCGCTCACTGTCTGATTTATCCCACGACCTGACTGGTGTCATGATAAAAAGAGAATCTGTGTTATAACGTAGAGAGAAAGCAAAGGAGAAAAAAAAGCAATGACAGGAGAGAACAAGACCAAACAGAAGGAAATGCGAGGAAGTGCAATCAAAGGAAAGGAAATGGAAACCACGGACTGAAAAACAAGGATGGAGAAAACAGACCATGACCGCAACGTGGAACAGCAAGAGTGAAGAAGTGAGGACACGAAACCAGGGAATCACAAGTTAATGTGGCGAGAGAGAGAGAGAGAGAGAGAGAGAGAGAGAGAGAGAGAGAGAGAGACAGAGCGGGGTGGTCTACTGACCCGCTTTTCACAGCTCACAAAAGGAGAAGAGGAAAGATGGTCCCTGTCATGTGAGCCAGCAGCCAGTCAGGAGAAGGACTCAGCCAATCAGCTGTCATGTTGGCGAGTCAGCCGAGTCGAGTGGAAATTAGAGCGTGTGTGCACATCTGCCATGATAACAATCCTCCCTACATGTCTCCAGGTATTTTGGTATACGTTTCTAGACCATGTTTCTAGACCTGGAGACCCAACATTGTCAACGATCATAATATACACAATTCATTCATCTTAGATCTGTGCTCATTAGTTGTTTTTTTCATGAATTTGAGAACAATTTTACAAATTTGTGCGAACTCATTGGTGACATTAATCAAGATGAACATGCTCACATATGAAAGGATGCTCTTATCAATATAAAACCAGAAACCTTGCTCAGGTACAAGAGAAAATCTTTAAAACACTCTCACACAGATGAATGAAAAACTATATACCGTACTCACTTTTACGACTGCAATGCTCTGAAAAGGACTTGTGAAATATCTTTACATTCACAACTCGATTTCCCTCGTCCATATAAGAGCCCCTCAGATGTGTACATGTGAGCATTTTTGTTGTTTTTGTGGGTGTGTAGTTCTCCCACATGAGTGTGTGAAGGTGTTTCAAATAAGCTTTTTATGTGCCTGTTCGAGGTCTTCAGTCTGTGTGTGAGGGTCTTTTCATAGTAATGCTGAATGATGTCTCTAGCTGGCCCTCAAAGACTTGAATCATCATCCTCAGTAAAACGTAGAACATTGTGAAATCACACCACAGCCATCTCTGCAAGAAGAAACACATAAAACACCACACCCTGTCTTAAAGGGATGAACGTGACTGTAACATCCAGCTGCCGTATAAATGGAATAAAAATCGAATCACTTAAATCCTACTGCAAACATTCAATGCACCGTACTGGATTATTGCAGGTAATCCTATGCAGTGTACAACATTCTGAATCAGGCTGAATAACAGTGACTGGCGAAGACACAGATGCAGCCATAAAATTCAGTCACAGGACAGAGACATTCCTGATAAATTCAATCCAGTGAGTTGAATCTTTGAGAAACTTGGTTCAGGTTCAGCTGTAACTCGAAGCCAGCAGTGCAGACCTTCTGGTTGTGACACGTGGATTCAAATAATGACTCAATTAATTGTTGAACTTTATGCTGCTCGAAACGAACATAGAGTTCTGCAGTGACCCGGTTGTATTAGTCAGTTTGTCAAACTCATGTTAGCCTTCCACCTAACTATAAGTACGATATGGCTGCAGGCTTTGCCTGGTCAACCAGTCAAAGCCAGTAATTCTGCTGCAGCCTCAACAGAAACATTATGCACACTGAGGTAGAAAGTCATAATTAATGAGATTCCAACAGCTGCTAGCTGTCTTGATCTCCTACAGTAATTACGATCTGAATAAGAAACTGTAACTGCACCAGATAGGAGCCGGCGTATTAATATGCAGTGCATGAATCCACAGTGGAAGGATGACGAGCATGAAGCATAAACTATGAAGTAGGGGAAAAAAAGAAGAAGAGGAGTACTGGGGATAAACTAAAGAGGAGTAACTGGAAACGGGACATTTGCCTGTAGACTTAAGTCAGAGAGTCGAGTCGGACGCCTCGACAGTATGTTGTTTTGAGCCCCTGATTACTAACCAGGTGTTCCTCACAGCTGCAACAACAAGCACAGCAAGAGTTACTTCACAGCCAAGTCTCCCAGGCTTTATTGCGGTCCACTGAGATAGCTCCGTTACATGGTGCCCTATATTCAGTCTCTGCAGCCAGCATAGCGTTGGAATGATAGTGATGATAAAAATGATAAACACAAAAATACACAGTGTCTTGTTTGGCTTTTAAATTCTTTCAGGACTGACTATAGATGACTCAATAATGAAACCAAGATGATAGTTGGACGGCACATGTAACCACGAAATACCAAATGCCATCTATGTGCATCTACAAATGTTTCTAGATGAGCTCTAGTGAAATAAAGACATCATTTTGAGAGATTCTCGACAGCCATATTTCTCCTACCTCGTCCTCAGGACACGGCGTGTTTTAGGTGTTTCCCCACACCAACACTCTCAATTTCAACACATGAGTGATTCAACGCATGATTCTGTTGTCGTAGTAACCATTTCATTAGAATCAGGTGTGTTTGAACAGGGAAACACCAGAAACATGCAGGTGAATGGCTCCAGAATACAACTAAAGAACACAGAACAAACGGTCTAACTTGAAATGGAAACAAACATGATGAACAACTGGGAATCAAAACATCACCAATATTTACAAAACTCCTGAGGATACAGAACAAGGAGTCCCTCAGCTTAGACATGCACTGCTGATCAATCACCAACCCCAAATAAATCTCAGACAATTATTGGCTTGTCTGGTCACTGCCAGTTAGTGCGTTAGGACATCCTCTAAGATCGATTCTTTCCTTAATCAATCACTCTCAAGGCCGGCCTGACCAGTGGATCCACACCCTTGTGAATTTCTATCTCAGAGGCTTTTTGGATTAACAATTCAATAGGGTGAGTTAGAATATTGTTTGAATCCTACTGATTAATTTGAATGTTTGACTCCTATATCTGAGTTGGGTGTTAAGAATACAAGCACTCCCCTAGGCTGCAGGCATAATAATTTATTATCATCCACCACCTCCTTCCAACTGATAAGAAATAACAGTGAGGAGAAACTAGCTGCCCAAACAAACCCCTTCATACAATATCTATATGATTTTACACTTGGCATACAAGCTGATCTTCTGTTTATCCTTGTAGTGAACAGTCTTGGGAGCCTTCCAATAACAGCTATAGTCACTGGAAGACGATTCAAAATAACAGATGTATAAGGAGTAGGATGCCATGATTCCAAGCAACTCATCAGTAAAATGTTAAATGAAATACATGTAATATTAGGTGGTTATTTGGGGCCATATGAACATTTCTGGTCTGCTATGGAGGGAAATGATTGAATCAGGATTAAAAGTCAGGATATTGCAGCACATCACATTAAATAGCATACTTACTTTGAGGTAATCATTTTCAGATCTCAGCTCTTCTATCTCCCTGACAAACTCTTCCTGCATGCCGTCAATAAACTCCTCCGTGAGGTCTGAGAAAGCCAGAGATGTGCTGGCAGGCACCCTGCTGTCAAACGAGGTGACCGACCGCTCCTCCCCGGGGGAGATGCTCCCTTCCCCGGTGTCCGCTCCCAGGGAGAGCCGGTCCTTGTCGTCCTTCTCCGCGGTGGAGCGGGCTGTCCTGGCCGCGGGTTGTTGGCTCGCTTTGTCCACGAACAACGCATCCCTGAGCGGCTTCTCCGCCTCCAGCCCGCCGCCCCGGCTGCTCCTCGACTCGGCGTCGCTGCTCGCGGCGTCCGCGGAGAGTTTGTTTTCCTCGGAGGCGCAGTCCGACAGCTCGGAGCTGCTGTCGGTGGGGGAGAGCTTCCCGACGGCGCATCCGGAGTCTTTGGACAGGTCGTCGGATCCGATGCTGGCGTCCGAGACCTTCCTCCTCCCGCCGGTCGTCTTCGCCGCCTTGGACGCGGAGGTCTTGGACGACGCGGTTCCGGAGGACTTCCCTCCGGGTTTGCCACCACTTTTCTCGGCTTTACCATCCTTCCCGGAGAGGCTCCCCACGGGGCTGCGCCTGGAGATGCGGCTCCCCAGATGAATGGCTCCGGGCTTGACGCTCAGGGTCGGTGTCCCGATCCCTCCGCGGATCTTGGTGAGCGACCAACCGGGTACATTCTTGGGTCTCGCCGGCGACGGGGCCCGGTTTATTTTCTTCTTCTCGCCCGGGGCCGGAGCGGACAGCATCGCCGGCGGCTCCGCGGCTTCAGGCCGGGGGTTCTGCTGCTGCTGGGCGGCCACCGCGTGGTGCGTCTGCCCGCTGTCCGAGCTCTCCGTCCCGCCTCCGCTTTCCATCTTCTGCCGGAGATGGAGTCTCCGTTCTTTAGGCGAGGCGAAGGCGAAGAGCTGAGTCGGAGAGTTATGGACATCAACCTCCTTTGTTTTTGTCATTCATTCCGTTTAGGCCGAAACAAGAGAAACAGGAAAGGAAACCTCCTATCTGCAGAAGTTGGAGGGCGAATAAACAACCGCAGCGCCGCACAAAAGGAGGAGAGCCGCCAGGATACAATGAGAGCCCCGGGTGCAACAGGACGCAGCGGGAGAACCGGGTCCAAAACACGAGGAATACTATCAAATATCCCACCGTGTGTAGTAAATAAACAGAGTACTCCGCTTCGGTCTGGTAAATCCTGCACTCCTCCTTTCTGGATCTCTCTGTATGGATGAAACCTACAAGCCGGGTCCTCAGAGGAAATGTGGTAGAAACAGTCTCTCTCTCTCTCTCTCTCTCTCTCTCTCTCTCTCTCTCTCTCTCTCTCTCTCTCTCTCTCTCTCTCTATCCCGTTATCAGGGCGGAGAGAGAGAGAATCTCCTTTCTGCAGCTCTCTGCCGCCACCATTACAAGGCAGCAGAATACAAGAAGAACACAAAGAGCATGCAAAATCCATTTTTCATTAAGGGACAGAAGCCATTTACTCTACTGTTTATTACACACGCTTCAATATGATAGATATTTAACACTTTTTTCAGATCATAACAATCTGCAGCTTACTGCCATCTTTGTCCTTTGTGGTGCTTTTTCACACGTTTGGAAGTCTTTAGCAGTTTATTTGTCCTTTGCATCCATTTTTCTTCACAGTATGATTTTGTACCTAAAGATATTCAATCTATTCATCTTTTATACTGCTTTATCCTGTGCACTGTTGCAGGGAGCTGGAGCCAATTCCAAGTATGTGAGAGGAAACTGGAATACCCATAGGAAACACACGCACACACACACACAGGGAACATGCAAACTCCACAGAAAGGCCCGGCCCGTATCTACAACCCAGGACTTTCTTGATGTGAGTTACTTAATTGAAATTGTTGTTTTTCTGCATTGAACCCGCTCTCTTCATACTACCAATGTGGGGTTGAGTTGAGGGATCTTGCTCAGTGAGTCACATTAGTGACGTGTCGACTGTGGGATTCATACCAGTGAACTAATGTCCACTGTCTCAGTAAATCTCTAAAGCCTTTTGCGAGCTGTCTTTTGGCTATTTGCCACATTCACAATGCACATCAGTGTCTTTGGAAGGTAATTAAGACACCTCATTAAAACATGCTGGATTCTGTTAAGTATTTATTGACACTAAAAAAAACTCAACAATTAAAAAAAAAAAAAAAAAAGCTATAAAAGGAGCCATCAGGTAATGGCAGCTGTCCTCTTGGCAGACACCCCCCCAAAAGTAAACTCCAAGTGTACAAAGCTGGGGAAAAAAACTACATTTTTCATAGCTAAAACAAAGGCTGTAGGCATCAAATAACAACATATGGCATAGTTATGTGTGTCAATAAAAACAAAAAAAACAAACACAAGGAAAAATTGAAACGCACACTGCATGTTTGGTTTGGTGAAAGAAATGTCCAAAATATGTGCAGAGGATTGCAAATAGATAACAGGATTCTGCAAGATGCAACAGTTTTTCAGCAGACATGTCTGAACACAACCGATCACTCTATGATTTATTCATTTCTTCTGTTGTGGGAGGTCAAAGCATCACATGACTCCAGGTGAGACTTATTGTGTACATGGTAACAAAACACAGGTGGTTTCTGTACACATAGGCATAGGAAGACTTGCACATTTGTTGTGTATTGTGTTTTTTAAAGAATAATGTCAGGAGAACACTTAATCACTCCAACATTTATCAACATGTATGATTTTATATCAGATATTATGTGTAAAAAGTCTCATCAGGAGAATGATAGAACATAGAGGAGTGAAGCAGGTGAAGCAATGGAAGGTGGAGAGACTGAGGAAGCTCAGGTCAGGTCTTAAATTGATTAGTGAAATGTGGATTAGCTCCTAATACTTTTGAAACAAACAATTTTATGATGAGATGAACTGTAATCTGTCCAGTGAAGAGACAGGAGAGGAGGTGGAGCTTCAGGGTGTGAGGTAAACTTTAAAAAAACAAACATATTATTAGTTATAATAAATCCAGAAAGGAGAACAGGTGAGGACTGATGTCAAGTTGATTTTTAATCAAAGATACATTTTTAATAATCACTTCATTATTTCCCAGTACAATAAAGGTTGGGGTTAGGTTTTGATTAGGTGATCAGCAGCAATACCCCACAAGTGTTCTGAAAGTTTATATGGTGAGATGCTCCATCATGACCAATGAGTGATTTCTTTTTTCCCAGTTTAGTTATAAAATGGTTCACATTTATGCTGCACATTAGACCTGCATCTCTGAAGACATTCTGTATGTTTAGGAGCAGGAAGGACTGGACGGCACACGACTGGAGGGGAGGCCTTAAAATGAAGTAGGGAAATATTTTACTGTAAAGGTTAAGCTATGCTGTAAACAGAGTTAACGTTGTTTGAGCCTATGTACATCTGCATATCAGTTGTTAAAAGTCTTTATTCTGTATGACAAAAACCTTAACCCTGACTGTCTTTTAGCTTTTGTAAGTCAAGTCCTGTTACTGTACATTGCTAAATGTAATGTTGTCTATTGTAAAGACATGAATGTCTTGCAGGGACATCAAGGGCTGGAGGCAACGAATCAAAGTGAGGGAGGGACAGGAGCAGAGCAACAGGGAAGAGAGAATAACGTAGAACAGTAGATCTTTTAGAGAAGTTCACTAAAAAGTTACAAAATTGATTTGCTTGCTCGTAGTAGGTTCAAACTTATTTTACTTTGTTGGAGCCTGATTGGACGAGAAGTCAAGATGTGAGCAATTTATGGCTGCAAATGACAAGAGGAAAACACATTTAGTCTCTTTGGCTCAGGACAGTGGTTTTTTTTTAACCTTTTGTGTGTCTCGGTTCATGTTTGACACTGAAGAAATCCTCTGACATGCAGATCATTGAATGCAGGGCTGTGGCGTGCAGGACCAGACTGGCAGTGAGACATTAAGCTTGTCTAGATGTGAGACGTATCACTTTTATTTATTTTTTGACGGCCAGACTTTTGCACTGAACCGTATGAGATATTGGAAAAGAACAAACCTTGTTTATTTATTAGACTTTATTTTTGTTGTCCAAATTTGCTGTATTGATTTTCAAACTGAGTAGGTCTATTATACTATCTATTCTTTTACTTGAGGTTTTAGTAAGAGGCATAACATTACGAAGTATAATTCTATAATGTTAAAACTTATAATTTTTGCATTTTAATCATGCGCGAGTTTTCTCCAGGTCTCTGGTTTTACCTCACAACTTGAAAACATGTTCAGTTAATTAGTTACTCCAGAACTGCCTGTAGGTGTGGCTGTATGTCTCTCTGTGCAGTTTTTGGAAGCAATAGCCTCTGCAATCCTACACAAAGTAACGTGGGTAAAGAAGATGGATGGACAGATTTAATTTAGCTTAAAGACAGAAACAAAATGCATGAAGGCAGCAATGAACCTTTTTCACCAGTGACCCTCACATCCTTCATGAATATTACGTAAATACATTTCCTTATACATTATTTTTGTAGGTCATGCATTTTCAGAGCAGTCTGTATATACTGTACGCATCAAACTATGTATGTATGATGGGTACAAATGCATCTCAGTAAGTGACAGGAGGCTTACGTAATCACCATCCATTAGGATATGATTTGTTTTCATTATTAAAGCTAAAAAGCAAAGTCTGACCTCCTACTTTGCCCCCACATTAGTCTTCAATCCCCAATAGTAACCGCAGCACGTTTCCATCTGCAGTTGTTCTTCACCCATACACCCCACGCTACAATCAATTGGGCTGCATCATCACTTCCAGCAAACAGTAGCATTTCTGCTCCTGTTTATTCTTTGATGTTGATATTTGTCTCTCCAGTGGCTGTTTGTGAGACTGCAACCACCATCTGACTGAAGTCTAGTCACAGTGCCAATGCGAACGCTGTCGATTCAGACTGCGGTGTCAGAATCACAGTCTGTGAATGATTTATGAGGAGAAACCCCAGAAGAGCAGCACAGAATTGGAGCGCTTAGAATGGATTTTACCACCCAGGGATCAGAGCTGGTGAATGACCATTTGTCATGTGCTGGAGTAGAGGATTGTGTTCAATAATGACCATGTTTACATGCACACAATTACTGCGATTGCACTTTGACAACGATGCTCGCGATGCAGTACTCATAAAACTAAAACTGATTACGGTGGGATTATATTCTTCTTCCACAAGCAGCAGTCATATATCATTGCCGGTTTCTTTGAACTTGAGAAATCCCATGTTTTACCACCTTTATACCAATTTATACATTATTCCAGTTTTTTGTCCTTTTTAATTTCTACCCTCCCATTAAGAATCCAATCCAAGATGGAAATTGCAATTTGAAGTAGAAGAATGGCCCTTTGAATCATTAATGAACTGGCCACCCATTGTTGGTGATAAAAGGCATTCATTGAATAATTAAGTAGAACCCAAATAACACCATTGCTGGGGACTTCATAGAGATCTGCATCAAGTTTCCCCCCTTGTCTTTTGCCACCACATCTCTCTTCCTCATCCCCCACAAACTCTTTATAAACCACAAGGTAATGTTGAGCCGTATTGAGAGGAATACCAATTGCGGCACAACTCACAATAGATTTATTTTAATTGCTGGGGGCTTTTTGCTCGCAGCTTGACAATAATGAAGCCCAGTGTCATGTGGACATCCCAGTAGTACACACATAAAGTGGACGAATGGCGCATTTTCAATAAATATATTATTTCATTGCATGTTATCTGCGTAATGAGGTTGTTTAATGCATAGTTTGCATGCAGCAGAGCAAACATTATTGCACCATTGCTTCATTTTAAATATGTCAGTCCACGACAGCTTGTTGTTGGTAAAAGTTCCTCATTATTGTGACATATCTCAAAATAATTTCTGATTAGCTTTTTAAATGTATATCCAGATGAAATGCACATAGTCATGACACAAGCAGCACAGACTTTGTTATAGGCTAAAGCAAAATCCGTCCATCTGTCCATCCATCTCAGGGTGGCGAGATGCAGGAGCAGATTCAAATTAACAATAAATATCATTCACAAGGAAAACCCATGCACAGGTAAAACACACCAACAACACAAAAAGTTTTCCCAAGCCTTATTTAAAACTGGGGTTATTCTTGTTTTGAGGGATAAGTGCTATCTGCTAAAAAACCAACATGTGGCCTCTTTGTGACATACAGGTTTGTCACAGCAGCCCTACTCAGTCTCTGTTTTTAATTTTACGAGATTAGTTGATGAATGGTTTTTGTCTCGGTGCTTCGATTTCCACAAACAAGTCCAAAATCCTGCATGTGGGTTTAATTTCTGACTCATGGATTTAAATGTTGTGTCTTTGTATGTTTACTCTGCGATAGACTGGCGACATGTCCAGGGTGCGCCCTCAAGATGGATGAGTGAACTGAAGAAGACAAACCAGAAAACTGACCATTTAGCACTGCGATAAAGAGGCCTCTCACAACCACACTCTCATTTCAACCTCAACGGACGACCAGAGTGCTAACCCTTCCAGCCAACCAGCAAATACTTGCCAGCGTCTGACTAACTCACTACTGGTGACAAAACACCATCTCCTATGCATCTCTCATTGCTGGCCAGTCTGGGTAACAGACTGCATTAATTCTAATCATTTTTGCTGAGAGGTCAAAAAAAAGAATGTGACAGAAAGTTGCTGTCTTTGCAAGATATCTTGAGTCCAGTAATTGGAAAGCTGAAGGTATGTGTTGGTAGTTATGAAGAAGAGCTGCTTCAGCAGTGTGACACCTACATACTGCCTGTTGAGATGAACAGACAGGTAGTGTCTTTTATATAAGTCTCCTCCACCATTATTTTATCTGTTGTAAATTGTTTGCTTTCTATGTTTTGAATGTAGTTATGGGTTTAATTGGATTTTAGCTTTTGCTGCATTGTTTTAGTATTGTAAAGTTGAATAAAATTATTTGAGTTTTCAATAAGAGGCATTTTTTTAGCTCCATCAGAATATTTTGAATCCCCCTATGAGAGCTGAAGAGGTGACATGTCTCTTGCAAGACAAATGAGTCTCATGTGGTGCGATTCATATCGAATAACAGTTTTCTCCTCAGCTTTCTCTCCCTTGTATGGCCTACAAAGCATGATGTCAAATCATGGACCTCCTGCTGACGCTGCACGATATCACCTGGGGCTCCTCAAAAGTGTGTGCCATTAGTTGTCCCATCCTTTTGTCTTTGTTCGCCAATGCATAAGCAGCAGGAATGTAATGAATATCACTTTATAATGCCTCATTGTTGAAACAGTGTTTTACAGTTCTTACTTCAGTGATCTTTCCGACTGTTTGTATGCCACAATGCCCTCAACTTCTGTTTATAGGAGGATCAAAATGTCCCTATTCTGAAATGTATTTGTTCAACCAGTTTGTCCCTACAAGGACCAAGACCGACCCTGTTCCATGAAGGACTTTTATGCAGCACTCATAGAAACACAGAGGAGTGTGTTTCATGACTTAGTTGGACCACACCCAATTCAGAAATAAGAGCACACTATTTCTAGGTCTAGAATATTTTTCAAAATAACACAATGAAATCCACTCAGAATAATCAACAACAACAACAACAACAACAACAACAACAACAACAACAAGAAAAATAATAATAAATCAAACTTGTATAGCACTTTTTTGGGCACTGAAAGCACAAAAACATAAAGAAACAAACAAATGAAAATAAAATGAAGAGTTTAAGGAAAAACAAGTTTGAAAAGGTGAGTTTTGAGGGGTGTTTTGAAGTTTTGCAATAAGTCAGTATTCCTGGTGTTTTGTGTGAATGGGTTCCAGTGGGTGGGGGCAGCAAATGCTCAGTCTGCCAAGGTCAGGAAATGTGATAGTTTATTAGATAGATAGATAGATAGATAGATAGATAGATAGATAGACAGATAGATAGATAGATAGATAGATAGATAGATAGATAGATAGATAGACCCTAAATCCATTAAACACCTTCAGAGGGAACAGATACTGCACTTACCACAGCAAAAATTACTCCCTGTCTTAGCTTTTGCATGGACAGGAAATAATTAGTGAGTCAACATGACCAAGAGATGTGCAACGAGTGAAGCATGGAAATATGACAAATCTTCACAGATTTTTTTTTTAATAGATGAGAATATTATATATTATTCTCAAATATATTTGGGTTGCCTTACTGTTTGTACTATCGATGTATTATTTCCATGTATTTTCGTTGATGTTTTAGGGTATACACTTGCACTTTTATACACAAGATGCATTTTAGATTGAATCAAACAAGCCTACAAGGAAAACAGAATTATTTTAATTAAAAAAAATATAGATATACATATTTACCTGGCTTGGAGAATCATATGTGTTAGCCTCAAGAAAAGTAGGAAACTTCCACTATCTTCTACCGCCATCTAATGGTGAGAAAAGGAGCTTGGAGAAAAGGACCTTTTGGACGATACAGTGTGGTGAAAGAAGATGTCTACACAAGAGGAAAAGAAAGTCCTGTTTGTGCCTTTGCATGATAAGAATCAAAGTAATTGCACAACTACGGTAGAATCGTCTTAATGTTTATACGTTCTCCGGAACAGAAATAAGGAAGCAGACCATTCAAATAATGTCGGAGCAAAGATTGGAGTTGATACTGAAAGAAAGCCATCTTAATGTATCAGCCACATTAACAGGATGAGACACAATAACTCCTATAACTTTTGTTGTTGTTGAAATGGCTCAACCTTTTGAATACGAGACTTGCTGAGCAGAATTGTATCTATTCTTCTAGTGGTGGAATATTTTTTTTTTAATGAATGGAAATTGTATGCATGGTGGTGAAAGCTTGTGAATGTTCAGCACATGACTGGTTCATTATGTGTGTGCGTGTGTGTGTGTGTGTGTGTGTGTGTGTGTGTGTTTTGGAGAACTCTTTGTCTCACTTTGAGGCTGAATAGGATTCATTTTCTTTTCCACTCCACTGTTGTGTGCTGATTCCCTCTTCCTCTTTCTGAC
This sequence comes from Lipophrys pholis, assembly GCF_963383615.2. Classification (NCBI taxonomy): domain Eukaryota; kingdom Metazoa; phylum Chordata; class Actinopteri; order Blenniiformes; family Blenniidae; genus Lipophrys; species Lipophrys pholis. The sequence continues at coordinate 12,848,254 of NC_137630.1, read as the reverse complement.
CTGCATGCTCTGATTCTATTCTCCTTTCACTCTTTGTAATCACACCATCATCAGGGTTATGTAAGTCTGGGACAATATATCCAAAGTTTTTCGGAAGCTTTACAAAGCAAATTATATTGCTTTCTATCTTTGGTTTTACATTGTAGTTCTTGAGCTCATTGAAGAATACTATGCACTTTGTTGTGTTGGTGTTTTCTACCTCAAACTGCAGTTAATAATTTTTTTTTATTAACAATTTTTTCATGTTGAAAGTTTACTTGATGTAATCTACTAGTATGCCAACACTATTTTGATTCTTGACATTTGAAATTCTATTAAATATTTTATGAGGTTAAAAATTACAAAAATCTAATCTCGCTAAGCTTACAAAGAAATACAATTGTGCACAAGTGTACCAGAGATTATGATAATGTACAGCATGTTTCTAATTCTTTGTAATGTATGTTTTTTTTTCTGTAAGCCGGCTGCCACCTGTATCGGCTGGGGTGACTGATGAGCTCCATTATTGATGAGATAAATAATACGCTCTCTTTCTTCACTTTTTCTACAAAAGGAGTTATTTTAAATCGGTTCACAATAGGCCTTCGGCTGCCACTCAACACAAACATAATATCACACAAAGAGAAAAATGTGTAATGATTTCATTTGAATGCATGCTGCTTCAGATCACTGCCATTTCTTAAATTCCTGTCATCTTTCACCCATTAATTCCAGTTGTTCTTAATGTTGATGATCATGTCAAAGGTATAACGTTTGTGTGGATTGAAATGTGACCAATTCAAGGTGCAATTGTCAGCTTTGTTATAGATGACCATTCAGCTTAAATCGATGGAGTAAATCTATGTAATGTCATACAACGTCTGCGCATATTGTCAATTGTCATGCTTCTTTGATTACACTTGGCTCCTTATGCAAGTGACTTTATCAGTTCACGCCATTCCTTTCACTAGGCTGGCTAATATCATAGAGGAATCTGTGGTTAAAGGAGGATTTTTCATTTTTCATTTAAGATTTAAATTTGTAAATTCTTTCCATCAATAATTTAAATTTTTTAACCCTGAATCGGTTGATCATATAATTAATTGAAATAAAATCCTAAAACATAAACTATCTCATCCACCCTTTGAGGGCATTAATTCAAAAACCAATGTACTTATCAAATGATTTATTTCTCAAGAATTTGTTGATAATATTTGAATTTAAATATAATAACAATAATAATAATAATAATAATAATAATAATAATAATAATAATAATAATAATAATAATAATAATAATAATAATAATAATAATAATAATAATAAAGTCAACGTGTATTGTGATTCGTCCAGGGTTCACGGTCTTGCATATGATTGGCTAACATTTTTGTCAGTCATTCTTGTAGCGCCGCCCCCCTGCCAGAGACTTCCGCTTCTGTGTCAAGCCGAGGCTCCACTGACATCCTGCACATCTCTCTGTGTTCTTCAAAACAACCAGCCAGCGCGCTCCGCAGAGGGAAGACGACACACGCTTTGGTGCCATTTTACGGTAATCTCTTTGGCTTTTCATGTCCCGCACTTCGCCTTGCCCTCTCTGTTTAAACAAGGTTGCGAACTACGCTACTGAGCCACCTACTTGTGTTAGCCCGCCTGCTATCTATGATGCTAAGTGTCAAAGCGCTCCCAGCTCTGCTGTTAGATCGTCAGCAGGATGATTTATGTCTCTTATGCAGATTAAAAAACAACAAACTGTTTATTTAATGAAATGGCTTGCGAGCCGATGACTTGGAGCCTGTGCAGTTTTGTCAGCAGACAGTTCGTGGCACTACATTTGGGATGGGTTGGAAGTCCGTGGAGATGTAACTCCCGCATTCACGTTTCCACTTGATAATAAGTTGGAGTTTTCTCCACTCCGCCTCGAATGCGGCCGATAAGACGAATGAAAAGTTCAGGTTACGTGAGAAGTCAGAGGGAACACTCAGTTCCACACGCTGCTGTGACAGCGGAGCTTATCTCCTTCACGATGCGGGCTGAAGTTGCCTCCTATCGCCTCGAAATGCCCCAGCAAACAGTGGGAATGTCCCCCTGCCTGTTGGACTCCTGGCTGGCTCCGTCACATCACCATCTGAATCACAGGGGAGACTAAACAAACCCTGTCTTTAAGGGGCCCGTGTACTGCAGGGCATTGACACTCGGTGTGTTTATCTGCTCTCACTGATACACATTCTGATGTCTGCATACTTTCAGCAGCTTTAGTCACATTTGCATAACTGATATTGAAGTGTTGAGTAAAATAATTGATTATATTCTTGTGTAGATATATCAGAAGTACCAGTTGGCAGACGACAGTGAACTAAAATCATACGTTTTGTTTTCTACATCAGATTCACTAAAACATATTCCCTATCCAAGCAGGAGACCTCACTTTAAAGGTGCATTTTCTGTACAAGGTTGCTGATTTTATAGTTACATTATGTCAGACACCAAACCGCTCTCCCTCTGGAGTTGTAGTTGTTGTCATTTTGTCATGCATCTTCCTCCCTCAGGTACTGTAATGACCTCCACGGTGAGTTGCTAAGACGCTGGATTCCCTCTGAAAGGTCAACATTACTTACTGCTTCCTCCCAGTAGAAAGGAAGCCTGAAGCGGTTTCATACCCATGAAATTGTGTTTGTTGGTTTTAGCAGTTGCCTAGTGAATTCTTCAAGATGTGTTTTATTTTTTTGTGTGTGTGGCTGAAATAAACGGAACAGGAACACGATGTTGCAAAATAAAGCAGGTTTCGACACTGGAGAGGAATATTGCAGCAGCCGCAATACAAACTCAAGTGCTCTTACTTTTGTAAGTAAAAGTTGCCACTTTAGAGTTAAACATTTCATTTTCGAGTTATCATTGGTTGAAATGTAATGATTTGAAAAAGGCTTGTAGGTGAAATCATGTGCGAAAAGTGGATTGTGATGATGATTGATACCTTTTCCTCACTCACTTTTAGTACATCCACAGCTGATGTTAGTGTATTTCATAGCTACGGTGTGGAGCCACAAGGCGACGTTTATGCCAGTCTAGGCAACCATCCAGGCAACAGAAAAACAATACTGTGTGTATCTATAATTTATGAAAGAACAAGGCAGCCTATCAAGAGCCAGCCTTCCAAGCAGCTGCTGTATTGTTTTGTTTCTCTTCGGCTGGTTTGCCGTCATAGCGAGTGCATGTCAGTCAGCAAAGACACGAGGATAAAATACTGGTGCTGCTGGTCAATGTAGCTTTGATGAGTAATTATACATTGATTTATTCCATGTTTTGTATTTAAAATTGTTGGTATATCAAAAATAGAATTGATTGCACTGTGATAATATCCAGTACGGCCCATTGATCATATCTGTCGGAGGAGATGAGAACAAGCAGCAGTTTATATCATGGACATGGACTCAGTCAGCAGGGCCACCAGAACCCAGTCAAACCAGATTTTCTCCGCTGAACCAGTCTCATAACGGCAATGAAGACGATCCTGAATCTTACCTGCTAAATCCTCAACAACTTGAGGAGTGTTGCTCTGTTTTCAGGGTGGACTTATTTGACGAGTTTCGAGCAAAGTTGCTGGGCTGTCCAAGTATACACACACACACATGTGACTGTGAAACTAATCTGGGAAGGTTTTCCCTCCCAGCAGGTATCAGTGGAACGTGCTGACTCATGCTGCGCTGATGTAGGCGTGAGAGTGTACGCTCAGCATCCCGCTCGGAATGAGGCACCAGTTTGTCTTTTTTTCCCTACTCTGAGCTTTAACAGCGGGAACACACAAAAGACAGACTCTTCATATTTATCTAAAGAAATGACAGAAAATATCCTGTGTGCGTACTTGAACTGTGATGGACTGGTGACCATTACAGGACGCATAGTCAGCGGGGATAGTCTCCACCACCCGATAATCTGGGGTTAGCTCAAGCACTACAGAGAATAGATGAATGAAAAATGTATTATTCTTAAGCTATAGTCCTTTAGAAAGACTTTTGAAAGCTCAAATCTCTAGCCTGAGCCTCCAATCCTTTAATGTGTGCGCATGTTTTTTCTTGGTGAAGGTTCTCCCTTATGAAATGGACTGATTTGGTATTTCAGCTGAATAGCCCAAATATAATCTGTATTTGTGTGTGAAGTGTTTGTGATTTACTAAATTGGCTGATATCATCATCCAAGGCCAAGTAACTGACATGTTATCTAATGTTTTCTGGTCTTATACCTTCTCTCACTAAGGGATTTGTTTAAATAAAAATAAAAAACCCCAGACAGAATGGAGTCGGGTTTCTGTTTCTCTCTTCATATGATTGCTTCATCCTTGCAGTGAAAAAAAACAAACAAACTGATGAGATATTCACTTTTTCCTCATGAGGTCAGTTTTGCGTTGTCCTCGCACATTTTCACTCTCATTGCTCCAGATGCACCAGTGTGTGGTTTAAGCTGATGAAGTACAACGTATTGCTGTGCTATCTTTTTCTATTCCCATCCTGCTGAGGAGCCAGTATTGTGGCCAGCAGTGCAAGCCCTCTCCAGCAGGCCGGGATAGATGATGCTGAAGTTAGCACTCACGTCTTCTAAATTCCTCCAGTCTGTACTCAACGAGGTTAGTCTTGTGATTGAAGTCGAGTGGATTTAATTTCATACTCGCAGTCACAGTATAATAAAAAGTCGTTTGTGGGCCATTGACATTTCAACTCGCTCCTGGTCTTATGATGTGTATTTCAATTTCCCTGCCCTGGAGACGGCTCTTATGTGACCTGTTAGATATGGTGTACGGTACAGAACGTCTGAAGAAAATTGCCAGAATTGACTGAAAGGTTGTCTTTGCATTGCCGTGTTACATCATGAATCAGTTTGTCCGTTCAGAAAATTTGCATAATTTCAACCTGCTGCACTCTTTGCAACCGGGACAGTAATGTGAAACAAAAGATGATCAGTGAGCCACTTTTTCTGTTTACAGCTGGTTGAACAAGCTGTCTCCAGCGTTGATGCTGAGGCACTTGAAGAACAAGACCTTTAGTTTTACTACAACTGCATCCGCAGAGGGAACAATCCTTTGACAATCAGACCTCTATAGCAGTTCTGTCCTTTCAAAGTCAACTCCTGATCTCTCTTTTTCTTTTTCTTTTTTCCTCTTCTCGGCACAAATTAGTGCTCAGACAGCAGCCACCGTGAAATGCTGCTCTGTCTTGAACCCGCGCTAACACAGTGGCCCGTCTGTGCTGTGTGTTCCCACTGTTGCCTCTCAGGCTATGTTCACAAGTCACATCCTGAGTCCTGCTTTTAGAAGGCCAGACGAATGCCAACCTAGCCTCAATCCCTGGGCAACGACCTAAAGCCCTTTCTAGACTAGGTACAGACTGAAAAGATTGACAGTAATCTGCATGAAGCAGTATGACATTATATTAACCTGGAAACCCATTTAATGTGCAGCACGCTGTGAATAACGTGCGCGTACCAGAAATAAGCAGCCTTAGGAACTAAACTCCATCATTGTATAAACCTATATTTTCTGATTCTCTTTTCCCTGTCTGAGGAACTGTTGGTTTATGATAAAAGTTGTGATGCTCCTTGCAAATACTTTCATGAGATAATATAATGTCAAAGATTTTCTGATCACTGCAACCAGCTGTAGCTGTTGTTTTGTTTGTTCATATCAAAGTGCCCAGCTGAAGTGATTATCAGCCTTTTTATTTATGTATTTATTTATTTTTTAACACAGTCCATACGCTACTTCATTACTTGTTTTTGAAATGTTTAACTCACTAATGTCCGCTACAAACTGTGTGAGTCGGGGCATCCCAGACGAACGATGACAATCGTGTGAGAATTGAGTTGATATCTTTGGTCTTGGCTCTAAATTGATGGTCGTGTGTTGCAATGTGAGATGGGTTCAAGGACAACCGTTGTCATGGTTTTGTGATCAAAGACAACCTGTAATAAAATCCCGATAGTGTCAGAAATTTCTTTCTCACAGTGGAACTGCTGCTGTGACCGATGTCAAGTAACTAACCAATAGAAATCGTTAGCTTTGGTTTTATGGACAGCGGTTCTCTAACCTGTATCGACAGCCAGACAAGCCCCAATAGCATTACAAGTACATTTTATCTTCTGTTCTATTGTTGATCCAAGTGACAAGCAGCTTGTTTTATTTTTAATAAACACGATACTCCAGTTGCTACAGTCTTGTGGCTTGTGTTTGATTGGTCAGTGATCCTCAGCAGGCTCACCTCGACACTAAAAGTGACAATTTAGAAAACACTGGATGCCTTAATTGTGATTTTATTTTATTTTTTTTATAAAACGTCTAATTTGACTGGGCCAGATTCTGTTTAGATGACAAACCAGTGATTTACTGTGCACCACTAGCACCACCGTCAACTTGTTCCAGGCAGATTGAATTACATATAATACTCCCGCTCAGCCCAACGTCGTCTTTGTTGTAGGCCATATTAAATGTTTGTACAGTTGCTCTCACAGTTTTCGCTCTGTGTTTGTTTTATTGTCTCTGGTGTGTGTCTTGTGAAATTAACTTGTGGTATGTGCTTCACAGTCTACAGAGGTGTGTCACCTACTGAGGTAGGTGTGTATCAAGAGGAAGACAGTGGTGTGTGCGTGTGTTACGTTGTGTTAGTACAGGACTCTGGTTCACCCGAGAACAGCTCGAGTCGCTCCGTTCCTTTCCCTTCGTCTCCGTCCCCGTGGCTTCGGATGTTTTATGTCATCCCTCGGAGGACAGACAGAGTAGGCCGGCGTCGCCAGGCTGATAAAGTCACAGTGGTAGGTTCATATTAAAGGCTTTCAACGATTGAAAAGAGAAGAGTTGTAGCAACAGAACGTTTGTCGTAAAGTGCAGTAGCCTACATGTCGACACAAAACATTTGAATGGCTCTTATTTATAATGACTCACGTTATGGTATTGCTGCCTTTACTTGAGTTTCTGGTCTTTCTTGTTCGACTGTGTCAGATATTGAGGATCAACTGTTATTGTGCTTTTTAATAAACCCTTCAAAGAAGGTCATTTTATTTATTGTTGTGTCTTTAAAAAGCTTAACAGCAATGTTTGTTTTCATCATTTACCTTTACTTGGTTTTCCTGGTGAAAACGTAGGTAACTGGTCCCTGCTGTGGTTTGCAATTATTGAAATAGTTAATTCGTGTGCAGGAATCTGAAGGATTAAAGGAAAGTTGAGGCCATAAAGGTGCCAACAATTTCAGTCTTCAAATCTTTATCTTTCACCTTGACATGTTCCATGCTTGTGTCTCCTTGTCTTTTGTATCTTGGAGGTTATTGGCAGTCGTTGTCCATGTATGGAGGAGTGTGATTGTGTGTGTGTGGAGCCATGTCTGTCATGGTTACGTCACAGCTCACAGGCGTCTAGAACAGACCGAGCGATATGATCTGAGTCTGTTTTAGCCAATCAGAGCACTCCCTCTCTTTGCTCTCTCTCTCTCTCTCTCTCTCTCTCTCTCTCTCTCTCTCTCTCTCTCTGTGTTCAAAAATATGTGTGGATCCAACTAATTTCTCGGCACAGAAGTTGGATTTCCTAAGGGGGGGGGTTATTAAATACACAAGATGAATAAAAGCAAATCTAATTATTGATTTAGTATTGCAGTTTTAGGAAAGAGCGGAACATTTGATTTACACATGAAAGAGGTAACTGCTTTTATTATCGTACAAAGTTTTTCAGACCTTCATCTGTTTCGTCTGCTGTGAGAAAGCTTTAAAAGTTTCTAACTTCTTCATGAGGCCAGCTACATCTAGAGTTAATTCATACTCTGAAGTCTCACTTTACAATCTAAAATAATTTGCCATTTTCTGGATGTTGTCTATAAGCTCTCCTTTTGTGGAAAAGTACGAACTAAGATGTGACCTGGAAGTTAGAGTGAGGGTTGTCTCGATTGCACAGGATTAGTGATTTGTTGGCTACACAATACCTTCTGTTACTCAATACAAAATAATAAGTATCTCGTGGTTCCAAGGCTTGGTTTTGGGTCATGGTCATGGAAGTAATTAGGATTCATTCAGATTTCTTTCTGCCAGATAAACTGCAAGCTGGATACTGAGCTTTAAGGGTCATTAAATTGTACTTAACTAAGGTAGGTTAAATAGGGTAAATTCCTCCAGGATTAATAATTAATACTGTTAAAGAATTGTTCTTAGGAGGAATAATTGATCTGACCTTTAGAGTTGAATAATCAAGTTAACTGTAGTGTGTTGAGACCAGGTCAAAGACACCCTACAGACTTTGTGTTTTTATGACACAACCTTTTCACTTTGTAATACATCAATAATGAAGGTCTATTGTTCACATTCTCGTTTGATCTGGACCAGAGTTCTCTTTAGGGAAAAAAACTTTTCATTTGGGCAATGTGAAATCTCCTACGGACTTTGAACCGAATCTAACAAGCGTTCTCTGGTCCCCTTAAAATGCCAGGCTGCACTTTTCTTGCAAACGATCTTTCTAGCGGGCGGGGTGAGAGGACGGGGAGAGCGGATGTGGGCAATGCATCCTGGGTGGTAGACAAGCAAAGTTAACTGCGAGAATCAGAAGAAGCAGACGCAGAAAGCAAAAGTTTGAAAACGTCTCATGGGCAGACATGGAGTAGTGAGAAAAGTGCTAGTTGATATCTGGTCTGAAGACTATAAATCACTGTTGTTTGTGGCTACCCATTAGCCATGAGCTAATTAGCCTAGCTGTCACAGGCTTAAGGCGGGACTTCCGCTTTCGGTCCGGAGCACTCAGTGAGTTGTGTTTCTTCTTTACTTCCTCTCTGGTCAGTGTTTGTTTCGGACAACAACGCCCCCAAACGAGCAGCTGCTGTTGGCTGCAAGATCTATTTGTTTACTACACATGTTACTGTTTTAATATTTGGTGCATAGTGTTGTGAATAGCTTGTATGAGGGTTCTGTATGGAAATGTTTTTTGCATTTTGTGCCGTATTGTAATTTTCTTTAGGGTTTGCCTGCTGGTTATTATATCAGAGTCATTGCCAAGAAGAGTTCAGACTGTCACTCCATGTTAGAAAGGTTTCCGACCCCTGCTTGGGACACAGGAAGCTCACCTCTTAAACACCTAAACATCCTGCACAAGTCAACCTTCTTGTTTCCTCTCATCGATATTCAAAAAATGTACTTCAACTTTCCCAGAGTGCCCTCGTCTATGTGGCTGTGAGGCCACAGGAAATATCAGGCTGTGTTGTGTAGATGTCTTGACTGGATGTGATCTGCTGATAAGAGCTCTAAAAAAAGGATTCCCTTTGTTCTGTTTGTCTTTGAATCGGGTTACTACGAGTGCTTGTAGCATTTGAAATGTAGGTTAAAAGGTACGTTTTTATCTACAGCGCACACAAAATTCTGCACTGGACTGGATTGAGTCAGCTGAGAGAACAGTCGAACGTTAGCCCATCAATGGTTGTGGGCACCTTATCGATTGTGAACAGGCCAAAGTTCATTTTTGTGCAGAAGGCGTTGCCTATCTGCAAACAGTATAACCTGTCCACTGTGTTGAAAAACTGCAGTGTGAGAAAAAGGGACGGAAAGAAAGCATAGTTTTCCCCCAGGTTTAGTTTTTTTACCTTAAGAATTGATGTCAGATGTCACATTGGGATTTTAATTGCCCTCCAGGTATGTGGAAGTTTCCTAATGCTGTTGATTCTTTAAAATAACACATCGTTCACTAAAATGGGGAATACCCCATTCTAGTGCTGGGTGATTTGGCCCGAAAAAAGAAAAAAATCCATGGTTTTTAAAAGAAAAATTTGAGTTTCGATTCGATATTCTTTTTTCTCAAGCAGTTAAAAATCACTGCAGACATCAGATATATTGTCAAAAGTGCAACTTTATTCCTGGGATTGTCCTCAGAGTTAAAAAGCACATAAACAATCCCAATGTAAACAGTAAATGAGGCGCTGTCATTTATCAAATTCAAGCTTTATCCCAGGTTTAAGCAAAGGTGCAACAGCAATTAAGGAAACCCACAACGAATGGTTATACGGAACATGAAAAATGCCCCCAAAAAAACTTGAATTTGCAAAATAAAAATCTTTTTTCACTACAAATTCTATCAAATCAATTCCTTTGCCCAGCCCTTCCCCATTCTATGTAATTTTTGGGAAGGAAATATGGCCAACCTGAAAGAAATGCTCCTGAACATGAGATAAAGTATGTGCAGCATGTGTGTTTTATCAGTGCGTCACAGCTGGCAGCCATTAAATGTGTATTAATTACATTGATTTGGCGTTTTGTTTTTGTTTTTCCCGTTTTTTTTGTCTGTGAATGGCTTTCTTATTTGAGTCCAAGTTGATGTATCACGAGAAGGTCTGATGTATTGAATCTTAACTCTCACCCTGTGGCATATCGCATCCTTAAAGCCTTTCCAATAAACATCCCAGAGTTTCACAGACAAAGATCAGCCTTTTGAAATAATGTACTTGGAGGGATCCCAGATGGAGTCGATTGTCGACCATATTGGTTGAGTAAACACAGCCTGTCCTGAGAAAAACCCCAAACAATTGCACAATTATGTAAAGATATTTACAAGCCATTAGTTCTGCTTAATATAGTGAAACTGGCTTTTGAAATAACATTTATGCATACTTTATACACAGTTGGTTATTATATCTGTGGATTATTTAGCTTGTGTGTAGTTAGTGTATCATCTTGTATAGGAACATTTGGTTCTTTTTCAGATATGTCAATAAAGCCTGTTTATTTTTTCACATTTTAACTTGTATTGAGCTCTCGTCCCAATGTTTACACCACAGTCTTTCAGACAATTGTGATATTGTGTGTTGGAGAGGAGATTCCTGCTGTATCTGGGTGTCTAGCCACCTTATGTGAGTCAACATTTGTTGTGTTTGCCATGTTGACTGTGTCACTGTAATGAAAATGCACCATGTGAGTTGGATGAGTTTTTTTGGTGTGCTTGAATCATTCTTGTAGGAAACCGTGTTGAAAGACGACTGATGAAATGTGCCACAAAGAAAGTATTGTGCCCCTGCGAACACTTTGGTAATTCAGATTATACTGAGCCAAACATTGAGCAAGCAACAGGAAAAGGATAAGAACTCTGTCCGTAGCAGAGTAATGAGCTCATCTGCCAGTACAGTGACGGAAGAAAAATGGTGACTAGTTCAGATTCTGTTTAACCATCTCGTTGTACCAACGTGTAATGTGTGAGCGATTTAAAATAAAGTTGCTCTCTTTTGATTGGCTTGCCTCATTCTTGCAGATCTTTCGTTCATTGACGTCTATCCACCTGGGTGAAGTGTCACATCTTATCACATGCATCATTGGGGTCAGTTCAGTTGGTTTATTGCTGAACGTTCTCCTGGACAGAGCTGCCAAGTCGATTTGTCCTGGTGGCTATTTGTGAGAAATTAAATTGGGTCAGGCTCTGAAGTTTTATGTGTTGCGCTGAAACCAGACTATGTGAGAGTGGTGCTCAGATTATGTAATTACCGGAATGAAAATCTCTGTTTGCACTCATTGGTGCGTGATGGACAGGACTGCTGCTTGTACAGACTAATCACATTTCTTACTGATGGTTTTGGTAACAGAGGACAATCTTCAGCATCATGCACCATCTGAAATGTCACTAATGTGGCTAAACAGGATGAAACAAACCTTTATCCATTGAGTTGAATCTGTGTGGCCACACACTCAGGAGTGAACCAAACAGAAGAGCTTGGGGAGCAAATCATAAAATTGCACTTTAAATATAATTAAAGAGCATAATAACTGAAGTTTTGACTGTTGACAGATGTAAACATGTATTCTCTCTTGAGGATTCATTCTTAGAAAGCAAATTATTAAAGTTTTTAGAGAAAAAACATGGAGGATGAAGTACATTTACATTGCTTGTATTTAATGAACTTTTCTGGTTGTTTGTTTCCTTTACAGGTCCTTAATTTGCCACAAAGCCAAAGAAAACCAACTCCAAAGCTACTTCAGCCATCAACGGCCAGCCTGTGAACCCAGCAGCTGACTCCCTGTTATTGAGGCCTCCTGCTATTATTTTCCTGTGTTCAACCCACCAAGTCATTTCAAACACAAATTACGGATAGTGCTGTGGAGGTGACCCTTGAGGCGGACATTGATCTACGGGCTTCCCCACCAGAGAGACCCCTGCGGAGAAACACTGAGGGGAACATGTGCTAGAAGTTGAACGTCTGTCCTAAACGACTGGTCAGCTTAGACTGTAGAAGATGAGCAATGAAGATGAGTTCTACGACGCCGTCACAGGTGAGTGTTCCGTGTTGTCAGAAGCTTCTCACTGCTGATTGAACACGTGATGCCTGGTGTCCACCTGTTTTTTTATTATAGCAAGATTCTTGTGAAATTTGTGTTTTCACAGATCAGATGTTTATCTTATGATATTTTTCCCTGGGGATTTTGATTCCTATGGTTACAAGAGGCTGTTAGCCTTAATTAGTCGATCTATGTTGTCTCTGTCAAAGCACAATACCTTTCAGTGCAATCCAACACTGCCTCTGTCTGATGATTAGTTCAATAATTCAGTGCTTGGCTGACTGGCAGTAATGATCGGTCATGTCCACAAACCTCTGGGTTTGTATTTGTTAATGTCTGTAATGATGTTGGTTTTACGAAACAACTATATGGATGAGGCCATTTTAGATTCACTATTAAATTAGAATTAGGGTATTTAGTTTTTCTTTTCACCCAAAAGAGTAGAGGGAAAATGTTTCTTTTAGCAAGCTCGTACCTCTCTTCATTAAGAAATTAAATGCATTCATCAACCCTGCAGAGTTGACTTCACAATTAACTGTAAGTGGTCCTGAGAGTCAACAGGCATGAGATGCCAGACATAGTGATTTGACACATAAGCCATTTCCAAGCCGAACTGGCTGCCTGCCATTCTTAACCCCACTGAGCGTGTGTAGGGTGAGTGTGAATGTATTTTCTGAGCATTAGGGGGTAGTAGGGCCAGACATCTCATCTACTTTCCTGGGTTGGTATCTGCTCAAACTCTGATCAGCAACTGTATGAACATTCAAATGCCGATCAGTGTATAACACCATTGTAAAGCACATCAGTCAGTAGAAACACAGACCTGCCAACAGAGCGAGAAGATCATGCTGATAATTCTGCAGAAACGGCTCTGAACACTTAGACGAGGGAGATTTGTCTGATAGTCACAGGGACCTTGACTTGACCTTTGTTCACCTCGCTGTGTTCTGACATCAGCTCTTATCCACCAGAGGAAGGAATGTATTGAACCCGGGTCTGATGTCGAGGTGAAAAATGTAAAGCGCAGCTGCATCACAGCATCAGATCAGTTTAAAACACTGACTCGGTTTCAGTGTGAGAGTGGCATTCGAGGGTTGCAGATGAGTATTGTCACCAGCCTTCCTCCCTCAAGTCCCTGAAGTTCTGGTTGGGCTGAGTGGCTTTAAATGCCAAGATTTATGTGGTTTACTGTAACCTTCAAAAGCCTTTTGTTGGGTGAAGTTGACAAGCAGGGTGTTGTTCTCTGTCGGTACTTACCAGCGTCTTTGTCTTGTACCTGTAATGCCAGCGGCCGCCTTGTTGTGGGATGTTACTAAGTGCCTTTGTTGAAATCCAGTCTTTGTGAGGTTGCTATTATCAAGCCTTTGTGAGTTGCTGTTTCCATGAAGATATAAATAAAATATGAAAGTGTCTGATGATTATGATCATCTTACTAATCTGAGACAGATGCAAACCAGGCCTCATGAATTATTCAGTAGCAGGTGTACGGGGTCATCCTCTTTCAGTATCCACCCTGGCCTCACCATCAATTATTTTCTTTCTGTTCGGTGCTTCAAAATTCAGTTTAAAGGTGTTGACAAAAAAAAAAGTTTCAGTTTTAAAACGTCAGAGGTTGTTCAACTACATGTAAAGCAAATGTTGACTTGACTGATTTCACATGTGCATAATACACTGCTGACATAACACTGGCTGCTGCATTGGTATGCTTGCTGAATGAATAAGTATTCTCTGCCTTTTTAAAAGCTCCACCTAGAGATCCACCCTGCACCTCTGCGTTTCGCCGACCTTTCAGTTGTCAATCATTAGCTGTTGTGGTAGCAGCCTTAGTGATGGTTATTTGGTTACAGCAAAAACAAAGACAAACATTAGTGAGAATTTAATTAAATCAGTATAAATAATTTGTGAATCTCATGATTTCTTGCACCTGCACTGTCTAAATATATATATATATATATATATTTTTTAATTTAACTTTTCACAACAAAAGTGCAGCTTCTCAAAAATATTTCGTTACATGATCATATTGAAAATTAGTTGCTGTACATAAAATAACAAAACACCTTCAAAAATCTATATATTTTTCAGCCTGAAATATTAGAATCCCAAGTTTATATTTCACAAATATAATCTTCCTGCTGTGCCAGTCAGTCCAATTAGTTTTTGAAAAAAAAAAAAAAATTGAATTTGACAGTCAAATTCAAACTAGAATACCTTGAGGCAAAGCAGTATGCGAATCTCTTGCATCATCTGTGAAGGTCTATTGCTTTACAAGACAACAATGTCACACATCCATGTATTAGTGTGGTCTGAGCGTTTGCTACTTGCCACACTTTCAACCATGTGACGTCGTGTTGCTTCCTCCCGCAGGCCTGGATTCGGACGAGGACGAGGGCGTGTCTGAGGCCAGCTTCAAGGATGCACAAGTGTTCAATAGCAGCCGACAGAAGAACAATGGATCCGTACTACAAGAGAACGGCATCAAGAAACACAGGTACGACCACATTCCTGCTCCACATTCCACCAACACTTTGTGTGTGTAGGTGCATTATGGCGCGCTAAGAAAACAAGGACAATATGGTCGCAAACAACTCAAATAGGCTCCAGAAATTACAAAACAGGCAGAAAATCACACATTTAAAATGGAAAAACATGAAAAGTCTGGATGAAGTTACAAGTATATTTTATGGGACCACATTCGGTTTGGATTTAAAAGCACTCAGTGAGATTAGCTGTTAGTTCCTCATTCGTCTGCAACATATTTCATGTGAAAGGTACAGAGTAAACAGTGTTTTTTTTTTTGTTTTTTTTGTTTTACCCAGCTCGTTGTGAACATATGGAATAGAAAAGCAACAAATAGTTAAAAGAATGAAAAGAGTAGGAACCAGCACTGTGCACCTCGTTCATTCATGTAGGAAGACATGAATGAACTTGTATATTTACCAATGACTCAGCCATGCTTAAAATTGCGAATAAATTGGGTTCGAACCCCAAATGACTGTTAGTTTTAGATGAGTTCTAACTAAGTTCTGAGACCTGGAAGTAAAATTAACACATTTTTGTTCTCGCTTCCACATAGAACTGACTGTTTTTGAAGTACAACTATTGGTTTATATCCAACTCAGTAAAAATCTACTAAATCAAAACGATTTCCCCCATAATCACCAGAGTGACACAGCCATTGCTCTGTCGTTGGAACTATTATTTGTTTGCATGTTCTTTTTTTGTGTTTTCTCACAAACTCATCAGACCACATGTTCCACTCATCTAAAACTTTTTTTTTTATTTCTCATTTTCAGGACATCTCTACCCGCACCCATGTTTTCCCGAAACACAATCAGTGTCTGGAGTATCCTGAAGAAGTGTATCGGACAAGTAAGGACTCCCTAGGGTTTCCCTATGCGGCTCCATAGTGCAGATTTTCTGCACATAGACTGAATACAGGTGGAACCTGCAGTCTGAATGATTCAGACGCTCTCATGGATAACAAAATCTGCTTTGACTCTTCACAGGAACTGTCCAAGATCACCATGCCCATCATGTTTAACGAGCCTCTGAGTTTCCTGCAGAGAATCACAGAATACATGGAACACACATACCTCATCAACAGAGCCTGCTCACTGTCCGACTCCACAGAGCGCATGCAGGTCAGACAATCAAATACACAAACACACACACACGCACAGAGTCATGTCATCAACATGCAGCTTGATCAGTCGGCCTCTTCAAGTCAACACTGCAAAACCAGGTCTGTGGTTGCCTGAAGGATGTTTTAATTAGTCACATGTTCTACTGTTATATCGGTCAACGCTTCAGCAGCTCGAGAAGTGACGTCAGATAACTGTAATAAACGTACATTTTGTGGCATAGAGAAACTCCAGCAGTTTCGGTGTGCTTCACATGAGCCCTCACCTTCAGTCACACAACCATGTGCACGCTCACACTCCAATGGCGACTGCCGCCATGCAACGTGCTCGCACATGAAGGGATCGATACGCCAGCTTGACAACCGGTTATTGATCAGATCTGGTCCGATTCTCTCTATACAATATAAATAAAACAAACGTATCAATTAATCCAAACCATGATTGATAAGGAATCTTATTTGTCTTTGTTAACTAAATGACAATGCACATTTGACTGCAACACTTTCAGGTAATATCAAGCAGTTAATGTGAACATTTGCACCATTTCCAGTTGAACACAACCTAAATAATCAAGATTACAGATACTCAAAGTTCAATGTGAACTACTTTGGAATTTTTCATGAGGTTCATCAATCTCCAGTGTGTCTGTTCAAACACACGAATGTCATCAGCAAAAGTCATAGTGATTAAAATTATGAGGCCGTGTGACAAATTGGGGTGGGGGCAGAAATGCTTCCCAGGTGGTGGTAAATAAACACATGCTGACTCGGTCTGTGATGGTTTGTCCTCAGGCGGTAGCTGCTTTCGCTGTCTCAGCAGTTGCATCGCAGTGGGAGAGAACTGGAAAACCCTTCAACCCTTTGCTGGGGGAGACCTATGAGCTCACCAGGTATCAACACACACAGCCGTTTCTGCATGACTTGGAGGGGCATTTGAGCCGTAACTTGCCTCAATACCATCTTATATTCAGAGGACTTTCAAAAGCTATGGAAATATGGCTTTTATTCTGTAAATGTGCACCCTTGCTAAGATCAAGTGTTTGATATGAGCGGACAGCACATCAAGGGCCAACATTAACCAAGCAGCTTTTTCCTTCTGTCTCCACTCGTGCTTTCTACAGAGAAGAGCAGGGTTTCCGGCTGGTGTCGGAGCAGGTTTCCCATCATCCACCAGTCAGTGCTTTCCACGCAGAGAGCTTGGTCGGGGACTTTGTTTTCCACGGGTCCATCTACCCTAAACTCAAGTTCTGGGGCAAAAGTGTTGAGGCAGAGCCTAAAGGGACCATCACACTAGAGCTCCTCAAGTGAGTCGCGTTCGATTCAAGCGATTCCAAATCCTTTCTCCCTTTTTCTTTCTGTACATTTCATCCGTTCTTCTCCTCTAGGCACAATGAGACGTACACTTGGACAAACCCTACCTGCTGCGTGCACAATATTATTTTGGGAAAACTATGGATAGAGCAGTATGGCACCTTGGAAATCCTCAACCACAGGTTAGTGAGCGACACAACTGAAACCGTCATAACTCTTTAGTTATGAGCAGACGTGGTACAACTTGATTCAACTCCAAAAGTAGATGCTATTTTAATGATGAATAAAGCAGTTTAATAGGATTGACTTTCATTGTAGATGCTTTTGAACCTTTTTCTTTGTGTTTTGCAATGACAATACAGCCTTCTAATACTAAAGCAAACTTTCATCCTACAACACTAGATGTCCAGGTGTATTTAAAGTATATTATTGAAAAGTTAATTGTTTGGTCTGTTATCTCTGTACTCATCACTAAAATGTTTAAATCATCTTTTAAATGTTAGAATTATGGTTCAGTAACATTGGAAAAACTGCCAGATATTGAAAGTGTTCTTGGCAAAAGGTGCAAAACGTCAAAATGAAACTAGCCATTGAAAATTCTTTATTCATGAAGTCTCCCCGTTAATAGCAAGAAATATCACTTTAACTCGTTCTGGTACAAGAAACTGAACCATATTCAAATAGAGCACAGTGGAGCTGCTTTGCCTTCCTGCTGGGCGCCTTCTCTTTTCTCTGCTTGTTTGCTCTCTGTGTGGCTTCTCAGGCAAGCGGCCCCTCTTGTAACCTTTGTTTATCCAGGGAAGCTCTGTAGAGCTCATGTTCCCCTCAACCGATCGGCGTCACATTCACACCGCAGCACAGATTTTAGCAGCTGCGAAGGCGTCACACACAGTTTGCTCTTAAAATTTGGCTTGTAAATGTAACTGAACATTCAATTTGAAAATGGGACCGGGAAAAAAAAAATGGAAGTAGAATGAATTACACAAAGGTCGTCTCTCGATAACTCCTCATTTCATTCACAGCGGAACATCGCCACGCATTCAAACATCTGTGACGCTCGAAGTGTTTCAGTCTAATAATAATGATATTAATGATAAATTAGGAAGGTCTCATTTGGAGACTTCATGTATGTTTGACTAATATATGAAACATTGACTCATTTAGAACAACACTGCTCCAAGAAGCTGGGACAAGATCATGTTTACTCGCGAATAGTTTCTCCTCTTAGACGTCTGTAAACATCTGAGGAGTGAGGAGACCCAAAGGCCCGGCACACGAGGAGACGCTAACAACTTCTTCCCTTGTTTCTCCCCCTCGGGCAGCACTGGAGACAAATGTGTGTTAAACTTCAAGCCGTGTGGGATGTTTGGCAAAGAGCTGCACACAGTGGAGGGATACATCCAAGACAAGAGGTGAGGCTTCACCTTCAGATTGTCATCTTCCTTTTATTTATCACTTTACCAGTCCTCCACTTGATTTTGTTGTTGTTATGATGTTATGTATCTTTCATTGTCCTTTCTTTTTATTGATTTGCCTTCGATTCTTCTGAGCTCTCTTCCATTTATTTTTATACTCTCCCGTCACTTTTTATCCGGTCTGTTGCTTTTTCTCTCCAGTAAAAGGAAACTCTGCGTCATCTACGGAAAATGGACGGAGTGCATGTGGAGTGTGGATCCTCAGGTCTACGAGAGCCACAAAAAGCTCGAAAAGAAGAATAAAAATGTGAGCATACGGGTGAATTTCTGTGTGAAGTCCTTCATTTTGAATATCGGCAGAGATTAGAAGACCGTCTTGTCTTACTTCTTAGCACTCACATTTCAGTATCATTTGTTTTCCTTCTGTTTGATTTCCTGCTGGTGTCCACAGCACTCTGTGGTTTCATGCAGGTAAACTCGCAGGTTTTTCATTCTGCACATTTACTGTATTGATCTGAATACAAGACATTATCTCCTGGAGATAAATGGTATCATGCTATTTTTGAAGGTCTTAATATTCAGCTTGTGTGGAAACAAGATGCTGGATTCGATCTGCAGACGTCAGATGTGCTCGGTGATGTTACCGGGGTCTTAACGAGTCAGCTCCAGCTACTGCATGTTGTTGTAAACAAGCTTTAAAACCTCAAATGCTTTGGATGAGATTGAAATTCAACGTGAGGCAAGGGACATTTATTCATTTATATGTCACTATTCAGACACAAGGCAATTCACAATGCATTCCAAGGAATTAAAGGAAATACATTGGCAATAATCTTCTTTTTTAAATTTGTGCCAATGGATGTTTACACAAGGAAGACAAAACTATTTCACATGATTAAGCATAAGGGACAGTGGAAAAGAAAAACATCAGTTTGACTGAAAAAGAAACTGCAGAACCGGCTCATGAGAGCAAAGAGGGCTTGAGTTAAACCAGCAACGCATGAGGACCCTGAAAACTGCAGACGGTTTATTTAAAGAAAAAAACTGAACGTAACCAGAAAACATCTGAAAAGATACACATGTCCGTGTTTGTTTACTGGTTTTTAAAAAAAAAAGTTAAGTTACATTTTGAAAAAAGCAACACTTGGTCTACCACACAAAGGTATTCTTCTATTCAGACCAACACAGTATTTGTAGTGAAGTGCTGTAGCTGTAAAATGCTTTTGAAATCAAATAATTAGACAATGTGACACAGACGATAGATGTATGTAGTGAAGTTGGCTGCGACGTTTTCCTTGTGCTGGCGGTCAAAGTGTTTGGTATTTTCCCTTCCAGGAGGAGGTCGCTAGAGCGGAGAACGACGACGCAGACGACATGCCCGACGTCCAGGAGACGGTGTCCGTCGTACCGGGAAGCACGCTGCTGTGGAGGATAGACCCGAGGCCGGCACACTCTTCAACGGTCTGAGAACAAACCTCGCACGCGCACGCAGACTGCCTTCATTCACATGTTCAAATCACACACACCCACACAGCATCAATTAACCCTCCTCTTCCTTTTTCAGATGTACAACTTCACTAATTTTGCGATGTCCCTGAACGAGCTGGAGGCCGGCATGGAGGCGGTCATCGCCCCCACAGACTGTCGCTTCAGGCCGGACATCAAAGCCATGGAGAATGGCAACATGGGTAATTTGATTCATGAAGTCTTTATCGGAGTTCAACGCGTCTGTGTCTGAACATCCAGTGACTTGTTTTGCCAGCAGGGCTTTTCAGTCTGCAAATATTGCCAATCTGTGTAGCAACCGATAATGTGATAATTTGGGTCAATTTTAAATGTGAATAAAACTCCTAATATAAAATAAATATTTACAACCATGTTTCTGAGAGAATGCTGGGTCAGATCAGCACAGCATGTTCTGGATTTATCCCAGTACCAGTGAAGATCGGGCCAAAATGAGACAATCCTGCCACCTGCTGGAGGACTGTGGTGCCGTCTCGTCTGATATTGAATTGATTCGTTAGAAACCAAACTTTGTGATTCTAAAGTTTGGTGAATGGTGGCGAGTCCTCGCGTCCTGATTTTGTTTTGTCCATGTGCAGACGAGGCCAGCCGAGAGAAGGAGAGACTGGAGGACAAACAGAGAGCTGCAAGAAAGGAGCGAGCCAAGAGCAGTCAGGAGTGGTCCACCAGGTACTGAACACACTTTCATGTTGAGCCAGGATCTGGCACTTCACATCAAACTAGTCCCAGGATAAAAATATTTAAATATGAGGTTGTTATGCTACAAACACACCTGCAAAATAAGCCCTGGTTGAGCTGGCTCTTTGTAGTTTTATGCAAATGATAAGTTCTTGACAGATGTTTCCACTAGTTTTTTTATTAGTAATGTTTATGTTAAATAAAGCCACAATCAGCACCTCCTTCATTTCACCTAACAGATAAAAAAAAAAAAAAAAAAAGGAATTGGACTTTTTGGATTTTTTCACCACACAAAAACATACATGCGCATGACAGAGTCCGTGGTTGGATGGAGATTGTGTGTTCTCCAATTCCCTAACCTCACACAGCAGGCAGAAATAAGCCTTAAAGAGAAGTGAATAAAGAAAGTACATGAGCTGCGGGGTAAATACAATCACGTACATCAGATGATAATTATTAGGAGTGATCTCCAAGCTTTAGAAATGTATTTATGTAGCCATACTGATCCAGTTTTCTCTCAAACAGATCTAAAGTCTGGATTTAAAGAATGGAACTCGACCATTCTCAGAAAGCCCCAGAAGTTGTTGATTAGCAGCTTTTTGAAAACGTCTAGACTCTATAATCTCTCACGAAAAGTTTCTTTCCCTTTGTTTCTTATATTTCCTCCATTTCTCAAACCATAGAAAGTGTTGTTCATGACCAAGACATTTCCTGTTCGATTTGTTAAAAGCATCGTCTAATCTCCTTCTGGCTAATTGCTGTTACATTAGAAAGACATTTATACGTATGATACTTTAATGAATTTAAAAAAGAATCAAGAGTTCTGTTTAAGGTGAAATTTAGAAAAAGTTTTGCAAGAAAGAAAATGTAAACCATTTAAAAACACACCCGTTTGTCTTCCAGGTGGTTTCAGACGGGCACCAATCCGTACACTGGCTCCCAGGATTGGATCTACTCTGGTGGCTACTTCAACAGGAACTACCGCAAACTGCCCAACATCTACTGAGAGCCTTCGTCATCCTCCTCCTCCTCCTCGTCTGTAACCTGCGAAGATCTGCCTGTCACAACCTAAAGAGATACGATAAGAGCCCGCCTTCACTTCTACATTCATCATTCAGGCTGACACGGTCGCTGCAGATGGGACAGACCTGGTAGACGACGAGAGGGAGAAGGTTTCTGCTTTCACCTGGAGAGGACGTACACTCATCATGTCCCTCATGAGGGCCAGCAAACCTCCATCTCTGTGCGGGAGCATCCTTTAGAGCACAAAAGCCATTTGATCCCCGATCGGCTCACATTAAATAAAGTCAAAGTCTTAAATGTTCAACATCTGTACGAATCCAGACTGTGAGGAGCTGCTGGCCGAGCCTTCGGATCTCAAAGTTTAAAAAAAAATGTTTGTCACAAATAAATGAAAATCAGCATGAACTCAGTAACTATGAGGACAGACTTCTGGACGGACACCGAGTCAACGGGGAAATCAGGGATGTGAATGCTCCTTTGACTGACGTCAGAGCTCCAGGAACTTTGTTTTGGTTTGTTTGTTTTTTGTGTAAAAACTCGAACACTCATAATGAATATAGACAACATATTATCTCTAAGGAACATATATATATGTATGTATGTCAGTGAAATGAGTCAAAACGAATCTAATGAAAGCTTGAGCTCACTACTGTTTCATATTCTTATAACATTAAGCTCCTGTAGTCCAGCTTCATGTACCCATGTAGGTTAACCCAGCTGCTAAAGAAAAGGTTTTTCTTGTCAGCGGCGCTGGAGAGGCGCCAGAAAGAAACTAATGCTCATGAAAGAGAGCGCGACTGTTGGCACGCAGGAGCAGAGTGTGGGGCAGGGCCTCCAGCAGGGGGAGCTACAGAGCTTTAAAAGAAAAAAGGGGCAGTTGGGGCTGGGGCTCATCCCATCATACTTTATAAACCTCCGCTTTAGATGATCTTTAAATGTTAGTCAGACACAACCTTTTATTTTTTAAGTAAATCAGTGAGTTAACCATGATCCCAGTCATTGAGTAGATTCATGTGTAGAAACACTTAAATGCAGGAGAAACCGCGAGAATCGGTCATTTTCAGATCAAGCATCAGTTCAGCATCAGTCGACTTGTCTTTAGATCCCTGCTGCCAGAGTGATATTAAATGAATTCTGTAAAAGTTTTAAAGGAGCATCACTCAAACAGTAATTTAACACAAACAAAAGCTTCACTTCAGCTGTGCGCTTTTATATTCCTCTACATTCCAGTTTAGCGGATTTCCACTCGGTTATAGGAGTCACGTGATCTGTGGTGAATTATCAGTGGCAGGAAACGGTTTCCTTGTATTTTGTGTCAAGTTTTTAAACATTCCACTCCTCAAATAGTCAAACTTGTTTAGACTTTGTCATTGGCTGCGTTGCTCTCTCATCCAAGACTTCGGATCAGCTCCCTTCATTGAACTTTAACAATATGCAGACTTTATGTGGGCCTTCTTCAAATACCACAGTAAACACGATTCTCCAGCACTCGCCCTGCATTAGAAAGATGAATTTTTCTACGCACACACACACACACACACACACACACACACACACACACACACACACACACACACACACACACACACACACACACACACACGTCCCGTGTGTCACATTCAGAACAAGTCGTCATTGTCACAGTTAAATTCTCAGCCCGCACCTGCAGCGCAGCAGGAGAACCCAAAAATAAGACGCGAGACACACAAACGCTCAGACACAGACACTCTGCTTTAGGAAAACACTGCCTGTTCTGAGTAAACCACTTTAAGCCGCCCACTCTCCACTGCCTACAAGAATCAACACACAACAAGCTGCAGCTTTCTGTCAACATCCCAATTATTTTCATTTCTTTCCTTTTGCACATGTAGCGGAAATGACCTACTTTTCCTGTTTCTACCTTTACCTTTCTACGTTTATTTGAGAAGCAGAGGCTCTGATCAGGGCTTGAGGTGAACCTCATTCACCAGCTCTTTCCACTTAAAGAACATGATTTTTCTGAAAAATCTGAATTCAATTCGCCCATGAAATCCAGAACCTAGGTTGTTGTTTTTTTTTGTGTCTTCATCAAGTTCGCCTTCAAACACTACTCGAGCTTGTGTCATCACAGGAGGCTGAAATCCAATATTGGTCTGAAGCTGTGAAAGGAAGAGCAGCCTGTTGTTTTTACCTGGGAGCTGGTGAAATGGTTCAGTTGTGCTTTAAAAAAAAACTAAACAAACAAAAAACAACCTGCTGCTGATTCAGGCCCTGCAGCTCGTACAGCTAATGCTCCACATCTCAACTACTTCCTGGTATTTATGATGCCTTCACTATCGGTTCTCTCTATTAAACAACTATGAACTTTGTTCCTCTGACTAAAATGTGGCTGATGTTAAAAATGTGTTGCACAGAAGTAATCACAACGGCATATTGTTTTGTGCAATTGATTTATTTTTATAGTATTTAAAGTGGGTTTTTTTTTGTTTTGTTTTGTTTTTGGTGAGAACATTGTACCAGAGGTTTTATTTTGAGGTGTTGGACTGTATGGAGTCACTTTCTTACTCTGGACTGTTTTGCTAGTTGAATGAATGAATGTGAGGAAAATGTCTACTAATAAAATCCTAATTTCTGTATGGCTCCCGTCTCTGTTTTTAAAAAGGGAGATAACACATGGCGCTGGAGTGACCAAATTACCTTCTGATGTTCATTTTCAAGTATTAAGTACAAAGCGATAAATTCTCTGGAATCAGTGCCGTTCCAGAGATCCAGTGAAGTGCAGCGAGGTTGGTGGCAGATGATTCCGTCAGATTTAGAAATATATACGAGAATCACCGGAGGAGCCTCAACCCATTGTTTAATTATCCTACGTGCACTATGGCGACGACTTGGATCAGAATTTCCCACACACACATATCACTAATTGCATCTATGGCAAAAATAGTGCATTTTTATGGCTCAAAAAACCTAAATGTTGCACTAGATCCATTTAACGTTTGATCTTTTAATTCATCACATTTAATGGAAAAGAAGTTAAACAGCAGCTTGAACAGCGGAGCTGCAATATTTCCGTTCAATGTCACGTCCACAGAGTGTCGGTAATCCAAATGGGGAAAAAACGAGACTCTTTGGGCCCGTTCAGACCTGCCGCTAACATGCATTTTGGGTAATCCGATCAAAAGTGGTGAGTCCTAAAGACGAGTGTGAACAGGCACCAAAGTGCTTTCACTCAGACCACTTCCTGAGACGGTCTGGGACGCATCTGACCACATAGGTTCTGTAGTGTGAACATTATGGAAATTTGTCATTAGTAATACATAAGCATCATCAATGTGTGCTGTATTTTAGTTTGAGACAATGTAGTGGTACTGAGTTATACAGTCTTTCCAACAATCCAAAAGAAATTATGGAAAAGATCAGAATCGTCCATGCCTGGCAGTCTGCAGAGACATGGTGCCTTATAGCGGCCTGGGCAGAGGATCTGTCATGCGCACGATGGACGACTCATAACTGCACGCCGGGTCACGTAGTGGAAGTGACCTAGACGTAGTAAAACAATCCTATCTCAATTGGTTAGCCCGACACGCACGATATGGCGTAAACAGTCTGCGTCGGGGCTCGCTACATGTGATCAGATCACCTGAAACGCATGTTAACGCCAAGTCTGAATGAGCCCAATGTCATCTGAAAGCCCCAGCCGGCTGCAGTACACACTCACACTGCAAGATGGTGCATTGAGTCACTGAAAAGGGCAGCAGGGAAAATAACTGAAGTTCATGGCTACAGTAGTGTAGTCTCTGTGATACACCATTTACCTACTGGACAACAACACTAACCTACTAAGAAAAAAAAAACAACCTCAAAGAAAGAAGAACAGACTAAAGTGATGACGTGACTCAACACATCCAATGTACAACAAGGTTTAAAATGAAAGTTTAAGCGTAGGAGACTACTTTCATGCACACAGAGGTCCAGCTGTCTTTGAATCGATCACCTCTGTCTTCCATTCATCAGCGGACCTGCAGAAGCCACACACACTCCCTGCAGTGTGTCTCTTCAAGCTGTGTCCCTTCAGCTTCTCTGTTGTCGCCCCAACGGACAAGCATGCACATATTTTTGTGTAACACAGCCGCTGCATCTTATAGAAAAGCCAAAATAATTGTTTTGATTCAATGTGGACTAAATAGAAAGTGACTTTCAAAACACACAACATTGACTTGCTTTTATGTATTTGTCTTTTATTTTTCCTGATTGAAATGTATTGTAAGGTCATATTTTGTCATTCATCACATTACATGGCATGATGCACCAGGTCTACTACACCCATTTACAGGAGGAATACACAGAAACATACACAAGGTTTTACAATGGGGAAACAGGAAGTTTAGCTCATTGCACTTACAACAGTGAATGGAACACTTTGTAGTCATTTTTAGGCTCTCAACCTTGTTCTTTATTTTATTTTCACCAGTTTCTTTCATCTGTTTGAATCTTTTATGACTTTTTTTTTTTCTTACACATCTCCCTTGTCCACCTCTCGACCCCCTCTCACTCCATCTCCATAAAATCATCTGTCCGCCCCGTAAATTACATGGAAGCCAAAATAGTTTTCCCCTTTTTTTGTTTTTTGTTTTTGATGTCATCTCATTTACAAACACAACATGTATAGAAACTCTACACAGATCAATATGGTTTTTTTTTATAATTTTTTTTTTCATATCCGAATACAACTTCTTTTTTTTTTTAAATGAGTTTAAAACAGTCTGCACGAGCCAGCCACATACGCACACAATGCAATTTGTCATTTAGTGTTCAATTTGAAAACTGCTCTTGTTTATCGTTTTTTTAATACACAAAAAGCACAAGTTTCGGGGCAGGGAGTTTTCAGGCTTGCATACGCTCCAGCTTTGTCGCCGCTCGCTGTGCAAAGGCCTCTCTCATGCCTCTCGTGCAAATGTGTCAGTGTGTGTGTGTGTGTACATATGAGATCCATGAGATTTACATGTCCCTCATAGCATTTACATGTTGTTGGTTTGATGCAGACTCTGGCCGACTCTCATCTGCTATTTACACTGGAAAAAACAATGGCGGCCCGTAAAGTGTGTGGTCAAAGGAGTTTGAAAGGTTGAGGGCAGGTCTGGGGGGGGGGGGGGGGGGGGGGGGGGGGGGGGGGGCAGGTTTGGGGACGGGCGGGGGGAGGTGTCCAGGTCATGCACTTGTTGTCATCTTACTCAGATGAGTCATTACAGGTGAAAGATGAATAAACGCTCCCTGATGGTTTTACAGTGAGAGATGGACATGGTCACTTTTCTTTTATGGTTTAATTTGTTTTAACATTCTTTTAAAACCACTCACCTATGAAACATTTACTTTATATATATATATATATATATATATAGATTCATATCATTATTTATATATATACTTTTGTGTTTTAGAATCTTTCTGGGGTCCAGCTCTATGTTGACCGTCTTCCTGACCTACAGCGAGAGCAGTTGCTCCTATATGGTCTGTACACAGCACTGCATGCTACCTTTTTGGTTAAGGACACACACAAACACACAGTCTGGATTTCCCCGAAGCACTGCAAGCTGCATTTAAACACAGCAGACACAGAAGAGCCGTAGTTTTACAATATTGTGACATGTTGCTCGCGTTGACAGTCCAGATTGTCCGACTGTGTAAATGCAGCCTTATTGCCGAGGCCCGTCGTCGCCAGATTCACAGACAAACATGAGCCTTTAGAGATTTTACTCTGTTTGCCGTCACCTCAAGGCTTTCAGGTCTAGAAATCCGTCAGCTTCTCTATTGCAAGTTAGTAGTTCGGCGTTTTATTCATCTCTACGTTTGTGCTTTCAAATCGGAAAAACCCAGGCTGTGTCTTGGTGGTTTTGCCCACTTGGTGGTTGCTGTGGTCTGAACGGAATTCAGTTGCGTTCCCGGTAAAAGACGGACACCATGCAGAAAATAGACAGAGACCACGACTGGCTAGAGGGCAGTAACAGGATGGCTTTCTTCAGTGACCAGTATTGTAGTATAAAAGCCCTTGCTGCTATGCATATTTAAGTCACCTTCAGTGGTTGTATTCACAAAAATAACGCCAAAGAAAACAGGTGACGTTCATACATGTCAACCCTTCTTCTTCACGTACTCGCGGCTGTGCCGTTCTAATATTCCCAGACTTCTTGTGACTAACAGCAGCCGGGGGGGGGCATCTCCACTGGTTTCACTGCATAAACATCATTGTTTTGAACATTTAGTGTGTGCTTTCCTGAGGCAACAGTGATTGAGGATTATTTCACTGAATATTTTATTTTTTAAAACACTTCCAAAGACATAGCGACACAATAGTGGAAGCAGGAATTCATTTCATTTACTTAAACTCTCTCTCTGTCATGTTATTTGCTCAGTTCGGGCACCGGTTTGATGTTTCCCTCGACCTGTGACTTCTCCTGTGATGCGGCGGTCGGTTTGTAATATCAGAGATTATGCATCTCCTGAGGGAGTTCAATTCCTCAACATAACTATAACTTTTACAATCTCATGACTCCTGATGTTGTACTTAAAACGTCCCAAACTGCATTTCACAGTATGAATGTTAAAAGCCAATCATTTGTCCCCATTGTGATATTTCTTGTTTACCCAAAGAAATACACGACATGTTTCTGTATTATATCATTATGATAAAATAACCTTTTTTTGTTTTTTTCCCCCAATTCGGGCAAACACAAATACATAATGCACAATAAAGTTTGAATTCAATGATCATAAATCCATCAATAAATAACATCTGTATAAACATAATTCATCTTTATAGGTCTATAGACTTCAAACCTAAATTCCTCTTCCTTCAATAGGCTGCTTGCTTTCTGCCCTCCGTCAATATGTTAAAATAAATAAATACTCACATAGAGAAATCATCTGATAAATGTTTCACAAAAAATATATATCTAGTAACCTCTCATACGCAGTTTCAGTGACCTGTGTAAAATATGATTCTCAATGACCTAAAGGGTATTTTCATACCACATAAGCCATTTTTATTTTGTTTTTTATATAAGAACTTTCATGAATACCTTTTTTTAAATTTGCAGACTCAAAGGTATTAATGGTAAATTTGCACCCAAGCTTTAGAAGTACGGAAATTACCATTCCACAGTGTAATTATCTTATTTTTACTTTGAGTGTTTTGGCAGTTTGTATATTAACACACACACACACGCACACACACACGCACACGCAAACACACGCACACGCACTAAAATTAACTCAGGAATGCTTTGAATAGTGCTTCAGTATTAGTGTACAACTTGTATAGATTTTAGTTTTATATAATGTATATATAGAGTTTATATATTGTATACATCTGTATTTCAACTAGCTTTGACTTTACCATCAAATGTTGGGGATGCTCACTACTTCATGTTATGGGTTTGGTCATTAGATAATGAAAAAAAAAAAAGATGATCTTTTCTTTTCTCTGTCATCCAAACTGAGGAATTATTGAAGACTTTCTTTGATTGTAGATATAGCCAATAATTGTGATTTTTTTGTTTTGTTTTCCCTGTCCATAATTGGCATTTATCAAATGATGGACCTCTGAAATGTCAACATTACATGGCTTACATACAACAAAATATCTGTTTTCAAAAATCACTTGGTTCCTATTGTGGTTTATTTGTGCTGAAAATTGCATCTAGACATTTTATGTAGAATCCCATCATAAACAGATTTAGTGTCAATAAAAATAGAAATTTCTTTAGTTTAATTTATCATAAGTGTTTGATACTTTGATTGAAAACAGTTTTTTTGAACACGTCTTTGGCAGTGGAAAATCCAATATCAATTTTCAACACAAACTCAGAGAAAATTCTTATCAACAGAAGAACCGTGGAGTAACTTGTGAGTGATAATGACGATTGTGTGACCTTTTTCCCCCAATTTGTGTGTTTCACTTGCTCGTTCCTTCTCATGTTTCTAGTTTTCCCAATATAATTCATTGCATAGAACGACTGGAGATGAGAGGTCGCCTCTTCTGCCCACCATGTTGGTTGTGTTTGAAATTGTGTTTGTCTTATTTTCTTTTCCACATTGGATGATGGTTTGTTAAATACACGCATACAGAACCCCCACACACATACATACAAACATTAGGAACAGAACAATATAGAGGTGACTTTGAGGTTTTTCTGCGCCGGGCGGCATGCGAAGGTTCCCAGCGAGCTTTCACACAGACAATATACAGCAAGAGTTGGTTGGTTCGTTCATTTTGCTTAAAGGCCTCGCAATGTTTGGCCTGACATGGTATGTTTTTGAGTACCAAACCGCAGATCCCACAATGCACTGCAGGAGCAACAGCAGGGAGAACACTGACCTGAGAAGTTTCCATGACAACTGACAGTGA
This sequence comes from Lipophrys pholis, assembly GCF_963383615.2. NCBI lineage: Eukaryota > Metazoa > Chordata > Actinopteri > Blenniiformes > Blenniidae > Lipophrys > Lipophrys pholis. The sequence continues at coordinate 12,818,031 of NC_137630.1, read as the reverse complement.
GAGAGGTTGTTGTTTTGTTCTTTGTGGTTTTTTTTTTGTTGTTTGTTTTGGGTGGGGGTGTTGGGGTCGTAGGTCTGGACGCCACCACAATACAAAATAAAAAGTAAAAAAGGCAAGTGACTTTGTGACACAACCAAGTGTTTCGTTTTTGGTTCCTCAGTCACATGAGCGCTGATTCATCTATTTTTTTTCTTTTCTTTTCTTCTCTTTTTGGACACTGTGCTTTCATGTGCGCTGTGCACATTCGACAGAGTGAAGACACATGCTGACACACGGCGACGCGTGAAGGAGCTCGGCGTTGAAGTCCGTCTGGGAGGGTCGTGACCCAAACCCCTCCCCCACCCCGCAGGAGAAGAAGAAGAGAGTCCAGTTCTGCTGCGATGTGTGACTGGTTCTGCTTTTCAGTGCCTCTCTGCTGCCCTGCAGTGCTCTCAGATCGGACTCCAGCTGGACTCATCACGCTGATCCACTGATGGACGGTGTTTCTCGGTTGGTTGGTTGAAGGAAGAGATCCAGTTTGTACTAACCGTGTGGAGTTCAGGTGATCTCCTGCAGTGTTGGAGTTCATCGAGTGGTTGGTTGGAGTCAGACTCAAGCGGTACATCGGCGGTACGTTAGACAGACGGAGGAAACACATTTTTTTTTGTTCTGTTTTTTTTTTAAACCAGCTTTTAAATTGACACAAGTTGTGCTCTTCACTTTCTTACCTCTTACTCTATTGCTTTTGTAATTATTGATAATAAATAAAAGTTGGATAAAAAAAAAAAAACTGGCAAGGGGGTTTTAGATGAAAGTAATAAAACATTACAAAATCAAAAATAAATAAACAATTATCAAAACCAAAATGTTATTTAAAAAATAGAAATGAATCTCTGAGGCTGGTGTTCCAGCTGATATCACTACATAAAGACATGATGTTCACAGGATGTAATAAAAAATACCACTTTTACTACAAAATAAAACATTTAAAAGAGATTAAGGCGATACTGAGACATAAAAAAAACTCCAGGCAAATAACAAAAATAAATGAGAAAATAAATAAAAAAAATAAACATAAAAATATGACAACCACCTACACCATGAGAAATATCTGAGAGCCAAATGTGTGTGAAGCAGTTGGAGATACCCCATTGCCACAAGCACTGCAGGTAAAAGTTGTCTTAATGGCTTTAAAATGGCTGAAAAACAACCCAGCCATATACAGCTTCTTTCACCAGACCAATCCCATTTTCTCCAGAAAACAAAACAACAAAAAAAAAACACACACACACACACACAAAAAAAAAACTTCTTGAATTCCCGTGGCCAGATTTCTGTGTTGCTTCAGTAATCTCTCTCTCTTCTTAGTTCCATGTGTTTCCCAGTGTCTTTATGGCCTCTGTTAAGTCACGATGAACAGTGTAAGGTCTTGGATATAAAGTTCCATGCATTCCAAACGCCAACATTATTTTTTTAATACCACTATACACTTCTTCAAAGACATGGCAAGTTGTGAATTCTTCTCGGCGGGTATTGGAAAGAAAGAAGCATCAGCATTCGAGAAACGTAGAGAGGTGAGGAGGACGGGTAACCGAAAGGTTTGAACAGCTCCCATCTGGAATGTAGATTAGAAAGAGAGCAAACCGTGGACCAAAACGCACGCCGCCACACCCGGTCAGTGCGGGCTACATCATAATTGTCTTATTCATTCAACGTGACGTTTTCAAGACTCATTTTTTTTCTCCTTGGTGTAAGGTGATGGAACAAGAGGTCCTTGGTACCAGAAAAACCTGCAGGACTTCAGAGTTTCATGAATTATTTTTTCCCCCAACTTTCTTTACTTTGAAAAGGGATAGAAAAGAGGAGAGAGGTAGGGTGCTGTTGTTCACATTTCCAGCTCAGGACTGTGAAATCCAGGGTTCCTGCATGCCACCACACTAATTCGTAAAGGACGGAGTCGTCGGCACATCGACGTAGAATCCCATCGAAGCTCCGTTTCCCTCCGTCGAAACTGTGGCGTTGAATCCACATGGGTGGCGAGAGTGGATGGCGGCCTCCACTGGCTCCACCAGCTTGGAGGAAGAGCAGCTGTTTTCGTTTGCAGTCATCCTCAGCCCCCGGTTGATCTTTCACAACAAGGGCTTGTCGACGTATCTGACTGCTGCCAGTTGGTTGTAGAGACTGATTCTTTGGCTGTGGATGCAAGATGAAAAGTCCTCCTGAAGATGAACGTTGACTTGGACTTGGGGTGATCTAAAAACAACAACAACAACAAAAAAAAGATTTTTGAAGTTAAATGCTTAACATTTGTTTAATAAGTCCGTAATGGATTTTACAGATTACAGAATGAAAAACGGAGGTCTTGAGCGAAAAGCTTATCGAGAGGTCACTGCACCTACAACGTTTTTGACACATAAAAGATGTAATGTTTTAAATAAACCAGGCTCTGTACAGCATTTCTAAAGTGAGGGAATAAGTCTCAGCCATTCAAGAGAGCACTGACATCTAAACAATTTCTGCATATATATATGTACAAATATACATACACACAAAGACTCATACACAGATTATATAGAAGCACGCAAATATACATCTACACATACAGTACAAGTATATACATACATGCATGCAAAGCTTTTTTTTAAAGCACTGTACTGCAGTTGCGCCGATGTATAAGTACGGCTGTCCACTAGATGGTGTGTACACCAAACAAATGCACAAGGGAACTCCCTACTGTTCAGATTATGAAATGAAACTTTGTACAAAAAGGAAGTGCTTTTCTTTCTTTTTCCAAGGTAACTTTTAATATCTGGCAGTTCTTCAATATTACTGTGTTTTTGACAGTGCTTGTACTGCAGCTGTCCTGAGGGATTCTGTAATGACGAACATCTTTCTACTTGATTTTTAAATTTCTAACTGTCAGAGACAGTGAGGGGGTGATTTGGAGAATTATGAGGGGTTCACATGCTAAATCTTGTCAATGGTAGATAGAAGTAAATGATTTATTTTATTTGCTTGCAGCTTGAACATATTCAAACTGTATGAAATTCTTATTAGTTTTTCTCAACTGATAAAACACTAAATTCCATTCACTGCACACAGCCACCAACTGACTGCACACGTTTCTCAATGACAGGACTCTGGTGACAAAACCTTGAACACTAGTCCTGGTTTGCACACAGTTTCCAAAACTCTTGCACTCTTTCTGCAAAACACTGAACACATTGTTTGCTCATTTGAACACACTTCTCAAGCATAGCACACATTTTTCAAAAAGTGAACACTGGGAGGCAGAATTCAGACACTGTACCAACACACTGGTCACAATTAAGACACAACAGGTCAAAGCACTTTTTCCAATAAACTGCACACTATAAAACCTGCCGGGAATTAGCTGGTCAGAATGGATGTCAGAGGAGTAAGAGGTCATGGTGGAAGAAGAGGACGTGGACAACCTAGACCATGGCCAGAACCAGAACGCGGCCCATGCACCTGATCCAGAGCCTGACCTGGCCCAATCACCTGGTCCAGAACCTGGACCTGACCCTCCCCCAGCCCCTGGTCCTGGTCCTGGACCACGACCCAGACAAACACCAAGACAAAGACCTCGATGGAGACAAAGACTCATGGAAAGAAACACAATCTAGATGAAATTCCTGCCACTGTCATTGATACAGGATTGTGATTTTCCTGCCGCCATATTCTCCCTTTCTGAATCCTATAGAAAAATTATTCTCTACATGGAGGAAGGTGTATGAGCGGCAGCCATATATTCAGAAAAATCTCTTGCAATCTTGGTCTTGGCATTTGATGATGTTTCTGTTGAAGCATGTCAGAGCTGGATCAGACACACTAGGTCTTTCTTTCCAGGTCGCCTGACCAGAGAAAACACAGCTTGTGATGTTGACGAGGTCCTGTGGTCGGACCAGGCTGAACGAACTGATGCAGACGTGGTGTAAATATTTGCATACTGTACCGTGTACAATACAGTGCTGTATTTATTTGTCTAACATTTTTATTTTTAACATAATGTCAGGCACTGCAATGGCCCCCTGAATCATTTATAGGATGAATTTGTGTTTAAGTTGTCATTTCTTTTAGGGCTGTATAATTTCTATTATTCTTCATGCGAAAACACAGTGAGAGAAGAGTGTTTTGTATTTAGCAGTGCAGTGTCCAACTTTTGCTTTGGGTCTGCTAATTTTGAAAACAAATTTACAGTTTTGACAATAAAGTGCACTTTCGACACAAGTGTGCGGTGCTTTGTGAATTGTGTTCCAATAAAAAAAAAAAAATAGGGTGCATTGTTTTGAGAATCGTGTGCTATTTTTCAGGAACAGTGTCTTATCAATAGAGAAAAACTGGAAAGGCAAAGTGAGACACAGGAGTAGATTGTAGAGTTAATATCTTCCGTTTGCATTCCTTTATCTGAAGACATCCAATTCTTTATGATGACATCTGTTAAGACTTATTTTTTACACAGTGAGACGTTGATGAACACAACCCGTAATTCTCAAGGGATCAGGAGTAAAGTGGGTTTGTGCCGTTAAATCAATGTCGCTGCCCTCCCTACAGAAACTCCAAGTCCCCAACACAGCATTTTTGATGAACACTATGTGTGTTTGTATGCTCACATTCTTTAACCACACTAATGACAGCAGAGGAAGAGAACAAGGTTTCTCATTCAATGAAAATTCAGGCCTTGTTGGTATGTTTAGAGTATTTTTAGTATGAAGCAGTTACTCCTAACTCAGCCTGGCAGCCTTATTTTAACAACAGAAAGTAAAACTACTCATACAGTCTCGCTCGGCTTTCTATCGACTCAACAATGATCTGTTGGAACACCTGACAACTGGGAACATGCGCGCCGACATGACATTCAGTCACAGGACTCTTCCCTACTCTACTTCAAGCTGAGAGACAAACGGAGCGACACGGCTTCAGCGTTTATAAAGACACGGCAGTAATCAGCTCGATGTGACGAACCTGTGGCCTCCAGACAGCTGCTTTTAAAGACACGGAGCCTGATTCACCAGATATAAGAAACTTTAAAAAGCTTCAGCGACACACTTTTATTTATCGGAGCTTAGTGTTTAGTGTAGCCCTGTACAAAGTGATAATATGAACTTTTTAACATTAAATTGGCTTGATTTATTAATTTTTTTCTGGAAGTTTTGTGAGCAATTTCTCTGTTTATGGCCCATTTCCTTTCTTTATTCATGTCATGAATGGTAAGCGTTATGGTCAAAAATAGTATGGATGTCAAATGATCTAATCACTGATAGAAAATGATTACAATGTGTTGATTGTCAAATAAGGTATTATCACTTTGTGATGGTTTCTTTTCCACAAGTTGTGCTCGTGGCAAAACTCTTTCTAACTTCTCATCCTGAAGTTTTTATGTGTTTATCAAAAGGAGAAAACGAAACTTGATTTTGAGGCCAATGTGTAGTTTTAATTTATTGCAGATATTTAGAGGTTAACTCCTACCTGCTAAAGATTAGTCATTTAAAAACTTGCTATGATAATTAGCATATTGTACAAAAAAAGGAGCACGTTTTGAAGATTCTTTATTCATTTTTATCCGAATTATTAAAACATGAATTTGAAGAACATTTTAATTATACTTTCTTAAAATACAGTACAAAGTAGCATTAGTAATCATTGGTGTAGCTGTTTAAATTAGACCAACGAGACCCTTTATTTTGGTAAATCAAGAGAAAAAGGCCTGTCCAGAGAGACATTTTGCATCAGTGTGACAAAAAGGGAAAGTTTGTCATTTTAATGCACAGATGCAATAATTCTGATCGACTAACTGATACTGTAAAACCATCACACATTACAGAATATCCGGGGTTCAGAGTGTGATAAGAACCCGGTAAGATCAAAGATAATTAATTAAAGGGTCAAAAAAAATGTTTTTTAACAAAATCAAAACCAAAACTTAAATACTTCATTTTTGGAAAAAATAAATAAATATAATGATAGAATGAAAACAAAAAATGTAAGTACAGGTGCAGACTTCCTGTAACTTCTGCTTTAAAAGCCTCTAGCTCTCATCAGACAAGCGATTTCATTTATTGCTTTGAGGTCTTTCATTGTAAATCTGCCATTTGATTAAAACTCACTACTTGGTATAAAACAGTATAAGTTTGAAGTGAATTGTTAGATTTCCGTGAAAATGGAAAACTTTTGCAAACGGCTCCCAAGGTGGAACTTTTCAAAAACACTCCGTCTCCATGGAAGCGGGGGGAAAACACAGTTTTTCTGAAACACTGCTACTGAGCATGTGCATACGAATGTCCATCTACACGCTATTTTCAATCTTTACACTGTATTGTTCTCTGCATGCATGTGCGTTTGTGTGGTTTCATTATAAAAACAACTAACAGCACCAACTCATGGCCCGGCATGCTAACTACATCATTTTCAGCATTTCTGCCATTTCCCGTGTAAACAGGTGTCCTTTTCAAAACATTGCTATTTAAAGGTGAAACTTTTCAGAAACGACAGTACGATTTGAAATAATAGGTTTGTTGTTTTCTGTCTGTTGGCAAAGTGACTTTAACCACGTTGCAGAGGAAATACATTTTATCCAAAGTTTTAAGAGTTGTTGAGGCGAGTATGTGTGGACCAGAGCAGCAGTCAATTACACCCTGCTTACGTTGTTTCAAGGTGGCAATCTGGCGCGGTGGTCAGTCGCTCCCACAGTGAAAAAACATGGATTTCAGGTGAATTTATGAGCCTGCATTGCCTGTAGGTGTTACAGAGGACAGATTTCCGTTGCAGAATAACGGTGGGAATTGAGAAATATTCCCATCATGGCCCTTTTCTTCCCATAATGCCAGCCTGACCCAGATGAAGAGCTCCAGTGGGGCTGTACACTTACATGTTGCCACACTTAATCCATTTCAGTGAACACAGACTTCCTCCAATAAAGAAAAGGGTGGCACCTGAGAACAATGGCACACACAGCATGGACAGTAACTGGACACAGTGTTATGAATCACTTGGTATTATATGGGGTTAATCTGCTTTGTTCTATATATGGTAAATACCAACGCTGCCACACTGTTTCCTTCCCTGTATCGACCTGAAGCAGGTCGGGTGTCTGAGGAGGGGCTCACAGAGATGAGGCTTTTTAAATAACATACGACTACAGATGGCTTTCAGAGGTGCTCTCAAATGTGATCAGCTTCCACAAAAGAATCTGGGATATTTAAGTGTCTGCCGGCCTTTAGCGTTTAAAAGATAGAATGGTTCATGGTTTAGTCATGAGGGGAACGGTGAACGTGGGGACTGCTGAGACTGAAGAAAATAACCGATTTTCACAGAATTCAACGGAATGAGACAAGACAGGAACAGAAAGCAAATGAGAAGGTGGGACTTTGACAGAAAGAGAGAGCGAGCAGTCACATGAGGCTGTTAGTCAGCGCATGGCTGCACAGCGCACGCACACACACACACACACACACACACACACACACACACACACACACACACACACACACACACACAACCTGTCTCGGCTCACCATATTATCTTTTATGGCACATACAGTACGCAACGCTCTGCACACTCACAAATACAACAGCAACATCGGTGCCTGCCCACCCTTCCCCCCGTGCAGTGCTTTGAAATCTCCACAGCACACTGCGCCACAGAGTAAAAGACGACACTTTCAGAGAAACAAAGTCATTTTCTCTTTCTGTCCTCGCAGCTTTATCTCTCATAAGTCACATCTCCGCCCTGTGTCACCGTGCGATGAGCTGACGCTGCCGTTTCACAGCCGTCTCGTGATGCATTTGCATCGGCAGATACATTTCACATTTGTTAGCATAATCTTAAACTGTGTGTACACTGTCATGTTTTATCACAGCAGGTTTGTGCATATGCCACTGAAAGCGCCACAAGCTCGTGTTCTCAGGCAAATTAAAAGCGATGCGGAATCTTTCTCAACCAATCCGAATTCATGAAAATAAACAGGATTGATCCAGTGCAGGGCTGCAGTATCTGAAGGAGTCATCAGTTAATCACAGTCTCGTTACTAATTAAACAAGAAACTATTTTCCAACAGTTGATAACAATCAATGTTTTCCTATTTTAGTAATGTAAAAAGACTAAAATGACACTAAAAATATGAAGCGCTACATCAAGGGATGATGCCAACCTTAAGTATAAATTTCCTTATAACAGAATAATTCAAATAATTTGACCGAGAAACAGCTGTTCACAGCTCCTTTTAAGAGCAGGGACTAAAATAACAGAGAACAATCATACAAAGTTATCCTTGCAGATTTCCCTCATGTAGAATTTCCTTCTGGTGTGTTTCAGGTTCTTGAGATGTTTATAGGGTGTGGATAATACTTCTGAAGTAAAAGTGAAGCTAATTCCTGGTGGCAGAATGGCATGACCCAAACTACCCAATACCAAAACTTTTTGGTATATATTTAAGTCCTGAGGATGTTCGCCTCTTTGTCACACCTCCAAAGTAATTCTGTGATGGTGTCATTGAAGTGAAGATAAATAGACGCAGAAATACATTTTTAGACTTGAGAAGGCAGCGGTGTGTAAACAGAACAGAGAAAAGAAAAAAAAAACATCAAGCTCTTTGTTAGACTCAGTGTTGATTAGAGACAAACCAACTTGCTTTGTTTCTTTATTATTTGGGCTCTTTGGGCCATCAAGAGACATAAGGAGCTGCAAGCATGATTATGATCCATATTGGAGTCGAATTCACGTTTGTCACTTCATAGATCGATGCAGGGATTTTAGTTCAAGATAAACGTTTGTGGCTTTTGTTCATAGTTGAGGCTTTTCAAACCACAAATTCCAGAAACACAGCAAAAACATCAGCAACTCCACCCTTGAGCATCAAGCCCCATTAGCTCAGACTGGACGATCACAGGCCAAATGTCAGCTTGGATGTGAAACTCGTCACCGTTTCATTTGTTTTGCTGTGAAGATCTTGACGAGATGATTTGAAGGTGACTTACTGTCTGGCCTGCCAGAGAGAGCAGCCTGTTCTCTGTAGCAGCGTGTTTTCAGGCCCGAGACATGAAGCATCCAGAGGAGTCCAGTCCATGTTGGCTGCAGGAAGAAGCAGCAGCACTTTAGCAAGTTTTATTTTTTATTTGAATTCTACTGAAAAATCACAACTTTCTGAAATCTCTATATGGAGGAATGATCAGATGGCGTATTTTAAATTTTTGTAATTTTTTTTTAAGGCAGACATGACTGATGAAGACATTCATGATATGGCTGGTTATATTATATTGTACCTGTATTTCACTGTGTACATACTCTTGTCCTGAAGTGGTTTCAATATAAAAAGAAGTGAGTGGTGAAGTTCAGTACTCACCAGTATGCTCAGCTCTCCTCTCGGTTCCCCTGTACCTCTCTCCGTCTCCTTCCTCTCTCTCTTTAAGTAAAACAAAAGCAGGTGGAGCTTCACAGGTTTTTCTGGTATGAGGCCTCTTGACTTTGATTTTTTTTGACATTTTCATCGTCCTGCAAATACACAAAAATCCTTGTTACAGACGAGAGTACACACGTTTGTGATTTAAGTGAAAGTAAATTCACCTACTACAAGAAACTTGTGCATCTCTCTGTAAATTATTGCCCCATTTAAAAAACAAAAAGTTTAATAATTTTTGCTGTTGTGAGGATATAGCGTCTTTTTGGAAGTGTAATAATACATAGACACCTACAAAAGAAACTCCAATTAATGGGAGTACCAGTTAGGATTTTTACTGCATCAATTTCCATCCATTCATATTCTTAAACAATTTATCCAATTTAAATCACAGAGCAAACTCACACACACACACACACACACACACACACACACACACACACACACACACACACACACACACACACACACACACACACACACACACACACACACACACACACACACACACACACACACACACACACACACACACACACACACACACACACACACCTAAGGCCAATTTACAGTCATCAATCAGACCTAAAACACATGTTATAGTAGCGCACCCAAAGACAACTCACATCCAAATCAACACAATCAATATAACAACATGTTACAGAAAACAGACCAAAAAGTTCAAATTAGATGTATGAAGCCATGCAAACTCGTCGGTCTTGGTTTTATTTTTTCTATTTGGGGATATAAAAAAGGTTTTTGCTTTAATATCTCATACATTTAAGAAGTTCTGAGTCACATCATTCAAATCCATTAAAAGTCCAGCACAAATCAATAACATTGTGCACAGTTTGTACTTCGTACTCAAGATGCTCAGAGGTGTAGTGGGTCGCACTTTTGCCTCAGAGAGAGGCGAAACCGCCAGTTAGTTCTCCCAGTCAAATAACCTATATATTGACGAAACTGAACAACCACTAAACAAACGTATGGCCCAACTCAGAAGATCGAACTCCTCAGGTCCGGACTCAGCTGTCACACTCCTTTGAAGGAGTCAATGTCCACATTTTGGACAGAAAGGACAGATAGAGAGAGAAAAACAAAGCCATCTACATATGTGAAAATGGAAAACCTTCAGTTAACCGAGGAGGAGGTTTCTGCCACCATATATCCTCCATTTACAACATTGTTCCTTCTTCTCTGCCAAAGATATTCAATAATCCAACTTCACATGCTCATAGTCAAGACAAGTGTCCCCGTGTGACTCCAATGATCACAAAGAACATCAGTAAAAGACACAATAGAGAAAGACGAGTCATCAATTCCGTCATCAATTGGCCCCCATTGTTGGTATTGTCCATATAATCACGTATGTACAGAGGATCTATTTACTATGATATTGGTGCACATGCGCACGCGCTGTTTCCAGGGAGGCGGCATCAGAGTATTTTCCAAAAGTTCCATCTTGGGAGCCGTTTTCGAAAAGTTGCATTTTCAGTGGTGCCGAGCATCATTGCCGTGTATTCAGACAACAAAAATGTAACAAAGGTTCTGCATTTTCACATGAAAATGGAAAAGTATGAACTCTGGGATGGGCGGACTTCATGCCCTGACATCACAAGGCTGCACATTCAGGAGCAAACCTGCTTTGCAAACACACACACACACACACACACACACACACACACACACACACACACACACACACACACACACACACACACACACACACACACACACACACACACACACACACACACACACACACACACACACACACACACACACACGTCCCGTGTGTCACATTCAGAACAAGTCGTCATTGTCACAGTTAAATTCTCAGCCCGCACCTGCAGCGCAGCAGGAGAACCCAAAAATAAGACACGAACACACAAACGCTCAGACACAGACACTCTGCTTTAGGAAAACACTGCCTGTTCTGAGTAAACCACTTTAAGCCGCCCACTCTCCACTGCCTACAAGAATCAACACACACCAAGCTGCAGCTTTCTGTCAACATCCCAATAGACTGAGAAACAGCAGCAGAGCTGAGATTTATTTTTATACTCAATGTTTGAGACGCACTTGTTCAGGAAAGGAAGAAATGTTTCCAGCTCTTTGTACATGAATCACTGACCAAAAATACTGTGACAATATCGCCAGACTCTGATGAACAGGACATGTCTTCTTTTAAAATGTTCCCCCTTTTTTTTGTGCCTCTTTGCATACACGTGTCACACTGTGACAAGTTCATCTACCAATGCAGTTCATAAATAATGCTGGTTTTCAGCCTGGGACAATCAATTCAAGTCAGTTCATTTGTGAGAGTCTTTGTATTGAAGAAGAGGACATCGGTCTCAACATTTCCCATAAAACGGAGAGCCCCAATAAATCACGTCCAATTTCCTGTTAGCAATGATTCATCTCAGATGAATGAAGGAAAAACCAAACCAACCTTTGTGTTTGCACCTCAGAAGAAGGAGGTGAACTTCTTGCCAAAACCAGTGATAGCTGTGGGACAGAAACAGAAACACAATCGGGTTAACTGCATTTTTAAGAATTTAGTAACACCTTCATTTAGATAAAATCCTAATTTGCTCGATTTGAACAGTCACGGCGAGCAGGAGCGGGGGATTTGCTTCACAGCAGCAGCAGCAGCAGCAGCAGCAGCTGTTGTTGTTGTGCGAACAATGAATCTGTTGTTATCTCACTGTCCTAATGACGAGGCCGTTGTAGAAGACATGTCACTTATCAGTTCGGTTGATGTTTCGCTTGAAAGCTGCGTGATGAGTCACAAGCGTTACTGTCTTTTCTGCAGATGATTATCCAGGAAGAAATATCAACATGCTCTTCTAATCGAGCGACGGGGGCCTCTTGAGCCACCGGGTCTTGTGTTTGTAGGTCGTTTGGGGTTCATCAGTTGGTTATCGTTCACAAACAGCATTAATACTGGGATGTCTCTTGAACAGATCCTGCACTCCGCTCTGTTGCGGTTTTCTGCTCATTTGTTGCTCATACCTTCTCCCAGTTTGCCAGCCTGCTCAGCGGCTCCGCCGGGCAGGATCTTGGAAAACATGCCATCTCCCTCCATGCCGGGCTGACCCGCCGCCGCGCTGCCGATGCCTCCAGGCCGAGGAGCCGCTTTGGAGCCTGCGCAAGAAGACAGCACAGAGATGGAAGGAAGGGCAGAGGATGATGGGATGAAAGTGACAGCGAGCAGAGAGGGAAGAACAGATGAGGACCCCGAGTGAGAGAAGAATTAAAATCTGTGCAGGTTTACAGTTTGAGGGCATGTTCAACAGGTGTGTCTGTTCATTGTGCTTTCATAGTAGAAGTAATACATCACTCCTCATTTGAGGCTCATGCCGTGTTTCTGTTCTGAATGCTGAAGGATTCCTGTTGACTTCTGGTCATTAGACCTACTAAAACAAACCTCTGGAGGCTTTCTGGATACAGATTTTTCTGAAATAAATGACAGTTTTAACCCAGCAAGGAACACTTGACAATCTGGGTGATTAGGTTTATGCAGACTGTTGACATGAGAGGTACAATATTGTATCAGGGCCGCACAATAGCATATATTCAGACTTTGTTTCTGTATTTGGTGCAACATAATTCATTTTGATAGTTTATATGGCAGAAAGTTGCAGTGCTGCAGCAATTGTTTATTTTTTCTGTTCTTATAAAGTCACTTTAAATGACCTGTAGGAGTGACGGTGAGCGCATGTGTTCTGTGTTTGTCCTGTACTGAACGTGCCACTTGTCCAGGATAGCACACAACATCAACATTCATTTCATATTGAGTCGTGAACATTTTCCGTAGCTGCAACCTTTTGGTTAGGAAATTAGGGAATTATTTGATTCAAGCTGATTACAGTGGTACCAGTTATCCACAAAATGAGATTTATGAAGCTGTTAAATGCAACTAGTATATATATATATATATATATATATATATATATATATATATATATATATATATATATATATATATACAGTATACATATATAAAAAAATTTAATTTTTCCTGGCACCCTAACGGATGGCAGTGTATCTATTAAAATGGTTGGTGTGGTCCATTTTTCCACATCGTGTGGTTTTGATGCTCCAGCGTATTCATTTTAACACATACAAACTTTTGTTCAAAGTATTTATGATATCAGCTATGAATTTAGGAGGCATCGAATCGCAAAAAGAATCTTTCGCATCACATCTTTCCCAAATCCAAACGTCTCTTTCCCTGATGTTAGGAAGCATGCACCAAATTAACCAATGAGAAGATGAACAAGCTGTCGTTTTGTGCTCATACGACTCACAGTTCCTCACTGGTGCATTGTGACCAAAATTCTTACCGTGTTCAAAGGCTGCAAAAGGAGAGCCAGAGTAGAGAAACACTTCTCTCCAGGATTGTTCCCAACACACATTTGCGGATGTTAATGTTGAGCCACACATCCACTGACTGTAGGTTTAAAAATCGGGTCCTTTTTAAACTCCACGCAGAGTCTTGGCCGAATCCCAACAGACTCCACAAAGTGACTAAATTACCTGACTAACTCATTATGTGGCCACTTGGCACATTCAGACTGATCTGCTGCAACTGAGTGAAACTCCTCGTCTGTGTTTTCTGCTGCAGGATTATGTGCAGATGAGACGAAACAGCACAGAGTGCTTACATAACTCAAATGGAGTGTGCAGTCGCTGCCAAGCCGTGTGTGTGTGTGTGTGTGTGTGTGTGTGTGTGTGTGTGTGTGTGTGTGTGTGTGTGTGTGTGTGTGTGTGTGTGTGTGTGTGTGTGTGTGTGTGTGTACAGTACCTATGCCTGTAAGTGGGGGCTGGGCAGTCTTGTTGGCCATGACCGGTGCCGCTTTTGCTCCAATAGCTGTTGCTGGAGGTGTGTCAATCTTGGCCTGCAGTGAGAGAGAGAGAAAGAGAGAAAGAGAGAGAGAGAGAGAGAGAGAGAGAGAGAGAGCAAAAGCTCATAATTCCACACAAACACCCTGTTTTCACCGTTTTCATTGCAAACCCATTGGATATTGAAGACAGCACAGGGAAATATTTGTCACAAATTTACGATGTCAGTGACAGACAGGAGCGAGAGAGATGTGGGATTCGTCTGTGTTTACCAAAAAATAAAAAAATAAAAACAGGCTGGGACAGTGAGAGATGGGACCAGAGGAAAACAGGACGCGTGAAAAAGAAAGCAGAAAAGAGAAGCACAGACAGAGAGAAGATGGCACGGAGAGCTGCTCCCTTATTGTGTTGTGTTGTGACAGCGAACCGAACGATGAGTGACTGAAGCATGACTTTCAACACTGTCAGCTGTCAATCTGAAGATTTCTCCTTTCTGCTCCGAGGTTCATGGAGAAATTGTTTCTTGGAAACATTCACACAGATCACAGCCTGTATGCGCATTCCAAATTAAACTTGTAAAGCAGTTATTGATAGATTTGACACCGGTGTTGAGGTTATTCATAGTTTAGATCGTTGCGACTGCTGGCGAACAATTGGGCACAGATCCTCATGTTATTATGTTTTTGTCTTGAGTCATCAAGCTGAATCAAATTTGAGTAAGCCACTATAAACTCAACTCTTGTTATCAAGTACTTTAATGCCAAAACCTATGGCAGTAAGCTCTGAAAACTCATTATGATAATAATAATTTAGAAATGCGGTTACAATTATTTAGTCAAAACTGGCTTGTTGTCTCTTTTGCTTTTCTGTACGAGCGCTGTAACATTGTAATAATAATATTAATGCATAGGTTTTATATAACGCTTTTCAGGACACTTATTGACGCTTTACATTGTGTTATTCATTCACGCCATACTTGATTGTGGTACGCTATTGTACTCTCTTCGTACTGCTAACAAGCAATTGTGTTGTTACTACTTTATTGATTTACTGGCATTCAACTGGCTCAACCCAACTGACAATGACATGAAAAATCTGTCATCTGTCAGTAACCTCACCGCCGTCTTGAACTCACAGCACCTGTGATGCACCGGTCTTGTGATTAACCCGCCCCGTCTGGCACGCAGCCAGAACGAAGTGGTTCACCTCTCACTCCGCCGGTCTCCCAGGTGATCCCCATGACTGACAGTCTCCTGAATCTGTCACATCCCATCGCTGTCTCTGATGCATTCATATTGGATTGTAAATCACAGCTGTAACACTTATTGTAGAATACACAATGAACATTTTAAGTGGTGACAATATGAAATATCTTTCTGAATAATTCTTCAGTTCTCTTCGGGAATACACAACAAAGTTCTGTAGTATTCTGCACAAAGTGCCAATTCAAATACACACCCTTATCGGATTTTTTCCAATGAATTATTCACTAAAATATAATCACTCTGACAAAGGGTTCTTAAAATGTAAGAATGTTGTTCAAGTTGTAAAACTCTTCGTATTTTAAGAAAGTGTTTAAATTCACATTTAGCAGTCGGTGCTATTTAAAGTGGGGTAAAAAGGATTTATTACCAAATTCTTGTGGCTTTATTTGCCTTAATGGGTTACATAAATTGCTAAAATGCATTTACTTTAGACTCCTAGAGATTTAGTCTACTAAAATAATATTGTTTAATCTTATCTCAATTTTCTACATCCTTCTTTAACAATGTCAATGAGGTTACACGGAATTACTCACTACCTGAGTAGGCTTCAATCCAAGTATTTTACTACTGATTTCTTTGGATGACCGCTCTACTTTTACTTGGGTAAATTTTTTAAGTACTATACCCACCTCTGGCGATGCCTTAGCGTAAGCGTTTGTTGCTGTTTTTCTACGACAAACGGAGTTCAGAGTTCAGACTCCGGCACAGTTAAGACACCAAGTTCATAAATCTGCTTTAGAGCATCTTCCTCAAATCGATGTCACTTCAATTGAGCTTCAGACTGACACACACAGTGCGGATGACTCAGCTAATGTGTCACAGTAACAATACCACACAAACAACCAAATAAATCCAGAAAGAAAAACAAATCACTTTCTTAAGGGAAAAACTTAGTCAATAACTTAGCAAGTAACTTCAATACATCTTACAAAAGTAACTAACTGTCATCAAGAACTCGGAACTTGGAACTCGGAAAATACATATACTCACAACTTCTGTTAAAGAATTCAGTTTGGTGTCAATTATTTACTTTCTCCAATGCTGCTGCCTCCCTCCATGTTCCTTTTTCTTCTTCCCGTCTGAGCAGGTCAGTGAATGTTGATTTCTGCCATGTCACGCTGACTTATTTGAAAACCCTGCCCTCAACATCTGCGTACTAAACTGCTGTGTCTGTGGCACCGAGTAGCTGGGAGAGACATACACAGCAGACCTGCTCTGATATCCATCACTGGCACTATCTGCACACAGGAAATATGGTCCAGTGTCTGCTCCGTTTTGATCTCCCTCATTTTCTTGCTCTTTTTAGAGTGCTCTGTTTTCTGTAAAGTGTTTGTGGCTCGAAAAAATATCTTCATAAATAATCTTGACCTGGCAGACGCTGGACTGTTGCCAAATAATTCGCAATATCTGTTTCCGACTGACTCGAATTCAGCGGCAGTGAAACAGAAGTGATGCATTACGATGCAGCCAACAGATTGTTATTTATAGGCTCTAAATCAATGCTTTTAATTACACAATGGACCAAACATGAAAGTATAAGTGAATGAGTTTTCAGACTGAATAATTATCATGAAAGAAATTCCATTTTATGTTTATGGTTTCCTGTCAGATCTTTTAGAGTCATTTCCAAGAGCAATTTCTGCATAATTCAATATCAGACCATACGAATACTTTCGCTTTCCCTCTGCTAGAACCACAGTGCAGAAATATGAAAACCATGAACAGTATTCAGCTGCGCGAGCAGGGCATGACTAATTTCAAGGATGGTAATAGCTGACTGGGTGAGTGTGGCTTTGTGAACTTGCCACACTTTCATACATTTACCGAAGCCAGAATGAAGACCGTCATTACTTTCTCTCAAGTTTTGTGTCAAGCGACATGGTCAGATTTTTACACTCCGCACAGGCAAATAGATTTACATGGATTTATGATTAGCGAGTAAATGCAGGGTGAGAATAGATCTTTGCAGGGAGACTGCAGACAGTGAATCAGCAACATTGAGTTATCAGCTGTCTCTGTGTTAATCACAGTGTTAGATAAAGCCTGCCAGCAGAGGCACCAGAATTTCAATAAAGCGTCTGCACTGGGAGGAGATGAAGCAGCTCTTATCTCACGGTGCATGGAGGGACGTGGGATGATGGAGGGGTGCAACTAAAACTTGGAAAAGTGTTAATAAACCTACAGTAATGGTTTGTCATATCAAGAGCAGAAAGTTTTAGGAGGATGCTGGTCTAAATATATATATATTTCTTTCAGCTTTGTTAATGTCAAAATGCTATTCTCAACAATTTGATCCCTTAAATCGGGGGAGTTAATCTTATGGCCCCCAGAGTCCAATCAGGGCTGCGAAATAAATATATTCATTGAACCACCAGGGGTGCACATGAGTAGGTTGATCAGATTAATACACAGATGTAGAAATGTGTTTGTATTAAGGATGATTTGTAGAGTTTGACATGTTATTCTGATCATAATATCAGATATTCCACTATATTTTTGAGTTCCAGCTACATGTGGCCAAATGTTATATGTCTTTGAAGATCTAAATAGTTTCATAACAATGTACTGTAATCTGTAAACTGCAATGCACATGTGAAATGTGAGGCATGGTTTTGTCAAAATTGCAGTTCTTTTATTCAAATTAAAGTTTTGTAATGGGTTGTAAAAGGACAGTTCATTAAATGTGAACTTTTTAATGATATATTAAAATACTTTGAGCACGAAAGCAAAAACAGAGATTTAGAGTTCTAGTTATTTATATTTTATAATGCTATTATTTACTGGTCTTGCCCAGTAAAATTGTGCTGTGTGTGGCCCCTGAGATAAATTGACTTTAACACACCTGCCTTAAATGCTAAGAATGTTTTAACTCCATTTGGAAAATGTTGATGTTTGCATATTCAAATTTGATTTGAATATGCAATTTGTTTATATTAATATATATTACCTTTTCAAATCAGTCTTAAAATTTCATCTTTATTCCTGATCAAACACTTAAATTGAGTTCATTGATTAACCAGAATTTGATAGCAGGGCCATACCTCCCCAATCAATACCAAATATTTCCCCCCCACGTAGCCTCCCTTACCTTATTCATCTTCATCCAGCATTACTCTGTTACCCTATTCATCCTCTTACTGAAAAAAATGTTAAATTCTCAAAAATCTTTCTCTCTCTGTACTCACCATGGGAGAAGGTGTAGTTCCTGTTGGGCCCGTCTGCCTGGCTTGGCCCATGGGTCCACCAGCTGGTCCCATCTGCCCTGGTTTGGCCTGTCCCTGCCCCATGCCCATACCCATGCCCATTCCCATGCCCATGCCCTGTCCTTGGGCTGGGGGCTGCTGCTGAGGCCCGGTGGTCGCAGTGACACCGGGCTGCCCTGGCCGGGCAGCCGAAGTCTGGGCCTGCTGTTGAAGCTGGGTCCTCTGTCCTGGAGCCCCGTCTATCTGAGAACCCGGGCCACCCTGCCGCCCCGATCCCGCCGGCCCACCAGTGGAGCCTTGAGCCCGGGTAGAGCTGCCAGACCTAGAGGAGCCTGCATGCAGAAAACAAAATGGATTTTTGCTCAGCGAATGAATGATCCTATTACAAAAAAAGTTACATCATACTGTATGTAATATAAAACTAATCAGAAGCTGCTAGTTTCACTGCAAAGCCTGTTGATTTTTACTTGGTGTCAAATTTTGCGGGATGGAACTCCTTACGAAGTGTGTTTCAAAAAGAACCAACATGTCAGTGATGTTTGCGTCATCGGTTTTCTGAAAGCGGCACCAGTTCCTCCAGGGTTACTCAAGTCACATTATTTTCACAACCAATGTATAACAGAAAATGTAGTTTACGGTAAAGTTCCCCTATTGTTAGAATATCATTTCAGTTTTCATTATTCTGTTCATAATTACAAATGACAGGAGAGGCAGTTTTGAAACAATGACATGCAACACAAGCTGTGCGTAAAGATCAAACCGGTGATTTGATAAGTGCATTACGAGGAACACAGCCACACAGTCCGACCATCAGGAAACATTTCCTTCCAGAAATTGTGCCTGATATAGTTAGTTAAAACTGTTGATCCCTGAGGGGATAGTTGATTGTAAAAGTGTATGAAACTCAGCCTGAATGATGAGGTTATTACAGTTTTCTGCCTCAGATCTAAAATATGTTTAAATTCACAAGACTCTCATTCAAGGATCAAAGCACATTATTGCGGCAGTAAACATTTCAGTACCTTGCATTTAATTTTTTGGGGATCCTTTCTGCAATATGTTAGACAGTTGTTTATCTGGGATGACACAACAATGTCACAACACAACAGCGTGTTAGTAGCAATATTTGGGTTACAAGCATTTTAATAGACTATGAGCAGGTTGCAAAATCCCTGAGGGCAAATCCACATAAAGTGATTCCATTATGTATATTTAGAACGACACACCAAGTTATAATACTCTAAACAAAGTCAAGTAAGCTTGTGCAACTGAATATTAATAAACGGGTTCAAAATAAATCAATATGATCATAAAACTTGAACAATGTGACCTTTTTCCAGATTTAGTTTATCGTTTGTGGGCGACTGTAGATACACTGCAGCGCAACATGACCAGTCCAAGTTACACATTTACATGAGGTACATATCAGATCACACACATTAGCTGTTTTATATTAAGGCATGTGTCAGATTACTTATTTGGTAAGTGTGCCAGATTGTCTTTATTATTCAAAAACGAAATGCGATCTACAGCTGGTTTAGTTCCAAGATGAGAGTCAGTGAGTGTTGGATAATGAATCTTTTATTATTTCATCATTGTATTCCAAAAGACAAGATAACCTTAGAATGTTTATTATGTACAGTATAAACATATGTAAATGGCTCCAGTTAAGCAAACATTAGCAGAGTTTGTTAATACCGATCAACCCGTTTTTGTAGTCACATGGTCAACTAGTAAAAGTTCTTTTTCCAGTCTTTTAAAAATGATGTTGAGGTAAAGAAAATTTATAAATGTTTGACATGACAGGAACTACAGAGGAAATGCTTTTCTAATATCAAACACAGTTCATAAAAGAGGCAAGGTCAAGAGTAAAGATTGACTCAAAGTACCTGGGGGTTGGCCCTGCATGTCGACTGGCCCTTGGGACTTGCTGCGTGAGGACCTGTGCGGGTCCGCTTGTCTGGAGGAGCGCTGGCCATGATGATGCCCCGATGGATCGCGGGAGTAGTCAGTGGAGTGATACCCTCCAGACCTTGAATCACCACGTCTTCCTGTCGATGAAGATCGTCCTGAAGGGTCATGACGCAGGGTGGGGTCTTTGGGATGCCCCTTAGATGACCTTGAAGACCTCTGCTCATCTGAATGACGTGTTGCGGACGAATGGCGACCAGAACTGCCATGGTGTCTGTGGTCTCGGGAGGATGAGTGTCGCCCAGCTTGGCCATACTCATCCTGGGGCCAGAGGTCCTCCTCTGGGGGCTCATCGTAATCATGGTAGGTATGCTTCACACCATGCCGGGTCCTCCCAGTCGAGTGGCTGCTGCCATAGTGTCGAGAACTGGAACGTGGCTTCTCAAACCAGTCAGTTTCTTCCTGGCCAAGATGGTAGGCTTTGGAAACCGAGAGCAGATCACAGTCAATCTCCATGTCGTTTGGAGACAGCGGCATGCAGGCTGAAAGAAGAAAGAAGGCAGGAAGAAGACCAACCGCATGCAAAAGAAAAGAATAGGTGGGGGAAGACACAGAAAGAAAGGCAGAAAAATAAAAATGAAAGATTTACATCCATGCAGAATATACTTCACGTCAACTTCAGACAATACAAGACTAAACATCAGAAAACAAACACTGCAAAACTGTCTGCTATGACAGTTTCTTTTGTTTTGAGAATTCAAATTCAAGCTATTGACATCAAGCAAAATGTATGCCTCACATTATATCAACTTGAAGGAACTGTTACGCCAATCAACGTATGTCTTTGACTTTATATATACGATTGCGACAGTGAAGTATTTCTACATCTGACTTGGAATGAAAAAATGAAAACATACATTCTTTAGTAACGGACTGTTTTGCAGTGTGGACAAACAGTTCATGAGTCAAAACACACAAGAGCAAAGATTAATTCCAAAGACAATCAACAATATAACCCTGTAAAGAAATAACAATGCATATGTGTCGTGCAAAGACCTTTCAAGTGAATCAGATTGTGGCGAATGATGAAAACGACTACTCCGAAGAACCATGCGAGTACTGAACAAACAGACGACTGGACGAACAGGCGGAAGGACGGACGGACAGGCAGGCAGACAGACAGACAGCAGTCCACTGATACGAGAGCTCCAAGTGACTCTCAGGAAGAAGAAAACATCAGCATGCAACGGATAACTGTCTCTTTTTCCTTTTCATTTTCTTTGCTAAGCCTAGCCTTTGGGTGGGTGGGGGACGTTCAGATAAACGGTGGGGGCAGTAGTAAGTAGTGGGACTGTGTGGGAATTCAGCCCCCACAATTACCTTCGCTGTCTGACACAGCGCAATGATAATCGTCTATAATGTATGTATCATCCGATTTGTAGACGTGCGTCCGGGGAAGGTCCCGTATGTGGTCTTGAACATCTGGCAGCGAGTGACTGGAACCATACTGGCCATAATAGTAATGATATCTACTACTACGACTGTCATATGGGTCGGGGCCTAAACTTGAAGATCGCCCAGATCCCATGAACCTCCCCAAGGGACTGAGAGGGCTCTCCTCTTCAGAGTACTGTCGGGTTGGATGGCGCCCCCTGTAGCCAGATCGATAGGAGCGGTCGTCTCTCTCATAGGATCTGCTGCGATACCCAGAGTAGTCCTTTGCTGAGATCTTGTCCATGCCGTACCCAGTAGAACGGGAGCGGCCGGTGGAAGTGTAGTAAATCCGATCGTCCTCATCCACCATCATACCATAGTATCGACTACCATGAGTGGTGCCACTGCTGCTGTCATAAGCAGTCCTTTTGAAGCCGTAATCCTCAATCAGCTGGCGCCCTCGAATGTGGGAGAAGGGGGAAGCCCCACCTGTTACTGAGGAATAGGAGGCCAGATCTGCCTCTACATCCCGAGCCTCCTCAATGGGGGAAAACTTGGAGATTTTTTGCTCCATACTTCCCAGTTTCCTGTGCTTGCTGCGCTTGGTGGACATGACAGCAGGAGCCAGAAGGCTTCTGGAGGAAGATGAAGGTTTCTGTACCCCAGAGCGGATGCTGCCATGTTTGTAGTCGAAGTCATAGTAATAGGGGGATCCCCCACCCATGCTAGCGCTCACGCTGCTGCTGCTGCCCCCTAGTGGTCCGTGCCTGTAGCTGCTCTTACCCCTGCCGTGGTGGTCGTACAGCTCTTCCTGCATCGCTGCTTCCTCCTCGGGTGCCCTGCCATAGGAGGAGCTGCCTGTTCCTCCGCGCGTCGTGCTGCTGCTGTGGCCGTGGATGTCGCCCGGGTAGCGCCCACTGCCGCCATGATGCATCATGTCCCCTGTCGTCGTGCCCAGCCCATCTTTTGCCGTCAGCTCGCTCACGTCGTCAATCATCATGTAGTTTCTTGGAATGTTTTGCTCTAAGCCAGGAGCCCCATACATCCCATCTGCTGTACTGTAGGTCGACGGACTGTCTACAGAGTGCCCATATGCATTGGAAACTGTAGAAGTGTACTGTCCATAGGAGCTGGCTGTGGTGGTGGTGTAGCCATACGTATTTGCAGTGGTTGTAGTATACTGGCCATACGAACTAACTGCAGGTGAAGTATATTGGCCATAAGTATTGGGGGGCATTGTAGAGTACCCACCGTAGCTGCTCGACACTGGCGCTGAGCCATAGGGTCCATAGGAACTCGCCATGGTAGTCGTTCCAGTGTACTGACCATAGGATGGGGCTGCACTGGAATAGGAGGCGTCCTGGGCTGTGGTTGTGACCACAACTGTAGGGTTGCTTATCGTCTCATAGTTGGTGGGCATCTTGTGCTCCAGATCTGCCAACGAAGTCTGCCTGGGTCGTCCTGGATGAACTGTCAGGATGTCAGCTTGAGGTTGCCCAGGGTAAGGAGTTGTCTGGCTGGGGTAGGAGGACACAGCACTGGGATAAGGTGAGCTGTGGGTGGGGTATGGCGGCTGCCCAGGAGGTGCAGGGCCAAAACCTGTATGCCCCGGCTGGGGCTGTGGCTGAGGTGCAGCTGGTATCCCCAAGTCAGTCTGGGGGTATGGGGGCGTAGCTTGGGGGTAGGTGTGGGATGAAAAGGAGGTTTGAGGCTGGTAGGAAGGTCCTGGAGGGGGGCCATGGCTTTGAAGAGGCGTGGGTTGTGGCAGTGCCTGGGATTGTGACACTGTTGGGTATGGAGGCTGGTTGAACGTTGAAGTCGGGTATGGCACACTGGATGGTTGAGATGGTACTGCTGTTTGGCTCTGGGGGTACTGACAAGAGAGGAAGGATGAGGTGGGTGGGTACTGGGCTGCTGTGTTGAGATCACTGGTGAACTGGCTGAGGGGGGCAGTGCTTGGTCTAGTTGTAAGTAGCCCATTAGTCTCATGTGAGGCAGCCGCAGCTGCTAAACGTAAGTTATTCAATTCACTATCAGACATATAGTCCCTAGTGTCCCCCATACACCTCAGGTAGGCAATATCCCTTCTCTCCCTCTCCTTGACCAGTGTCTCTTTCCTTTGGTGGATCCCCAGCTCTAAGTATCTCAGCTTAGCATCAATCTCCTTCTCCTCCTCCTCAAGTTCAGCTTGCTGCTTTCTCAGCTTGGTTGACTCTTGCTCCACGGCCTTCAGTTCGTGGGTGAGGTCTTTGAGGAGGCTGGCTTTAGCAGCCAGGCCAGACCTGGAGCTGGGCTTGAGGCTGGGCACGGAGGGCAGGTAGACCTGTTGGAGGGCTGGTGTCATCATGGGCAGGTGAGCTGATGTTATGGTCTCATCTGGAGGAGGACTGGGCAGGGTACGCTTGACCTTGCGTAATAGGGAACTCTGCTGTAGGGCCGCCAGCTGGAGAGAGAGGAGAGAGAGACAAGGAGGGATAGGAGAGTGGGAAGAAATGGAAATGGCATAGAAGTATGGAAAAAATGCATTGGAAAAATGTAACAGAAGAATGAGGCAATGTAGAAAGGGATTGTTGGGGCCCCATGGCAGCAAAGTTAAATGGAATTGAGATATGAAGGTAAGTGGAAGATGCAGAGAAAATGTGTGAAGGTATCAGGGATTTGTGTGATTTAAATCATAGTGTAAGATGAATAGAGATAAGGGAGTGGCAGGAGACAAACAAAACAAAATAAATGGGAAAGGTTGTAAAGAAATGTGAAGGTATTGTAATGACAAGTAGACAAAGAGGTAAAAAAAACAAAACAACAAATAATGATATTTTTGAAGATGTTCAACAGAAATTAGAAGAGGGTGGGGAATAAACATTGTGTACAAAGGATGGAAAGAGCAGGAAGATGAAGTGAGGAGTAAAACTCATAAAGATAAAAGGGCCAAGGAACAAAAGAAACAAGGAAAGGACGCAACAGCAGGGACATACAAGGGAGACAAAAGAGACACATGTAGACAAAAAAGACGAGGACAACAGGAAACAAGAGTGGAGTTTGTGTTAGAGCACATACAAATACAGGACATTTAGTGGCAACTGAAAGGGGCTGAATCAGTCTATTAACTATTTTACATGTTTTGGTAAACAAATCTTTCTTGTTGATTTGTTGCTTTAAGGTCTGTTTAAAGCAAAGTTGAGGATTATATAAATATGCTACGTCAGAAAATTATGAATTTAGAAAACTATAGAATGAAATCAAAAACTTCAACTGAGTTGTTTTCTCTTATCAGACATGCCCTCAAATATCTTAAGGGAGAGCGGAGTGCTCTCTAAAGAAAAGATTTGATGTAATTATATATACACCTCGTTGTGATTATTGACAATATCTTATGATGTGACAAACATAGAAGACATGTATTGCTTTACCCAAACTTTCAGGAGTTTGTATGTCATGCCAATTTTGGAATATGTACTCAAAAATACTCTTTATAGTAATTAATGAATAAAGCACTGTTCATTTTTAAGCCTGCATTCATAAAGATAGTGACATGAAGAGCAACAGAGTAGGTATAAAGGCAAGACAAAAGACATCAATCTTAAGAAATAAATCTCTTTTAGTGTGGCTGAAGAAATCAAAAGGTTTACATTAATTTGGAGCTATTGTGAAGCCTTATGCCGCATTAAATGACTATATTCGATTTGATTCTTATTTCCACTTTAAATTTTCGTGATATACAGAATGTGTGCGGGATTCCTTTCTCCTGTTTCGATGTATTTTGAACCAGTAAACAGATCACATTGTGTTATACTCATGTAAATGTTCTGTAGGAAGCCAGAGAAAAATTGTGTCATTGTTTAAGCGTGAGAACATAGACTCCACCTTCAATGGGTAGAAGTAGGCAGTAAAATGCTGTAAGGTCTGAAAATGCATGAACAACAGGAATTCATTATTGTGAATAAGTATGTAATGATTGCTGTCGATCAAAATTGATGCTGGAGGTGGACCATTAAAAAAGAGAAGAGGCAAGTAAGAAAGTACAAATACGTTGTTCCTGTACTTGAATACATTTCACATATATTGATATGTTAGATGCTGTTTTTTGACAACTTTTAACTTTTACTACCTATATTTCAAGATAAATATCTGTAATATATACTCCTTATATTCTAATGAACTGGATGATTAACCTCAATGGATGACTTGTCAGAGATAAAACAGAGAGGAAAAGGTCATCCCATAAGCATGTTCCACATTGTTTGCATTGTTTTTTCAAGCTTCAATAATGCTGTAGACACTCAAGAGGGATTTGGCAGCAACATTGAAATGGATTAACCCTGAATAATGTGAGTACATTTTAATTAAGCGGCTAACATGGTAATAATTTTGCAACTTGCAACAACACCACTGCTGGACAAGGTAATAATAATAATAATAATAATAATAATAATAATAATAATAATAATAATAATGACTTTAGAAGTAACAATAGCATTCTCATTATTCTACTCTTTCTGATCATTTAATGAATAGTCATATGTACCGCACTCAACACGGCAGTAAAGTATACAGTTTACGTTTAAAAATGTTAGCGCTCAAGCTTTTTAATACAAGGGAGCAACTAATGACTCCAGAATAGCTGTTAATGCACAGAATTACAAAATGTTTGTCCCTCATGCCACTAGTATTTTATAAGTGCAGTTAAACAGTGATCTCAATAATGAATAAGAATACCAGGGATTGGCAGTGTGCCATCACAAATCGTCTATGCTGCCCATTGGACAGATTAAGTTTTGGCCTTAAATACTTTAAACAAACTCAAAATATTTATTTTTGTATTCAGCGTTACATTGTAGCTATGATACATGTAGGTTTTAGACTACAGATGGAGCGAAATTAATTAAGTTTGTTTGGACGGACAAAACAATCACAACATCTTAAAAAGCAGTAACAAAGGGAATAACTCATCACAGCATCCACATGAAACATTTACAGCTATTGTGAAATAAAAACAGGGCAACAGCGAATGAAAGGAAAGTTTCATTCAAAGGTACCAAGGACATTCATTATTAATGCTTATGGAAAGTTGGGAATCCAGCAAACAACATAAAAGTGAGTCAAACTGCTATCTAGAGCAAAGATAATGACTGTGAATTTGTGCAGGGATATTTCGTCCAAGGTTTTAACAAGCTATCTATTAAAACCAAATTTTACCCCTCTTACAATGTTTCTATATTTTGTTATCAAAAGTACCCTGTGGATTTTGTTCGGAATTGCTGTTTCACTCATTACCGCAGGAAGTCCTGAAGAGGAAACACTTCTCTGGGGTTGCATCACTACCCAGTATGACAGTGATGGTTTGGAGGATGTAAATGAAAGCAAAACATTCAGCCTCACTACAACTTAGAGAGACACTTTGACCTTAAAGTGTAAAATGTGAAAACATTTCTTTTGACAAAACATTGAGCAATGTTTCAGACAGCGAGCTCAAATCTTGCGTATGCATTGACAATAAAGGAATGTTTATCTTTATCTTACTTCATTTCACACAGTTTTGAGATGATTTTCAATTAATGGATTTGTCAGAAGTAATTTAATCTTTAATTGTTATATGATTCATTACAAGTTCATCCACATTTGAGGAAGCTATAAGCAGTAATTTAGAACTACACTGTTTTACTCTTTTATTTTCTCACAGTTAACTTTATCTGTCTATTTTGTCTGGACCATAGGCCTTTTTAACCAAACGTGAGGCTAATGTATCTACTTCTACATCTTGCATGATTGTCTTGTCTATAAAATTTGTTTTATAAACGATCTAAGGACTGTGCCAGTCTCATCTTGAAGACATCTGTCCCTTTCTAAACTATTGAATGCTGTTTGATCCCAATGATTTTCTGTGTATCACTTTGATTTTAGCGACTTTACCTGGTTCTGAAGAGCTTGTTGTTGGTACAGGGTCAGTCTGGCCTTGGTGTGCTCGTCAGTGGTGGGGCTGAGCGGCTTGGGGTCAGACATGGACCGTTGGGTGCTCTTGATGGGCCGTGGCATGGATGGGTGTCGCTGGGGAGACTCGGCTGTGTAGGACTTCTGCTGAGGTGTGACGTGGGCCTTGTTCAGTCTCTCACTGGACAGAGAAGTCTCCAGCAGGCGGTGAGGGGACACCGGTGAGACGGGAGAGTAGAGAACTTGTGGAGACTTGGGGGCTGTTTGCTGCTGCCGGATGATGCTGGAGACAGATTCGTTGTGAAGGTGGTTGTGAGGCTGATAGTTAATGTCCAGTGGATCGGGGCGCCGTCGCTCAAACTTGGCTGCATTCGCTGCAATATGCTGCTGGCGCTGCTGGGTTAGAAGGTCGACAGAACTCGACTGTTGCGTTCCAGTGCTCGTAGAAGAAGAATATGGACTGACTGTGGTTGGTACGCTAAGCTGGGGGGCAACAACCCCCTGTGACTGGGCTTCAGGGTCTGTCTGGCATGCAAGAGACTGTCCTTTCTGGGTTCGCTCAGGTCCGGAGATGTAGTGCACAATCTCGACTTTATTCGGATCAGGTACTGTCACATGAATTGCCGGGGAGACTCTTCCCAGGTGCTCCACTTCTGTTTGGCACGACATTTCCCTGATGGTCTGGATGGCGATGCTGGAGGAGACCATCTTGTGTGTGTCAGTTTTGGTGTCAGTAGATGTGGCGGTCGAAGCTGCAGAACCACCGCCTGCTGCGCTGGACTCAGAGTGCCGGGAGAAGCGGGAACGTCGTCGTCGGACCGGATGCTCAGTCTCAGCCTTGTCCTCATCGTCATCTGTTTGGACGGAGCAGTCAACACTGCGACCACGTCTCCTGGTGCGATGGCGCATCATGTATCTGTTAGGAGAGGAAACGCAGGACAAACACATGCGGGAAAGTAGCCAGTTTATGTGTAGGATCTGGGTGCCAATATACTTGTGTGTGGATCACTGGCAGCCAATATATTTAGAACAACTAAGTCAGCACAGAGACAAACATACCTCTCCTCTCCGTCTTCGTCATCAGTCTGCACACAGCTGTCCACAATCCTGCGGGGGGAGCCGTAGAACATTGCGCTATCTCCGTCCAAGCTGTCCCTGGTCAGTCTAGTCATTGAGCTGTGTTTCCTCATGTTGGTCCTGGTGTCCATGTGCTCCTCCTGAGTCCTCAGACAAATCTCAGATGAGGAGTTGGGGAGGGAGCGGGAGCCCATATGAGAGTCGATGTACGGGTGTAGCGGCTGTCCGCTCATATCCAGCTGGAGAGGAAATAAATATTGTTTTACGGCATCTAAGTTGTTGGTTTTATTTCATTACTTATTGTTGATTGAGAATATATGGGCTTGACACTATGTACTAAATGTACTTGCCCTATCAAGGAATCTCCAAAACATTTGAAACTACTGAGGGAATGAAAATCATCACCATTTGAACTGAATTACTTCTGGGTAAGATTAAACTTAACCACATTAGAAGAACAGCTCAGGTTCGAGGGTTTGCTGGGAGAGTTAGAGAGATGGAGTTGAGAAATGCCATGTATGTAGGAGTGATGGCAGCTTCATATCAAAAAAAGCCTCTGAGAATGGAGATTCCAGGTAAAGAGGGGAAAAGGAAGTGCAGCGAGGAGGTTTATCGATGCAGTAAGAGAGGGCATGCAGGAGACTGGTGAGAGAAAGGAGGATGCAAGAGACATAGGGTATTGAAAGAAGATGATCCACTGAGGCAACGTGAAAAGAAATGGGTAAATATAAATTAAATACATCAGCTGTTGTTGATTTTTACAGTGTCCACTCATAAAAGTAGAACTTATGATCCTATGTTAGTCCAATATTTGTTATCGTGACAGCAGGCAGCCCTGTTTATAGTCATCTCTTAGTGCAAGACCAATCTGTATGCAGACGGTTAAAGCTTACGAAGTCAATTATTTACCAGTTCAACAGGTAATATTTCATCAACTCTCTTTTATAGAAACACATGATACTCAAAGTATCTCCCAGATTCAATATTTTCCTTCCTGTTTTTGCTCGTCAAGAAATGGTAGATGAAATAGAAAGCCTCAAATCAAAACTGTACATGCGAGTGTAGTAGTTGAAGCCTTCAACATAGTTGCTCTAGGTGATCTCATGAATCAGTTGCCATTGTTGTTCAGAAAACCCACCTGCACACCATGAGCTGCAGCAGTTTTCTGCCTCTTCTGCTCCTCGAGCTGCTGCTGGAGCTGATGCTGTAAAGACTGGATCTGGTCGAGCTGGGACTTCTGCTGGGCCAACTGCTCCCGCTGCAGCACCAGTTGTTTCTCCCGTTCATGCTGCTGCTGCTGTAGCACCTACAGAGATGTTGGTGGATATTAAGGAACAGACGAAGAACACAAGGGGAAGACAAATTATGGAATCAGACAAATGAAGGTTGGGAATAGACAAGGTGAGAAAGCAATTGAGAGAAACACAGAAAAGGTATAGAAAGGGACAAAGTTTTTTTTTACTGCTGGGTACCAGGCTTACTTCAAAATGATAAAATTCAAAAAAGCAAATCAAATCACAAGATCTCTAAAATCAAACATAACACAGAATAATATTTGAGCTGATGGATTAGTTCTGAAAATGGTTCCAAGTTAGTCAAACTTGTACATATTGCAAAAGCCAAGAATGGAGGTGCAACAAAAATGAAGTGCGGCATGTTCTGGTAAATGCTGTTACCAGTCATGTAATGTGCATATTAAATTTAAAATTTAATGCATTTTATTTATTGCTAAAATGACAGGGTGGTGCAAATAAGGAGTTAGGTTTCTTTTTATGCTTATATTGTAGGTTATGAGATGCAGAGTAAGCATTCAGTTTCTGTTCATTCTTATTAACGAAGGCTTCCACACCTGTTTAACAGACTTAACTTGAAAGATTTTCAACTGCTTGTTCTATCAAAAAGAGAAGAAAATTGTCAGGTTAGCCCTTCATTTATCTCTTAAAACATTTACAGATGGTGAATTAGAAGTAATGGATGCAATATATTCAAATGTGCTGCTATTAAAAATCTTTACCACATAATTTAATGCATATTCTTTGTATATCAAACAAACCAATAAATGGAATGTGAAACCACTTCCCTGTTTTCTGAATATACAGTAAGTCAGACCAACAAACGAAACATGAAACATCTTCACCAACAAAATTTTCTAATGCACATCCTACTGGCACGATCATGCACACAGATACAGGTAAATACCCAGTCAAAGACATAGCATGCAAACAACACATCTATATTCAATAACTCAAGTTGGATGCAAACATTTTTGAACCAAAGAAGTTGAGAGAGAAACTCCAGGGACATAGTAGAATAGTGTTACTGATTAACAAATAAATCAATAAACTTGTCCCATGTACTATTTTAAAGACTTGCTAAAAGGCATGCATTGATAGGCATGCATAGAATGCAAATAGAATTTGCTTGATCCTAATATAAGGTTCAAATAGTTTACCACTTAATAAAAATAATTTCAAATGATATAGAAAAAGTTAACTGAACAAGATACACCACAAGAACCACCATCACAGAAAACAAAAATAAAATCCACAAGTGAGCGTATATTCAGTGCAAACGCAAAAACCACACAAAGCAAGACACCATTAAGCTCTAAATTCCATTTCTAAACTCCAAATTTCCCTCCCTCTACCTGTTCCTTGATGGTCTGCAGCTCCTGTAACTCTCTCTGCACCAGTATCTGCTCCTTTTCCCTGTGCAGCTTCAGCTCTATCCTTTCCCGTTCCAGCTCCTCCTGCAAGCGCAATTGCCGCAGTTTCTCCAACTCCACACGCTCCCGTTCCATCTGTAGGAGCTGCTCTTGCTGTCGATGCAGCCTCTCTGCTTCGGTTTCACCTTCCTTGTGTATGGCCCCGGGTGGAGGGAATGGAGGAAGACCTCCTGCGAGGGGTAAGCCACTGGAGGGGGCCGATGGGCCTGCTTGAGGTTGGGTGTAGCCATGTGCGTGAGAAGGACCTGAGGGTGGATATGCATGCCCCGCAGGGGGATGCTGCTGTGACTGTTGAGCAGTAGTTGGTGGTTGCTGCTGCTGCTGTTGTTGGTTGTGCAGGTGTGCCTGTGATAGATTTATTGGTTGGTGCTGTGGTTCAGTTGGTATGACAACTGTTCCTTGAACTGAGGTGACCTCTGCAGTGGCACCTTTCCCAAGGTAAACAGGTTCATCCTGCCCTGTAGCGCTTGGAGTCGCCATGGTTGCAGACACCAAAGCTCCAACTGGTACTGAGGTTGTTGTCGGAGCAGCAGCAGTAGTGTCAGTAACTGATGTTGTTTGGAGAAGGCCCGGTGCTGGGTATCGGATTGGAGTTTGTCCAGATAAGGGCACTCTGGGACTTGTTGGTAGTCTGCTAAGACTAGATAGGGGTACTGGTGTCATGTTGGCAGAGGGATATGGTCTGTAGACTCCCCTTAGTAATGGGCGAAGAACTGAAGCAGGCTGAGTTGTGATGGGAAGCGTAGAAGCTATGGGGGTCTGAATAGTAGAGTAGATCATTCCATCAGAGGACCTAATGGCAGCAGGGTACATAGCTCTCAAGCTGGCCTGTCTGGCATTGATAAGGTTGGTTAATGCTTGACTGTGAGAAATTGGCTTTCCATCAAGTCCAAATAGGAGATTTGGTCTCAGGCCAAGACTGGCTGCAAATCTGGAAGCACCAAGTCCAGTTCCTCTTCCCATACTGCCAAACTGCATCAGGTCTGGGTTGCTTCCATATCGATCCATAGTATTTAGAGCCGCACACATGCGACTTATCTCTCTTGCAGTTGTGGCACTGTACTGAGCCAGATTAGCTTCTTGGAAATTAGCAATGTCACGAGCAGAATAGCCATAATCTGAACTGATGTTAGATAGAGAATTATATCTTCTTATTGGCAAAGATTGGGCTGTAATGTCTCCTCCATGTCGTAAGTCTGTATATGAACCATACTGCATCCCCATGAATCCTCCATAGCCTTGTTTCATAGCAGTTAAATCCATAGCAAGTTCTTCTGATGCTTGAAGATGTGGTTCCAGTTTTGAATGGTAGGACTGTAG
Source organism: Lipophrys pholis (assembly GCF_963383615.2). Classification (NCBI taxonomy): domain Eukaryota; kingdom Metazoa; phylum Chordata; class Actinopteri; order Blenniiformes; family Blenniidae; genus Lipophrys; species Lipophrys pholis. Next base: position 12,784,926 of record NC_137630.1, on the reverse strand, counting down.
CCCAGCATCAGCAAGGTTTGTATCAGACATTGAAGGCTGCAGCCTTCCAGGAAAAGGTAACGTGTAGGCCTTACGTCCGTCCATTGGATACTCATGGTATCTTACAGGTTGTCTTTCTTGGTCAGAGTCATAGGTGAGAGGGGGAGCAGATGGTGGCCTGATGCCCTCTTTCTCAGAACCACCAACGCAGCTTCCACCAAATGGAAGTCGGTAAACAACGTCGCAACAGGCAGGTTGATTATCAGATTTAATTTGGCCCCCTGTTAAATCTACTGCATCCTGTCCTTCTTCAACCGCCACAAGCTGAGTCACTGCCCTGGATGGCTCTGGTCCTCCATCCATCTGTACTATGACACTATGTGGTGATTTCACACCTGGCATTAAGCCAGGGGGACTGGACTTCCCTTTCAGCTCAATGGGACCAGTGCCATACAACTCAGGGTTGACGACTGGTGACACAGCACTGACCACAGCTGAAGCAGTGGTAGTCTGGCTGACTAGTAAGTCTTTTTTCAGTAAAGGTGGGACTTGGCCTGCAAGGTTGTACCTGGCCAAAGCTGATGCCTGGTGATGATGGTGCTGCATCTGATGGTGCTGCTGTAACTGTTGTTCAAGTATTTCTTGTTGTTTCTGCAGCTTCTCTTGCTGTTTCTGTAACTCTCTTTGTTGGACACTGAGATCTTCAAGTTTTGCATCAATTTTTGGTATTGATGGGTCAGATGGAGGTGAAAAGGGTGGCTTGTTTTGGGATAGACATACTGCAGAGCCCATACCCTGACCCAGATCAACACGGTTTTGATGGGGATCACCATACACTGTCGGTTGTTTAGGCTGGGACATGAACATAGATGCAGCTACAGTGACACTAACAGTGGTTGGCGTGGTTATCTCCTGTGTGTTCAGGTTCATAATAAGTGGTTGTACAATCGTTGAATGTCTGCTGGCCTCCGACCCTCCATGGTATTTTCTGCTTTCAGTAGCTAAAGAGGTTAGATCCATTCCCTGGTCAGTCATAATGATAGGAGTTGATTTGGCAATTGTTCTGAGATCCACAACACTTCCACCTTGGATCATGTGTCCCTGCTCTACCCTAGAAGTTCCCGGGACTGTGGATATTCTACAGAGAGAGATATTATCCATTGATATGGACCCTCTTGTGTACGTGCTGGCTGTGGTGACCATACTTGTTCCCACATTCACCTTCTCTACTCTTTGTGTTCTATAAAAGCTGCGTGTAGGAGACTGTTGGTAAGGTGGTGTATCTGGAGGGCTCTCACAGGGGGAGTAATTGTCAAATGTTGATTGGCGGCTAAATCGGGTAGGTGAAGACAGGGGAGAAGTAGCAGTGTTGACTGTCATTGGCCTGGCTGGGCTTGCTGGTGGGGAATATGGAGCATCCTGGGAAGACTGCTGTCGATAGAGCCGTGGGGACACTGATCGGTGTGCTGTTTGAGTTGACTGAGCCATAACTGGAGATGTTGGCCCAGAACCAGATTCCATTCGCAATGCTGAATTGAAAGTCTGTGTAGAGAATTCAGCTGTAGCCCTCCTAGACGGAGAACGAGTGGGACTCTGTGGTGGTGGTGATGGAGAGAGGGGAGGGCTCGTGCTCCTGTAATAAGTGGTATACTTAGGAGAACGTGGCTCAATAATTCTTTCAGTTGAGGATGTAGAGCTATCTCGCACCTGAACACCCCTGGTTTCCCCAACCCTTCTGGTGATGACTTCTCGTTGACTATAGGCCTGGGTAATCTCTGCAATCTTGCTGCATACACTTGAGACGGTTGCTGAGGATGTGGCAGTACTTCCAGCGTGGCGACGACCTATATCAGACTGACTGGACGTCATGGTGTGACTGGTGCCAGTTTGAGAAATAGTGACTGCATCTCTGGCATAAACACCGTAAGCAGCAATAGTGGTTGCAGCAACTGTTGGAGTTATCCCATTCTTTCCTGCTTGGGTTTTGATTCTGTCTTTGTGTCCATCTTTTGCAGAGAAGTGCTGAGTTACTCTCACATCAGGGATTCGTCCACCTGTCTCGGCAAAGGAGACTGGAGCTGAGATCTGTGTAGGACTGGTCCCCGGAGTCAAGAGAGCATTGCTTTGCTCCAGGAGCTTAGCAAAGGCGGAGCCTGTATCTAAAAGCTGTTTGTCTTGATATGAGCTCTCGATTTCAATTTCTGCTTGCTCATCTGTGGCTTGCTGCATCTTTGTAATGTTCTGAGATGTTTGACGAATCTCCTCATAAATATCTGTCTCAGTTTCTGCTGCCTCGTTGTCATATCCTGCTTGATCTTGTTCATATTCATACTCATCATCATAATTTTGTCCATTAATGTCGTCGTCATAGTATTGTCCATGTCTTCCATGTTGCTGTTGTTGTTGTTGCTGTAATTTCTGTTGTTTTTGAAGCATTTCAGCTTTCCTCATCATCTCCTCATAAACCTCCTCAGCGCTCTTCAGTGGTTTGGAAGTTGAAGATGGTGCTGTAGTGGTGGTTGTTGTCGATGATTTCTCTATTGGTGAGTAGAGGGACATAAAGGTAGGAAGGTTGTACTCGCTACCTGATTTGTAGATTTTAGACTCATATCCTTCGGCCTCTGAATCCAGACTTTGAGGGGAATATTCAGAAGCTGAGGAGCGATGGAGTTCTTCCATTTCTGCTGCTTGTCTGAGCTCTTCTGTTGGAGAAGCATCTTCAATTGGTGAGAGATTGCTAGGTGGTGTCTTGGACCGCTCCCTGCGCCTTTGAGCTCTAAGCTCTTCCTTGTCCCTTTTGGTCTTTCGTGCAGTGCTTCTTATTCTCTGTTGTTCCACCTCTCTCATCTTCTCCTGTTCTCTCAAAAGTTCTTCTTCTTCCCTCAGTTCATCCTCTTCAGAGGAGTCTTCAATAGTGGGAAGAAGAGGGCCATGAGAGCGGTGGCGAGCTTTCCTCTGTTGCTTGGCCTCTTCCAGTCTTTGCCTCCGGCTAGGGCTACTGTCGCTGTCCTCTTCCATTGATGAGATGGATGTAGGAGACTGTCCTGAGCCATATGAAGATGAAGTGGGCGGCAGAGTTGAGGAGTAGTCCCCACGAGAACGCTCCTCAGGAGATCCTGTCAAGCTCTCCATCTCCAGCTCCGGTTCGCGGTCAAGGCTCAAATCATTTTCATTGCTCAGGTCCATGTCTCGACTGTAGCTGTTAGTGTTATTGAGTTCAATAGTTTTGAAGCGCCTCAGGCCTCCTTGTGAGGCCATTACATCTTCCTCACCTTCTTCCAGTGAGCCTTTGTAGACATCAGTGGAGCTCTTGGTTTCCTCCTCAAAACTGCTGGAGTGGTGCTGAAGACGTCTTTTCTCCTTCCCCGAGTCAGAGATGTGCTTATGGTGGCTTTTCTTAGGTTTTTGGTAACCATATCCTTCATCTTCCTCATCATCATCTTCCTCCATCTCGTCCTCCTCTTCCTCCTCGTTGTCTTCGTCAGCACTCATCTCCATTATCTGTCTCCTCATGAACTCCTCGTCAGTCATCTCGGTGGGCTCAGTCTCTTTCTCCTTCTTTTTCTTTTCCTTTTTCTCCTCCTTGCTTTCCTTCCGTTTACCATCCCACTCTCCGCCATCTTCCTCCTCCTCCAGAATGTCCTCTAATTCCTCATCCGAGTCGTACGCATCAGGTGGGATTGACAGGGACCGTGGTCGCTGCTTCCCTCGATCGTCCAAGTCTCTGTCTCGATGTTTTCTAGCCCTTCTGTCTGGCTTCTCCTCGGAGAGACTCTTCTCCAGCAGTGGCCTCATGGAGCTTTCCAACTTGGTGATTTCAGAAGGACTCGGTGGGGAGCCCCGCCCAATGATTCCCCGTTCACTCAGCTTCATTTCCTCCTCCTGGATTAGACCTGTAATTTCACTGTGTGAGCTGGAGATGCCATCAGAGGAGTAGCCAGTGTCGCTAAGGCTCTGAGGGCTGCGTGACAAGTCGTGGGTGCTGTTGTTTTTTGTATCCTGAAAAGAGAAAAACAAAACAAAGAAAATAAAACAAAAAAGCATTAGGTCTTGGAAGAAGTAGCATATTTAAATACAAAAATCTGCCACGGGCATGCATACAAATCAAGCATACATAAAATTCAAATTCGGATATCTGGAAGTTCATTTTGATAAAGAGTTAAAAACACTAACATAAAGAATACAAATTCAATATTTGAGTTTGTTCTGAATATTTGTTCAAATGAAACTGAATAACTCAACAAAATTAATGTTTCAAACTCATCCAAATAGTTTTTCATAAACAAGCATACTCATTAATATTGGAACAATTAATGGCGGAAATCAGAATGCAGTGCAGATATCGATGCAAACCACAATTATTGATTAATCAAAACCAAAGGAAAGTGGGCTAAAATTTAATCCATATTATGCTTCTATAACAATATAATAGATGTTAAATTAAATATGATACAACTTAACAGTCTATGTAGTGTAAAAAAAAGCTAAAGGCTCACCCTTTCTATTTCCAAGACTTATACTGTATATCTACCCAGTAAACAAACCCTGAACAACCACTTTATGTAAGTACAATTCCAGTTTGTAATGAAACTTGTTGATAAAGTGTTAATTTAATCTGAAGAGAAATAATTAACAGTACTACGATAAATTACACGGTTATACTATACTGTCTTAAATCATACGTAGTGTAACACTTTTCTTGAGCCATTGATGGAAAGAGATTAGTCCAACTGCTTTGAGATGGAAATAAAGTTTTATTTTTGATAATGCGCTCAAATGAGACTATAAAATTAATGTGACTGAAGCATAAAAATGTCCTTAGAAACTCATTCATCAATGGCTCTGTGTCAGATGTTTGCTCATACCATGCCACGTCATAATCTCAAAGGGACTAACCTTGTGAATGGAAGGGGAGATGAAGAAAACATACAAAACTGGAAATATGGAAATCTTTCCTAGAAAACCTTTTAAATGGTGACAATACTTCAGAAACTGTACTTTGGGTTCTTTGTGCTTCTGTTTGTTAGCTGCTTTCCAAATAAGCAAGGTCTGCATCACATTACAAAAGGCTGGAAGCGGCAATACTTGCGCTGACGACTTGAAGGTTTAACATATTCATGGGCTTCCAATCTGTACAGAAACGTGAAGCGGAAGAAAAGGCCCTATTTCACTCGTTCTCTTCTCTGTCTTTCTCTTTCACTCTGTGTCCGTCCTTAAAGTAATCCGTGAATGCTTTGCTGCCACTTGCAGTGTCAGTATAATGTGAAGTGGAATCAGTGACATGCTTTCCAAGCAGCCACAGACACCCACCACTCAAGTAGAAGGTAATTGGTTCAACTTACAAATCTGAGTAACACTTCAACAGTTTGACAGCTACAACGTTGTGTCAAAACACACTCCCATATAGATTGCCATAGTGTTCTGGATGAACAATATTTTTGCAATTGACGCAAACAGAAATCCAAATGTAAACAAAGTTATATGTAATCTTTTAAAGAGAAACATGTTGTACAGTAACAGCAAGCAACACATAAGCTCCACATAGAGGCTAAAGAAGACAAGAGCCAGCACGAAAAGTGACCCAATTAAGGAAGAGGTGAAACAAAATCATGGGGACTGTAATCCATTCTCTTCAACAGTGATTCCCAACCTGGGGGGTGCCAAGGATTCGTGAAGGTCGCAAACCCTTCTTGAGTTTAAGAGGTATAAAAATGTTTTGTGTTTTAGACATAAGTAAGGCAGCATTTAATTAATTTGTCAAAAAACTACTAAGTTTAAGCATTTACATTATAAGTGTCTAATAAAAAAAAAAAAAAACAGTTTAAAAGTGCCAGCAATAAACACAAAAATGAATTTAAAAACATTTGGGAAAGTACTTAACAATACTCCACTTGTAACATACGCTTACTTAATAAAAAAGGAGCCGTGAAACAAGCTCCTCATTTTCCAGTGAAAACTGGTTCAGTGTTGCTGTTTGATTATGATCAAACGATTGCAATAAGTCACAGATCAGATCAATCAAACTTTACAAGTTTTCAGCAGTGATTCCGGCAGCAACATTTTAGTTAAGTTTTTGGCTGCTTCCTTCCAGTGTGAACCATGCTTCATTTGGCACAAGTTATTATGCTGGATGGGCCTTCAGTCGGAGATGTTGGTGGTAAAAGCACTGCTTAAGGACTTCCTTATGAGTAGTTGTGTCCCACTAAACACTTAAGCCTATGGAAGTGTTGCTCAGTGTTGTTTTTAGTTTAAAGTGTTTGTGGAAAACCTGTTTACAAGCTTTGAGGTGACATCCATTCTCATACTTAGTTACTTACTGAAGATTGCATTGTACAGAACATATGATCGTAGTTTTTTGTGCAATGGGTCTGTCAGTTTAAGAAAACAGGACATTTTCATGAATTTACTAAACTGCCCCGGACACCCGGACACAGTGTGAAAAGAACACATGTTTGGGCAAAAGATGTTTGGTCAACCTAACTTAAACCTAAAATCAATCAAGCTGTGAGAGAGTTTTGTGAGCATGCCATCTTGTGACAAAGCCACTTAACTACAATCTGGAAAAAAAACCAAAGAAAAACAGCAATAAGCATGAACGCATGAACGTGAGAAGCACTGATGGAAAAGTTCTGGTTTAGTTCAGCTAATGAGATCAGCTATATGTTAGCCCTCATTTTTACAGTTACAGCAGCTATACACTAATTCTATCGGTTTGGATAAATACTGTAGTTGCAGTCTTTATAAGTGCTTTGTCTCAACAAAACACAATAAAAAGTTTCTATTTTCAAATGAGATGGTGAGCAATCTCGAATTCACAGCGCAGCAGCTACTCGATGCTAACCGAGCATCTACTCCAATGCAGGAGGACTTAAAACATGTGTCCATTGAAAGGAATTTAATGATGGGACTGGAGCTTCTGTCCTTTGATGACTTGGTAAACCATCCCATTAGGTTCACCCTCGCAGCTTGGAGGTCGACCATTGGCAAACTCCCGCATAACGATTTTTCTCTGGTGCTTATCGGGAGTCACGGTTAAGATAATGTAACGTGATGAAAGGACTCCATGAATGTGAATCATGGATGCATGGATGTAGCCACATATTGAGACATAAACTGCAAACGGGGTAAATTTCTGGTGCCGAGGCATGTATGTGTCTGCGTTTACAAAGAATCAGTCAGACTTACATCATAGTGTCTGGACTTCTTAATTTCCTTGATCGGTGTGATCTGCTCTCCTTTCTTCTGGGAGGGTTTGGTCTCTTTGGTGGTTTGGTAGTCGGGCTCAGTCTTGGGCTTCTCTTCTGTGGATTTCGTCTGTTTCTGGGACTCAGTCGTCGGTATCGGTGCTGTGGCTGGCGTTGTGGTCTTGGTATCAGTTGGCTGTTTGGCAGCTGTGGGCGCGAATGGTCCACCAGTTCCTGTCTGTGGTTTCTGTGTCTGTGGCTGCGCTGGCTTGCCCCCCTGCTGGGTGCCAGGTTTATGGAGGGGGCTTTGCTGACTGGTTGGCGTCTGGTGACGGGGTGAACCCATCGGCTGGTGTTTGGGAGATGGGTGAGGAACAGGAAGCGGAGGCTCGTCGAGGCCGCCTCCGGACATCAGCCGCTGGGTCTGGCAGTTGAGACATAGCCATTCTTTCTTCTGAAACACAGACAAGACAAACACATGAATACAGTCAATGACAATGTGTTTTTTTTTTGTTATTGTTGTTTTGCAAAGGATCATCTGCACTAATATATTTGACAAAATATCGAGTAAACAGCTAGTGCTGTGAGCCTTTGAGATGTACTGATTGGTTTTGCTGTCACGACCTGTCGAACACAAACATTTAACAAATGGTAAATTATTTCTCAGCAGTGCACAATCACAGCGCAGGGAATAGTGTGTGTGTGCGTGTATGTGTGATAAATGACTATACTGCTCTTTAACTTTTGTTACTCATCATAGTGAAGTGTGTCTTCAAGTTCCCAGTGGGTTAAAAAAGACTGACAACTTAATGGACTGACTAATATTCTTAACATTTAGTATGTCCATTTCCTTAAGCAGCAGACTGCTTTGACACTTGCACACGTGCGCGCACACAGAAGCATGAGCTCTGTGTCTTGAAGTCTTTTCTTCACACAGAGCTGTCAGAGCTGCAACAAGCTGAGCTGCTACGGCTTGAAAAGGCCATGTCAGTTCAGCTGCTTCACTATGTTTATGTCCCATCAGATCCACCTCTCCAAAAATTAACAAAGCCTGAGAACTACTGACGGATATTAACAGTATGACACACACAGGAAAGCATGCACACGTTACCTCAAACCCATTTTTACAATGATATATGGCCTTGAAAGTACATTTAATGTTCAATAGTAAATTCAGAATCAATAAAGATGAGTGATTTGTTGTTTTCTTTTTTTAACAGAGAAGATTTATCAACATTAATTAACCAGCACAAAGCACATTACTAATATTTCCAAACCATTTTCAAGGCTTTGCACAAACCTGAGTGAATCTCACAGACTGACATGCAACTGATAAACCCTTAAACCTTGTGCACTTTCACACTGAGGAAAGAAGGATCCCATCCTCTGTGCCAACAAGGAGTAAAATTTGCAAAAACAGTATTTTTGTAGCTTAGTGTCACTGTAAAGTTATCCTCTTTTAAAATATGATTAAAAAAATAACCAAAAACCCAAAACATGTTATAGCTATGTTATAAATGTCATTGTACGTGAACAACATATTTTTTACAATGGAAAGAATTCTGCCATTTTGAGCTGGTAATTTACTCGCAACCACACTGTGAGCAGTTCTTAGTCGTGGCATCACATTTCTATAATTTCAATGAATTCAACGAAACAATGTCAATTGAAAAAAAGACACCTGCACCAGAATTAGGGGCTCCAGGCTTTTCCAACACAGAGGTTGTCAAAACCCAATTCATAAATGTCAAAGAAACCCTATTGCACGATTTTCTATAATCCAGAGCCAAGCTAGGAAACTGGGCTCTTTTTGCAATATCCTCTTCCTTCCTGCCACCAGCACCTTGTGTTTATTCTGTCTGTCTCTATCAGGGACAGCTCATGCTGTATGGGGCAGAAAAGCAGCTGTATTACTCATGTAATGAATAATTGGCAGATGCAGCCCTCCTTCTTCAACACTTATCACCCATCTATGCTCATCAAATCCCCTCTCTGTCTCTCGGCGCACTCGCCTCGCCTCACCTAACCTCTTTGTACTGTAACTCTCCTTCTCTCTTCACTGCTTTTCTATTTCTTCCTTTTTTTCTATTTTTTTTAAGCTCTCCTCTGCCTGGAGCCTCTTTTATCTCACTCTCTCGCTGTCTTTTTCCGAATCCTTGGGAGAGTTCATCCGAAATTAGGTGTCAAATGAAAAACGTCATCAGCCTCTACTGAAATCCAGTGTGATGGAGGCATTCCTTCCTACGTATACATAAGAAAGCATATGGACATCTTATCTTTTGTAAGACGACTAGTAACTCTTATGAAGACAAACACGAACGAAGGGTCACAGAATGAAAGATTTAAGATTTTTCAAATCTTAGGCCCCATTTTTAAGTGAAAATGCATAATTTTTATGTTACTATTGCAGAATAGGTTTGCTTTTACCTGACACCATTTTCAAAACTAAGTCTGTTATCATTGAATATTGCCTATGTGGTCTACAACAACGTGCAGGTTGGTTGAGAAAGTAATAAAAAGGTAGATGCTCAATATTTTATTTGCTCACTCAGCTTTTACGTGATGCCATATCCTCAAATGTAAAACAATCCACATGCTCACGCCTGTATAAGGAGAAGCGGAAACAGTTTAGAAATTTTCCTCAACGTTGTGACGCTCAATCATTAAGATAGCCGATATTGAATTAAGTGTTGTTTGACAACTTCAGCACTGGTTCTGACTTCCATTTTATACACAGCCTCGACGGATGTAGCACGCCATATTCATTCCACTGAAAAGCTCCTAATCAGTAAGTCGCTAAGGTTTGAAATACATGATGAGATATTGATGAAGACTGCTGAAATGAATGTATTTAGCTGCACACTGAGAGGCTGGAAACATGCCTGTGAGGGGACATCTGTTAATGCACAACACTGTGAATCCGTTTCTCGCCCAGTGGAGTCACTTTTAGGTGGTGAAGTGAACTTATTGGCTCTTTTTTCTCACACGGCTCTCTCAGGCCTGCAGACATTATCACATGTGCTTGTGTTTGTTGTCCTGCAGAGTGCCCCAGCAGTGCCCACTTAACCTACATAGCACAAACAATCTGGCCTCTTCTCCTCCTGTCAATAACGCTCGCTAAAATGCTCCATCAGCTCTAATTCTCTTTGCAGAGCGCCGCTGTTTTCTTTTCATCATGCCGCCTTCATTCTGCAGCACACTCAGGCTCGTTCGCTGCTTCGCTTTCTTTCAAAGTATCTGTCTTTTCAAAATCTGTTCAGCGTTGTCGGATTTATTTTTACTCTACCTTCCAGCTTTCTTTTAGAAATCCTTATCTGTCATGTTCACCCAATTGCTCTTTTTTCTGTCCATGATTTTATTTTTTTCAACTCCTAACTGGAAATGGATAGAAACTACCTTTAATATGTGCATGTGCACATTTAATTCCTTTCATCAGCGGATTTGATTAATTGAATCGCTGTAGAAATTGTTCATGATGATTTTACTGTCTTGGCTAAATGGAGGTCCCACAATTACACATGAATGAGACTTGTTCATGAACAAACAGCATCAGAAGAGCAGGGCTGCCATTTCTCTTCTCCATCTCATATATATATATATATATATATATATATATATATATATATATATATATATTTTTTTTTCTTCCTATTGTTACCCTCTTCATTAGCTAAACATGTGTCCTGGTTTGGAAAACTGAAGTTACATAGAAAAGAATTATAAAAAAACAAACCCCAAAAAACACAAGTAAATTTGAATATATAACACAGATAATCTCAACACTCCAAATATCTGCATGAACCAAATGTCCATGTACAAAAAAAAAAAAAAAACACGAGTTGTAGCGGCTTCTCCTTGTCTGTTTACCCGAAAATGGATTTAAACGTCTGTATGTGCTCGGATCCGCCACTGGTTTAAAATGCTGACAAGGTCATTAAATAATCATGCTGTTGTTGCTCTCTGTTCATGGAAAGATTGCCCACTCATGTCAACATGAGAGGTGAGATTATAGCGACTCAGAGAGTCGTGCTGATCGAGAGAACGCGGCAGTGCTCCTTGCATGCTGGAGTATTGATTGTGATTCTGATCAATTTTGATCAACTGCGACTTGTATGATGGAGATGATAATAAGAAAGCCATGCTTGTTTTCAATTAGAACTTTAGTTGGTGCATATGTGACAAACAGTTTCGGAGACAGAGATGAATGAATCAGTAACTTCACATGTGCATTTGAAGTGTGATTCATCACAATGAGATTCCTTCATAAATGCTTCTCTCTGTTCCAGTTTGCTGTAAGTCATGAGTCATCCTCATTTTTTCACTCTTTTGCACCGGCACAATTTCTTTTTTCTATGCAGTCGTTTAACTTCTTACTCCCTCTCCCTCTTATCTCCACCCTCCCGTTCTTCTCTCTGCCTGTCACCCCTGGTCTCCTTCTCTCTCCCTCCAACAGAGCGAGGACTATTTTTACCCAGAATGCCATTGTTCTGCTCGAGCGCACATTTTCCGAGCACTGGCTGACGCTTTAGGCTGCACTCCGCTGCGTACACTCGTACACTCGCACACACACAAGCACAGTGTGGACACACGGTTCCCATCGATGCAAAATGGAGGAGGCCTTTTGTGGCTGAGGGCTCACCAGAAAGAGAGAGGGATGACAAGCAGAAGGAGGAAGAGGAAGGCGAGGAAGGGAGGCGGAGAGGGGAGAAGCCCACTGGGCAGAGGAGAGGGAAATGAGGAAGTGACTGACACCACATGTGCACAGTAGCTCTGCTCAGCCTGGAGTAATGTGGCTCCCTGCTGCGTCTGATGTCACTGGTTTGAGTTGGGGGGAGGTGAGAGATGAGACGGGCTGATGGAGAGGAGGATGCGGAGGAGGAGGTGGGAGTCAGCTGAAGGAGACAGGAGACCTTTGCTGCTTCCGTCGCTTCACAGTGACCCCATGTCCACAACGATGTCAAGTGAAAATGCATTGTTTTGGAGCTTTAGTTTCAAAAAAGCTTTGGATTTATAAGTAATGTTTTGAAAATGATGCGTGACACGGAAACGGTAGAAATGCTATAAAATGATGTCGTTAGCTTGCCAGTATTTTTTCCCAGGTACTTGTTAAATGGATGAATGGTCACTCTATATTGTGCAGTTGCACGTTTTTCCTCTCAGCTCCACCTTTCTGTCACTTAAGTCTTTCAACTGCCTTCCTCTTCTCCTTCCTATGACTGATCTGAGTCTGTTCATCAACAAAACTAACGTTCAAACTACACTGATTTAACTGATATAAGCCACCAACATAGGAGACGTTACCCACGTGCTGTCAGACACAAAATCCTTCATCCAGTGACGCTATCCCTCACCATCATCAACATCCCAGGAACTGTGCTGTAAATCAGTTTCATAGGGGACAGTCCATTTTAACCTCAGGTCAAGCACCTTATTGAGCCAATTCCATCGCAGACGGGTTTTGATTCACGGCTGACTGAACCGATCAGTTCATGTGAAATGTAGCAAACATATTTGCTGAGCAGCGCAACTTTTCTGAAACACAGCAGGCTGTGAAAGAGCAGAACATACAGTGACTTTCTTTCCTTCACTGCAAACCCACATGGTCCTACTGTATGACTGACGGAAAGGCTTTTCTTTTGACTTTTTCTGGAAAGTGTAATCCATTGACACGCACACACACACACACACACACACACACACACACACACACACACACACACACACACACACACACGTCACTGCTTTTGAACAACTTTTTAAGACGGTTTCTCCATCATTCAGCTGCCTGCTGCTTCCTGGTTTCCTGACTAATTATTTTACACCAACAGGCTTAAACTCAGATGACAGAGTGTGTTTCAATGCAGGTTTCACTGCTTGGTGCACGGCTTGCATCACTGCTCCTACGTGAGGAGAATCACTTTCATATAGCAAAAAAAAGGCAAATTTCACACAGGAGCGATCCTATTTTTGTCCGTCTATTTTCAAAAATACTTACTCTTGTACTCTCCCCAGCTTAATTCCTCCCTCTGGAGCTCCATCTGCGCTTAACGCTTTCATTTCCTCTTTGAGTTTTTGTTCACTTTCTTGTGTTTGCTCCCCCTCTTTTGTTTCCCTCATCCGTCACTAACTTTATTTCATAGATTCAAAGCAGCCACACGTGAGTGAGAAAGAACGACTGAGAAAGTAACAGCCAGAAGGTGAGAAACAATGTAAAACAGTAGATGAGGTGTGAACAAAACGTTCTTCAGCTATTCATGACGCTAACCAATGAACAAAGCACAATCCTGAGCAAGTTTATTTGTCTACTATTGAATCAAAATGTGCCATTATTCTTATTATAAGTCACACTTTATTATTTTTATTTTTAATACACCTTTATAGAGATAGACTTCCTTTAAGAGTACTGGATGGTAGTTTTAATTTGCCTGAAACATGTAAACATCTGACATTTTTCTTGAGGGAAACATAGTTTTAAAAAGGAATATAAATCAATTAAAGTATACTAGTATGATGTCTTTTATTTGTTGTGCAGAGCGGGATGGGGTAGATAAGCCACCTCTGGTCAGTCATTTCCACTGTATTTCTAATCTAGAGCAATTAAAGTTACTTCACCAGCAGAACAATAAAGAAAATGTGCAATTGGATGTTTTTAAAGTAGAGTCGGGCGGCCAACTCTCTCGTGTCAATGCTAAAACTCACCTCAGTAGGTTTAAACTCAAAGGCTGCAGATAGTTTGTGTTATAGTAAATAGTAATATTGGACTGACTAGTGGGTTTACTGTATTTTCAATAAAAAACAGAACAAAAAAACATAAAATACATCATCAATGCCTGTTAGGATCTTAAGGGATCTGCGGATCTTTTTTTAAAACACTGCAACTGTTGGATGTTTTGTTGTTTAAGTTCTGTAGAGCAGATTACATGATTGTCATTTCTCTTTATTACATTAACGTCACTTTTCAATCCCTCCTTCGGTTTGATCATAGATATAAGCCTGCTTATATGCCATGTGGTAACTTACTTTAGAAGAAAGAAAGCAACTTTATTGATAGGAAAAAAACAAACGATTGGAAACACTGACTGTTTGCAGTGCAGGAGTGAAAACATAAGCATGTCCACTGATTTTTTTCCATTATCTCTGGAGCTGCAGGATGGATTGCTCCTCAGGATCAGACAGTGAGTTCAACTTCTACTCACTGAAGGGTTTGACTGAGAACATCTGGCATGAACTCCCTGAGTTCTGATGAGACGGCTCTCGCCTGCTCCGTCTACTGAGAACAAAGGCTGCTTTTAGCTGCAGCAACACAATTTTCACCTCCTCTCAATTTAAGCCCAGTATGTCTTCAGGCAATTTCTTCCTCTTCCTCAAGATGAAGGGTCAGAGTTCTGACACATGGGAGGAACTCCAGTAAACACTGCAGATGGGGCAGGACACAGTTAAAGAACAAGACACTGAAGGAGCTGCTCAAGCATGGCAAGGGCACTCGGTGCGTCATATCACTGAATAAGGTTACTGCCTCAGAGGATGGCGAGCACGACTTTCTGATAGCTTTACAACTCTGATCATGGATTAAAATCTATGGTCCTGTGTCACACGGTGGGAGGGGTCTGCAGACGGCGGATTTCACTGGAGTGTGACCAAAGACAGACTGACATACCCTTTCGACAGTAAGAAAATTTCCCAACAGCCACGTCACTGCACCACACAGTACCACACAGTGTGACTTGCAGCTCTCGCAAACAGTCGAAAAGCAGCAGATGATGACGAGTTGATCAAGTGACGTCTGTGCAATAGACAGCAGTGGCCTGTGTAGATGATGTGCAGGATAAAGTTATGCGTGCACACAAATACATCACAGTGGCCGTCACCTGATTCACTGGGAAATGATTTTACACAGTCAGACCTTCATCACCTTATCAGACTGCTGAAATCACAGTCTGTAGGAGACATAAGACGGGTTGTTCTAACCTTCAGAACGTCTCGGTTTCTTCAATACTAAGTCAACTACCCCACTGACAGTCACAGATTTAATAGTTGTGAAACAATGAGGTAGGTGTTGCTTGGAAGCGATTTGTAGTATTGATGAAAATGTTTGTGGCCGATTGATACAAAAATATGGGGAAATGATGACTCAGTGCTCGAACGTGTGCACTCCGCACATCCAAGTAATGCAAGAGACTACGTATGTTCATTTTCAAACACATAACCAATATCCAGTTACAGGGTTGGACAATAATTATATTTTTCACAGATATAAAGCATTCAAAAAATTTTGTATTTTTGAGATTTCCAACAATGTATTAATTTCACATGATAAAGGTTTTAAAAGTAAAAAGACATAACCAAGACTATGATTGAATGGCACCCTGGCAATCAGTGGAGATTAACATAATTGTGCAAAGTTTATTGTTTTGATGGATTTAAGTTATTTACTGATGATTGTTTAATTTCAAGTCAGAAGCAATTAGGTGTTACCTCTTGAGATTTTCTGTGGTTGTTCTCAGTAAACAAACAAAAACAAACAAACAACAAACATGCTACACATCAATCAAAAGTTGATGTCAAGACATTTACTACAGGAAGAAAGCTGATGAGGAACAGAGAAGGAAAGGACATATAGGGGAAGAAGCATAGAATAACTATTAGAAATGGAGAAGAATCATTTTGAAGTGAAGTGGAGGAAGAGAGGAATGAGGAGAAGAAGGAGAAGGAACAAGCTTATAAAGACAAGGTGGATGTAAAGAGAAGGAGACGAGATGCAAGGCTTCCCCTTGGATGTGATAACGTATATATGAGGGGGATGTATTATTGAAGAAAACGCAGAAAGTCTTATCTTCTGGTTATATAACCCAAACAGGTTTCATTTCCATTTCACAGATATTCTAAAATCTCCTCTTCCTGTTTTTCTCATCACAATAGAGCCTCTTTAATTATGTAACCTTGTTGTGTGAGGCAGAGGAGTGGGCACAGCTCTGTGTAAAGCGTGTGTTTGTTTTAATGTGTACACATTATGTTTTATTGCATATATTTCTCTGTCACCTTCACTTCCTACTCGTTTTCTGTCTCCGGCCAGCCGACCGGACATTTTTCACAGAGCCAATATAAATCCCAGACAAGGCTGATCTGCCCACCTCTTTCCTCTGCTGATACTTCACGGAGGAGGACGATCTCGTCAGCATCTGTTGTGAATTTATTGCTGCAGCGATGATGAATTCTGACGTTGGCAAAATCTATGACTGCGACCGTTGTAATCTGCTTTCAGATTAACCCTTTAGAGAGGAGAAGCACTGGATTTGCCTGAAATAACTTTACCAACAAGCAACAAGTATGAATCACCTCGGTTTTAGATTTGTGAAAAAAATGTGTGTTACTTATACAATGTGTTTTAATTAAATTTGCTTTAGAGTTTTCTGAACTGCACACTATACACTGCAGATTGAATTCAATATATTTTGATATAGTCTTCATTTTCAGAGTTATTCAAAAACAACACAAATAGGCACAGCTATGAATGTGTGCAGAGTGAACACTATATGGGCACTTCAGTATGAAAACTGTAAATGTTGAGTAGATTTCATTTGCACTCTGCTAAATTACAATCAGCTGGGTTTTCATGGTTGGGGAAGGTAAACAAAAAGCGATATGGATTGAATTTGCAGTCCTTTTTGGTCCTGAGATAAGTCTGGATGCTGCTGATCTGTCATGTCTGTTTCAACAACTTCCTGTTAGAGGTTTCCACGGATCATTTTCTTCCGATACCCTGTGGCCACCACTCTCCTGAATGTCCTCCCACAATGCATCTAAGAAGTTCATCACTGGCCTTCCTCTTCTCCTATTGTTCTATCCTCAGCATCTTTGTCCATCACAGCTATCGTCTCTCCTACATACATGGAAAAAAAACACATCAACCTAATCACTCTAACTTTTCCACCAAACAGTCCAACATAAGGAATGTGTTCATTGTTACTCATGTCCATTCTGCTCACTCTGAATGAAGCCTCGTCTTGATTTCATACCGTATTTCAAAGTCATGCCCATGGGAGTTTAACAATGTGTCTCTCATTTGTTTTACCTGTAATACTGAGGTTTTTACAGAAACTGGCTATACAGTATCTTGGTTGTTTATGTTTATGGTCTCATATCACAGAATTTTAATATCTAACTCAGGTCTGGTCGAGTGTCGCCTTGACTTGTTACAGTCTGGTCTGTGTGTCAGGTGTCTTGCTGCCCGACTCTTCATGTATCTCACCTCATTTACTCTCAAAAGTTTCCAGCTGGTCATCTTCAAGTCGTCGTTCTTTCTGTGTACATCAATCTTAGTTGGTCAGTGTTTCAGCATCTCGATCTTTCACTCTGGTTTGTGGTCAGATTAGTTTTGAAGTTGGGCTTTGTTACTGTTACTTTTAGAAATGCCTTTGTTTCTGCTTCTACATCTTTGTCTGTGTTTGGGTCTTCTGTCTCTGCACCCTGACACACGCTCTGATTACTTTTTGAAATATGGACATTTTCCTGGGAGAAGGTGACTGGCAGGAACCAGAATTACTGATGTTTTTTGTTTTGCTTCATTTACTTCAAAATGCAGGTTCTTCCTAGATTTTATAGCAACAGTGAACCTCAAAGGAAAATTATTTTACAAAATGACTATTTCAGCACTTTGTTTATGGGATACAGTATGGAGAGAAGACTTGCTGATACATTCTGACAAAATCTTCCTATCAGTGAAAGATTTGATTATTTATTACATCATGGCAGATTTATATACTGGAGAATGTATTCTATATTTTGGTCCAATCAACTAGCATTGTGTGGTGTTTCATATACGGATAATGAATCCCCCCTGGTTCTGAACAGTCATCTTTTAAATCAAGTGGCTCACTGGGTTGTGAGGGAGATTTCTAGAAACAGAAAAGGTAGATTACTATATTTAGACACTCACAGGCAGAATTGTGGCAAAACTGATGATCATCCAAAACATTAAAACACACGAGCATCAGCAAGCCAACAGAAATCTAGCTTTTTTGTATCAAGATCTACAGATGTGAGTGGCTTGCATGGTGCATTAGAAGTTGTGCGAGAGACGTATGCCCAGTATGCTCAGTTTGCTCAGTTGTGATATTGGCAAGAGGTTAAATGCTGCCCTCAACACATGAAACAGGCCAGGGATTTGAACCAGTGACCTCACAGTGACGTGAAGAATGAGAGATGGAAGCTTAACTGTCTCAATTGGATTGAGTGGCACACACACACACACACACACACACACACACACACACACACACACACACACACACACACACACACACACACACACACACACACACACACACACACACACACGGACACTAATTCAAGCACACGCATGCACTAGCATCTCAATCTTTGCAGGGCCTTCTCATTGACATATTACATTCTTCAGGCCCTTCACACGAATAATTAAGTGCCTTAGCCTAACATTAACCTAATTGTAACCTAGTGGCCTTGAAGTATAATGGTGGTCCAGCATTTTGAATCCTTTCAAGTAAGTCTGACGCCACACTAGTAGGGGCTCTCAGATTTCAGTCCCTACAAAGAAGACATAGACAACCTTGAACACACTGTATTCACTAACTGCTGTGCTGCGTGCAAAGTATCTGTGTGTGTGTGTGTGTGTGTGTGTGTGTGCGTGCGTGCGTGCGTGCGTGCGTGCGTGCGTGCGTGCGTGCGTGCGTGTGTGCGTGTGTGTGTGTGTGTGTGTGTGTGTGTGTGTGGGTGTGTGTGTGGGTGTGTGGGTGTGTGTGTGTGTGTGTGTGTTCTGCAGTAATAGAATGGCAAGTTGCCAGCATTCTCAGTCCAGGGTCAGGAAGAAACATGGAACTGACACGTCAACTAACACAGACAACGATATATTAAACATCAAGAACACTTTATATCATGATAATGTGTTTCATTGTAATTATTCCAGATAAAATTATTTTCTGTGAACTTTAAGGATTTACTGTATCAGCAATAAATGAGTGAAGTTGCCTCAGAATCCTACAAGACTACAGCACACAGTGTTTTCCGCCCCTCATAGCCCGTTGTTTCAGTTTGAATAATTAATAAATTGAATATTTTATATGGTTTATTTTCAGGATTTCCATCCAAAGAAAACAGCAATCCTCAGAAAAACTAGGATAAAGTCAGAGTAAAAAGTTAAATATCTAAATAAAGTTTAAAGCTGAATACAAGCCAACAAGAAGACTAACTTTGTTTATATGTGCAGTTTGGAGCAAATACCTTAGAGCTCTGTGCACCTCCAAAACAGCCACTTCTTAGTGTTTTCTGCCGCACAATAAGCCTCAAGGTCGGCTATAGTGGACATGTGAAAGTATCCACTGTGTACATTTATCTATGTACTCAGTATCTGGATACTTTCACAATATAGATGAAAAACAAAGACTTGTTCAATAACTGAAATAATATTTAGAACCTCCTTCTCTGCAATGTTATCTTTTTAAAACGGCTCCCTGGTTGGCATCTATAAGTGGGCAGATACATTCATTAACTTAGAGACTCCCAGCAGAGAAGTCTTGTCTAGAGCGGCATCATAAAATATATACAATCCAAACAAACTTAATAATGTCAGATGTACCAACTTTTCTTTAATATATAAGTAAAACAATGGTGAAGTAACAACATTTTCTTAACTAAGTTTAGGAACTAATAACATCTGTGAAGATGATCTTCTATTCTCAGACATCTTGAATTATATGTCTTATTTTGAATGCCTTATTTTATCCCCTGAACTGCAGTGTAAATTACCTCTTTGGAGATTTGAAAGTCTACCAAGTTGAAGTTCTTTGCCTCGCTGTGTGTACTCAGATTACAGCCTTGGTGGTGGGGGGGCTGCCGGATGTTATTAGGATTTAATTGATCTGGCCTTGGTTTTAGTTTGAGAAAGACTGCTGACTTTGAAGTGCCGAAGTGTGTACTTTGAAGTGCAGGAGGCCGTCCGCACTTGGACGGGAACATTATGGGTAGGGGAGATTGCTGGCTTATCCCGCAGGGTGAGGAAAAAGACACGATCAGACAGATGGTAGAAAGGGAGGTGGAGGGAAGAAGTCTTGAGGAAAATTTAGCTGAAGGCTCAGAGCGAGGAGAAAGTCTTCTACCTCGAGATGAGATGAGTGAGATGGGAGGGGAGGGGACGAGGAGGCTGAGAAATGGAAGGAAAGTGGAGGTGGGGGTGGACCTGAGAGAAGATGGAGCGCTGCAGGAGGGAAAAACAGAAAACAGAGAAGCGGACTGAGGAGAGCTAAATGAAAGGGTGTGCAGGGTGAACTGAATAGGTAAGGAGAATGGACATGTGTTGATCATTTCTGATTATTGAAGCACAATTTCAAAGCAAACACACACTATAGGAGCCAAATATGGTATTATTGAAAGTTAGATATTTGTTTTGCCCACTGTGTGTATACAATGAGTGGCGCTGTCGTCATGTGTATATATGCTGGGGCAATCGATGGGCAAACAGGTGTTGACCGCCGAAGGGCAAACAGGTTTTTGACCACTTTGCCGGAGTTTGAGAGGCTATTTCGTGTTTTTTGATGATGTTGAACTTTGAACTAATATGATTTAGTACTGAAATAAAGAAAGCTTTTGTATCTTACCGGATCTATGGACTCAGTTTGATGAACACGAAGCAATAGGTAAACAGTAGCCGCCTTTCATGTCACACCCACCTCCCGAGGCAACATCTCACCAGCCCAGTACTAGACTGGCTGGTATACACACATTCCAGCTGTAACGTGCTCTATGGAATCTAGATTTACTCTAGAACTGATATAGGAGAAAGCGAGCCCTCGTTTTAATAGTCTGTGATTTTAGTAGTTTTATGCTTGAATGCATTCAGTACAGCCGTGTACTAAAAGAACAAAAGAGTCTGATCTTTATTGTTTTTGTGAAATGAACAGAAGCACACTTCAGAACCAACATTTTTAAAGAATAAACACAATTCATGGAATTTTAAAAGAAGGGAACTTAGTTTGGTCTTGGCATTAAAACTAAATGTTGTCACATGCAAATCAAAGCTGTGGTTTGTGCTAAAGAAAGTAAGCATGATATAGGATTTAAATATATTGTGTCTTGATCTTACAAAAGCAGAGGTGACTTCATGTAGATATTCTTCCCTGTAAACAGTGTCGTTTCACTATATATTACACACCATTATTATATATCCTGTCAATTGAATTTGAACTATTTGACTGCATTTTACTCATGAAAAAAAAAAAATGTAAATATATATTTGACCAGTTTGGATTTTTGGTAAATATTGATATGAACATTTCTGCTCTTTTTCTACATTAAAGTATCTATAAACTAGTAAATCGCTTCTTCATTGTTCAACACTTTTAGATAGCTTGTGCGGATTTGTCACATTGATGATCACATTTCTTCACTGCTGGAATTGTTGTTGTTTCCAAGGGTCTTTTCAGGTGTTGGATAAAGTTTTGTCACTATTGCTCTCACTAATCAAAACCAAGTGTCCCGATCTTATGAGCCTCTACCAACAAAGGGAGACTGCAGAGGTCGGTAAGTTTGTTTTTCTCGGATTTTCCGCCTTCTTCTGCTTTCACTGACTCAACTGACATCCCTTGAGGCCATTTATCATACTTGCACAGCTGCCTCTGGAGCCACAAAAGACTTCACACAACTTTTCTCATGCATGCAGCTCTAATCCTTGCGAGGCCCGGAAACAAATTCCATGTGTAAAAATATGACTTTCCCTCAAACCAAAGTTACAACTTGCCAACACCACTTTCCAAACCAGGCCAAAAAATATGATGATTATCATTATAAATGTTTATAAATATTATACTAATATAAATCACAGTGCAAAAAATACAGCTATTGTTGAGTTATATGGTACAACACAGCTCTAGAGTCTTTTTTCTTTTTAAATGCAATTAATGTGGAAAGTAATTTTGGGATTCCTGGCCTGAGAAAATCATGTCTCATTAAATACTCACAATAAAGAAAAGCATAACTACTAGGAGGCATGAAGGCATTGAAGGCATGGTTAAAATGGAGGATCATGGATATAAAAGAAAAAAGGTACAGGATGCCTGCGAGAAGGCAAAGAAACAGAAAGAGAGAAATCAGAGAGTGGTGCAAAGATGCAAGTAAAATGTCAAGAGTGAAAGAGGGAAGCAACCGGAGAGTATAAGGATGTTAGTGAACTGGAGGAGGGGAGGATGAAGGGTGAGATGGAGAGGGAGGAGTGGAAGAGAAAAGAGAGGCGGATTCCAAAAATGTACAGTGAATTAGTTCTGCCTCATGAAACTGGCAGTTCTGGCTGAGAAATGCTCCGGGGCTGGGATCTGTGTGTTAGTGTGTGTGTGCGTGCAAGGGTACATTGCAATCGTGTATCCATACATGTTGCATATGTCGTGCAGATGTGAGGATGCGTGCAGCATCGCTGCGTCTCCAGAACAGACGTGATGCGACGATGACATTTAAACAAAAACAGGCTCCATCTTTAAAAGAGCAGCTCTGAGAGTAAAGCTCACAGGGTCAGAGATGACTGCTCCGCCTGCTTTTGAGCACACAACAGGAAAATAAGACCCCGAACTTTCGCGTCATTATGCCTCATTTCATCTTCGGATGACCTCCGACTACCTGCTCAGGATAAGATTTACAGCGGATTAGCAGCGGCACGTAGTTAATTGGTGTGTGCTGCTTTACTCCAGAATATTTAGAAATAACACATCAGCAGCAAGATTGTGAGATTGTGCTTCATCCAAAGAATAAATCCCAGCAGCTACTATCTACAGGACCTTATCTACTTCGTTACCGTTGACAGTATATGAAATAAGAACGAAGATTTTTGATGTCCTGATGCAATAACACCTGACATCTGGGTAATTCAAGCTCCAACTCAAAAAGCTCAACTTTATGAATGCAAAAGTGCTGAGAGACTGATTAAAAAGCATTTTTCCAGTAAAGCTTCAAGCTGATAAGGCGTGTGCAGCATCAAAACACTTCAGACTGTGTCAGTCAGTGGATTTCAAAGTGTGGTTTTCCTAGGGGGAGCCAGGGGAGTTCAAAGGAATCAACGCAGCAGGAAACTGAAGCAGCAGAAATCTGGGGGGGTCAGGAAGATGCCTTTTCACAGCATGATACATAGAAAGTGGCTACTTTATTTAAACACACACACACACTTCTAACACATTTTTTTTTTTAGGATAAAATAAGCTTTAAAGTCAAACTAGCAATATCTGATTATGCAAATAAATGTCTGCTATTCAACCATGTTAGACAAAGTACATGCAAGATGAGAGTTCAGTGGGTGAGACCGTATAAAGGAATAATGCACTGTACTTAAACAAAGCCTTTCAAACGCAGCATCAAAAGCTGATATCTCGTTCATTGAGTTCACATTGTTCGAGAAAGGCCACACACACACACACACACACACACACACACACACACACACACACACACACACACACACACACACACACACACACACACACACACACACACACACACACACACACACACACACACACACACACACACACACACACACACACACACACAGTGAGTAAAGGTTTGTGTCATCCGTCCTCTGCTGCTGACTCACCTCCAGTCCTACTGTGAGTGTGAGCGTGTGATAAAGGTGGAGAGGCTGTGCCTACAGCTCTTCACCCCGAGGCATTTTGGGAACTTTGGGGCAAAAGAAAAGTCCTTGCATGAGTAGGTTTTAGGAACAGTCAGGTTGGGCTTCGTCAAATGAGCACAACAGCTGTATAAATGCCAGTGTGTGTCTGTGTGTGTGTGTTTTCACTGACTGCGACTCACTGCGAGCTGAGTCAGGATCTAAAATTGCACACACTCTTTATCATGCAGCCAAACAATATCTGGGTCAGTGTGAACTCTGTCATTTTCCAATGTATTTTCTTGTAAAAAAGGGTAGTTCAAGAGGAAAATCCTTTTTGTGTACTGCAGGGACTTTCTTAATTTGTTTAATTGGCTACGCAGTGGTGGGGAACGGGTGAGATCTGGAAGAACAAATGGAGCATCCTCCTGTACGAAAGCCTACTGGGAAATGGCACGTTTGGCACAAGTTCTCATTTTCTTACTCGATATTCGCAAAGAAAATGTTATGGTGGAAACATTATTGGAGCTAATGTTTGTTTTGGATTCATAATTCCATCCATTGATCGACTCCAGCTGAACCCTCCACAGGGCTCCTGTATGCACATGGAGAACAGGCAAAATATACTGAAAGACCCTGACTGTTTCAAGCTACTTTTGTAGTACACAAATACCTAAAAAAACAAAAAAACTAAACAAAAATTCATTTGAATTATATTCATATAGAATTTGCGAGAGCAAATCTTTATCGAATGAAACTGAATGCTTCCTTTCAACCTAAAACAGGAATGTTTATTAATCTTTTTAAGGGGCTGCAAAGGATATGAAATGAATTATCTGAACTAAAATGTCAATAAATATTCTGTTACACTTGATCTGTCTTACTGAAACGTTTCTACACATAGGGCCAATGAAACTCAGCTTTTTTTTTTTTGATTTATCTTCGATCAGGTCCAAGTTTTTACACAAAATATCAAATTGGAGGCAAAAGCAATCATAACATGCATTGGGATATTTCTGGAGATGGTATGTTGCAGTTAAGCAGTGAGTTTTTTGACACGGTTGGCTTCCCACAGCTTGTGCATTTTTATACAGTTTATTTCAAGGCATCTGAAGGCAAAGGCACATGCTGCAAATGAAGATTTAAAGCATCACGTTTGCTATGTTTCCACCAGATTTGTTTATTTGGACAAGTGCGACATGCGAAACAATCTATAGGATTGAAATGTCAACATTATATCTGCAAGTTATACACAGCTACTTCATTACAAGTACATACAAGTTTTCATGTCTCATTAAATTCTGTCCCGCATGAACAAGCTATGCGATCATTTTTTTGCCGTGCTCTCCCTTTAACAAGCACAAGCACTGACCTCAGTGAGAAGCCGACCTGCGTACAGTGCAAGAGCGTAACAATATTTACGTTTTTTCACTGGATGACTCACAGGATGTTTCTGACCTCAGCCGAGTGTCAGGCCGCGATAAAGCCTGGGAATCCTTCAGCAAAAGACCTCAATCTGACTCTAACAGTGACATCCCTGTTTCTCAGCAGGAATCTGTGTGTGCGTGCGTGCATTTGTGTGTGTGTGTGTGTGTGTGTGTGTGTGTGTGTGTGTGTGTGTGTGTGTGTGTGTGTGTGTGTGTGTGTGTGTGTGTGTGTGTGTGTGTGTGTGTGTGTGTGTGTGTGAGAGAGTGAAAGGACTGCAGCAGCATGGTGGATGTTTGGAGTGGGTGACTTCAGCCCACGCCACATTACCAATAATGCACTTTACAAAGCCCCTGCACAGAGCAAGCTCACAGGCCTGCACATAAAAAAAAGAGACGTGTGTAGATTAATGTACTCCGACACCAGTAAACACACACTCGGAAAGACCTTTAGCTTCCAATCCAATCAGATCGCTCCGTAGGAGAGTAGTAGCTCACAGTATGCGATGGGATTATCCACCTGCTCTGAGAGACGGGGGCTCTGGCTGAATCACACTGCAGCTGCTGTTTGTCTCTATCCCCATCACCTTTATTTTCTTTTTATGTTCAGTAACTCCCAAATTGTTTCCTGTCTTTCTGTCGAGCTTCTTCCGACCTCATTTGAACTCAATTCCTGCTCATCCTCTACCAGCTCTGCCTTTCTCCAAAATATTCTAAGTGTGTGTTTACACCCTACGCGTCCAGTTGTGTGTCAGGTTGTATGTGTGTGTACACCCACTCAGGCAGAGTGACATGCAGGAGCTGCAGGGCGAACAGCATCACTGCGCCGCGATGATTTATCACTTCTGAGCAGTGATGACCTGCTGCCTGTCTGCAGCTGAAGCTCAAATAGGCATCGATTAGGTGTCTCTGTCAATCCAGTCCCCCCATCTTTTCTTCATTTCAAACACGTCCGGACGTGGAGGCCTAACTAGACACTGTTCTCCAGCTGTTGCAAGGGAAGGGAGTATGGAGAAAGAAGGTGAGAGAGGAGAGGGTGGGGTAGGGGTTGTTTTGTACAATCAAGATTATAATGACCAAACTTCTTGATTAAGAAGTTTTTGAATGTGGATGTGTTTTGAAAAACTGTTAAAAACTAAGCATCCTACAACTGTTAACTCACTGTCACCTTGGTCATGATTTAAGGAGGTTATCATTTCGCTGTGATCGTATAAACATAGACTGTGTCAACCTCCTAAATCCAACTAATAAAGCTGTTAATGACAGTTATCTAATTTCCTGTGAAACTCTGAACTCTTAAATTGATGGAAATATCATATCAATGACCATAGTTCCAGCAGTCGTTACTCAGAAAGTGACTTTACATGTGACTGGCTGGCATTCTTGGCCTCTAAACCTGAACCTTTGGTCTTCTTGTCTAAACACAACCAAGTCCAACCTACGAAGGCAATAAGAGATCCATCAGAGTGAGGATGGATGTCCCATTCACTGAGCATCAAGCAAAATGCTTGTTTTTCCTGTCTTGTTACTGATGATGAAAAAGATTAACTTCTTCTTATAACTGGGCCAAGATTGATCATTTTTCGTGAAAGTCATGAGAGGACAAAGGCATGCAGAAAGCCTTAATGTGAAAATGATACTGAATTAAAAATCCATCTCTCATTACACGAGCGTTACTCAGCCACAAGATTCAGCTGAGCCAGCAAATACATGGGGAAGTCACCCTGAAGTGCTCCGCAGTCCATTTTTATGCAGGAGACAATACGTCGGGAGAGACAGCGTCGCTGTAAAATGTGGTGAGAAGTCAAAGGTCATGTGGGGTAAACACAGTGAGGGGAAGGAAAAAGAGATGAGGTGATGAAATGAAATGAGAAGAGTTGTTTGACTGTTTGGCTTCAGGGCTCCCCTTTACTTCTGTCAAAGGAATATTCAAATATACTACGAATGAACAAGCTGTGACTGACATGTTTTCACAAATATTCAAATGACTTTATTAGAAAGAATCTCAATAGTACACTTTCTCATTCACTCACATTTCATGACTAAATTGAGGGCTGCAACAACACACTTTTTCAATTGGCCTTTACCTACAGTATATGGTATTGCTTACCAAGTTTAACAAGTACAGGATGCAACTTTTGTGGCCTGGAGGCTTAAATATATTTTGAGGTGAGGGGGGGGGGGGGGGGGTTGACGCTCCCACAATCCAGTTCTAACTGGTTGAGGAAACAGGGAAAGTGAAGGATGATGGAGGATAATAGAAGATGACCACTGTAAAGTATTCGAAAGTATTGGACGTAAACAGTGTTTAACAATACTTAATGAGCATCTCAAAGTCTGGTGGGGTGTGTCCATTCAAACACTGCTCTCTCAAATGGTGAGAAAATAACTACAGCAGTTGTAATTTATCCTCCTTTACTATTTCTCTTATCGTAAAGTGACATTACACACATTACACACACACACACACACACACACACACACACACACACACACACACACACACACACACACACACACACACACACACACACACACACACACACACACACACAGATTTTTCTACGTCTCCCGGGAGATGTTAGAGCTGAAGCTCCCTTCAACCCAGAGGAAAATATACTGTCCTCCACCGCTGCAGCTCATGTGCACATGCTCACACACTCCAACACAAGTTGTATCGATCAGCGCTCCAGAGAGCTGATTGGCCAGCCATGTAGCAAAGTCCCTCCCACTGGACCGAGGAAGGCCTGGACTGTAATCTGATTTGTCAGAAGTGCTCCAGGGGGTGTTTTCTAATTGTTTCACACTTGTGTGCACAGGAGTATGTGTGAGTGTGTGCTTGTGTGTGTGTGTTTGCTGAGGAGGCAAGATCAATTTACCCTCGTGTCCCTGTAGAAGCGCAGAGATAGTACACCTGCTCCTCACTTTCCCTCGCTTTCTGTTTGCTGTGAAACGTTCATCCTCAGGTTTAATCCATTAAAAATTAACACTTCATAGTATTCTACTTCCATGTGAAGATGATCTCTGAAAGATTTTGGGAAGAGAGGTCAATTGTCCTGTCTTCTAGACAAAATTGGATAAGCAAGGTGGATGATTGAAAATCTTGTGCACCTAAAAACATAGAGAATATATGTTTTTCTCAATCACTGCTACATTAATGACATGCAAACTAAAAGGTTTCAAGTTGAATTCATAGAGTAGTTTTGATATAGGTTCATATCAGATGAGAATATATAAAAAAGAAACAAAACCAAAAATGATTGCAAGGCTCAGGTTTATGTTTATACTATAACCTTAAATCATTTTTAGCTTTCGCTGTTTGAATTAAATATAGGTATTGTATTCTAATTAGTTATGACACACCTCTACTCTTGGTGTTGTAAGATTTGAATCGTTTATACAGTAAAGGAACAAATTACATTAAGCAACCCTAGCATAGCCCCATTTCTCATCTTTGATTAGTTTTTTGTTTCTCTCCATCTTTCTGATGGAATCTTCTGACTTTTTCACAAATCAAGTTGAAACAGCTTACGCCCCTTCAGAAAATATTTTTTTAAAAACACAGACATCTCCATGGCGAATGGACAGCATCATCATAATAAAGTCTTGGAGGTGGCCAGATCTATTCGTGAGGGCTGGACTTGGAGCTGCGGATGAAGAGAGGAGTCAAGCTGACAGATTGCTGAAGAATCGTGTAACTAAATATAGTGATTCATAGTAAACAGGAGGCGACAGTGAGAGTTTGACAGCCCCTGCTCAGACACACTCTTCTTCTTCCTTCTCTGTTTCATTCTCTGCATGCCTCTACTTATTTATCTTATGTCTCTAATCGCC
This sequence comes from Lipophrys pholis, assembly GCF_963383615.2. Taxonomy (NCBI): domain Eukaryota; kingdom Metazoa; phylum Chordata; class Actinopteri; order Blenniiformes; family Blenniidae; genus Lipophrys; species Lipophrys pholis. The sequence goes on along the minus strand of NC_137630.1, from coordinate 12,755,887 downwards.
ACATCGCTGTTGAGTCCTTTACTTTACAAAGAAAGAACCAATAAATGAACTTTCTCTGTTCTCTAAAATGTAACTGGCCGAGAAATAAGGTGCGAATTCAGGTCTGGCTGTGACATGAAAGCTTGCTTTGTAGTACATGCCGATATATGATAATGATGATCGCTGACTGAAGCATTTGTGAACAGACGTGTTTTGAAGTGTTTGGGAATAAAACACAGATCAGATTTGTTTTCCAACTGAAAATATTTTAAAGTGAGTGACTTTTGTCCAAGTTATATTAGTTTTTTTTTTGGTGAGACAAGATTGCGCTGCACAGTGGTGAAGTGGTTAGCTTTCTCATATCTCTGCTGGTACTCTTCTTCTCTCCAACATTAAAGAAACATGCCTTTGCGGGAAATTAACCTCATACATTGAATCAAAACCAAATGTAGAAATGGCCAATATTGTAAAACCTGCCAATAATATAATAATGTTGGCCATTTTAAATGTAATGAAGTCAATATTGTAATACAATAGACAAACTAGTTTGCAACCATAAGATAGAGTTGCATGGTATTAATCCTTATTGAATATGACAAATATGCAATCCAATGTAACTATTTGTATACAAATATATGTATTATTACATTCGTGGCTGTAGTTATTACATTTTCAAATGAGTTTGTAATGCTATCTTGATAACAGAAAAACCTCAAATAATGTCCAAACTGAAATCATTGTCAAAATGTAATTAAATTATTGTCTTGCCTTTTTTATATCTAAATAGGCACACAAAAAAAGATGACATTTTGGCAGGTATTATATTATTGGCCATTGTTACATTGTCAAGTGCTACACACTCACACTCATGGCAAATTGTGCGTCACTAATTCAATCTATAAGCATGGACTGCTATTCATTACTATGCAGTTCTGTGACATTACTATTGCAATAGAATTGAGTCAAAAACTCTCAATAATCCTTAATTGTTGAACATCAATATATATATATCATCTGCAGGTGCATTGGCTGTGTGTAAAATGATATAAGGAATGCACAATTATGCCTAAACTCTACCACCACTTTGGGTATTAGTGCTTGTTATGATAATTATTATGTGAGTTATCGTCAATTAAGCAGAACTGTACACATAGCAAATTCTTCATCTCACAATTAAAACCATGACATCTCATCAAATTCAATCCATGAAGAGCGTGGTCGCAGATATTCAGGCGGCAGCTTGAAAACAGCTGAAATCAGCACCACGGACAGAGGCAGCGTCCAAGTGCAGCAATCGTGGCTCACCAGCAGAGAGACTGGAGACCGACTCTGTACTGTTGATAAGAGGGCTGTGTGTGAAAGGAGGATACAGCTACTGCAGGTGACACTGGGAGAGGGTAGGAGCATGTAAAAATGATAATGAAAAAGAGATGGTAAACGGGATGAAAGAAAGAAGGAAGGAAAAGAAATATGATGAGGTGGAATGGAGAGAGAGAGAGAGAGAGAGAGAGAGAGGCAGTGGAATACAAACCACTGAGCTGCTGGTTGCAGCTGGATTTTTCTAGTTCGACACACACATTGTGGTGTTTCCATCACCTCAGAGGACATTACAGAGGCTTACATGGATTTCCCATAGACTGAATCAAGCCCTGATCAACCTCCAATCTGAGCTGTGGTTCAAACATATCTATGTATCAGGACACAAATACACACATTTTTGCAAAAATATTCACAATACTTGTCCTATGTGTTCTCTTACAATTATATTTTCACTGTCTTTTTTTTTTTTTACTTCTTCATTCCTTTCCTTTACTATTTTACCTCCCCCCTTATTATGGTACAGTCTAATTCTAACCTTTTTGCTTTCCATCTCACACTCCTTTGGCCATCCATCACTCTCTCTCTCTTTTCCTTCTTTATGCATTTGCTCTGCGGTAGTTTTTGCGACACCCAATATTACTGCTATTTGTAACCATGAATGCAATTACAGCGTAGGCGTGTGTGTGTGTGTGTGTGTGTGTGTGTGTGTGTGTGTGTGTGTGTGTGTGTGTGTGTGTGTGTGTGTGTGTTACAGGTGGCTCCAAGCCATAGTGAAATACACTGTGCGTTCAAAGAGGCACACATATATGCAAACACACGCACGCACAGACACATACAAAAGCGTGCAGGTTTTTTCATACCACCATCAGTCATCATGACTCCCACCGAGGTTGACAACATGCGAGTGACAGAAATAATTCTACATCCCATGACTGAGTTACACAAGGACACACTTAATCTAAACAAGTACATATGTGGGTGTTTTGGTTTAATACGTTTGAAATCTATAAAGGATGACTACAGACTACATGGAAATAAGAAAAGGCATCCTCATATTGGTAAATGATCCACTAAGTGTATCACTGTGAGCTATGGGGTTTGGTAGGCGTGAATTGTTATGACATACTTATTTTAGTTCTAGGACGATTAGTTATATGCCACACTCTCTTTGACTGGTTATTACACCAGATGCCCTTTAGCCACCAACTGGGATTCAAACCCAAGTACCCTACACTCAAAGTAATACCTCAACTGAATCTACCACCATCCATCCATCCATCCATCCATCCATCCATAGTTATTCAAATGGATGAATGGATGGTCAATGAATGAACTGACTAGGGAACTCAACACCAGTGTTATACTTGAGACCCATCTTGGTCTCGATGCCGGTCTTGTCTTGGTCTTGACTCGGTCTCAGCCCCTTAACGTCTTGGTCTTGAGATACTCTGGCCTCGTTCTTGACTCAGTTTTGGGTTAGGGAATTTTGACTACAACACTACTCAATACTGAGTTTTCAAAAGAAGACTGAGTATGACAAGACAAATCGAGGACTTCTGATGAAAGGAAAGAGCAACACAAATGTAAACATGCCTCTGAGAAGTACTGTAACAGTAAACATTTGATATTTTGTAAAATACAAAGAGCTCATTAGCTGTGACAGCTACAGTATATATAGACAATTAATGCTTCCTGTTTGCTTGAAGTTGACTAAATGTCCTCTCCAGAAGTGTCTACATCAGCATGCATAAGTCAATGTATATTAATAAAGCAACAGAGAGCAGAAGCAGAGAGAGAAGATCAAGAGAGAGTGAGAAAGACTGAGTGGGAAGAGGAAAACAGCTGGAAGGGACAAAGGAGGGACGAGCGGAGGAGGTAATGGAGCATAAACACATCAAGCTTTAGTCATGGGGGCAGGACAGCCAACAGAAAAAGACACCCCCGCAAACACTAACAGAATGGCACAGTCCGCCAGGGAATCGTCCATTCAGTGAGCGTCACGAGGGGGATGGGGGTGGGGGTGTGGGGTGGGGGGTGATTGTGATCAAATAAATGGATCTGGCTGGGTATACCCTCCAGTTCCTCCCTCACTCTATCTCCCCCATGAGATGCCCCCCCCCATATCCAGACCTCTGACCATTTCTTTCTCTCTGGAATATTCTCTCGCTCGCTGTCAGATTCTTGCTCCGCTTCACGGCTGACTCATCATCCAAACCATTCCCTTGATTTCTCTTTCCTCTCAGCACTTTACATTCAATCTCTGTTTGGGGCCAACACTCCTTCATTTCTCTCTCTGTTTTAACATCTTTCTCCAGCATTCTTCTGCTACAAAAATGAATGCCAGAATTCATGTTTAATCGATCTCCAAATGTGGGCCGTTCTCTCCATTAGTGTGTCCTTGTTTGTAAATATGACCTCACATGAAGAGAGCTTCCAAGCCGACCATTTGTACACGTACAGTACGCTTTGAGAGAGGGACCGTTTTCATTTGCACACACTGACACTGTAAACTTGATCTGTGTTTGTGTGTCACATCATGGGTAACTGTCAGTGTCAGCGACGGGCAGCCACACATACAGGATTTGACAGCTGATTGGCAGATGGACCACCAACATTTGTTATGGCAACCACAAAGGACATTGTGGGGCTGTCAGAGGGGCCATCACACCGAGTACTTAAGTTATTAGGCTTGTGAGTATATTTCACTGTGTGCATGGGACTACAGCTGGCCAATGCATCTTTGACGAAATTGAGATATGATTGTGCTGTGTGTGTGTACATGGCTCGAGGTGTAATCCAAAGTGCAAATGTGAAGTCTAAAATGTGTACTTGCTATAAATGAAGGAGAAAACATATGGCAAAGTACTTTAAAAGAAGGGTGTTCAAAACATGGACACTACCTGCCTGTACAAACATAAAAGTAGATGCAGTCCTCTGATTTAAGTCTCTGCACAAATGAAACTAATCTGTACCTGAGATTAGATCTACAAAGACAAAAATAATGAATTCAAAAATGTGCATGTCAGGTACTTTTTTAGCATACATTAGCCAGAGTTTTCACAATAGCAGGTATGTCAAAGAGGCCAGCAATACCAGTTGGGGAGGGGTTGGGAACGGGACTGTATAAGCTGTGTGTACTTGGACTGGTTTAATCATTGAAACAACAATATGTGAACATGTACCCTGGATGATTCTGGTGGACATCGATTTCTAATCCCAAGGTTGGCAGTTCGATTCCTCAACTTGCTCTGTCCACTGTCAAACTGTCCTTTGGCAAGAGCGTGAGGTATTCTTGTTACTTCCAGTGGTGTGCGAGCAGATTTCCTGGCAGCATTAGTGTGTGATTGTCTGAGCCAATGGTTGAATGTGACTGATTATGTAAAGCATGTTGGGACTGATGAAGCTGTGATATGCACTCTTAGCTTCATGTCAAAGAATGAGCAGAACCTGTGGTATCACGCACCGGTTTTTCCATGAAAAAAAATACATTATTCACATCTGCTTGCGGCTCTGTGCCTTCAAAATAGTTGTGCTTCGCAATTGTAGAAATGTGCAATTCTATATTGTCACCATCTTTCCCCAATAACTAATGAAGGATCTATTTAATCACAAAGCACCCCGATCCCTTAGATACAAATGGCTGCACAGCTGACAGTCACAGGCTTTGACAGCAGTTTTTCTAATGTTTGTTCATTACTCATAGACTCAAATAGGCTTTCAGAGTTTTGCAATAGAACAACTAAAATTGTGTGAGAATTTAGATTAATGTTATGAAACAAAGCCAACATCTGCTGTCTGTTAGGACAAAGTGAGGTGGAAGAACATGCCTATAGGGATCACAAGACAAAGGTGAAAGATGGCAAAGTAAAATATATAAAAAAATGTGGATATAAAATGCAGTTGTCTGTTCAAAGTGTGATTGTTTTGTTTCTTTGCTTAGTCAATGCAACTTATTTACGTGATTAAAAATGGTTCGATTTCCTGTGATTTCTGTGGACCGTTGCTCAGTAAAGCAATAAAAGTTTCTGCACGTTTAATTAAGTTCTGTATTCTTGAGCATCAGGAAATAGAATGTAAATCTGATCGTATCATCTTGAGTGATGATTGAAAGGTTTTTCTTTGATCTTTTCTTGATGAAACAAAACTTACCTTGACAATGTACACTCCCTGCGTTTGCCATTTATTCAATGTGCTAAACTATAAAATCAAACCGTTTAATAAAAAGAAAGGAGGAATCGTGAATGGACTCTGGCGGAGAGCAGAGATGTGTGTGAAGCACACAGGTGCCATTCATCTGCTCTGCTTTCCTCCAGAGGTACAGAAGCAGTGTGAATGGGGGTGAAAAAAAAGAAACATGAATCAATGTTCTTTCCATCTGTCACGACCCCTAAAACACACACACACACACACACACACACACACACACACACACACACACACACACACACACACACACACACACACACACACACACACACACACACACACACACACACACACACACACACACACACACACACACACACACACACACACTACCCGGAGGAGTATAAAAGGTGCACTGACTGATCAAATGAGGGTGGTTGCGCCTGGAAAAAGGGAAAAACAAATGTGTCTCTGAGTCATGCACCCTTTTCACTCAATAATCAATGTGAGTCATAGGTTCCTTTTAAGAGGGTTTTTTTTTTTTTTTTTTTATAATGTAAAGCATCACCTGTGTTAATGTACAATCCCTTTTATGTCTAGTTTTTTTTAATCACAGATACGCACAGAGAATTCAGCACATGACTCATTTTCCTTTTAGAGCCTTTCAGAATGGTGTGTGAGAGACGTAGATAACAAGTAAAAGAAAGACAGATCAACGTGTTTGTCTTTGATATGTACACATCAGAGCCCCAGAGGAAAAATAAAGAAGAGCTGTGGGGGTAGAAATACATTCCTTTTTACTTCAGCCCTTGTACCCACACAGCATGATGATCCTCTTTATATTTTACAACATGTTGCCAAGTTTCAATCTGTCAGAGCCTGTTGCTTCACTGAAATCTCTGCAATGTTCAGGGACGACAGAGAAGACAAAATGTTCTCGTTGTACGTGCACAGTGCTGGCATTCCCATTCTTGACTTCAATTAAATAAACACATTGAATAATCACTTCAGTTGGTGATTAGTTTTTTGTGTTCTTGAAACACAATTTGACCCTTTTAGATACAAACGTAAATAAACTTCAGGCTATTCAGCAAGTACTTATATCAGTGTGTTAACTTACTTGAGCCCTTTGCTGCCCAAGCAGGCCTTTTCCATATGTTTACTCTCTGTAAAGACGCCACTGTGAAATGCACAATGATGCTCATTATCAACAAGTGAGAGTAGGATCATGTGACTTTGACAAGCTATTTATTCATTTATCATGTTTATTTAAATATCTTCCCACACTGAGATTCTCCTGTGTAAAACCAATTATATAAATGAAGAAAACAGCCTATTGGATTCACATGAGAGAGCGGCATGGTGGTGTAGTGATTAGCCTTCATCTCAACCTCCATGTGGGGAGTTTGCACGTTCTCCATTGTGCATTCTCTGGTTCTCTCTGTGTACTCTGTTTTGCTCACTCCAGAAAAACACATGTGTCAGGATAATTAATCACCCCAATTTGCTTGTAAGTGTGGATGTGAGTTAGTGTATTATGTCGAAATGAAAAACAAACAAACAAAAAAACAGTATGGATGACCACTCCAAAAAAAGAAGATGGGAATTTTGGGAACATCCTATTTTTTAAGGCAGGTACTACTTTTTAGAGGGAGGAGCTTGCAGCGAGCTTTAGACAAATTGAGATGCTGCATGGGATGCTTCTTATCGAAAAAGAAAAAAAAAACTGCTTTAATGATACTCGTACAGGGTAAACAATGACGCTTGAAAGTATTCATCTTTTTTGAAAAGAAAATACAGCATAATATTCTGAATCTGTGTAAAGTGTCAATGATTAAAAACACACACGCACACACACTGTAATCGCCTGAGGCAACTTGAAAGTCTTCACAAGATCCATTTTGCTATCTTGACAGAAGTGTGGACTGTGTTTGAGAGCGATTACTCGCTCCTTCATCAACCTCCAGAGAAGCGGCAGCTCCAGAACAACTCTCTCTAACAGACACCATTTTCTCTCTGGGAATAAAAAGCTCCATGTCAGTTTGAAACACCTTGAGTCCAGTCAGCTATATTGACTCGAGACATGCTGCAACAAGAGGGAAAGAGTCCTTCATTGCAGCTCAGTAGTGAACCAGTTCCAGGAGTAGTTGTTCGCTTTTTCTTTTCAGTTTTTTTTTTTTTTTTTCAATCCGTGCCCTCAAGCTTCATCTGGGTAAAACTGCCCTCATCATGTTTACGATCACTTGCAATTGGCAAAAACTGTCTCACTCCGGCTCTCCATTGCACTTCTTCTTCAGTGGTTCTGATGTGCGGGAAGTCGTGTCTCGCTGCGAGAGCTGAAAACGCCTCTCAAACATCCTTGCACGGATAAGCTTCATTTTGGCTCAAACTGCCACCACAGCTTGAGGCTGCAGAGTTTTGTTTTTTTCTTGGGGTCATTTAATTAACGTAAAACTTTGATCTTAGGTGCTCAGATCGCTAAATGATTACATCTCAGTGGAGATCACTTCTATATGTTTGTACGAAAACATGATTGAGTCTCTGAAAAATGACTGAAGTTACTGATGTGAAGAGGGTGATTTAATTTTCTTAAATGAGCATAAGATAAAACATTTCACACTTTACATCCAAATCTGCCGATCGTTTGTTGTTTATTAGAAAACTTTGTTTAAAGTCCACCCAAATTTCAATTCAATGACGATGAGCAGCTGTGAAACAAGTTAACCCTCTTATGACCAGGATTTATTTAGATTTTATGGCTGTACAATTATTTTAAAAAGTGCAATGAGTAAGAGGTTCTTCTTGTTTTTTCCCGGACGAATTAAACTTTTAATATCTGGTCAGTAATTAATAACAGGATTTTACAATGATGAGAAGCTAATCGTACCAATGTGTGACACAATGGTGAATCTTGTCTGTCCTTGAGCTTAGCGGGATGACTTGTATGAGGAGCAAAGCTCCATTTCTCTCATTTCTGATCCTGAACTGTGATTCAACAATAAAGCCAGTTTAGTGCTGCATTGCAAATCGACATAGCTTCAATTAAAATGTGTTTATGTTTAAATCAATCGAAACTAGAGTGAGATAATCATATTTGTCCACAACAGCTTACCATAGAAGAGACTGCCGCTTCCTGCCCATTTAATCTGTTCACCTCAGTGAGGGAATCCCCATCTTCTCTTCAGCTGTATCGTCCACACACCTCTAGGTTTTAACTTGTTCAGAATCACATTGTGCTGCTCTGGGGACTCTCTTTCTGTGTGTGTGTGTGTGTGTGTGTGTGTGTGTGTGTGTGTGTGTGTGTGTGTGTGTGTGTGTGTGTGTGTGTGTGTGTGTGTGTGTGTGTGTGTGTGTGTGTGTGTGTGTGTGTGCGCGCGCGCGCGCTCTTAATCAGCTGTGTAGCCCAGGGGAGGGAACAGTTCTCCTCACTGACCCATTTAAATGCAACATGGCGGAGACCGTGGTGAAAGTAGGGCAGGAGAAATACAAACTTTCGTGCTGCATCCAGGCGAACACACAAACAACACACCTTTCTGCTCCTGGGATCTGCTTCTTCTGTGCTGCAGATGAACATATTGATCATTCGTGTCACTTTTCCTGCACATTACATCTCACATAAGTCTTTATGTAAGTGCACTACTGCCCTCAGGAGCTCATACAATGTCTTCAGCCTTGTTGAGGGCACTGTAGTTGTAGATTTCTATGTGTGATGAGCCTCTTTGAGGCTGGTGCAACTTGGCAGCTACCGGGTTATTTTACCTGTACTACAGACTAACTTTAGCCACTGACTGCAGAGAGAGTAAGAGCAGACTAAAGTACAGTGACACAGAGGCTCATATCACATATCATAGCTTGCAGTTACTCGACAGACACAATGCACTTTGTGCTTGTATTGAGCTGGGGAAAAAAATATTAGACTAGAGAGGCATGCATATCACATTTATTGTGAAAATTCTACATGAAAAATCCCATTTTAAAACTCTCTAAACGTCCGTGGGAAGATTTGATATGCTGAGGGATATTAAAGGCAAAGTAGCCAATCAACACAACGTTTGAGCATTTCTAAGACCAAGTAAAAGTGTGCTAATGACCAACACTGTTAACATTCTGGTTAACATTGGCTTCATAGATAAGGGTTAGGGTTAGGCTAATAGAGTTTTAAAAAATATATATTTTCTCCTATGTTGTGAAGTACTTCAGTGAAGCCTATTTTTGATTGTTGAAGCATTTACTGTACATGTCTTCAAACATCAGTCGCTACTAATAAAATAATAAAAGACATTTTGGGCCATATTGGATGGGAAAATGTGACGATATCTTTGATCATGGTGAAAATTTGTGGGTTTATGTCATACAGTGAGACCAGTTTGTGGATGACCAGATATCCTCTGACAGAGTCAGAAATTTCAGATTGCACAACTGGTGACCCCTGCAGGAGCATCATCATACTATTGGTAAGTTAATTAGCCTTTCTAGCATTGTTGTATACTACCTAAACCTCCTCAGCTGCATATCTGAAAACATCCAGCAGGACACCTCCTGTAAAAATATGATTTCCTGCAAACAAGAGCTACATACAAACTGAAACAACCGCTCTGCCCTCCTGTCGTAACAACGTTATCGCGAGGTAGGAAGTCAGCAAATCAAGTCCAGCATCTGATGTGACACCTCAGACCTTCAAACTGTGGCTAGAAATACAGAGCTTTTCTTTTGCTTTTACTTTGCTTCTATCACATGACGTTCAAAACAAAACTTAAAGCTTTTTTTTTTGATCAAACACAAAAAAATTATCCTAAATTCTACTTTGTTTACGATTTTTAAGAAGAAGTAACACAACAAGACTGACATGAGCCTTCATCAGATAATTGACCTAAATGCTTGGTGACAGTGAGACCTGCTACTTGTAGTTTTAGCTGGTATATTAACTAACTTGAGTGCGTGTGCATAGCAATGTATGTGTTTTCAGCAGGGAGCTTTATATTATAACAGTGAGCGAGAACGGCACCAGTGAGAGAGATCAGCAGAGAAACATGTGACTGAGTGAAAGGAGAGAAGTGACAGAGGAGGAGCTGTAAGTCATCTACACAACAAGAGCCAAATATAGGGAATGGGAGGAAGATGGAGGATGTGCGAGTATGGAGAGAAAGGAAAGATGATGGAAAAGGAGGCATCTCTGACCAGCAGGTCCAGTGGCAGCAGTTCGTAGATGAAGCAAAGTGAGCTGATGAGGCATGATTGGAGGACTTTTTGAAACAGAAAGAGAAAATGCCACCTGCAAAACTGTTGACATTTATCCTCCGACTGTTCTCACGAGGGCTCATAGAAGACAATCTGATTCTTGTGTAGTAATATTTAGAATTTGTGTTCCATTTCTTTATGACTCTGTTGGTTTCGTTTCGAGTAATGACTTCTGTTTATGCAGTCCTTGTAAACAGACCTGAGCATTATACGGCCCGTGGGCTCAATATTGTCAATTTATCTCTTTATTTTCGATATTCGCCAACTCGATCGGCCTTTCGTTTATCTTGTACTTCTGTCCTGAGACCGTAAACCAAAACACATCCGAAGAAAAAGAGAGAAGAAAGTGAAGCGATGACAGTCACAGGGGTGAAGTGATGAAAGAGAGAAGATTCATGAGGGTGTAAAACTGGAAAACAAGATCACAACTAACATCAGGCTGAGAGTGCGCTCACAATGGGAAATGAAGAATCATTTGTTCTGTGAAGTGTTTTTTTCACACATGCAGTGCTGGAAGAACAAGTTGTGTTAGAAACAAGCCGGGCTGCTTTTGTATTCAGCCTCATCTCAGATCTCAAAATGGCACTCGCCCCTCCCAGCACGCTGAACCAACCCAGACAACCCGAGCCCACAGCGTCATGGGCAGGTATTTAAAGAAACAAGTGGAGTTAGCACGCGATGCCCCGTGCAGACACTGAAGAGGGGAGAAACAAAACAATCAGCATGTAGATTAAAAGTTCTTCATCGGTCAGGGAGAGGTTTAGAGGGCAGTAAAGAGTCTACACATTCAGTTTGAGAGGAGAGTTGACTTTAGGATAAACAGTCTGTTGGAGATTTTTAAAGGAATTGACAGATTCAGGACAGACAGGTACACATTGAGTGAACCAGAAATTACAAGATGTGTTTAATTATTGAAGGTGCTCCTAATTTTGCCATCATTGCAAATCAGGTTAATCCCTCTCTCTCTTGTGGAGCACATCATGCAATTACCTTAAGATAAAGTTATCTGGAAGGAAAAAAAATGAATGGCGTTGCAAATCTTTCAAATGTCCTCTCTGACTGTCTGACTATATGAACAGAACTGCTGCATGTTTTCCAACAAACTTCTAATATAATCTCAGTTTGTTGGCCAAACCTTACTTATCACTGACCCAATTAATACAATTTTGTCATTAAAAGGTTTCTAGGAATAATCTGTCATCGAAAGATTATATCCCTAAACTTGTATCAGATATCCCTCAAACTGTTCACATTTCTCCACAACAAAGTGAGTAGTCAACACATGCTATCAGTGAGTTACTTCTTTTGCAGGTTTGTAGATGCCCATTATGTTACGTGTTTAAACTGGCGATTGTTTCTCAATAAGTGAAAAACAGGTTAAAAGAGACCACGGTCTAGTTTTACACCTTAATGTGAGAACAAAGCAGCACCAAGGAGGAGGATGACTTCAAAGGCAGAAACACTGAAATAAAATGAGAAAAAGGGTATATAATCCCATGGAGCTATATTTAGACTCAAAGCAGGACAGTGATCAAGAAGTTGGAGGTTTGAATCCCACCTGGGAAAGTCGGTGGGGCAGAAAGAGGATGAAAAAAAGGGAGGCAGAGAGGACGAGATGAAAGGAACAGATGGAGAGGAGGTGGCTGAATGGAGATGAGGAGAGGAGGAAGAGGGAAGAAGGAGAGCGGAGGACGGTGAGCCGTTGTATTATTTATTGTACCGAGATGTCATGAAGTGAAGCAGCGAACCATTGGTCCATTAGGAGCTCTGTCGTTCCTGCTGCTGCTGCTCTTACCCTCTATTTTGGTTCTGACTTCTTTCTAAATACGGAAACATGACTCAATTCATCCTTAATCCCTTCACTTAACTTCTCCTTGCTTGTGTCTGGTACTGCGGTGCATGTCTGCCAGTCTTCTTCGTGCATGGCAGTAGTTTGGGAGTGAGAGAAATTGTTATATCCAGATTTGTACTTTAACAAAAACTTAACGTAAAATAATCATGAATTCAAAAGGAGTTTCCCACGCAAACATAGCAAACATTATTATTTTATTTCTTCTTAAAACCGCAAGTAAAATTTGACTAAATAAACTGTTTAAAAACCAAGTTAAAGGTCATCTTACTGAAAGGTGTCAGTCCTCACATCCCATTCTAAATAGCAGTATACTCTCCCAGCTTGTTTGCTCAGTACCCTGATCAATGATATTTCTGAGCGATGTATGAATATCCAAGGCTACCAGACCCACAATGAAGGACACAGTTCCATAGAAAGTCATCAACCACAGAAAGACCTCGTTCTGACAGACTGTTTTGACAATTCCAAGTATAAAGTTAGATCTTTTACATTCACTAGTGCAGTGGTTCACGTTTTTTCTTCGGAGCCCCCCGAGATGAGAAAGGTTTCAGTCTCTTCAGGAACCTTCAAAATGTAAGTGATCAGCAGTTTCTTTGGCCTGCTCCGAATTACATTAAATTGCTGTTTTGTTTTGTTCTGTTTTTTTACACGTATCAATTTATTAAAAGCTGGCTGATCCAGAGCTGGCCATGATCACTGGTGGCACCCAGAAGAAGATCCTGGAGCTCTGATTGGGTCCCGCTGCACCCGCAGAAGAGGAATCAAAAATGACTGTGCATGTGCACGCATGTGTGTGCGCGTGTGTGCGCATGTGTGCATGTTGGGTGGTGCACACAGGTCTTGCACAATGTGACATCTGCTCCTTTCTGTTTGCACTATTTTCAGATGTTGACCAGCAATGCAGCTGAATGGACCATAGAAATTGTTGTGACACACACAAACACACACTGTGCACATACACCCACTCTCACTCACACACACACTCACACGCAAGCACGCACACACACACGCAAGCACGCACGCACACACGCCCACACACACATACAAACAGACACACAGATGCCAAGTGGATTACATACATTATGATCACACTTGCACATTAGTATGCACTCTTTACCATGTTAGTCACCTATAATTACACACACACATGCACACACATGCACACACATGCACAAACATGCACACACATGCACACACATGGGAAGTGTGCAAACACACTCCCACAGGCAGGTTGACGAGGTGACTGCGGAGCCACTTCAGGGTGGATCACTGTGCCTCGGACAACATGAGCTGACGATGAGGATGAATTAAATCAGTTTAGAGTTGATACGTGCAGATGTGTTTGTTCTCTGACCGAGTAAATCCAAATCAGGCTTGGTCATCATCTGGCAGCTGTGGACGTTAAGTTTGTGGCCTTTATTCGTCAAACACTTTACAGAACATTATAAAAATTCTGTGCTTGGATCAAAATGTTGTGTCGCTGTTTCTTCGCTCCATTACCTTGTGCCTCTCTGGGTGTCTCCCATCAATTTGCAGATTGTTATTCTCCTATTTATTTTACTCGGTGGACCAGAGAGCAGAGCGAACTATGAGTGTGATAATAGAGAGCAGTTAAATGATACTAAAAAGTAACTAGGATGAGGGGAAAAAGAGGTAAATATGAGCATCTTTAAAAGATGTTACATAAACATCAACAATCTCTTACTCGACTCCTGAGGCCTCCGTGACCTGAGGGTGCAGACGACGGCTTCTATAATGACCAATCAGCTCTGTGGGAACTCATCGTACATGCACACATAATTGAAGACGTACACACAGAGAGTGCCGTGAAATTAGCCGCGTTAACCTTTTGCCCGTCGTGGCATTTGAATGAGGCAGAGCGAAGCGTCTGACTGTGAGTCTGAGTGAGATGACATTATGGTTACTATAGCAGCAATCAGAGTGCTTTATATAGAAACAATCACTTTGACTGTGATCTCCACTATGCGAGCAGCAACAACAAACCACCATGTCTTTTCACAGTGAAAAGCCATGATTTGATTACATGTTATGCAAATGGAGAGTACCTTCTACAGAGCGGCATGGAGAAGTGAAAGCTTTGTTGAAAATAAGGCATAAAAATCTCTTTGCGGCCGGCTTATGACTTATGCCTATATTTGGATTTTCTCACAGTCACATCCAATTTTCCCCTTTCTTCTCAAATGATATGCATTATTATTTTCATTGATGCTGTTATCATGACAATCACTATTCCCACAAAAAGATACAAGTACGGCTAAGTGAAGTTGGGTCCCGCTGAGTCATGTTACCTATACAGTACTGAATATTGAGGGATTTGAACTCGAGAAAGCAACCAGTCATAAATACATGAAGTAGCTCTCTACATTAGCCGCTGCAGAGAAAAGAAAAATGATGCAGAGCAGCAAACAGGTGACCAGACTCAACAAAAGCTGATTATTGTGTCAATGTTGGCCTTTTCGTGGCTCAGCAGGGATCTGAGTGCAAAATGTACTTTGGTCTCCGCAAGGTTAAACTGACTCATGCAGAGACGCAGTGTGTGGGCCCACAAAGTCACACACAGATTTAATACGGCACACAAACACACCTGAGCAGGCTTACTGTTGGGATTTTCCCTCCACATGTGCATAAACAGAACTCAGCAGATTATATGTCACAATCCCTAATCAGTGCTATTCAGATGTGCGTCGCCACCAACAAACACATATTCGCACGCACGTCCAGGTGGACCGGGCGCTGTTATCCTATTAATTGTTCCGACAGCTGAGAAAGCCTTGATGACAGAGTGGACAGAGAATTGGCCTCATTCACTCGTTCACTAACACCTGTTTACAGTGTATGAGTAAGTGTGTCCTCATGAGGAGGCTGTCTGTTGAGTTATCCAGACTTTTAAGCTGAAATAAACATTTAATCAAAGTAAAAAAAGGAATTAAGGAAGGGATAAAATGAGAAAATTGTGAATGTTGATGGAAAACAAAAACTTTGTGATGAAAGGCCAAACTTGAGAAGATAGAAGAGAGGGGGAGCAGAATAAACTGAGTGACTTCTTACATATTTCATTGCTCGCTCTCTCTCTCTATATATATATTTATATATATAAAAAAAGCCCTTTGTTAAATTATTGATAAATTGAGCAAGAACCACCTCCATGTTTCTCTCTCACACAGCATTCCTGTTCCTGTTTCATCTGCTCTGCTTTGTAAGACACATTCATTTTTCAGTGAAGACACTGGCTTGTGTTATGTCTCAGTGCATAGTGACCTATTAAAAAAAAAAAGAAAACTCATTAAAGAGAACATTTTTCTCCACCGAGACCCGAACAATGTCAATTTGGCTCCATTTACCAAGATGATGACCTTTGATCCATGCAATTTTGCAATAATACTTTTGTGTTAATGAAATTTTTGATTCACATTGTGATCACATACAAGGTGCTCATTAGTTCAACAAACATGGAGTTTCCCATGTCACAGGAGGAAATACCGCAGGCAGGTCTCGCTTATATTTCAAGTGTTTACCTGGCTATGGAGCAATAATGAGGGTCGATCCCTGCTGGGACGCTCACATTACACTTTGACCAAAAGCCTGGCTCGAGCTGCATGATATAGAGCTAAACATCAGACATGTGACAATGTTGTCATTTGATATTAACATAGTTTCTGCGCCTAATTTACACTGGTTGGATTATTTGTCGACTTGGTTGTTTTGAGTGTTTTTTTTTTTTTTATTGCTTTTTAGGTCTTGTCAATTAAATGTATTTTTTTTTTATTAGTATGTCACACACCATTTGTAGATTACTTGGGAACTGCTGAACTTTTCATTCACTATTAAACTTATGGGATTCAAATTTGCGGAGCATTACTAAACAATACAACTGATTGCAGTTCAGTTAGTTTCTGTAAACATCACAATAACGATAACGTTGCAATACATTGTACAACCCCAGCCTGGCTGCTGCCATTCTTAAAAGCCAGTGCAATGGCCACTACGGCAATAATCTCTGTATTACTATATTTATGTAAAAGCATTTTGCTATGATTGCAAATTCATCCTTTGGTGCTAGCAGGGAGAAGCCTTGAAGTCTTCAAGCTTTTAGATTTTTCTATCAAACTGGAGCTGATACTTCACCACAATACAAACCAGAGCTGATTCATTTTTTCTGGCTGATCTGATCCCACTCTGCCACGGCCTATTTTATCCATGTCAAGGTAAAACATGTTCAGAACCTGTTTGTTTATGATGTTGCAATCCAAAATTGATGATGGTGTATCTAAAACGAGAAATCAGACCCCATAAGACAGGAATTTAGTAAAAAAGTAAAAAAAAATTCTTAAATTGAGTATCTGAAAGTAAAGCAAACATAAAAAATGCATTTATCTGCTTTTCAATGTCTTTAATTTCTTTTAAACTAAAGCAAAAGCATACTTAATTCCTTGATGCAGCCCTGGTGCACCACTGCCGCATTATGAGCTCAGTATGTGCATGAGTTTACACCTAAAATTGCTTTTGTTTTTCCCTTGTCAAAACAAAATCAACATTTCTCTCGGCAAGGCATTAAGCCATTTAAGTTAATGAAGGTTTGATATTTGAAAAGGTGCAAAAATAGTATAAGAGGAGTTATTACGGTTTAAACATTTTGGGGGGATCATTCCTCAGGTGGCAGTTTCCACTTCCGCTCTTTGCTTCATGATGTTTCAACATGATGTTTTCACTTTTCTTTCCCTACTGTTCTGCTTAACTACTTTTTTCGTTGCGTGCGTGCGTCTTCCTTTTTGACTAGATGCTGCACATGAGTCAGATCTACATGTCTGTTTTCTTTCTCCGCGTCTTTCCACAGCTCTCTTCCCATCTGTTCCCACCTCTGCTTGACTCTGTATCATCCCACCTTCATATTCTTTCTACTCTGTATGGCTCCAAACCTCTCTCCAGCCATCTTCATGTGACCAAGAGTTCCTGAAATACTTTTTATTTAAAAAAAAAAAAAGCTTCTATTGAGTCAATCTGCATCATCAACTCCATGTGTTTCTGCCATAATCTGTTTTTGCCTATAGTGCTCAAATGGGAGTAAAAGTAAAGAAATTTGCTGTGTCATGGCCACCTTTGTTCTGAGAAACAAATGTATGTCGTGATTAGGAAATTCATGAGATGACTCTGCCTCATTAAGTCCCTCTAACTACGCTGTTTTTGATTCATTCACTTCTTGAGAGCTGCAGGCTTCAACCCACATCACACATAAACTCACAGCCATGCTTTATACATGTGAAGTCTTTACAGGTCTGCATGAATATGACGGTTAATGGTGATTTTTCACGGTCTAAATAACATTTTGACCACTTCCTTTTCTTCTCTGTGTCTCTGTGTTTTTCACTGTAGTAGAGGTAGTTATATATAACTCTGTGTATTATCTCTAGGTCCGTCTCGAGGCGGCCACAGCACATTACAGTACAGTGCAATGAGCAAATGTACTCCCCGCAGACCCTGAAGGCATTGTCGCTGCCTCAAAGGAAATATAACGTAAGTTATCCACAATGTGCTCGACTGACCGACTGACAGACATGCATCTGTGCATCCTTCGTTCCCTCTATATACCTCCATTTCTACATCTTCCTTTTTCCTTCCAGTCCTTATATAATCCCTCACTGGCATTTGTAGCATCCTTCATGTCTTCTTCCTCCCCACATTCTTCTCTTTTATCTACTGCTTTCTGTCAACTTTTCAGCCCTGAGCCTGCATCTGGATCAATAAAGAGGAGGTGAGAGAGCAGTCGGCCTTTACACTTGCTCCATTGTACCATGAGCAAAAGCACTTAAGAGAAAAGAAGGAACACATGACTGAAGAGGATGTCTGTGTCTTGTGATTTTGGTTCTCATTGCGTCTTTACCCTTTCTCAATCTTTTAATTTGGACCTTGGTATCTCTTCATTCCTTATACCTCTGTATTTTTCTTTAATGCCCTCCCTTTTCTCAGCCTTCATCTATCTCCATTTTGAGCTCTCTGTAGTTCTCTTGAAGTCACCTTTGTCTTTATAGCTCCTTTCTTCTTTTGTCAGTAGAAAGAAGTTCATAATGCCCAGACTCCCACTTGCTTGTTGAAGTATGACAGTGTTTGTGTTAGTGTCTGTCTTTCTGAAGAGAAATATATCAGGTCTGAGTGAACGATACAGAAGTTAATTCTTCATTCTTTCTTTCTTCAGAAAAGAAAGCTTTGAGAAGGCCAGAATAAAAAAGGTATTGTGTTTGATGCTGAATGGTTCATTTTTTTTGCTTATAGATGGCCTCATAGATGTTCCTACCCAGTTTATGGACTGAAACTCTTCTCAGTTTGAATGAGCTATAGCTGACTGGATCTCATTGTAACACAAAACTCCAAAATGTTTGTTCAAAAGACAAGAAAAGGTTTGTAATAAAGCAAAACGGAGAAAAAAAAACTGAAAATAAATTATAGGTCTGGAAATAAAACAACAAACCCCTCAGAGGGAAAAGAAAGATGAGTAGTTCATGTTGAACTGCATTGACACAGGAATGAATATCATTTTCTATTTCTGCTGAATGGCATCGATTGTCTGGCAAGAGATGGCTGTGTGTGTGTATGTGTGTGTGTGTGTGTGTGTGTGCGTGCATGCGTGCGTGCGTGCGTGCGTGCGTGCGTGCGTGCGTGCGTGTGCGTGCGTGCGTATTTCACCCTCCGAGGGCCCAAAAGCACCCATGTAGGGCCTCACATCTTTTTTCATGGATATGAGAGTGACAATGTGGTTTGAGAGTTCAGTTTACAGTTATTACAGTTTCAAGGTTCGTGTTGGACACTGATATTTTTGTTGGTTCATCACAGTTAAAGACTGGTTCGAGTAATGAGGTTAAAAATGCATTATGTTGATGGGAAGCCTTTAGAACAATAGTGCAAGTGAGATGTGTGTGTGAGAACAGTTATTATGACTGTGTAACAATATTTTGTAACTACTGCAGATACATTTCAGTATGCATCTACCTTCAGACATCACACACACTCTTTATCTTACCTCCACCAGATGTGGCGTGGGGTTGAAGCCACACAGGTTACACACTTGGCTGTGACACTGCGTACAGGAGTTGTAGTTGGGCGGGTCGGCGCTGCCGATGTTCAGGTCTGTTTTACAAAGAGGACAGTTCACTTTGGGTTTCACGGGCTCCGGCGCAACCACCGGTGCTGACACGGGTTCTTGTTTCTGGGGCCCTTTCTGCAAATGAGTAGGGATTTGCTGATGTTGTTGCCCTTGCAGTCCTTTTTGATGATGAGCAGGCGACTGCTGTTGTGACATTTGTTGTTGGTGGGGCATGGTCTGCTGCTGTTGCTTCTGGCTTAGCCCATGAGGTCCACCCATGGGACCTCCCATTTGAGCTGGCCCATGAGGACCTCCCATTTGACTCGGTGGATAAGAACCTCCCATTTGACTCGTTCTATGTGGGCCTTCCATTTGGCTCTGCACATGTGGGCCACCCATTTGGCCTGGAGCATGAGGACCACCCATTTGGCCCAGAGCATGAGGACCACTCATTTGGCCTGGAGCATGAGGACCACCCATTTGGCCCGGAGCATGAGGACCACTCATTTGGCCTGGAGCATGAGGACCACCCATTTGGCCCGGAGCATGAGGACCACCCATTTGGCCTGGAGCATGAGGACCACCCATTTGGCCCGGAGCATGAGGACCACCCATTTGGCCCGGAGCATGAGGACCACCCATCCCAAAAGGTTTGGTGCTGGGTGCTCCTTGTTGCTGCTTATTGTCTGGAGTTGCATTGCTGAACACCACCTTTCCTCTTGCTGGGCTGGGCTGGGTGGAGGCTGTTGGTAAGGGGTCAACATTGATCAGGGTACTAGCCTGATTGAGCAGCGATGCCCCGAAGCCAAACAGCTTGGTCAGACCATCCTGGGCAGAAGGAGCGGGCTGACTTTGAGGTCTGTGAGCTGGGGAGGATCCAGCACTTCTGGTCTGGTCATGGTGCCGGGCCATAGGCTGATGCATTGGAGAACCACGGCCCAAATCCGGCTGAGAGGGTGCCTTGGTCAAACCAGGGAGGGGAACAGCACCCGGGTGAGGAATACGTGGGCCCCCTGGCTGGTTTGGGCCTCCTACGGGACCTCCAGCAGCTCCTGTAGCTCCAGGACCTCTCTGGGAGTATGGATCAGACCTCATGCCCTGCTGAGAGGGACCAGTCTGAGACTGCAGGCCGCCAGGGCCCTGATGTCTCTGTAAGCCTGGAGAGGCTTGAGGCTGGGCCTGGGAAACTGGCTGTTGTGGATGGTATGACTGGGTCGGAGGCGGGGGATATTGCTGGGCCTGGGAGTATGGCTGGGCCTGGGAATAAGGTTGAGTCTGGCCGTAGGGATGTTGCTGCTGCTGCTGTTGATGATGCGGCTGCTGCTGTTGCTGCGGCTGCTGCTGTTGATGATGCTGCTGCTGCTGCTGCTGCTGGGTGGGCTGACTTCGTGCCAAAGGTTTGGCCTGTGCTGCTGCCGCCGGCTGTGTTGGCTGAGGTGCGGGCTGCTGAGGCTGGACAATGGGTTTGGCTTGATGGGACGGAGAGTGAATCTGCTGCTGGCTCTTCGAGCGAGGTGTGGTCATATCAATGCCAAGAGCCCTCTGCATCTGACAATTCAGACACAGCCATTCCTGGACCTGCGACAGAAAAAAGATATAAAGATGTGGTTACATTTCCTTGTAAAAATACAGTTTCCCCCCTGGAAAAATCATTCAGATCAGTTCAATCCGGGTTTTCATTTTCAAGAAGTATTTAAAGCCAAATCTGTTATTTGAATGTCAATTCAATAAATACAATCAATATTTAGCCTGACATATGTGCTATTTTTGCGATCACCATGGAAATCAAATATGATGTATGTCGATTTGAACAAGGCTTGGCAGCAAAATGTACACACTGAGTGGGTCAGTCAGTTTGCTGTGGTTATATATTTTTAGCACCGAAGCCATTTCAATGATTCATCCACCTGAATGCGATTGATTACTTGAAATATCATTGCTGACTCAGACAGGATGCCCCAGTGTCTGCTACATGGCCTCAATACATTCGTACAACTTCAAGGCTGCAGAGAGAATGCATATGGACGCCTCACATACAAGTAGTTCCTATTTCTTTGCAGGGAGAGCAAAAAGTGCAGTGAGAATGGCAGTAATCAACCCGAAATAGACGAGGAGGGAGCTAAATCAACCACAAATTGGCTGAAACTGCAACACTACATCTCTCTGTCTCACACATACACACACACACACACACACACATACACACACACAAATCAATCCACACGGCTAAACACAGGTATGCACAGAAATCAAGTGTTGACGCTAGTGAGACACAGACATATAGACGCAAACACACACAGACCAAATGAATACGCAACATCTTTCTGCATCTAAAAATAAGAATAAAGCATCACCCCTCCTCATTCTCCTCCTCCTCCTCTTCTTCTTCTTCTTCTTCCTCTGTCCTCTTCCTTCCTTCTCCTCTTCCTACAGATGAGAGCTGATACTCCCTCGTGTCCGGACCTTGCTTGGATCTCTAATTTCTCCCGACTGCAAAAACAGAGCTCCTCTCTCGGCTGTGTCAACCTGCTCTCGTCCTGTCTGTCCTACGGTAGCTTCGCATCGTAGCACTGCAACCCAGCTGCCATGAATAGTGCTATTTTAGCTCCTCTGCAGCCAGAGCAAAGCTAGTAAATCTCAGCACGTTTGAAGCGTTTCTCTCATTCCCTTCTCTTCCCACAATGCAATGCGCAAATGTACTGTATTACCCCGCCCGCTACTTAATTCACCCCACATTCTCTGATCCGGTGCTACAGGGCAAGGTGGCTCCTTGAATTTGTGAGGAAGATGTGGAAACATCCGGAGAGAAGAGGGGGAAAATGCCTGCATCAGTCACGTACCCAAACTAAGCAGTTCCTCCCACTGTGCTGTCCCAGCCTGCTTTGCTGCCTGGCATTTTCGAGCTTGACAGCATTACTGATCCCATGTTCTGTCAACTCAGCGGCTGCAGTCACTGCCTGACAAACCTCAATTCACCATTTTTCTTCTCTTCTACAACCCCCCCGCTCCTTTCCCCTAATTTTTCATGCTAATCCCATTTTTCTGTTCCCTCTCGGCTCAGGCTGAAAATGTAGGTCTCGCTCCTTGAATAGCTGAGGCGGATGGAGATTTGAAAGTCTAATTTTGCTGTGAAGACTCCTCCTACATTGTGCAGCCATAATTACATCTGATGAAGATGGCGAGAGGGAGATGAAGAGGAGGCTGTGTGATTTTAATGAGTCCCTGTCTACCCCTCTGCTTTATAAGCTACATCACAGGAGACACATGAAGGAATGAGGGATGCAGTGACGGATGGTGGGATGGGATAGAGCAGCGAGGAGCAGAGCAGAACAGAGCAAACAGTGGAGCAAAAGGAGTCAGCAGTTTTTTAATCCGCGCAGCTCTTCAGCTCTCATCATGTCAAGCTTAATCAACAGCACCGCAGCACTGAATAACCACTTCTCACTCTTCACTGAGGCTAAAACCAGCCAGTCCTCTACATACCTGAGGACCGTTGTAACAGGTGGAGAGCAATCTCATTAGTAGCTGGTAGTATAGCACAGTACAAAAATGAGCATTGTGCTGTAAATGTGGCTATTGAATTGCCGTGGATGATCCAAACTGGGGCATTGCGTGACCTGCGGGCCAAATGCAGTTCTTTAACGGTCTCTGACTGGCCCGTGTGAGACCATTGGGAAACCATGAGTCATATGAAAATTAGTGTACATAATTCACGCAATATAACTCGAGGCTTTATTTTCATTAACGTGACTATTTCTTGATTTTTGTATCTTTATCCATCTTCACTGTGATGACTATACACCTAACCCCTAACGGCTAACAATTCTGATCCTTCAAAGCTCGAGGCTTTAAAAGAAGTGTTCACAGCTGCTCATCCGATATCACAAGCAGAAAAGAGAGTAGTAGAAACTCTTGTGCTTTGGTCGTAAAAGTGTACATGCTTCATTGTTGGTATCTTAGGTTTTACCGATAAATAAAAGAACATGTAGCATAATGTTTTAACTCCACTGACCTGCTACAGCCACATAATGAACAAAAGCACCGTTAAAGGGAAATTTGCTTAATTTAAGTAAAAGACCATTTACTTAGATTTTGATATATAATTTTGTCAAATGTTTCTACCAACTTCTAAGTCAATACATACATGTAGATTCACATGGGCCTGGTGGATGGTTCAAAACTGATGACACTGTGGGTTTGTGTGACTTTGTGTTGGAGAGATTACATAGAAAATAACTTTGATAATCCATCATTTCAAATCCTGAAAAAGTGTTGAAAAAGAACGTCACAATTTAGAGGAAAATACAACACTAGTCCGGTTTAAATGAGACACAGAGTAGTTATGAATATTCACAGTGAAAAATGTGTCAATATTTAATGCAAAATACATAGTTTCCAATAAAATCAAAACATTAGGATAGACAGCAAGTGTACGTTGGATGTGGTTAACTTGAACGTAATTAAATATAATTTACTCTCATTTCATGCAATGTGCACATGAATATGGGTTTAATCCAGTTTTTTTTCTGTCCTGGTCTTGATGACCTCCATGGCATACTTATTTTAAATATCTCTTCTTTAGCAATATCTGTGTCTGTGCTGTATCTGTGTAAAGCAGATTTTGTGAGTATTTAGCTCATGATGTAAGGAGTACCAATCAAGACAATCTAATAGTATATCACGCAGTTCGAGGTATCAAAGTCTTCCTCAAACTGCAGCATAATGGTTGTGGTCATTGCTTGTGAATGATAAGAAATACAACTATCATGCAACATTTACAGGAAAGTAATGTTTTAAAATTACAACAGAAAATAATAGTAATGGCTTGGATTTATATCACGCTTTGTTCGATGTGACTCAAAGCACATACAAAAACCATTATTCATTCCCAGCAGTGGTGGTAAGCCACGTTGTAGCCACTGGGGCATGCTGACAGAGGTGTGGCTGCCAATCCGCGCCTACGGCCCCTCCGACCACCACAAACGTTCATGCACCATTCATACGAGGCAATGTGGTTGAAGTGCCTTGCTCAAGGACACAATGATTTGGAAAGAGCGAGATTTGAACCGCCAACCAATCAGTTATTGAACAACCACCTCTATCACTGAGCCACAGTCGGCCCAAAACTGAAAAAGATGATCTGAGTGCTCAGAGCAGCATGGAGAAAAAACTAAGATTGACAGGATTCAGTTACTTCTTACTTAACCTTTACCCAGCGGGTCCCACTGAGAAGAAAATTCTCCCCTTCAAGAGAAAGCCAATCAGAAAGCAGCATGTAGCTACTGACAGGTAATGCAATAAGCCACCCGGGAGGACAGTGGCATACTGAGTAAATGTAGAAAAACATCTTTACTGCAAAGGGCAGCGACGGCTCCGCGCTCATTTGCATTAAGTAGTAAAGATTCGGGACAATCTGTTTGCAGACTGGCCACCAACTCAGCAGGCTGAGACAAAATGCAGACAGACAACATCCGACATTGTTTATGAGCAGTCGCCATCATGTGACCCTCCGAGAGCCTTCGGGCTCTTTGAAGAGTGCTGACCTCTTAGTTGAAAGCCGCAGCTCTGACAGAGACTGATAAGGCTGTCACAACACAGCTTTGAAAGGTACGTGGACGACGATGAGCGTGCAGGAGTCACCTCCAGTTACAGGGCATTTAGTCCTGCCTGTGTACGCTGCACAGGCCTCAGTCAGTTGTTCTATGTGATGTGGAGGTCAATCTTAAGGTTCGTGGAATAATTAGTTGAAAATGTCTTTTCTGAAAAGGAGGAAAATGAGACCTGCTGTACTTCCCAGCAGCAGGAAATGTGATAGATGAATAATACCTGTGTGACTTTAAAGTATTCCCTCGTAATTCTCTATTCTATCATTTTTTTGTTTTTTTTTCCATGAATTGCTTTTAATATTTAATATTATTCAGGCAAACAAATACAAAAGTGATACTATATCAATTCTGAAAACTACGGTCACTTTTAATTAAATTTATTTCTTCATCCATTTGGAGCTGCACAGTTCCCCATTCTATAGGCAGTAACAACATGCTATGGCATGATAGGAACCATCCATTTAGTTATTTTACTAAATAATAAGCTCTCTCTTTTCCTGAACTTGATCTTTAATTTGATCTTAGTCAGGTTGAGAAAACATTGCAAATAATTCAGCAGAAATAAATGCACATGTAAACTCAGATATTTATGGATTAAACGCTTACATGTCCAACATAAACTGAGACTGGTATATTACTTTTTGACCCAGATTATATACGCCAGATGACAGATTGTTGTGTCATTTACTATTTGTATTTTGTATTATATCCTATTTCATTGCAATGCCTTACAATTTATTACTAAACTACATCTCCAAACATGTTCGCACGCAAACAATAAATGGATCTGTTTTTACTACATATAATAATTGGACAGTTATTTATGCAAATGCTCTCCAGTCTTATGTCTACTGTATCCATAACAATGATCTCATAATTGATAGTAGGGTTTAGTTAAAGCATAAAAGCTACTGCAATATGGCACAACACATGAACAATACTATAAAATACTGGATAAAAAACATGCACATATTAATATGTACATTTATATATGTGCCCATATGCACATATAAAAATGCTCCTTTTTAATATACATGCACATTCCTGCATAGTGCAGAAGATGACAACAGCTTCTTCATCTCCAGCTTATTGTAAGAAGCTCAGCTCTCCTCAAACCTGCAGGACTCTGATTTCCTCCCTCACATTTCAGTTCATTTCTTCCTCCATTTCTGTCTTTTTTATTACTGCGAGAGATTTTCTCACACACACACACACACACACACACACACACACACACACACACACACACACACACACACACACACACACACACACACACACACACACACACACACACACACACACACGAAGACCCAAGCTCTTCTGGTAAGAGCCATTGACCTGCAGGTCAGGTCTATCTACTCAACGAGATGAACTTACACACACACACACACACACACACACACACACACACACACACACACACACACACACACACACACACACACACACACACACACACACACACGCGCACACACACACACACACACAAAACCCTCTTAGATTCATTTGACTGAGGCTAAAGACGTAGGGGATTTTAAATGTGGGTTTTTCTCTGGAGTTCCAGAGAACTTGATTAAAAAAACGCCACTTTTGTCACTTCAATGATAAAATTGTAAAGTACTCTTAGTGAATTACATTGCTGAATGATCCATGTCAAACATCAAGAGTCAAGAGAGTATTTGTATATGCAATTACACATTTTGTTGATAATATTTTGCAGAAACCAAGCTAACCAAGCAGCATACTGAAAGTGGAAGCATAAAATACACCACTTATTCTGTCTTGAGCATGGAGAGGAAGACCAACTAAGCAAAGAGAACAAATTTAAAAGATTATATAAGCTGCCTATTGTTTTATTCACTGCAGTTTTAAATCAAGTGACTTCCCAGATAACAAGAGCAGAGACTAAAACAATTAAAATGGGTAAAATTGTGTGTCAACTGCAATAACAGTCAAAAAAAGCTGGAATATGATCGATGTAGCTCTACTTTTGTGTACACAAGGCAAAAGGAAGTTTCTTACGAGTGCGGTTCACTAATTCGTTATTAACTGGCCTGGAGACACAGATGAGGGAGGGAGGGATGAGAAGGGAGGATCAGGATTCAATCAAATAGCTAAAACAGTGTAGAAAAGGAAATCTATGAGGTCTTCCTCAGTGCCTGTCTTTCTCATTATCTCACATCTCCATATCTCTCTGAGTATCGGTGTTAATATCTCCTGATTAGGAAAACCAGCTAATGGGACACAAACCGAATGCAGCACCTGGTGCTTAATGTAAGCATCATTTATTGTACATTTCACAGTAGATTAGTGTTCTGTGAGAAGAAAATGACACAAAAAAAAAAACTGACGATCGGAGTCAAGCTGTAATAAAACTATAGAAAAATAGGAGGTGAGCAGAATTTGAGCAAGTCACTCCCCGTGATCCCAAACTGTTGATAAAAGGTTCTAAGACACACTTTCTCTGTTGTTTGGTGACACACACACACACACACACACACACACACACACACACACACACACACACACACACACACACACACACACACACACACACACACACACACACACACACACACACACACACACACGGCTTCTCCAAATACTCAACACAAATACAGAAACACACACTAACCTTTGGTCTGTCATCAGTAGAGAAAAAAACTATCCTGCCACTTTAAAACGCCATCACTGATGAACCACAGTCCATGTGGCTGCTGCACGCAAAGTGTGACATGGCTACAAACCCAGTCACACTGAAAGACACACACACACACACGCACACATGCATAAACATGGCAACCAGCTGCCGGCATAAAATATTCATGCAGCAGATCTCCAAAGGCTTGGACGCTGAACAGGTGACTTGTTCTCCTCATCATTTCACCACTTCATACTTCATCCTTCTAACACTATCAGCCATGTTTAATCCAGGAAATGCTTGTTTTTTCGGGGTAGGGATAAAGCTTTGGTGAGTGTGCACACCGCACTCCTCGGTCATCCTGCAGCATACTCCCTGGAAGCTGTCCAGTGCAACCAGCTCCGGTGCTCTGCTGCTGGCAGCCGCTGGAGCGTTTGGATGACAAGTGCCTCACTCAAGGACGGCTCAAAAGACTTAATGGACCCTCGCATGTGCGGAAGTGCAGCCACCTTGCAGTAATCCTGCAGTGATATCTCCTTTCATTAGACCACCTTTGCGAAGACATCTGTCACATTGTCGGAGCTGTTTATTTTAGAAATGTGATGCAAAATAAAGTCCAGTGCAGTTCATTCTGGTTGTACCTCGTAAATGAGAGCTTAGACAAAGAAGTACCTATTGTCTTTCCTTAACCCTTTTGGTCCTATTCTGTTGCTGCTGAGAGGATTTATCATATATACTTCTCAAAAGCAAAACTCTGATAGTGTCTGTGCTCCCTGAAAGTAGAGAACTAGGGTGTCGCACCCATACATAAGTCATCAAAGTGTCTCCCAGGACTTCTGCAGTATTACCATACAATCCCAGAGAAGATTCCCATATTTGTTACATGGCCTTGTCAGTTCAGTCAGAAACACACTGACTGTGTATTAAAAGCTGAAATGAACTTGAAGGAATGGTCAGAACCAGTCACTCATTTTGCAGCCATATAATTGTAATCATCAGAGGTTTAATCATGATTTCTGTGACACAACATGAGGTTATCACAGGGATTGACACAGTTCCCGGATATTTATTACATTTTCTTTTTTCCTCTGTCAAATAACATTTTATGAGTTGTTGAAATATGGCATTCAGTGGTTGTAATTTGACATAAGCCTCAAGCGGTTTCTATATCAAGTTTCCAGTGATGAATTAACCTCACATGCATGTTTTTAAACTGAGAGAGAACATGCTGGCTGAGGCGAGGCAGGGGTGTGGAATACTTCTCCATGGTACAGTCCTCCGGTATCAGTCCAACCTCTATGGAGTTACGGAAACATGTGCTTCACCTTATGCGAGCACTGCAAACCTTTTACACGTGGAAAAAACAAAGAAAAAGTCCATTGATCATTTTTATCATGACTTCTGATGAGTAAAACTGTAAGAGTCCAAAAAAGACCAGATGAAGCTGCACAGGGCGGAAGCAGAAGTGGGAGCTGCGTTTGAGATATACACTGGCTAAGATATTTTCTCACTCTCTGTGGAGAAACAGTGAAAAGACTAATGTAGAAATACACATGCGTCGCTTACAGGTTGCTGTCATTACATGAAAGTGAGTTTGAATTAACTCGCGATGAGCCGTAATTGGCTCAGAGTGGCCGGAAATGTCCCCTGTAATGTAAAGTAAATGAAGCCCACCTCAGGCATTAGAGGCTGTTTGTGGCTTGTTGCTGTGGTCGACTCACCAGCTGCTCATTTTACCTGTCAGGGGAATTGGTTGCAGCACATGCACATTATTGCTTATAGTGCGGACAACACTAACTACGCAAACACACACATTGTCTATTCATTACTTTACAGGGACTGAATTAAAAAGAAAAAATCTGCAGACTTGTAACATCAACCAGAGCTTCACCTAACATTTATCTCACCAAAAGTCTAATGATGATGCAGGTCTCCACCTGAAAATCTCCTCTTTTGCTTGTCCCCACAAATAAGATAAGTCCCCAGATATGTGTCCCCACAACACGAACAATTATTATCCACACACACACACACACACACACACACACACACACACACACACACACACACACACACACACACACACACACACACACACACACACACACACACACACACACACACACACACACACACTAATACAGTAACTGCATGCAGTGCATTATGCAGCCCTCGCAGGCTTGTTGAGAATTCATATGCACCTGACATATACACAGCTTTTAATAGAACTGTCGATCAACAAGGTGTACAGCCTTTCAGGTCAAAGTCGGGGAGGGAGGGCGGGCACCTACGCCAGAGTGGGAGTGATTATGGAGACACAAGATGAAAATAAAAAGAAATCCAAGCTCCATCTTCCCTGGGCCTCACTAGGCGTGAGCTCAGGAGTGAATATTGCATAACCAGTTATAATTTTGATTAAAAGGAGTGTAATCGAAAAAATCCTCATAATTAATGTGAAAAAAACAG
Source organism: Lipophrys pholis (assembly GCF_963383615.2). Classification (NCBI taxonomy): domain Eukaryota; kingdom Metazoa; phylum Chordata; class Actinopteri; order Blenniiformes; family Blenniidae; genus Lipophrys; species Lipophrys pholis. The sequence continues at coordinate 12,725,540 of NC_137630.1, read as the reverse complement.
CCATGAGTAGAGGATAGATAAACATCTGATCTGAATGGCATAATCGCTATGTCAGGATCACGCAGTGGCTAGTCTACAGGAGAATGCAACTTGAGAGGAATGGTCAAAGAGTTTCTTCCTTATTTCAAACCCAAACAGCAAACATTATATTATAAGTGGTTGAGCAGACAATACTTCACTCCAGCCAGGTTATAATGCTGCGACTCAAATATCCTACATTGAAATGTCTGCAAATAATGGATTCATGGAAGAAAAATTGCTAAATTTAACTGTTAATGAAGAGGTGCTTCTGAATCTTAAATTATTTATGGGCCCATTTTGTATATATTTGTACATCACATAATGTAAAGTGGCTGTTTAATATCCACTTAATGGAGGCGAAGCACTGTATTGTCTGTACGTTGCCCTTGAAAGGAAAAGCTGCTTTTCAAAGAACAAATTAGACACATTTGGCTAAAATAGAAAGAAAAAGAAAAAATTTCCTTCATGAACTGATTGAAATATCTTTTTATTTAACTCCTTTTTGTGTATGTTTTGCTCTTTTCATTCACAAAATCTATATATAGAGGGGGAAAAAGTACCATTTACCGCAGTTTCTTGGGATGAGTAAATTCAGAAATGGAAAGGACCTTAAACAGAGTCCATGAGGGCACACCTGAGCTCACCGCATGTTCCACATTTATCTTGAGCAAGTCATTAAGTCAAGGTTTTTATGCAGAGTTTGTCTGGCAGCTGACAGAGAAAAGTACTGATCAATATTCTCCACAGAAGGAAGGACATTCCGGGAAGTATTCGCATGATGAAGAACCGAGATCCTGCAGCTAATTATGGAAACACATTCACTCACATACTCTGTATTTCTACATGCATGTGACAACCACTGTTGACTAAATGTATTCTCTTGCCTTTAACCACAACCTCGACCGCCATAACCGCACACCGAGCTTCAGCGCAACACTCCATTTCTCATTGTCTCTGGAGTCCTCAGAAAAAGAAAACAAAAAAACAAGCACTTTTGACTTTGCTTTCAGTCATTTATCATGTGAATTCAACACAAACGTAACTAAACAAAAGCATTTTCTGTTGTACTCTCATCGTTAATGTTTACAGCGTATTGTTTTCTCCACGCATGCGCGTGTGGTTTCATTCCAAAAACAACTAACGGCGCCAACTCATGGCCTGGCACGCTCACTACCTTGTTTTCTAAACTGTAAACGCAAAACTTTATAGTTAGGAAAATGTGAAAACGGTCAGAACAGCATATTATCGATGTAAAGTAATACCTTATGAGTTATTGCTGATGACGAATAACAATTAATTTTCAGGTTTTATTCCTTGCATGACGAGAGTTGTCGCTCTGCAGCTTTCTCCTCAACTTGAGCAACTTGAGCATCAGCCAAACCTTTTATCCTGATGCTCCCTATTTCACTGGACTCCCGACAGCAATACGATCGGCTAACCTTTATGGGAGGAGTCTTTATGTTTGGTAGTTTATCTCAGCTGTTTTGTTTGTATTGCAGAGCATCAACTCGCTCGTGTAACTTTAGCTGAACTGAACGAGTGAATCAGCTAATATAATGACATTCGCCGTTGTGCTGCCAGCTCAACTAATGTGACAAAGCAACACTACTATAATGCAACTACAGACTTAGAAAGACAAGACGACACAGAAGCTACTTTTTCCAAGTCTATAGTTGTGTTTTACTTGGGATACTTGACGTTTTAACATGAATTTGTTTGTCTTTAGACGATAAAAATGATTTATTCCGTTATTAAAGATGCGTTTTAGTCCTGACAAAAAAGACTGATGGGTGTCCACATTAAAATACACTAAGACATTTAAAGGGTGGGTCGGAGAGCGTTTGGCTGACAGAAATAGACCACGCTGACAGATTAGATGCTCATATTTTTAATGATACTGGAAAATCAGCTTAAATGAACGTGGACACATGAGGGAAAATGATAAAGTGATAGATTGAGTTTTGAAAATGTTGGTTCTCATTAAAATTAATCATTCAATCATGTTTAAAAGTAAAAGTTTAATAACTAAAAAGTGGTTGTTTTCATTTCAGTCAGATTTAAGGATTTTTATATTCCTGCAGAAAACCTTATTTCACTCCGTATACTGTCAATGACTGCATTTGAGGATGGGCTCTTATGCAAATATGATTACCGGTCCTGTACCTATGTATAAATGCCTCCATACAATTACCAGCTTTCTGACTTTGAAGAGCAAAAGCAGTGGCATGTCAGCGGTAAAGCTTCCTGTCATAAGACCTTGTCTTCGACGAGAATGATGCAATTATAACTCTATGTACAGTTCATGGGGTTTGTGAGATTAAAAAAAATTCCATGTCATTCATTAATATTCCTGGAACAAAAGAGAATAACCTTAAGATGTAACATGGAAGACGACTTCTACATTCAGGAACCAAAAGCACTGACAGTCCATTCGATGCTCTGTTTGTGTGGATAAATGCACGCGCACGCACATGCACACACACACGCACACGCACACACATACACACACACACACACACACACACACACACACACACACACACACACACACACACACACACACACACACACACACACACACACACACACACACACACACACACACACACACACACACACACACACACACACACACACACACGCACTGCTAGTGCTATCCATCCTCTGCCTCCCCTCACTGAATAACCTCAGCTGGTCGATTGTATTGACCGCGATCACACTATAATGCATGTTTCTTAATTAAAATCTGCCTCAGCATTTTCAGCGAGATCTACTATGATCACAGCCTATATGTGAACTGTTTGTGTGTGTGTGTGTGTGTGTGTTTATGTGTGTTTACGTGTGTACAGCCATGCATTGATTAGGAAGGTTTAGAAAGAATTGTATGCGATAGAAGGGTCCAGACTCCAGAATGCCACGCCCACTTGAAAATAATGAAATCTTCTGAAGTCCAGCCAGATCTAATAGCTACAATCTAATCAAAATATGAAACTAAGATGATTTTCCCTAAAACATTTGGTTCTCAAACAGAATAATTGAATATGGACATGAGTAAATGGCAATAATACCTTTGTTAATAGAACAGAAAATGTATTTGCACATCTATCAACAGAATCGTCACAGCTGGGAGGGTGATTTGAACATTTGAAGCAGGTATGGACTTTTTTGTCAAAATATGTAGAAGTTGACACAGAATATAGTTTGGTGTCATTGGCAAGAGCAACTTCCAAAGGGAAACAAACTTCAAGGGGAAAAATCACCCATTATAAGTCAGACAGATTTTATTTTTAAGTCAAAATATTTAGTGATTACAAACTCAATTGAAAAATTTTATACAGAAAACTTTGAATGACTATGCTGGCCATGAGCCGACACAGGCCTCGAGAGTATATTTAATTTCAATTCATGTTTTCAAAGCCGTTAAAACAGTAGTAGATTTAATGGAGGCATGGCTTAAAAAAAAACAAAAAAACAATCAAAGTGTTTGGAAAATACAAATCATGAGTCACATATCCAGAAAAATAAAGTCTTGTGTATGAATCAGTCATAAATAGACATAAGATGTGTGTATCTGTAAGAAAATATTCATATATCAAATTTCATTATGAAAGTTGTATTTTTCCTGCTTATTTTCAGTGCAGAAATTACTATAAATTAATATAAAAGAGGATTTCTGTACCTTCTGTACCTGTACCTGACATTGTTTTCTGTACAAGGTCTATTAAGTTACTCTTTTTATGGAAACTTTGTTGAGAACATTATATAATATTTCATGTTATCTAAGTCCAATGTTGCAAAAGAATAAAGGTTTAAATTTCTGTTTTCATAAGTCAGGTAAAAATACAGTGTCATACTAGATTTGAAAATACCCTAACATGTTTAGATAAAGGGTAATCAATACCGAGTATCAGTTCTCCATACAGAATCTGAAAACTCTATATGTTTCCACCTTTGGGATTAATGTCAACGGATGAGAAATGATGACAGGATAATAACATTCTGGATAACTTACATGTTTTTTATGTAGTACATCCTACTGTATGGCCTGTCTTTTCTGCTGCAAAATGTGGGGGAAAAAATTCTGATACGATCAGTACTCACACAAATAAAAACCCACACAGTGCATGTTTTATTAATATTCATCTCTCGGTACAATTATCCACTAACAGACTCACAGGAAAACACCCACAGCTTTCGCCTCTCTCTTCAATAAAACATTTTTTTTAAACTTTTTTACTTTTTGACTAAAAAGAAAGGGAACTCAGAATAGGAGAGGAGCACAACGAGCACAGAAAACCTTGATGTGGTAATTATTCATTCGCGAGAACTCGAAGTTAAAAGAATATTACAGTCTGGGGAACGTCACTGTATTACATTTTGACTTTATTATTCAAAGATAGCTGCTTTTGCTGCAACACAAAATGAAACTCATATTTATCAGCATTAGCAGTGAGTTTTTAATTTTCACAAGATGTAAAAAAAAAATAATCCTGGTCATTTCAAAAATAAATAAAACAGTAAAAACATATCCTACCACCAAAAATACATACGCCAATGGTTTAAAATAAAATCTATAAAGATCCTTAAGATGTATACCTAAACAATATATATATATATATATGGAAAAATACCTATAATGCAACAGCTATAGATGATTTCTTGACATTTTGCACCAGAAGGTTTTACTGAAATCGGCTTCATGTTGAGATTGTAGCAATTTTCCATAGTAATTGTTTGGTTTTGCAAAAATATCAAAAACATGTTTAGATATACTCTCCGCCACAACAAAGTTTAAATTTGAAGGTTATTATGGTACTAGTTTGCCTGTAAGTGGCCCCTGCATTAAAATGTGTTTGGCATCCTTGATTAAACAGTATTGAAGATGGATAGAAAATGAATAAGTCCCTATAACATTAGTAATAGAATTGTACTAGACACTATGAATGTCTTTACTACACCAAAGTAGAAATGCTCAGCTTTAGTGTTAACTGCTAATTGTACCTATGGTGTGTCGTTTATTGGATGAGAAACGCCAGTGGACATCCTCTCAAGTTAACAGAGTGAAGTTTAAGAAACGATAATACAACTACGTCATGTCTGACAGCTTTGATTTAACATCTCGAACATTGAAGAAGGTTCCCGAGCTACGCAACTGTGGCCATGACTATCACCCCAGCATGATGTATTTTGGGTTTATTTAAGGGAAAGATCAAAAGAAATGTTGAAAGTGAAACACACTTTAGCGTCACAGACATTTCTCAGAGGGGAAAAGTGACCAGCTAACAGAGTTTGATTAATTGATTTAACATTTTAATTTTCTGCTTTGATTAGATTCCTTTGATGACTGGAACAACCCCATGAGGCTGACATATTATTGAGGACATCATGTCAAAGGGTTTCTGTCGTCTTAAAGAGAAAGAGACCGATAAGACATCTCTCCACACAGGAAGCCTTCCAGACAGCCGGACACCGCCGGCCTGTTTGCGGAGGTATGAGAGTGTGAACGACGTGTATCACCTCTACCTCAAACAGTCTTATCGGACTGGGACAGCAACCTGGCTATCCTTTTAAAAACCTCCTAAGGCCAGTCGCTTCCTTTAGCATCAACCACTGCTCTCCCTCCTTTCTCTCGTTCCTGCCCTTTTATCTTTGCCCTACCTTCCAGTGTGTGTGTGTGTGTGTGAGTGTGAGTTGGCATCATTGGCAGGTTTGAGTCTATTTTGGAGTGCGAATATGATCAAATATGAGCAGATGCGTAGACATGAGAAAATTTGTGTGTAGAGATCATTGATGCAGCAGAGCAGGAGATTGTGACTGTGTCCTCACACAACCTCCCTCAATCACGGCCTGACTGAGGCGTCAGGGGTGATCTCTTTAAATTGGAGAAAGACACTAAAAATGGAAGTGTGGAGAGAATGGAGTTTGGAGTGGCTGGATGGGATAACCAAGTGTTGGAAATTAACAGAAAGAAAAAACTACCATTAGTCAATTTTTCATTGGATTGCTGATGACAATGCTGGACTATAATGCAAATCACAATGCTTCTCTTGAACCTAATCAAGTCGATAACCCCGCATTCTCTGCTATTTTACTGAGCGATAGTAGAGTCCAATTCTCTGAAGTCAATTAGTGTAAAGCGTGGAGTTCTCTGGACTGTTTGACAGCACAAAGGCTTAATGCTTCACAGGCGGGTGCTGCTCCTCGAGAACAGACAGAGCAAAAGTTCAGTTCGGTGTTAAACTCAACTGTAGATAATCGTAGAAAGAGAAAGCCCAATGTATAAAAATGTCTTAAATGTAAATTGTTCTGGAAAAAAGTCAAAGACACTAAACTCAGCCAAGTTAAAGGTCAAAAAGAGACGGTCTCCTTTGACAAAGAACATAGAAAATAAACCAAAAGGAGGCAAATGATCACGATAGTAAATTTTCACTACATTTTAGCTTACATTTATTCACTGTGACAGTGAAAGGCCTAAGTCAAAGGAAAATTCCTATATTGATGTCAGATGACCGGAAATGGTCACAGCTCATCTTAACTATGTCTGTCTGACTGACTGACTGACTGACTGACTGACTGTAGGTTCCTGTCTGCCAGCAGAATGCATTAATCATTTAGGAGCGGCTCATTATGAATTCCTCCAAACTCCAGGGCTCGCAGCAGCACTCCTGCGCGTACGTACAGCTTTACAAGGGCACAATGTGTTTATGGTGCCAGCAGACTTGCAGACTTGAGTTTGCATTCATTTTCTATTGATGCTCCGAATGTTTGCTGTTCTAAATTGTTTTTCTGCGTGTGTGTGTGTCGGTGTTAATGCAAGGTTGTGCAATGTGTGTGTTAGTGTGTGTGCAGGTAGCTCAGGGCCCCTCTGTCTCTTCTTCTGTCTCTGTCCCGACTGGTTGGAGCCTCTGTTCTCATGGTTAATGCATGCAGAGAGAACCACTGTCCCACTAGTTTCTCTCCTCCTCTTTCCCACCTCTTTGTACTTCCCTGGAATAGAAGTGATCCTCACCATACATGAAGACAGATAACTCCCATTCCTCTGCCATTTCTGGCACTCACCTCAGAGGATGAGACAGAGAAGAAGAGATAAGGTGAGAGAGAAAGGGCAAGAAGATATAATGAGGGAAAGGTGGGACACGGGAGGTGATAAGGAGAAATGGGGACATTTAGTAAAAGCGAGGATAGAAAAGCCTTCTCTGAAAAAGGCTGCACGCCTTAGTTTTTACACAGACAATATAAAGTCAGCAATTATCTTAACCTGGCAAACACGTCTTAGGATTGAGTGACAACATGTAAACTTCACATAGTGAGGCCCCGAGCACGGCATTGAACCCAAGGATAAACACTACTCTTGTGATGAGGTGTGGTCCATTAAAAGAAAATAAATTGAACTGCCTACACTTGTTTAAGGTTTTAGACAAGTGTTTTAAAGATAAATCGACATACAGACAGAAGCACACAGCTAAGCAAGAAAGTATGTGGTAATCAGAGGTACAACGAAGGTAAAATGTTACTGTAATTAGTTCACTTAATGTTACCCCATTTGTTCATTAAAGTGGCAAATACAATGCACTATTTTCAAAGCTCGGATTTATGATAGGCACACTTTAAATACAAACAAACGATGTAAAGGATCCATTTTGTTATGGTAGAAAAAAACATTATTCTGTGTTTATGACTGGATAGCGGTGAGGGAGGCTGCCCTTGTCACAACATTACAGACTCAAACCTTCCGGTCGGAGTCACGGCAGGAGCATCGGCTTGTCGGAGACATCTCCAAGGTCCCTCAACCTTTGCAAAGTAATTTCATTTTCTAAGTAAGTTTCTCAAAACTAACAATATGAGATTTTTTTGTTCTAAAGATGATCTGAAAAAGTGGGGTTGTCTTGTCATTGGGGTGCAGCCATACAACTGAATATAACCAGGAAATATTGGAAAAATTGTTGAGCAAAGTTACTCTGATTTCAATGGTTTTTAGAATGATAAAAACAGCTGTTTAATTCCAAGTTTATTATTTTCATTTTAGAAAATCAAAGTCATATCTTCATAAAAACAAAGATTTTTCAAATCTGAACATTGTGAAGGGTGGGGGGGGGGGGGGGACACAACACATTTATGGTCATGTCAAGCCGAAATTGTTTTATTGCAATATAAAAGATCTTTTCTTGCCTGATAGAATGTATTCACCAAAAATTGCTAGTTTATCAAAAACAAAACAATTAATGAAATTGATATACTTTGTAAATATTTCAGAGCTCCTTTTGTAATTTCAGTAAGATCTGGTGGGTTACTCCAGTTTAACTTCACCATTCAGACCTACAATAGCTTTATGATGAGGAATAATCAAACTGAACAAAACTCTAAGATCACGGTCACCTTCTGTTTGTACTTAATTCTCCTTCTCTGGTGACTTCCAGTTTTGAGCAATCCTAGTTTTAATTAAACATGCACGACATGCTCAGGACACACACATGCACACAAGCTTGCGGCAGCTACCAATGCACTACTTCCACTGGCATACAGTAAAGGATCATTCTGAACACGTACAATATGTACACAAAAAAAATCCATATCCAATGGAAGAATTTGTTTCCTGTTGAAAGTTTAGGATGGGCCAGTTCCGCATGTGGTCTCGCTTTGTCCCGCTGAAATATTCACACTTTCGAGCCATTTCTGTCTGTATTTAGCCTAAAATACAGAGATACCATGCAACCTCTATACAGAAAGATCCCCAGCCAAATTCAAAATAGGGATCATCTCATGAGGCCACAACAACTACAGCATTGTGAAACCAAAATAGTGAAATGAAGTAGTAGAATGTGAGCTCAGGTTGACAAGGTTTAAAACTGTTTGCTCTTGTTTATATTTCCAGCATTTCTGGATTGGAGAAGTGTTAAAGGCCGAATCACCCCACTGTTCTGTTTGGATTTAAATGTTGTTGTGTCTGTGGATTTGGAGGTATTCCTGGAAACATTTAAAGGATCTGCCATTTTTGTGCATAATACCTTAAAACAACAGTCAGGGTGACTCTGAAAAAGAAAACAGTGCAGGGTGAAAGCTATGAGTAAGTCCTCTAACAGCAGAAAAAGACAGTGACGGATGGGGCTGCTCCTGTTAGTCATTTTACATGTGTTAGTCGTGTATTTGACTGATCTTATGTTGTCTTACATGCCTGTTTGCTGCCGTGTTTGCATGCACACCGCATGTCCTCTAGCGGCCCAAATTATGTTGTTGCTATCACGGTCACTCCCAGCAGATTTCTACGCCTCGGCGTCCCAACATGCCCCGTAGAGATGCAGACTGGGGACCACGGCTTCGCGCGCCATCGCAACACACACAAACACAATCAAACTTTCATCGTAGATACAGTGACCTGCACCACGTGTCAGCTGGTTTCTATGGGGACAGTAATGTTCGCCTGACATGAGGTGAAGAAAAATGTGAGCGAATCAGAGAGAAAAAGAGAGAAATGAAGGAGAAGCGGACATTTGAAAAGGAGAGATGGGAAAGTCTGCTTCTGGGCGACTAATTGGAAAGAACGGGGCCGTAACACTGGCGGGGTGAGAAGTGTGACTCCCACTGGGGCCACTCACGGTCAGGAGGGGACTGGTGGAGATAAACGTGCGCTACAAAAATGTGGGAAGCATAACTGAAGTGGAATTATCTTCCTCAGCAGGCGTTTGTGATTCTGTCAGTTGACGTGGAGCATAATTAAGCCCTTTGACAGGTCATGGAATTAAAGGTATACTGCCTATTTTGAAGGCATGTAATCGAAAACAAGTGGTGTGTTTATTATTGTAAAATACAAATAACAATAAATAACAAGTGCAAAACTGAAAAAAACACATTTTTGTTCATTCATCATTTAATAGAAAACAGGTTTACTACTGAATTTGATGCAATTTCCCTCATTTTTTTCAAACAGCGAAAAATCAGAACAGTCCATCCATCTTTCTTCGTCAAATCTATTGTTTCCATACTTATACTAGTTACAGATCAGCTTTGTACATATTGATATTTAATATTACTTATTTTATATTTTGTCTTTTATTTTTCTGTTCTATCTGTTGTGTTTCGATTCTGTGTGGATCAAAGCTGTGAAGAATTTCCTTCTGGGATTCATAAAGTATTTCTATTCTTTTCTATTCTATTCTATTCTATTCTATTCTATTCTATTCTATTCTATTCTATTTAGTGAGATGGGTTAAATAACTATTGCACTGATGCTTATCATGTAACAAGGCATTTGCATATGTTAAGACATAAATGCATGCTGAAGAGAGGACAACAGGAGATGGAAACAGCTGATAAACTGAATTATAACTGAAGTTGGTTTCAGTTTAACACAATAAATTCTGTTGAATATGTATTCTATTTAAATAGTTATTAGGTAAGTGAGGTAGATAGTAGGGACAGTTACTGCTGAACTATACAGTATTTTCCCACTCTGCAGAAGATTGGAAACAACAAGGCAATTCAAGAGAGACCTCACTCCAAAGGTGAATGCTGGTTTGTTTATTTCAAGGTTGAAAACAAAAAGGAATTGTGTTTGGGGTGATTCCAAATAGACCACTTTTTATGAAATCATAATTCATCCAATGAATCACTTTTATCCAGCTAATCCAATGAATCTTGTCTATGATGAATTCTCACAGCAGATCACAGACAGAAAAGAACATATGGGATGCTTGTGCAGTGATAAAACCTCCTTGGGGAGTATTTTGGTCATTTAATACAGGAAATCCATCATCTGTTGTGTTAACGTCATATGGAAATTTATATACAGCTGAACCTGTAAATATGTTATTGTACTCCAGAGATCTCTTCATAGGCATAATGTGTTTACTATGTCTCCATTACTTTAACATTAGTTTTCATCATTATAAGGACAAAAATCTAGTCACAGTTATTAAAATTATAAAACGAACATTTGTAAAAAGTCATATGGTGACATTTAGACTTATGTTAAGTCTCCTTCAGACTCTCCTGTGCAATTTCAGCAGTCTTCGTCCATCTATCTTATCAAATCTATATTACTTTATCATATTCAGAGTGCTGGAGCCAATCCCAGCTCATGAAGGGTGAAGGCAGACTCACTATCATATAGCTTATTACCTGCAACACTGTGGAGTTCATAAACTCCGGAATGACAGTATGCTTGAGTAAACAATGGCACTCTTCGGAATCAGAGACAATGGCCGCTAACATGCTTCAGTGTGCAAGAATAACTGGTATCTACAGATGCCACAACGCCATCATGAAATGCCTAAATTGCTCTATTAGCATTTATGTGCAGATTTCAATGGGAATAGATGGAGAAGATGAACATAGTCCAACTTTTTACCTGCTTGGTAATCTACAAACTATAATATTAGAGCAACACTCATGTTGAATTGATCTTTGGCGTCACTTTCAGCTACATTTGTATTGGTTGCGAGCAGCTGTCACTTACTGTAAATCAGCAGTCCTGTTTCTGACACTCTCAGAAAATATTCTCAGGCCGTCATTGCTGTTACCATGATGCTGGCCGTCAGCAAACCTGTCTCACTTTCACAAGTTCCTTATCTCCCGTCCAGAAAGGCCCAGTGTGTGCATGTTTCAAGTCAATGTCATGTCCCCAGAAAACATGAACTCACAACCTGATTTACATGTACGGTATGTATAAGTTAGGATGTGGCTTTAGGGCTGAGTGAGGCTGAGGTTATAGTTAAGATGAGGTTGTGCTGGTTACTGTTGGCTTGAGGGTCAAAGGGAATGCATTACTTTAATTGGAAAGACCTGCAAGTGTGTGTGTGTGTGTGTGTGTGTGTGTGTGTGTGTGTGTGTGTGTGTGTGTGTCCACTGAGCTGTCAGTGCAACTGGAGGCTTTCAAATAGGATTTCCGTGCTCGGCGGAGGTTTATGCCTACACTGGGGCTTTTGATTCAGGGCTCACTCACGGACAGCCATGCATGACAGACTACTTCCTCAAGGAAGAGAGAGGGAGACATGGTGAGGATGTGCGGCCCGAGGAGGTGAAAGGCAGACAGGCGGGGGCATGAAAAAAGGACATAAAAATCCAGGAATGGAAACAGTGAGACCGCAGAAGTCTTCTGTGTGTTAGTTCAGACAAGATTGGAGGGGGATGTTTCCAATACGGAGCAAAAATTGCTTCACCCTCATTTCAGCAAAGTTGAAAGGCAGCATTAGGAAAGTGATTACTTTCACCACTTTAGATGAAACTTAATTGCATGTCTGGATTCACGCAATTGCTTTAAGTTCTTGTAGAGAAAATGCACAGTGTATAAATTATTTGCGACTGCATGGCTCTTTCTGCAACTCACATCTGATTACCGTGACTGGTAGGAAGTTTGCTGACAGTTAAAATTGTGCTCATAATTTAGTCTGCAAAAAAAAAAGAAGCTCCTTTTACAGCTCTTATTGGCTCGGTGAAGCTGAGGGAGCTTTTCTGGAGCCACTAGAAAGACTTCCTTTTCGGAATTTTGGGTACTTGGAGCAATATATTTAAATAGACGTGAACAACCTTTCTGATGTTGTATACCCGGAAAGGTTTTTGGTAAACATTTGATGGCAACAATTTGTAATCAAACAGCATTGAGCAGAAAGATAGTGGTTTGACTGAATATTAAACACATCCTGCCATTATGTCAGTGCATGACGGAGAGACTTTCCAAGTGAAGATAAAGGTCTGTTTTGAAACGTTGCATAAAAGACAGTCTTCAGCCAAGCAACACAAAAGAAGTGATGAGCTCAAAGCAGCCACTATATTTATCTCCGTTCTATGTGTTATCTGAATTATAATCATTATCCTCTGCATGCAGTGATGAAAATACATCCTCTCATTCAGGTCACCGCAGTCATGTCTGTCATTACAGAGAAAACCATCATTGTTTTGGGGCCTTTTACGAGTGGCTAGTTCCATTTCTTCAGTTGGAAAATGGCTATTAAGTTGATAAATGAATTATGTAATTTTCGAGATACGTAATAGGTAATTACCAAAGTATCATTTCTGGAACCTGTGTCATTAACTTCATTATTACTATTATCATTAGCAGCGGCCCTGCTATCGGGTGGAGCTGTCGATACACCGAGAAGCAGCCGTGCTTCTCGCTCGGTGGGATTGTGTTCCTCTCACAGCTCAGCTGGCATCACATCTATTTACACGGTTTGATTGAATTAGTTTCACAGAGCACATTTTGGCTGGATTACAGAGAATTATTTTTCATAAACCTTGAAAGATAATTGGAAAAAGTTTCTACATTCACAGAGAATGCATCTATGAAACTTGACCCTCTGTGCTTGTGACTGGTCCATTTGTCTGATATGTGAGGCAGCAGTTGTAAACATTAGTGGTCAGCACACGCAGCTGTATGTGAAAATATCCCTGGGTCAAGGCTTTGGGGTCTGTCTGTGTGGAGCTTGCATGTTCTACCTACCACCGTCCAAAAACCTATGTTTGGAGATAATTGGTGACTCGGAATTTCCCATCGGTGTGATCTATTCAGAGTGTACCCTACATGTGACCTTAGACAGCAGAGATCACTTCAACACCTCCATGATCCTGAATTGCATCAAGCAGTAGAAAACAGAGAAGAAGGGAGTCAGTTTTTGGGTTTGAGAATAGTTATTACTGGCTTTCTAAGAGCCTTTACAATAATCAGAGAAAATCAACCTCACACTCCTCATCAATGTATCACATTACCATAACAAAACGCCAATTGTTTCAGGTTGATAATAATAATAATAATAATCTATAAGTAGTTTTTATGTGGTCATGGAAGGACTGACATTGGAGAGTGGTTGGATGAATGAACAAATAGACTTTGTGAAGACACTTCCTACATTTTGTAATATATTTCACGTCGCTCAAATCCATAAGACAGTTAAACTGAACATGCAGTGTAATGTAACTTCAGTCACATTACATATACGTAGTATACAACAGTGGGAAATGCATGGTGACGTATTCATTAGCTTGCAAGTTACAAGAAGACCCTGGTTTGATTCCAAGCTCGGAACCTTCCTCAGACAAATTTGCATTTATTCCAGCTACATGTTCTTCTGCCTACAGTCTAACGAAATACAGGCTAAGTATGATTAATTAGTGTTGTTTGTCTGTTGGTGTGAATATCCCTGAGTGTGATTGTGTTTCTCCATGCGTTTGCCCTGTAATGAACCTGTGGGGGACATATCCAGACTGGATCAGGCTGTAGTTCCCCTGTGGAATGTGGATCTAACTAAACTGCTTTAAAATGTCAACCACAAGCTTACAATGGTATGTTACTGTTGTGAGCGACAGTGCACATGGCTGAAGCAGTGATAATATATGGTACTTAAGAGGTACACGTGTTGGCGCTGATACACAAAGCTTTATGAGCTTTTGTGTCATTACAGTGAGAAGATCTGAGTACTTCTCCCTTATTCTCTATGACATTTAATGAAACCACTCTGAATCCCCATAATGACCGTGATTTCCTTTATATCATGGAAACCTCACCTGAGAGATATTTTCTCATAATGCCAGGCAATTATTTCCGCCAACACTTTCTCTTTGGTTTGTCAGAAATGGCATCTTTAATGCTCTCAGGTGGAGGTCTGACAGCTTGTGCGTAAGCCGTCAGTGAAGAATCTGTGAAGTTCTGGTGGTGACAATCGTGTTGTCTTTCGCAGTTCAGTGCTGTGGGGTTTAATTAGCTGTGATGAAGTACAGGAATAGCTCCAAGTGAAATGAACTGGAATGTTCTCTCTATCAGATACAATCGGCGATGATAACATGTGCAAATGTCCTCAGTCATGTAATCATAGTTCAGTCTGTTTTCATGTACCTGTGCCTCCACCGCTCCTTTTCTCTTTCCCCTCATGTGCTCTCATCACCTCCTCTTTCTTGCTGTCGATGTTTTTATCTGCATTTCCACCTTTCCTTTCACACCTTTTCTTTCCTGTTTTCATCACATTCTCGTTCACACGTTGCCACAGCACACAGCGAAGAGCGAGATATTTGAGCGGGAAAGATTTGTTATGAGTCTGCAATGGTGAAGCCAGACATTGTTATATTCATCAAACTAACAACAGCAATGACTATGATGTTTAAACCTGTAAAGCTAAGTGACTGTCGGTTCTGCTTCTGCTTGACATGTTTCCTATTGAGATTGAATGGTAGCGCGATTTTATCAGCTGATCACAAAAGAAGCAGGTTGAGATGGATGCGAAAGGAGGACAGACGGATGGGTTCCTGCCTCGGTCAAAGCCCCAACTGGTTGTTCTCACTTAACTTCAATACGCTATCAAGATAAAGCCTGGAGTGAGCAAAGTGTAAGGAAGTCTGTCCACATGCAGGTCATTCAAAGAAAAATGTGGCCATAGCCAACTTGCTTTATTTGGATTAGGCTTGTCAAGAAAGAAAGTCTTTTAATCAGTTTGAACCACAATGCTGACAAAATAAGGCACCTCCCTGTTGTTTTACTGTCAGAGAACAACTGTGCGTATGTGAGCTCCTGATTACTGAACACAATGAAGTCTTGCACACACACACGCACACACACACACTCACACACAAATAGAGTGTGCGAGAGGCAGGTGCTATGATTGGAGAGGAGAGGCGGGAGAAGCACAATCTGCAGATTTCATGGAAAAACTAATTAATCCAGAGTGTGCGCACGCATACACACGCGCGCGCACGTACCCGCAAACGCACACGCACAACATCTATTAGCTGCTCCATGTGCACACTGAGTCTAAAATTAGCACAGAGTCTGTAGAACAACAAACAGGCTACAGGGAGGAAGACATGCTGCCAAAAAAGCTGAGCAGAGAAACCAGATAAAGACGAAGCTGCTAGTAGCAAAGTTAAGTTGACACCAGTGGCTCCAAGAAATATCTTCAAACTCTTGTGAACTCAAAAGGAAGATTCACTTACATTTACACTATGATGTATAAAGTAACTTTTAATTTGCTGGTAAACAGGCGTGACACCTTGACAGCATTTTCTGCTGGTTTGTGTTGTTTAATGCTTTGCTTTGTATGGTTTCATTTATTCATTGCCATTAGCGCCGGCGTTGGCTGCTGAGGTCGAACTGCTTTCATCAGCAAGCTGCGGTGGCTCAAACAGAATCGTCCTGGGAGCTGAACAGGTGCAGGCAGCCAAGTAAATCACTTTGTGGTGCAAAAAAAGTGACAGAAATGAAGAATGATTATGACCTGAAATCTACCCCAGTCTATTTTTATGTTGGCAAACTACACGTGTACTGCGTACCACGTCATCTCACCACAGTGCTGGGGCAGACTATTTCAGTTTTCATCAGCAGGTTTGGCGTTGTGATGCTGGATCTTAAAATAAAGTGCTGAATGTTAATGATGATAGTCAACGTTTTCACTTGTATGGGTGGTGTTGTATCAGGGTAATATTTGCATACTTTTCAGAGTTAATTTATAATTAGAGTCATATTTATTTGTATATGTATCGCCCGCTATTTTATTTATATTTATATTTTTGATAAAAAAAGGTCCCAAAATAACTAAATAACATATTAGGCTGCTGCCTCATTACTGTCATAATGACATTGTTGTGAATTTGAAACCAGTTGTATGTTCCTCTCATTGTTGTTCTTGAGGTTATAAGGGCCATCCATCTTCTTTCCAGCTTTATCCAGCTCAGGCTGGTGCTGACACAATGGAGACCCTGCATGGGCAGAGTGTCTGATGTAATGCGTGCAACATTTCTTCTTCATGTCCTCAAAAATTGACCGGCAGAAATTCTTTTGAAAATGGTTCACTCCCAGCTAACAAGGAGAGGATAAATGCATATTGTTTTCACACTGAAAGAAGCAGATTTGGTGTAACATCATAGAGTTTGGATGTCCACATCGGAAAACCTATTTCTGACTGACAAGCTCTGCAGAGCTTTATTACGTGTAATTAACCTGTCTTAGTGGTTAAAAACAACCACGACTTAATTAGGCAAAAAACAAAGTTAGCCAGATATGAAAAGTAGCAGTGAGGAGTCATATGGACCCCCCCAAATATAATTTTGATCTGTGCGTTTATCATCATTATCATCATCATTTATCAGCAGACCGTCAATCTGCCACACAGAGGTTGTTGTTAGAACACTCAGCCAGTGAATGGGAACTTTCTGAGCATGCCTGAACTCACCATTGGTCGATTTCTATTAACTAAACATGACCACTGCTGCTGATGGATCTGTTAGTGTATGTAATCTATTGTGTATTACACAGTCCAGGTCAAATTGTTTAGTTTCATTGGTGCCATTAAAATGTTTTGGTTTGGGGTTTTTTATTCGGAGGGTTTTCAGCATGTGCATGTGTGTTCTTCTCGAGCTTTCAGTTGGATTTTCTGTCTTCAGCTCTCAGCAGAGATCCTTCATGCAGTCGACGTATTGTTTTGGTCCTAACAGATATGTGTAGGCTTAGTTAAAGTCTGAATCATAACCTCGGTGCATATGTAGGTTAACAATAAACAGGAGGGTGAAATAGGAAGCCCTGCCACTGCAACACTGCGATATGTTGATTTGCAATAAGTTGGCCTGTGAATATTCCCTGTGGCTTCATTACAAGAGAATTTAACACCCAATAAGAATCAAGAAATCTACCATGAATCACACTGCAAATGAGTGAAAGCAAAAATAAAAGTTTGCTGATTTCCACTGGAGTGTATAAATATACAAGAAACTTTGCTGATTAATAGACAGTATAGATTGTTTTTTTCAAAAAACAAAACCTTGAAACATATGGAAAAGGTGACAACCTGCATCTGCCCTGCACTCATTTTTGTTCCACCCTGTATTCAGATAAGAGGCGGCACAATGAGGGCTTTTCACAAGCTTTCCCAGGTGTACTTTATCGAGGATTGAATAACTCACGGAAGCGAGCAGCAAATGCACGTCGTGTGGGTGTTTCAATATTCTCATCCATATTCATAAAGTGCTGCGACACTCAGGGTTTATCCTTTTAAGGCGCTAAACCGACGACTCCGGCACGCAACACGCATCACACACAAAACACCAAATGATCCGGGGGTTCGTCTGGTTCATTCCAAGACGGTACTTATCCCTCTAAGCAAGAAAAATCCTACCTGTAATTCTGGAACGGATATTCTAAAAACAGAGATCAATCTAATCCTGAAATATGACTGAGTAAAACAATAATTCTCCTATTAAACATTGGATAAAACCAATAACCTGGTGGTACATATAATTTCCCATAACTCATTTACTCATCTTGATTCCCCTCAGCTTTGGATGGTTGTTTTATGCTAAACTAAGATGCGAATGTGCTCAAAATATCAAGTTGACCTACGATCTACGATACATTACAAATACATCACTATAATCACGATATATTTGAGGTACTTTTTCAGTATTACTTTTAATTAAGGTACAATTAACATCATATAATCAACTCTCGAAGTCACAAGCTGGTACAAGTTCAAACAGTTTGATCTGCATTTTTCTAAAAATTAACATGGATTAACATGACTTAATATTATTTTCTAAAGGACAATAAAAACAAAGTATGGCTCACATGTCTTTTAGTAAAAACTGCATTTGAAAAGATAATAAGGAATTGACATCACAACAATATCAAATATAGTAATTTATTAATGAGCTTTACTTCCCAATCTTCAGAATTTTTAGAATCATAATATCTTCATTGTAGTTGAAGTGACAAATAAAACTTTAACTGTTTCTTAGTTTTACCTTTAACCTAATGGATTTCTTAATGTGCTATGCATTTCATTTACACTACGTTTCAAGTGAACACACATAATTTTTGCAATTTCATTTCAGAAAAGTTTTGGGTTAAGATGGCAACATTTTTCCTGTTGGGCCACTAACGGGTGCTGTTGTTTGTATTTGTAAACACATGCATGCTTGTAGAGAACCTTACACTATAAACATTAACAATGGTGAGTACACAGACATTTGTATGGACAAACGAAGTTGGATTGCTTTTCCAGATGATTCAACAATGAAACCAACAAGTCCCAGGAGAATATGGACCAGGAGTCATGACACTCTGGAGGCGGCCATTGTTGTTATTGTGCATCTCCTTGTGCATGTGCAGAAGAACTATTTACTACGACTGTGGTGCACATGCGCAGTAGCAAGATTTCCCCTGTTTCCATGGAGACAGAGTTAGAGTTTTTGAAAAGTTCCACCTTGGGAGTCAGTTGCTCTGACCATCGTTGTCATGTAAACACCTAAAACGCAACAAAAATGTTGCGTTTTCCCTAAACTACATTGTTGTGTAAACAGGGCCTCGGGTTTATTGAAGAAATATTAGTGTTTATTTATTTGAGAAGAAGGCATTCTGGGAAACAACCAGTTCTCCAATCAGTTTTCCTCTGTCTTTGCATTTTAGATGCAATGTCCTAAATAAATCATATGTGTGATCGGTAACCTGGCTTCTTCACGTGCAGAGATACTCATGAGAAAAACACATTGACATTTCATTTCCCTCCTTGTGCAGATACTATGCGATACAGCTCTGTCAGATATTTAACAAATCAAGTGAATTCACAGTATTGTGGCACAGGATTCCTCAAACCAAAGGGCTCATCACTGGACACAAAGGTCAATTAACACCATTAAGAACACATTCGCTAAATGCCAGTCTTCCTGAATTAGACATATTCGATCATAACTTCTCTCTGATCCTTCGCTTCAGCCGAGTAATTGGTGTCAGTCTGCTGGTTCAGTCCTCTCACTGCTATCTGATACAAAAGGTGTCAGAACATAACCAGATATGGATGCTGGCAGTACTTATTGCATTACCAGAATGCATTCAGCTGTGATAACAGTAGAGGAGGCTGAGGTAAAGTCAATATCTGTGATGTTATGAGCAGCAAGTTAGTTTGAATTGTGACAGACATAGAGATCAGAAAATATGTATAGCGTCTTGTTGTTTCCCTTTTCTGCTTATAATGCAGAGGTTTACCTGTGAGCATTCCTGGGCAACACGTTTGGCTCTGTGTTTATTAAATACTAATCATGAAACATACCTGATTGTTAATATAGAATAATCTCTTTGGCTCGCCTGGCTAAATGTTATCTGATGCAAATTGAATCAGAGCGTAGTCCAATGGCTATGGAGCCTCGCACTGCTTATTAGATTACCAGGACACAGTGCATTGATTAGCTGTGATATTAATGGATAATGTTCCGTTTAGGTATTAATCCATGGCAGCAGACACAACAAGGCTGCAGAAGAAGCTGTTATTACACTTTAAACATGAAAGTGTCAATGGCTGCAAACAGGATGTGTTCATATGATGACAGACATACTTTAAGTCAGTTTGATATGGAAGTCCTTCCAACATGCATACTCAGTCGAGAAACACAATGATTTAATCAGGGCTGATTAAAAGCTAATTGTTTTTGAGCAAATCATTGAAATTTGAATGAAGTAAATAAGCGTACCTGACAGGCTGACATGAATTAATCTTCTGCAGCCGTTGGGCTAAGTCAGCCTAACAGTGTAAACTGCATTAGAGTAACGAGGTTTGCAGGGTGGCACTGTTTATTAGATTGAAAGAACTGAGGGATCATTGATTATTAAGGACTTTGATGGAGAAGATGGTGAACATTAACAGCAGCCGAGAGCTAATCCATAATTCATAGGAACCCAAACAACAGCAGGACCAGTACATTCATCTCTCCGGGACTGAGGGGCTGAAATCAAATGCAGCACAGCCTTGTGTGCAGGACTCCTGTAGTTATGGTTCAAACTGAATATTTTTTCAAGGGTTAAAAAAATCACAACATACACACATTTAAATTACATATTATTTCTTACAAATGTGTGTGAGAAAAACGTATCAACTTTTCTTTTTCAGCTGAGGTGATGAGCAGGATTTATGCTGTTGTGTTATGTTTTCCATCTTTCCCTACAGGAAATCTCTGAGGGTCTCTTCAATTAATTAACATCACAATTTATTGCACAGCCTTCATGCATGAATTATGTCAGGGCCAAGTGGGAGTGTGAATGTGTTTTTTTTATGTGATGCGTGCGTGCCATTTGCACGTGTGTGTGTGTGTGTGTGTGTGTGTGTGTGCGTGTGTGTGTGCGTGCGTGCGTGCGTGCGTGCGTGTGTGAGGTGTAGGAAACCATTACTGTAGTACTGTCATTCTGATTTGTCTTAAAGGTTTGAGTTAAGTTTGAGTAATAGCGTTTAAGTGGGAGTGAAATGCATCATGTCAAAAACTAAATGTAAAGATTGAAAGGTGTGTGTGTGTGTGTGTGTGTGTGTGTGTGTGTGTGTGTGTGTGTGTGTGTGTGTGTGTGTGTGTGTGTGTGTGTGTGTGACTCTAAATGTTTTAATT
The DNA here is from genome assembly GCF_963383615.2 of Lipophrys pholis. Classification (NCBI taxonomy): domain Eukaryota; kingdom Metazoa; phylum Chordata; class Actinopteri; order Blenniiformes; family Blenniidae; genus Lipophrys; species Lipophrys pholis. The sequence continues at coordinate 12,704,180 of NC_137630.1, read as the reverse complement.
TATCACAAGAGCAAAGCAAATCCCTAAGTTAGAGGCTTATCAACTCCTCCCTGCTTCCACTTCATTAGCATTGCCCACCATTTATTAACCTGCAGTAATCATTCTCTCTCTCTCTCTCTCTCTCTCTCTCTCTCTCTCTCTCTCTCTCTCTCTCTCTCTCTCTCTCTCTCTCTCACGTACACATGTATGCATTTTAAGCAGTGGTAAATCTGCTCAGATTTTTTTTCTTCATAAATCAGTATATAAGATTATTAACATCTTTATATTCTTTGTCACTTGGTACATGTCTGCTGAAAACAGAATGGAAACTGAACCATCACAAAAAGTAAAAAGTGCCAAAAATCACTTAGAAAACAAATATAACAACCTTGCAAAGGGATACTGCGAGTAATACCTAGAACCTGCAGTACTTCAGGATTGTGACTGGGTAGCTACAGGTATTTCAGACCCGGCCAGCAGTAACTGCAGCTTCATCCAGGAATCCCTCCCGGTCAGAGTCAGTAAAGTTAGTCAGTGTAAAGGGATCGCTGCAAAAGCAGGTGAATAAAGAGCCAGAAAAGTACATGTGCATGAACATGATCACGGCAGCCTTCTTTGTTGTAGTTTTTATCTAGATGCTGGAGAAGGCTCACTTTTATACAAAGTGAACACACTTATTGGACTGAGAACGTCCATTGTTTGTGACCTATGCAGCAAAAATATAATAAATGTTGCTTAGTTATTCATTATCTGATAGCAGAAGTTAATTATACATAGGACACAGACTTTGCACTGGATTTAAACAAAATATTTTCTAAAACAACGCCACATATTTCTTTCTCTGAAATTAAATTCAGTGATTCTCGTTTCATTTTAAAGTTATTTTAACAATATAAATGAATTATTACTAGTGTATGTTTTAGTCGTCAAAATTCAAGTAATTGTTAAGGAATTGTTGTAATTAAGTAATCCAAAGAATAAATGCTCCAACAATGCAGGTGACAAGTGCTTGATTTCCAGTCTGCGCTGTTACGTAATCTAAAGCCACGAGTACATTTCAGACATCGTGGGGCCTTTTGGGCTCACAAAGTAGGTCAGATCCTACAATTATGTGACTGCCCAGTTTAGAGGTCCAACAATGAAAGAAAAAAAGATCCCAGACAAACACTCACACATCCACAAACTGGACCGCTTGTACCGACATGCCTGTGTGAGCGAAGGGCTACATTTAGACTCGTTTGGTCTTCATTTCGATGACACGTGATGTCAATACAGCAGGCACACGGGGATGACTAATAGAGTTTGATCATTTCTTATCTTTTCTGTCTTCCTATCCTGCTTTACCCTCTTTTACCAGGTTCAGTCATTAACGTTTGACATATGCCTCCAGCCCAACGTCAGTGACCCGCAGGTGGACAAAGCAGTATAGAGGATGGATGGATGTCGAGCTCCAGGTTAGTATGTTGGCATGAAAGAAATTGAGAGGTAAAGGACGACTTCAGTCAGGAATTTGTTTTTCCACACTATCCTTCATCACAAAGCACTGCGATCACACTGCATTCACATAATCTGGGAAATCAGACGCCACCTTCCTGCCTCATACACACTTTCTTTATAATTTGGAATATTTTATCAGAATAGACAACGCTCATGGATACGTAATGTGACCTTTTCACTGTATTTCCATTATGGACATGTTTTCTTTAAATAAGGTTGAATAAATATAGTTGAAAGCATTCTAACACAAAGCTATACAACAAGCTATTTTTGACACGTAAGGCACTCATAATCCAGGAAAAATGTAGTTAATTCAATTCCATAATCACTCCCAGATTTATCAGAACTTAGAAAGCTTCTCAGATAAAAGGTAAAATGTCTTCAAAACTAAATCGTATTGACTTTGAATGCAAGTTTTCAAAGTCAGATGAGTTTATTTTCATTATGAACAATAGAATATTAGAAAAATCGAAACATCTAAAAAAAAAAAAACAAGACAAGACTATTCAATGTCAGTACAATGTGTCAATATGTAACCTTGAGTATTTCTATTAGTCGTTCACTATGCTAATTTGCTAATATGTTAGCATGGCGCATCAGTGCAAGTGATGATTCTGGTGCCACTGTGCCAAAGCAAACGAACAGACGAGACACGACAACACAACACAACCACAGTTTGTTTAATCCAGCAGAGTGTTGATTGTGCTGTCTGCCAATGAAAAGCTCCTGGATCTGTCAGCAGCCGGAGGCAGAGGCTTGTGTATGAAACGTGGCGGCCTCATGTGGTTGTCGTGTCTGTCTAAATAATTTTTATTTTATTTTTTTGCATCTGCCCAAGATGCCGAGATTTGAGACGTTGTCACCATATGCAGACACCAAGCTGATGGCTTGAACCTGTCGCCCAAGGCAAGTGTCAACCTCTCAATCAAAGAGAGAGACTCTTAACCTCCTCTTCCTCCCCCTCATCCATCCATCTGCTACTGGAAAACTTTACAGTCATATTGATTATTCCAGTTTTACTTCAATTTAAATTCCTTCCTTTTGAGGCGCATGTCTTCAAATCACACCTGAGTAATAAGCGGTGTGTGTAGGTTGCCTCAACTCATTAATGCAATACGCACTGCTATCATTTCTCCCAATATACTGCTTTATTTGCACTTCTACGACACATCTCATTGCTGATATGTGACTTTAGTCATATTTGTTTCCATCATTTAGAATTGAATTTCATTGTTTATATTATTTATACTGTCTACATTTGTTTACACTGCTTGCTATCTATCTATCTATCTATCTATCTATCTATCTATCTATCTATCTATCTATCTATCTATCTATCTATCTATCTATCTATCTATCTATCTATCTATCTATCTATCTATCTATCTATCCATCCATCCATCCATCCATCCATCCATCCATCCATCCATCCATCCATCCGTCCGTCCGTCCGTCCGTCCGTCCGTCCGTCCGTCCGTCCGTCCGTCCGTCCATCCATCCATCCATCCATCCATCCATCCATCCATCCATCCATCCGTCCATCCTTCCATCCATCTGAATAGCAATGACACAATTTCGTTGTAATTTTGGCAACAGTGGTGCATTGATAATAAAATGCCCTAATGCAACAATGGAATAGGGCGCCTCACCTTGCTCAATATTTACATTCACTGTCCTTCACAAATTCCCCCAGACCCCTTAAAGCAATGCCAAGCCCCTTCATGCAACACTCATTGTCTTAATTTGTACATTATCTCTTGTGGTTTTCATAATGTGCATGCACATATTTCACAGTTGTGTAAATGGATTGCCACCTGGGTTTTCTTCTCTTTTCTCTCTCTCCACCTCTCTTTCTGACCTCATTTATCTACCTCGCCTGAAACCATCTCTCGCACTTCTCCAATCACTTCCTCCTCTCTGACTCATTTTCTTCATCCACTCACTACGGTTCAATTTCACTCAAAGTCCAACAAAATGCTGTCACCATATAGAGCAAAATTCTGCTCTGTTAGTTTAGCAGACCCTTTTTTTAATCTGTTTTCACACACAAATCTTGAACATCGATTTCATCACTCAGTCCCAACCTGTAAATAAGCCAAATCATATGATTTATTTCTCTAAGGCAGATGGAAAACCACTTCAGCCTTTCGCACATCGAGATAAATGCACTCTCTCCCACAATGCATATTGAATTTGACCTACCTCAGTGAGGTGAGGGTTTGGGTTGAATCCGCACTGGTTGCAGACGGTGGCCTTGCACTGGGTGCAGGTGTTGTAGTTGGGTACAGCCGGTGGGTTGGACAGCTCTGTGGAGGTGCACACTGGGCACAGCTTGCTGCTCGGCATGGGCGCGATCTGTGGCACCGAGTAGGGCGAGGTGGGCGTCACACCGCGGTCAGGGGACATGGAGGGAGAACGACCTGTCCTGGATCCACCTGAGCCGCTGAAGTCAACTTGAAGGTTGCGACGTGAGGCATGCTGACCTTGGGTTTGACCGCCATGGCCTCCCATGCCCTGCCCAGCTGGACTGTGGCCCATCCCGTGACCAGACCCCGGACCGTGGCCCATGCTGGACCCCTGGCTGGACTGCATATGGCGAGGGGAGGTCGGAGTATCATGCGTGGCCAAGCGGTAGGGCTCGCCAGCTCTGGATCCAATTCCTCCACCTGTGCTCATACCTGCTCCAATTCCCACTCCCATCCCTCCACCCATTCCTCCTCCCATTCCTCCACTCATTCCTCCACCCATCCCTCCCATTCCTCCACCCATGCCTCCTCCCATTCCTCCACTCATTCCTCCACCAATGCCTCCCATGCCTCCTCCCATACCTCCCATACTTCCTCCCATTCCTCCAATGCCTCCTCCCATGCCTCCTCCCCCTTGGCCTCCTTGTTGCATGCCAAGCTTGGGGCTGCCCATCGGACCCATTGGACCCCTGGAAGAGAGAGACAAAGCAAAAGAAAATACTCTTAAGAATCAAAGCATATTTTCCTATTTTTAATTTTGTAAAATGGATTGAATAACCAATCGAATGAGAGAAATAAACTCAATTTCTTGACAGCCACACCTTTGAGTAACTCAACACCACTTGAATTGCAAGACTAAACAGGCGCCACTCGCTGTATAACTCGTAGATATTCCCTACAGGCCATCACACAATTGTCAGTGAGACAATGTGACTGCTGTTCAGGTGACATTGGAACCAATGAGCCACACGGTGGTGCAGTGATTAGCACTCTTGAGTTGTGGGTTAAAATCTAAGCCGGGAGTTTGTGTGGGGTTTGCATGTTCGTGGGCATTTCCACAGTATAATGTAATCGGTTCCAGCATCATGTGATCCTAAACAAGATTAAACAGTAGAGTCAATGGATGGATGGACCTAATGACGGGGCATTAGGTTGAGTCATCACCTTGAGTATGGAGGTATGCTACCACCTCCACTCAAGGATGTGGTAAGAAGGGGATCATGCTATTAAACGCCTTTAAAAGGGAATAGCTGTACTGACACATCAATATTGATCGATATCAACCAACATTAATACATATGGCACCTTTAAAGCTCTGAAGCTTTACACAACCATGCATTTCAAAAGCAAGAAAAGGTTAAGAAACAGTAACCCAACCTGTTTCTGTCACTTTTAAACAATATCACACCCAAAATATATCAAATCAAAAATATGACAGACTGATTTTATATTGAAGCAACTATCTTGTGAAGACTTTCCAATTTTTGAATAGAAAAATGTATTATCATTCAGTCATTTATTAAATGAAATGGCACTAAAGCCAAATTCAGTCTGCTATTTGTGACTGTGTTCCAACAAGTTCAAAGGTCTCCTCACGGCGGCAGAAAAAAACATTTAAAAAACCATGTTGAATAGGTGAATAAAAGCTGACCATCCACAGACACCATCAAAGTAAAGGTGGAGGTAGCAGGCTGGGGCAGGACAGGCCACTCACTCACAAATCTCATTTTCAGATGCTTGTAAAAGGAAAAGTGCACACATCTCAAACTAAATACTACTCATACCTGAAGCAAGTGCAATAAATGGAGGAAGAAAATCAGTACGAAACTCTGCCTTAGGGCACTGTTAGTAATGAAATGTCTCTAATACTGAAATGTCTTTTATGTGCATGGGTTAGCACAACTATAGAACTTTTGATGAGATATTACTCATATAAACACATACATACCTTTGAAAGTTTAACTATTTCCATAATGGATTTTCTGTAATAGGTGACGCCTACATGACAATATGTACAATCTACTTACGACTCCAAACATGCATCTTTAGCATGCAAAATTCAATCTCCAGCTCTGACATCACAGAAGTCAGCCTGCTCTAAATCACTGCAGCAAACAACCAGCACTGCCAAATCTCCTACTATACTGTTCTACTGCCTCTGCTGTCATTGATTGAATGGGTCTTGGCCTGGTGTATTACCAACTTTAAATGGTTAGTGCACACGGAAAATTGGAAATGTTGATTTACTGAGCTGCAGTGTCACAATGGAGACTGAAAAATGTTCCAGTCTGCTTCTCTTTTCCCTGAAAGGTTTTCTTCCTGCGGACGGCCCGGCTGGAAGAAAATCTCTCTCTCTCTCTCTCCGTCTCTGACTGGTTTGCTTGCCAGTTCTGGGTTTTTTTTCCATTTATTTTTGTACAATCTCCCCAGAAACTTTACTTATGTCAAATCATTCTGTGGTTTCTCTAACAATATATACGCTTTTTGATTTTGCAGCAAACCATGGCCTATACGCCTCCGAATGTATTTTCACTCCGTTTGTGAATCTTTTGTCTTCACTTCTGCCTGATGTAGACATAAAGAGTTAAAGTGTTGCTATTTGTCTTTTGAGCCTTAAGCTCCCCCCACCATTTTAAAGAGCCACTCTTGTGGCAATGAAAAAAAAAAATCTTTATCCCCTTTCTTGTGTCTCTCAAGGCATTTCCCAAAAAATTCCAAAATGTTTCTTCCCAGCATAATAGTTTGTGGTCTCCAGTCTGCTGTCAGTTCAAGTAACTTGAACCTTCCCTGGTGTTTCTATCGCCACATTAATTACATCCACCTGCTTTCAATTACCTTGAGTGTCTCCTCTTGTTTGTTTTACAAACATGTGCTCCAAAGCATACATGCCTGTTCATGTTGAGTTAATGTCGAATTAATTATTTAGATACTTTATTCTACTTCAACCCAGTGATTTACAGTTATTTTCTTAAAGGTTTTGCTCCTTTACAAAGAGTGATTTTCTGTTATATGTTGGTTAATACATGATTAATATTTGTACTTTTTAGTTGTGCTGCCCCTGCCCAGTTGTGACATTAAAGACATATCATTTATTTACTTCAACATCAGTAGCAACAATTATATAATTATATAACTTGGTGGTAAATGTTAATCACAATTTGCCATTCCTAGTCCAATTTATTGTCACGTTTTGTCAAAAGTGAAACAAAAATGTTGGCTCCCATTAATAAAGACATACAATATGCATGCATTTAGTGTTGTTGGACGTGTTCTATGGTGTACACATGTGTTTGAAGTTGACAGGAGGAAAACCTAAAAGTTTCATTGATTCTTCCAGGATGGTCTCTGAAGAAGTGATTTTAAATCACTGAAACATGGAAAAACAGAGAAATAGAGAGGGGGTCGTGTGAAGTACACTGCACGAGTACTAAGAACTGTATGCAACAACAATTTATCTTTGACTCCACTTACTGTACAGGATTGTTTTTATTAAATGTCCGGATTTTGAACACAGCATTTGTGCCATAAAAATCCCAGATTGAACGTTAAAAGTAACTTTGATTGTTTTCAGTCTGATATCCTGCAAGGTGATACAATGCACATGCATTAAAGTGCTAGTATCTGATCACTATTATGAAATGAACAATGCAGCAGTGATTACTGAAGTTAAAGGAGCTGAAGACCGTCTGTTCTCCTCCTTCACTCACCATTAGCACTCATTGCCCTGCCGACAAGGAGCCAAAATATACCTTAAATAACCACCAGCCTACCTTTGTGAGAGCTGTCTCCTTCTGTCTGCATGATGGTATTTTATCTCAGCTGTTCTGTTGCCGCCCCTTCTCATTGTCATTAGCTTATTAACCCCTAGGATTCAAGAACCGGTGTTATGCAGAGTTCTGCATCGGGCTGAATATTGTGTCCCCTCTGTCAGAGTGTGCAGTTGTGAATTCTAGATAGTTAACTCCAACAAACGTCTGCCCATCATTTAATTTCAGCTGAACTATACGAGTGAATCATTCATCAGCAGTCCCACACCGTTTAAGTAATTTTAGTGTTCAAGTACTAATTTTTACCAACTTGTCCAACAATGCCAATAATAAACATATTAACTTGCTTCAAAACAAAAGAAAAACGCCAGAACTTTCTTTGTTGAGTTTACATGTAAGAATACGTTTGTGTTTTTCTGTGTTGTCCTGTCCAGGATGTACTCTGCGTGGCTTCACTCACAGGCCGCTGGGATCGTCTCCAGCCCCTGTGAGACTTAGTTGCACAGATCCGGATCAAAGACATGGCAAATATAGAATATCTATAATGTAAATTGAAATACATACAGTTTTAGTATGTGTGCGAATATGTAAAAAGATATATATATATATTTTTTGTGTTTGTATTTTGTTTCATTCCATGATTTTGACATGTCTGGAATAAAATAATAATCACCAGAAAAAGGTAAATGCTTGGAATTTCCAAACCCCCTAAGGTTGACTTACAAAACAAGTTCATGAGAAATTAATCTGATGCAAAGATGTTCAACGAGTGAGGCTGAAGAGTTAGTTTTGAATTGGCCCTTTACTCTGGTCCATAAATACCACTTTAGATCTACTTTATTTAAGAGCAGGTAAAAAAATGTAGCGCAAGTATAGGATGAGAGAAGGATTATCACAGAAAAATCTGGGGACACTTATTTTCATTTCCAGGAAGACACCATCACTAATTGCTGTGAGTAACGGGCTGATGTCGGTGACAAGCCAAATAATAGGAACAGTCCTTCTTGCTGTGTGTTTACACACTTCGCCCCTGCATCTCACTGGGGACATTTATCACTGTCGCGCCCATCCTTTAATGACCCAGTACACATGCTCGTTCACTCAAAGTGATTTCTCCCACTTCTGCTGAAATCCTCAATTTAGCCTCTAATTGGGGTAGAGGGGGATAACTTGTCTGCCAATCATAGGGCACAACATCGACAGTTACCGACAAATCAAGAGGCGAGAAGAGAAAAAGAGAAATGAGGTGAAGATGGTAAATCAAGGGGCTGTTAACCTGAGTGCTACTTTTTTGTGAGCTGCAGGTTTGTATGTTGTTCAGTTATCTTGGTTATGATTTGACTCGACTCAAGTTGCATCATTGACCTGCAGTGATATTGATCGAATGTTGATAATCAGTTCAGTTTTGACAAATGTGTTTAATGCATAATTCTTTTGCAGCTTTACCGCATGCATATAAAAAATAAGCATCATAATAATGTCCATCTGTGCACATGTGCCGTGTTAGAGCCCGATATGTAACAACGACCCAACAACGGCCCAAAATATAACAACGACCCGAATTGTTATAAAATATAATGTAATAAAACCCAAAATGTAACAGCTGGTCAATATATAGATAGATGAAGATTTATCAAGAAAAATGTGATTTTAATATGTTAAATGGTGATACTGATGATTGGAGAAATAGATTATCGAGAACAGAAGACTGTTAATGACTTGGGCAACAGCCATCATACATGAATACTATAAACTGCATATAGATATATGTAAAAGAAAAAAAGTCTAAACTTTTAGAACTCATTCTTTCAGTATTATTCAAATTGAAGCAGTTCAAGTCAAAACCATAAATCATTGGCTCACTTTATGAAGGATTAAAATGATTACAATATTAGGGGGAAAATATTTTGCTTGCCCCATAATGTAATATTACAATTTTTGTAAGTTTTGGGCTCAGGGTCTTCTTACATTATTGACCAGTTGTTACATTTTGGGTTTTATTACATCTTTTTAAAATTACATTTCGGGCTCAGCACTTTTGTTACACTATCAAACAGTTAGTACATTTCGGGTTTTATTACATCATATTATCTAATGATTTGCGTCATTGTTACATTTTGGGTTGTTGTTACCTACTGTATAAGGTTATAACATGCCCTCTTCTGATTCATGCTGAAGCATCATTTTAATTTAAATGTTTTTGCAGTGAGTTTGGGCACGAAATAAGTAAATCAGAAACTGGTGATGTATGATTAGTGCCATTTATGTATGAAAACCTCTGATGCATTTATCGAATTTTGTAAATTCTTGTTACAATCTTCATGCAAAATCTTAAAGCAATATCAACCCCCCTTGTACATTGAATATCACAGAGACCAATCAATTGCTATTAAAAGTGAGGCTAAAAGGATCCATTTCTGCTCTATAGAGGGAGGGTGACGGGGTGCACTGCAGACTGCTGCATGTTTTTCATTTGCAATCCCAGAAAATCCCCAGAGGAGGGGCTTTCACTTTTTATTGATCTCAGCTTCAGCGTCTTTCTCTTCCAGTTGATATGCAGAGCAAAGTAAGGTTAGTGGAGGATTTAACCGGATCTTGCTGCCCGAAGATGGGTACATTCTTTATCCCACTACTCAACCTGCAGCAAGATGAGTCTGCTTGAGTTACTGGTGGACCCAAACTAAACATCTATTTCCTCCTCCTGCACTCCTCCTCAACCTCAGTTCCTTCCCACTCAGGGCTGTTGACAGAATTGCTTTTGTATGGCTCATTTATTTCCATCTGCCTCCTCTTCTCTCCCTCCATTCTCTCCTCTTCACCTCCCATTACTTTTCTGCCCTTGCCTCCTTCATTTGCCCTCACCTCTCATTTCTCCACACTTTCACACAGTTCTGAGAGTTAGATGACTTTTTGTTTTGAGTTTTGGGAGGTTTCATACATTCATGTTCATGAAACTCATAATCTTCTGTTTTCTATATATATATATAATCACTTCTATATTCCCTATGTATGCAGTGCCAGTTTTGCTATGATTGCTAATTACACAGTAAACACTATTACTGTATTTGTAATTTGACACTAGACTCATCTTCCTGCTGGCTGCCACTTGAAGTGAGTGACCGCATTAACACATTTCAGATTTTGACTTATTTTGTATTTCAAGCAGTCAGAAACATGATTTATTTTTACCTATGCATACATTATTAGAATATTTGACCATAGCAGGTTCTTTGAGACGGTTACAGGATTACGTTTCCTCCCTCTCTGATAACCTTGAGCATCCTCTGAGCCATATCTTATAAATTTGTTAACTCAGGCAGTTCTTACCTCCTTCTTTACTTCTTCACTGTGGCCATTGAAATGTTTTCAGGCTTCTCTAGTTTCTGATTGAGGTCACACAGGTGAATATTTGTCCACAGCTCTGTTTACTGGTCCCACCTTTGCCAGAGAGCTGATACACCTGGCAGCTGATGCTCGCTTCTCCTCCTTTGCTCCTTTAACAGATGATTCAAAACAACACGAGCACTCCCAACTGCTATTAGCTGTTACTATGGGCACAAGGACTACTGGGTATACAAACATACACTGAATGCATGCAGAAGAAGCACACAATGAATAAAAGCACATGAGTGCACATACAACATGCAGCACACAAATTTGAATAAAAATGAAAAAAAGAAACTTGGAGCATTAAGGTGAAACATCAAAACCGTTCATGTAAGAAGACAAAGGGAACTTGACAATGACAACATGCAGACGTGCCCACGCACACTCGTTCCTACTAGTGCCTGTCACTGTTTTAAAAAGTGGGTGGGCACCTTTCCGTGTGATAAGACAGCGTAAGTACACACAGTATTAGACTGCAACGTGTGTTTTCTGGTGTTTGGCCACACATATAGAAGAGGGAGGAAGATGAGGGTGTGAGTCGGGAGCCTGTCATTCTGAGGATGGTATTATGGAGCCAGACGGCTGGCATTTCTCTTTCAATCAGACCAAAGAGGCTACACCCAATGATTTCACTGATTACTGTGAAAAAAACAAAAATCATCAATGAAATCTGCCTTATGTTGGGGCAAAAAAACCTGCATTGCCTTAACATTTAGTAGCTCCCACAAACAGTGGACAAAGTCTACAATCGTCTATTGTTTTGATGAATCTTTTCTTTCAATCCAACATCAAACGCGAACCAAAAAAAACCTACCTTCTCCTTAATTCTCCTTATTTTCTCCAAATTATGCCAACTCAGACCTTATGTAACAACTTCGCTTTCACAGAAGAGCAAACGCATAAACAGTTTCTATGTATTAAGAGACTTATACTGTCGTATTGTACTCCGTTATGTCCCTTGCTTAAGCTAACACTATGCCACAACAGCTGTCTCCTGTTCCACACAGTCAAGCTCCAGAGCACATAATCTCCCCTCTTACAGTCGGTGGCGATAGTGCTGTGATATACCAGGAATTACAATGCAAGAAAGTAAAGAACATGAAGAGACATCAAAAATGAAAACGATATGGCCCCGTTTGATGTTTAAAAATATATCAAATCAACCGCAAAGTTATGCATGAGTTTTTTCAAACTAAATAATCCACCATGACTAAATTCAGCATGTCTACCCATACTGATAAAACATTTTAGTTTGAAGTTCAGAACATTAAACAGCTTAGATTTTTAAAACGTCAAACTTTTGCCTAAAATGTAGATGTTGATTGTATGTAAGCTCTGGATGAAACAAAGCCACGTTATGTAATCGGGAAGTGGCACATCAGCACAGCCGGGCGACTTCAAAGCACCTTCACGCCCATAAACATGCAGTTCCATCCTTTTAATATCCTAAGCACAATGTACACAAGTATACATGCATGAGCGACATCAAAACATACACAACATGCACGCGCGCACACAACGCAGACTGTACGTGTACTGATGGCAGTGAGAGTAAGGCGGTGCACAGTAAGAGGCTTTGCTGCAAATGACTTTGTAATGATCCCACATAGTGCTGAGTAAAGGCCACAATCACTGGCAGGGATTTAAACACAGGAGCATCCTATAACAATAAATGAATAATAAAATTGGTTTCTAGCAATAAACAAAGAAAAAAAAAATGGCCAGGTGATTGCAGATAGTGGAGAGTCGGGGGAATACGTGTCATGTGTTCATTAAGTAACTTATAGTCATCATGTGATGACTATAAGTTAAAAGAACCCAAGAGAGTGATAATGTTTTCACACTTTTCACAATGTTTTCCTCCATCCAAACACCTCCACGCAGACTTTATTCGTTCAAAGTCACTTATTATACAAGCAATATATAATAATTCAGCCATAAATCAGCATTTGTTGTGCAAACTGACAAAGCATGGTTTTTAATAATAAAGTTAAAATAGCCAGATATGAGTTCATGGAGGCATAATGTGTTTGAGGCCCCATTTACAAAAAATTTCAAGTGAAAATGCATAAATTTTGTGTTTTTGTTTCAGAAAAGTATTACATCTACACAGCCACATTTTAAAAACAACAGAAATGCTAAACATGATTTTCATGTTGGGCCACTAGTGGGGGCTATTGGTTGTTGTTGCAATGAAACCACACACACATGTACGCAGAGAACAGTATAAACATTAACAATGGTGAGTACACAGACGTTCATATAGACCTACAACAAAGTTGGGTTACTACTATGGTTGACTCTTAACTACCAAGACCCAGGAGAATATGGACTGGGAATCATGACAATCTGTAGGCCGCCATTGTTGTTATTGTGCATCTGCTTGTGCATGTGCAAAAGAACTATTCACTACGTCCGTGGTGCGCTTGTGCACCAACAGCATTTCAGAAAAGTTGCATTTTCCTGTTGTTTGCTTGGAGAGTTCCACCTTGGGAACCGTTTTCAAAAACTGGCATATTTTTGGGTTCTGAAAACCATTATGGTGTATACAGACATCGAAAGCGCAGTACAGTTTTGCGTTTTCACTTGAAAACATCGTTGTGTAAATGGGGCCTTAAATTCTATAAGGGCGGCTCATCATTCAACACTTTGGGAACCCCTATCCAAGACAATCTCTTCCCCGCCAGTCTTCATGTAGGTGTTACTGTCCCTCAGTTTTTGGTCCATTTTCGTGAGAGTCATCAAAACCCATATTTTCATCACTTTCAAGCAAAGTGGGCTCAATAACTCATTCTCATTTGATTTGGCTGCTGAAGGTAACAAAATGTCTTCAGCCACACTGTCGGTACAATAAAATGTCCCATTTAAATCTCATTCAGCTCGATACAGCGTGGGCCCCTCACACCGGGTGCCTGATAGATGCTGTCTGATTTACAGCCGGGGAGGTTGGAGACCAGCACTCAGAGGTTTACCTGTACTCCACAATACAGAGGTGTATGACTGCCAACATGTACTACGATTACAGTTTGTCTTACTATAATATGCTGAAGAAATACCCCACCACTCTCCACTATACCTTTATATATTTTCACGTATATGTTGAAGCCTTCTCTGTGGATGCTATAAATGACGCCTGCTGTGTCGATAAACTGTGCGTGCGCAATGAGGAATGCTTGCCTGCTCGCCTCTGTGCCAAATCTGTTTCCATCAGATTCGCTCTTCCACGTGAACCGTGAGATGAAACGCCAGTAACACGCGCACACCTGCCTCCATTTACCTCTCTGTGTGACAACAGGCTCGCAGTGTTTTCAGCAGTTAGAGATGCCATCAGCACCACGGTGTGTAATAGACTGTTCATTATGGAGCATGCAAACACAGTCACAGCTTCCTGCAACTACGCTGGGATTAATCACAACCGCGATGCCAACATGTGAATGTATACATCTTTCTCGTTCCCACACCTACACATGCTGACGCACACGGACATCATAACTCAGAGAGGAATGGCAGGAGCACAAATTACATTTTGAAAATGATCTCTGACTTTCACTGTCAGTGAGCGACTCGCTGACTGGCTGTGTGGCTCACCAAACTCTTGGTTTATAAACCTGCTCTGCAGCACTTGGCTGGTCTCATTCTGGCCTTCTAATTGGCCAGTGTGAGGGATTGATTGGCCAGCAGAATGACTGATGATGAGAGAGTGATTATCCCTTTATCTTATTGACAGACAAAAGTGACCTACTCGCTGAGCTTGGATTAACGGGCTAAATGCTTTTGCCTGATTGAGGATCACTGGATGACTTGATGACTGACTGCCAGAGTTCACTAATTATCAGGATACAGGAGAATGTTTGAACAGTGGAAATAAGTTCATCCATCCATCACCAGTACCTCGTTGTCCTTTAGATCGCTGGATCCACTTTTGCTCTATAACGTGCAGGTGACACGTCCTGGATGTACCTGCCTTTCTTCCAGTGTGAGCCGTTACTGATTGATATCGAAGATGAACTTTGTAGTTGAACTACAGTTTCATGGAACTTGGTGGACTGATGCTCAATTTTAAACTTCAGGCTGTGAAACACTCATACAGCCCCGAGGTGTCAAACATAAGGCCAATGGGCCAAAATTAATCAAACCACCAAGCAAATGATAATTTTTTTTAAGAAAACATCCATTTTTTAAACACTTTTGCACCAGAAGGTTTCATTGAAATTGCCTTTTTGTTGAGATTGAAGTCATGTTCAGTAGTAATGGTTTGGTTTTCCGAAAAATATAGACATTTTCATTACGTATGCTCTGCACTTCAACAAAGAAAAACTTAACTTAAGTTTACTTTGTTTATTTACCTCTCAAAATGTGGCCGCTGAACTAAAATGTGCACCGCAGTTTCAAAATGAGTTAACTATCCCTCTATTGTAATATTCATAAATGTACATTTTTGCATTTTACCGTCTCCTCTTGGTTCATATCTGCGTCTTACAAGCTGATGCCAAAAAAGCCTGAAAACACACATTGCACAATAATTCATTTGATTACTTCCCTTGTAAATTAACTACTATTTTAGCAATATTCCAAGTTTAAAAACAAATCAACAGGTTTAACATTTGGGTGGTACCAAACAGATGGTGGAAAAAGGAGATTAGCAAAGCAACCACGGGCCCTCAAGGAAACTCATTATTGTAAAACAAATTTACAACAACAAATACAATTTTTTTTTAAATGACCCATCCGTGATATGTGTGGCGATTCCAATACACCAAAAGTTGCCATGAGCGGAGCATTAATCCAGATAGCAATTACATTTTCTTAGCAATTCATAATTAGAAAAACAAATAAATGTAAATTGAACAGACAGGACATTTGTCAGTGGCACTTTTGTTGTTGGCTGTAATTGTTTTGGCTTCCACAGCAAAGTAGGAGATTTTTAATTTTTTTTTGTCACTACTTTAGATTAATTTCTGTTCTGTTTCCCTGTAAATGTGATGAAGTCTGTCCATGTCTTCTATATGATGGTCAGAGAGGATATCAGAGTTTGCAAAAGGGCTTTCTTCACTATAAAGTATGGAAATTTGTCAACAACAAAAAGAAAGGCTCTGGTATAACAGAAGTGCTGATTTAACAGTTTTACTTAAGCAAAGTAAGAAAGTACTTACTCAAATTCAGGAGTGAGACATGATATTGATTTTTTTTTTCTTCCACTTATCAATACAAGACACTTCTTTGGAAGCACCCTGATTTATGTCTAAATTCTCATTCTGCTGTTATCTTTATAAAGTTTATCCCGTCAGCGTCAGAGTGTTTAAGAGATACTGCTTTATTTATAGGAAATATGGAAATAAAAACAGAGAAATGTCAGATAAGTATGAGAAGACTGTGAAATTATTATTATTTGTTATTGGTCAAACATAATATAATAAAGTAAATAAGAGGTACAAACATCTATTACAGTTAGCTAAATAAATAAATAAATACCGTCATCTTTATTTATATAGTGCTTCTCATCCGCAAATTACCACTCAAAGTGCTTCACATAAAACTGAGAAAACCAAGTGAAGGTATCAACAGAAGCTAGGGCATTTTAATAAAATATATTAAATGCATCGAGATTCTCATAATAAATTCAAAACAATTACTTAAAAGATAGAAGCTCATCCATGTTACCATTAGAATTACAACATTCAGATATTTGTGTTTAAATGCAGGAAGTAAGGGTAAAAAGGTGCTGTACAGGTACGTGAAAACTCCTTTTACGTACACATAATAAACCTGAACAACCATTAAAATTTATTGATGTCACATTTGTCACCACTGAAATAAATACTTGTCAACCACAGCCTGAAAATGTGTCAACCATCAGGTCCATTGTAAAAAGTGAACAGTTTAACCCTGAGCTCCATTATCACAACAGACTCAATAAGAGAAATCAGCTGTAGAATCAGCTAATTAAATGTCTACTATGTTAAAACTAAACACCAGGAGAAGCGGACTTGTCAGCTTCAAAGTGAAAGGCAATTTTTACAAATCCCTGTTAGAAACAAGTCTCTGTGGCTGAAAAGCTGAAATCTCCATGAAGCTTGTGAACAGCTTCTGTAGTGGTATATCTTCCCAAGATCATCCTACGAGGGATTGTTGGAGGGCGACAAGGAAGGAGTCAGCTTAGAAAATGAGTTAACAACACCAACAAACATCATGGTCATACACTCAGAAAGAGCAGTTTTGAAAAGTCTAGTTACCCCCTTGTTGGGTTTAATTGTGTAGTCAACTGGATTCGCCTGACTGTGTTGGACTGTGATTGGCTGGTTTGATTAAATGTTACACACAGCTTGGTTACTTTTCTCACATGAAGATTTGTCTCCCTTCAGTTATAAAATGTCTACCTGACTACGTCTCTGAACAGTGGTACGGTCGACTCCAGCCGAGAAATGAAAGCCGCCAAATGAAGGCTGGTGTGAAAATGATCAAAAGAAAAAGCTATGAGGTGAGGGAGGACGAGACGAGAGAGGAAAGGTCTCAGGGAAGACATAACCCCGCTTAGCATGCGGCTCCGCACACTGAAAATCCATTTCAGGGTGTTTCCTCTCACACTATACTCATCGACTGAATTCAGTCTAATGCTGAAATCATAACGTTCCATGCTGCATGTCATATTAGAGTTAAATTCAGTTGTGCCTGCTGCATGGATCCATCAGTGAAACATGACTAGTGCATGTTAAAGAGAGACATTCACCTTTTGTTCAGACTTTTCTTGTGAATTTCTTTTTCCTACCCACCCATAAACATTTGTAAGAGGTTACCTGGTGACTGTAAGTATCCCATGGTGGACTGGTGACATGTCTAACGGGTACATAGACGGATTGGTTCATGGATGTGAGGACAGATGCCACACATTTTCATTTTGTCATTTATATGTGATACAAGCAGATTTTTGAAAACTGAAACATGCAGATCAAGTTTTTTAACAAGCCGCATTTTCCCAGATACTTGGAAAAAGCACAAATCCACAGTGCTTTTTCCTCTGCAGAGTGAAGTTGTTAAAACACTCTTTGACCATTTCCTCTGTACTTAATTTAAATTCTTGCCAGTGTTGCTCTGCCTCGGGAGAAAAGGCAAATAAAATACACGAATGAAGAGGAGCAGAAGCCGGTTGGAGGAAGTGGATGGAGGAAGTGAGCGCAAACGTGTGAGAAAAAGAAAGTGTGTGGAGACATGAAACAGACAAAAACAGGTCGTGATACCGCAGTCAGTTTGACATGAACAGATGATGCAAGGTGCAGCTTGAGGTCTTTGCACTCAATGATAGGACTCGTTTCAATGGCCTTAATTCACACTTTCCTCCTCAGTGTCATTCAGTAAGGAGGATCCACACGTTTGCACTTTTTAACTGAAGCGCACCCGGTGTAATAACACTTGGTTTTATCTTGAGGTCATCAGGGGTGGTAATCCTTCGAATCTGGCGCAGTAATGGACAGCAAATGCTGGTCAGAGTGGGAGACTGCTGACTTTATATTCCCACCTTTTTTTCCCCCTCTCAGTTATGAAATAGATGGACCATTCATCATCATTTTAAAACTGTAACTGCAACTGACACAAATTGAAATGACAAAGTAAGTTTTAGTCCAAAGCTATGACTGTAACAGTCATGGCAACAGTACTTTATAAAGACTTACAAGATATTTCTAATCTACTGAACAACCTTCTGCTTTTTATCGCTCATTGATCCAAATAGCCGTCAACTTTTATATCTCGTAATGTGAAAAAAACATCACGCAGATCGACATTAAATCAGACAATATGTGAGAGAAAGGTTGTGCAGTTTGAAAGTTAGAGGTTTGGACAGTGAGGTTCAAGTTGGGTGATGGAGGGGTTTCATTTTCTCATCCTCCAATGACCCCAGCAATAAACATTAAAGCCTCAAGGGTGAATAAGTCGTGGTCTCTACTAATCAATGGGATGGAGAAATGAGTGTTTGTACAGCCATCCAGCAAGATTGATCCCATTCAAAAATGGTGACCAGGTTGCCATGTCTCTTTAAGAAATATCTGTGTCGATTACATTTTTTTTTAATGATTTCTGACCAGTTCTCTGCTTCTACATAACTAACGTTCAGTTTTAACCGTATGAATCAAAATAGTTAAACATCTAAACATGAAGAAAAAATTGCATTTGTATTAAAACATCCCACACTTCCATGCTTGACTGCTTTGACTTCCATGCTTCATTAAATGTTTATTTTCCCATGTTGACTTTAGCCAGCCTCACTGCTCCTCTTCCTCCTTCCCTATTTTCTCTCATGAACTTGAGCCGTGTATCTCCTCTCCACTCTCTCCCCTCTTCTCTCTCTATGATCTGTGTTTACAATGCAGGAGTCATTTTATAATTACTCTCATTAAGTCAACCATTAGGCCCATGACTGGGTCAACAAAAACAAAAGCGGCATTATGATGAGGGAACACTGAAAGACATCCACATGCACCTCACAGATCAATGCTTCGCCTGAGAGGAAGACGAAGGTGGGTTTGATCAACAACAAGTCAAATGCCCACCCGCGGTCCCACAGTGTGGATTATGACGTTAAAATAAAGCTTAAAATGCATTATGATATTGTGTTGAAGCCAGTATTTTTTCACTTCATGGGAAACTGGTTTTTGCCAATTCTTTAAAACTGAATAAGGTGAGAAAAGTTTAAAATTAGAGAGGAAGGAAAAAAATGACACCCACATCGAGGAAGAATTTAAGTGGAATGAATTGGAACTTGACAGGTGAAAAGCTACCATTTTCTGATGATTTCCGGTTGACTTCACTGGAAATGTTGTGCATCTTTATCCAATGAATGCAATCAGGAAGGCCTCACAGTCATCTACAAAGACTGATATAGAACACAGACAAGGAGGAACATTTCGTCCACAGACATGAGATTACCATCTGTGCTACTTCTTCTTCCTCCTCTTCTTCTTCTTCTACTTTTAGATTTAAATGCAGACACACAACATGCACTCATACATACAGCATATTTATTGGGTGGGACTAATGCGATGGGCAAGCAAAAAACACTACTGAGTGAACCTGAATACATCTCCTCTTGACACTCAATCCAGTGTTTCTTTGTATGTCCTTTGTGTTTTGTCTAAAAATGACTATTTCAATTCTAATCTTTGAACACAGTATAAATGGATAAAGGGAAACTAAAGCTGCGGCCATCACGACACAGTGGCAATATGGAGAGCAAAGAAGCCCACACATCTCATTTCTGGGGGGATCCCCAGTCTCAGTGAGGTCAAATAAGATATAATGTCTCATGTGGATCCTGAGTCAGCCTCAGGTCCTCCTCCCAGTCTGGTAGACCTCAAATGACGGGGGCCAGGATGCATCCTAATCAGGTGGCTCCTTTCAAAGTCTAATCCATGATTTCTTTCCTTCTTAATAAAAGGTATCAAATCCATTTTATTCCTCATTAATCACTCAAGACCAGTCAGGGACAACCAAGGTGCTGCATCTGGGCTACAGCGTCTTGCAGATCTGCTACAGAGGGGCGGGGGGGTAGACCTTTGAGAAAAATCATCATAGTCATGATTCTTTCATAACTGGCCGAAGAAGAAGCATCAGTAAAACTGCAAGACTATAATTTATTTCTCCACATTAAAGTTTAAAGAATGCAGGAATATCCAGGCTTTGATGTCTGTAAGGAGTCCAATAGCAATCAAAAGCTTCAAATTACATAAATATATATGTTTTTTCTTCGGTGAAATACTCAGAAGCAACATTTTTGAAACTCAGCAAATATGATAATTAGCTGCATACCTTAAATATGTTGCTAAAAAACATAACTCCTGATAACTTTTTTTCTGTCAAAAGTGAATAATGCATGAGTGGTTGCAGGAAACAGGTAGAGTTTAGTGTTTTTAAACCACTAATTGCAAGATATAGGCTGGAATACATCAACAAAAAGTCAGATCTGAATGTTTTCTTGTGTAGCAACTGCACTGCTGAAGAGGTGAATGATACAGAACTTTTTCATAACATGAGCTAACGAACATGTTTTCATTATTGAAAATAGATAAACCGACAACTGATTATTGCTGCCCAGCTGACTATTGTGAAGTCAGGTATCCATCATCACATACATTTAACTTCATAATGTTAGGTTTAATGGAAACTCTTCAATCTTCAAGTCTCTGCACCCTTCTCACTTTTAAATATTGTTTGCCCCGACCATTCGTCTCTTCCCCCTACGAGCAGCAGCAGAACAGCAGCGGGCTATTTCATGCTGCGCGTGCAATAAAAGGATTAATTTGTGATGCTCAGACTCAGAATGGGCAGTAAATGGGACAGGGGGATATAAATAGAGAGTACCCCTCTCAAACTACTTCTATTTTCTGACTCAGATTGCTGCAAAAGAGGTAACAAATAAATAGAGATGCGAGATATAATTCCTCACATCATCGTCAACCTCATAATCGTCACTGTGGCACTGACAATCACTTTTACTCACATTTGTTTTGTGTTTATCTCAGTTTCTTGCTTGTTGGCTGAGCACGCGAATCTGAATACTGGCGAATCAAACCTGCTAGAAACCTATTAAAGTGACATGATGAGTAATTACTGCCTCAGTGTGATGCAAGAACAGCAGTTCAAGATGAAAGTGTGAAGCAGGTGGTGCAATGGACTGGCTAACTGTGAATAAAATTCTCTCAACGGCTCAGATCAATGAATACATCTGAATGTGTTAAATCAACTGGTGGACACGCGTGTGGTTAAAAACACCGTCAGACATTCCTTGCATGTTAATAAAGTTTAACTTTTGTACGCTTCATCCCCCTTTATATTTTTACTTGCAAAAGGAAGTTGAATTGTTATGTTTACTTTTCGCAAAGTTTTTTTTTGTTTTTAAACTAAGTGCACTTTACTTCAGTAAAACACTAAAGTAATTTGAATTATCTGAGTCCCATTTAATGTTAGTGTCAGTAAATGTTTCCAGCCAGTTAAACAAACCTCGTGGGCGTGAATTATATTAATACACAATTCATCAAGGAGTGGAATAAAGGAGGCCATTTTCCACACTTGAAAAGTTTTCCTGTAAATCTGTTTGTGTATTCGGGTAATGTTTCTAGTCTGTCTGCAAATAGTCAACACTGACTGACACAAAAGACAGTTTTAAAAGGATCAATCCATAGAAAACCAGAGACAGTTGAATGATGCTCCTAGGCTTTGGGATGAGCTGATTCTGTCATATTGTCCCAGAAGTCTACACAGTAAATCAACAACAGGTAAATGTCTCTTGTCACACACACAAGTCATGGTACAACACCAGTCATGTGTTGCGAACACATCATACGTTGCAATATGGCTACAAAGGCCTTGAAAGTCTCAGAAATCAGCAGGCAAGCAGAGGATTCAGCCTCTTCTACATACATGAAGAGTAAAGTCAAGACAGGAGGGCCTGGTGTTATGAAGCGGCTGTGTCATGCCGAGGATATGCAGCCTGTCCTTGGCAGAGCCACAACACAACAGAACTGCTGAGCCACAATATGTCCAGCTGGATTTACTTCCTCGTTTACCTCTCCCTCGTTTTCTCCCATCCTGCGTCCTCTCCCTCTCTCTCTCTCTCTCCTTCCTTCATTCTGCTTATTAACTGTCATGCAGGACTGTCAACCAGGATCAGGGACAAGTAGGCAGACTTCTCAGGACGGCCTCCAGGAACATGGAGGTGTTGTTCCAAAAGTGAAGCAGAGCTCCAGGACCCGAGTACAGCTGCTCACTTCACAGCACAAACACGCCACGCATTTATCACTTGTAATTACCTTCACCAATGAAAGTTGGTGGCGAAGGTTGTGTTTTTGGCCGCGTGTATTTATTTATTCATTGGTTTTAATGTGTGTATTTTACCAACTTTTCGCAACAAACTATTGACCCGCATTGCATGAGATTTTCAGGGATGATTTGTCACCATCCAGGGACCAATCATTAGAATTTGGGATCGGTCATCTCCTGGAGAGCTAAGATATTTCCTCCGTTGTGGAAACACTGGAGCTCCGCAGTGCGCCGTCAGTCAGGGCTGCAGAAAGGAAGATGCCACTAGCCGCTTGCTAGCGCACTGCTAACTCCGCTCCGGAACTCGCAGCTAATATCTTGGTTCAGCAACTATCCAGAAACACCAGTGCGAGTGCATTAACTCGGGTAGTGGTTTATCTGTGTGCCCACGCTCATTGTTTTAAAGTGATATTGCTATCTGACAGGCTACTTAGCATCGATATAAGCTAACGGCTAACATGATGGTGATGCTAACTCCGCGAAGAAATGTGGCATTGGCGAAGGTATGTGCTCTGCCCGTTCTAGTTTATATTTTTGTTTCACTCCTAACCTTTACATATGTCGCCCACATTTTTTAAAAATCCTTCAGCTAAATTTTTCCAAACCTGAAATGTCTCCGCATTTTCACAGAAACTCTAGAAAAACTATCAAAATCTTTGTTTTGATGCTCATTTCAGCAGGTTTACTAGCTTTTGTGCTTCCACGGATTAAGAAGGAGCCATCCGCTGACATACACCACAGGGGGACATTTAAAATGGTCGAGTGTTGAAACACTCTCAGTGCCTGTTCTAGAAATGGGACTTAATGACTCAGTGCTTATAAGAGCAATTCAAATCTGCACTTACCAGCAAATTGTCTCTTTTTTTGGTGGGAAAGAAAACACAAGCAGCTTTCAATTAGACGATGCATTGTGCCTTTTTGTCGTCTTGGTGTAGCCTTCACTGGATGCTTTTCTTCACTGTCTTTGTTTTAAAAAACAAAACCATTATTATCAACTATACCCATCCTGCATGATAATAGCATTACTTTGGCATTTTCTAATTTATAATTTGCATTTGGTGTAGGGGTGACAAACATAAGGCCGATAGGCCAAAACCTGCTCGCATGAGGCTCCAATCCGGCCCATTAAAACCACCAAGCAAGTTGCACAAATCTTAAAGAAAACAGATTTTTAAAACAGATTTCTTTAGAGTAGCGGACACAACTCAACACAGAAACCCGACCTGAGATATCGGTGATGCTGCCATGAAAGATGCAGTCTCACTGCTAGAAAATTAGCATTAGCTTTAAAGCAATGGTGTCAGGGTGAGTTTGTAAGAACATTTATAATGCAGAATATAGAAGAAGCTTTCTGGACATTTCACTATATTTTGCACCAGACGCTTAAAATGATTTCCCCCTGGGACAATTAAAAAAAGAAGACGTCATACTGCACCCTACCCTGGCGCTCTCTCTGTTGGCTTTTATTTCAATAAATGATAATTGATAAGTTTCATAATATCACTGTAGTATGACCTTTTTATGTTTTCCATAAAGTTCACCCAAAAGCCAAATATCCCTAACTTTTTGTGAGTAGCGTATATATGAATATTACAATACATTTGCTGACCCTTCAAACTGATAATCAGGAGTTATGTGCAAATGAAAGTGTTAAAAAGGCTCCATCAGCCACTGAAGAGAGCAGAAACGAACAGGGCGGAACAGTTCTTATGGGTCTCTCACTCTTCAGACATAACTCTGCTCATAACTGTAATTTATTCCCAGCTCTGGTACTACAGATTTAATTAAGTCATATTTTAAAAGTGCAGTGCTATACACAGTAACTTTCAACAGGTTGTCAGCATGTGGCAGCGGCTGACAAGAGGCAGGGACATTTCAGTTGAAGTTGTAGTAACTGAGAGATTTTAACGCCCGAAAAAAAGAAAGAAAAAGGACCAGTAAATGAGTTATTCCACACCTTCTGGAAGTTGTAATATAGTTGTGACATGTGCAAGCTGCGCTCAGGAGGAGAAATATGGACCTGCTTAAGCTCAGAGACCAAAACCACTTTGTCACGTTTTGTCCAACAATAAACTTTGCATTGAACCAACTCCCACATGATGCAACGTTTCTCTCCAGCATCTTGTTTATTTTATTTTTTTTTACCCTGTTCTTTTTATTCTCTTTTTTAAATTAATCATTCAGAAGCAGACAAGTCGGCACAATAACAGGAGCAGAGAGCAGAGAGTCACAGTATCTGTTTGAGGTTATGAGGGGAAGTAAAACTACATGCAAACCTTTGAACACATCAACCAAAGTGACCTAAATTCAAGAAATTCCATTTCTTCCTAATTTCATACTGATAACAAAAACATCCCTTTTGAGTGTCTTCCTCTGTGACGAACCCCCCGCTGAGTCCAAATCACTGCAGGAGCAATGTTATCTCTCTCTCTACTGTCAGGGAACGAACATAAAATATGCAATAACCGCTGATTTGGAATGGGGGTAAAGTATTAATTCTGAAGATACATTTTTCTTTCACATCATTTCAATAAGTCACAGAATATAATATGTAGGAATGCAGACTATCCCTGGTTTGATTCTGGGTTTTCGGGTCTATTCTGTGTGGCGTTTGCATGTTCTCTCTATGTGTGCATGGATTTTAGCCTAGTTTCTTACCACAGTCCAAAAACATGCATAACTCTGATTTTTTTCCCCTGCTCCCGTTGACCGAGTTTCTGCACTCCCTCCAAAAAAGAAAAATGACTTCTTTCTTTCCTCTCCCACCAGCTCTGAATAAGCCACAGTGAAGGATAAAGGACGGAGCAGTAAATCAGTTTAATGCTCCAAGAGAAACAAACACAAGAGGTTGAAAGTTAGTGACAATGAAAAAACACCCATCCATCAACAGACTTTACCATGCAGGAGGACAAGACTGCTGTGCAATCAAACACACACACACACACACACACACACACACACACACACACACACACACACACACACACACACACACACACACACACACACACACACACACACACACACACATACACACGCACACACACACACACACACACACACACACACACACACACACACACACACACACACACACACACACACACACACACACACACACACACACACACACACACACACAGTATCAATACAGGTAGCACTTACTGTCAGGGGATGACAACATAATGAGAAGACACGGCGTGACCTTCACTAGTGCAGAGGTGCGAGAAAAAAAATGACCGAGCGCAGCATAATATTGTCTGAGAAACGAATGAAAGTCAGAGGAAACATATTCCCAACTGAATGAGCCAAACAGTGAGAGCAGGAGCTATTTAACCACATCTCAGTGTACAAGAAACATATTGTGCGATGATAAAGGCCTTTTATAAGTGCTTAAGTGCATTTATTGATGCTAAATGTCTTTAAACAATAACTGCAATTGTTACATGTGTTGAACAGTCGTGGAGAAGAGCTGTTTTCTATTCATCCTGTTGGGTAGCAGTTATTGATGTTGAATAGTATTTCCTGACATGCACTTGTCGGAGGCTTTTACACTGAAAACACAGCTCATTGCAAGTCTTTACAATACTTGCAATTGTTGCATCTGTTGAACGTCTCTTTATCCTGCTCAGGAACAAGGTCCTAGTTCTAACCAAACCCGTTGCCTCCTCTGTTACTATTTCACTGAACTCCTATTTGCTCTGTCTAATTTTCCTGTCATGAACACTAATATCAGGTTATATCTACTGTAGATGTGTTGAATTAGCAGCCTTTATTAATAATTAGCTTCTCTTTGTGTTAGTAGTTCATGTCAGCTGTTTTCTCGCTTCTCTTCATCGTCATTAGTTTGAGATCTGTCGCCACTGCTGCGCACAATGATGGATCTTTCACAAAGCAAATGCTGTAACCTAAAATAAACTTCTACAGAGTGCAGACAGCTCAAATACAGGGTGGCAGAAACACCCAGAATGATGCAGTGAATGAGACAGCGGTTGGGCCTTTCTGTGTGGATGGTTTGTTCCTGTACATGCATGTTATTTCTTCAAAAAACTGCATTTGAGATAAGTTAATGAATATTGTATGTATTGTATGTATTAATGAATACATAATTTAAAATTGTTGTCGGAAATTTTTATTTTCCAGTAACATTTCAAAATGATTGGACCTAGTATAATAACACTGCAGTAGCCAGTTACTATGATCAAGGTTCTGCTTCAGCAGCAGATAATAGTTTGATAGTCCTGCTGGAGCAGATATGTAGTAGTTGAAATACTTTAGATTCAGCAACATACAAGTCATTCATTTTTATGATTATTATTATTATTAATATTATTATCGTTATTATTATTATTCCTCCATGCAAAGTACGTACAGATCTGTTCTGTCATGAGCAGTGCAAGACTGATCAGTTTGACTGGCAAAAGCTCCACAGTGAAAGAAGCAGATACCAGCTCAGACATCATGAGCACGTGACACAGGTAATTGTCAGGGCAGGGTGCTTTGTGTCCGTCTCTGTTTTAGCATTCAGAGGAGTTTCCCCTGAGCAGCGCTGGCATATTAATCCTGTAGATTTCTGGCAGAGACTGAGGAGCTGTGCAGCTCGGTTGGTGACCCTGCAGATGTTTGCAGTGGACACCGCGCGCCTCTGAGCTGATCAATTTGTTAACACCAGAGCTTCACCCAGGAAGGATTTCTTGGCCGGGTAAGAGGACCTTTCACCTTGTAATTAGATCACACCATGACATTAATAACCACAAACTGAAACACTCCATGAGTGGCACCAGTAATGGTTTTATTTCTCATGATGTACTTGTTTTTTAAACTCTCCTATATAATGCAAACCCAGTATGTAATTGTCAGAAAACACATAGTCTTTGTAGTGACACATGTATCAGACAATAGATTTCAGTGCTTTGGTCAGCTGAGATATTTATAGTGCCTGCCTGCCAACAGTGTCCCTTTGTGCTTTCAGTCTGTATTTTTACTGTCGACATGAAATACAGGAGAACTCATCATTCCACTCCCTCTTGACCACAATTTGCATACAATGTAAAATATACCTTGTATGTCTCACACATCTTGTTCCATTTCATTCTCTGCTGAAAGCCAAAGAGAAAGAAAAAAGCCCCCTAGGGAATTCCCCGCATGAAATTACAGCAGCACTTCAGCAAGCATTTAATGGAGAATCCTTTGAGCAGCCATTTTATTCACAATACTGATGTGTTTATTGGAGTTTGTGATTTAGAAGTCAAGTATGAAGATCCATCCATCTTTTATACCAGTTCATCCAATTTAGTATAGCTGAGGTGTGTAGCAGCATTTCAGAGAAGTTGAATTATACTCTGTCTACTCAGAGACAGCGTTTTTAAAAAGTTCCATCTTGGGAGCCATTTTCAAAAACGTGAACAGTCGCTGCGAGCACCGTTGTCTTGTAGATGGATCCCCAAAACACGACGAAAGTTGTCATGTAAACGGGGCATTACATATGTGGTTTGAGAGGCTATTAAGTAACATCAATATCTTGAAGCTCTGAATAGTTATTTCTTTGGGTGTACTCAGTAAACTCTGCTCAACACAGAAAAGATGAGTTTGTTTGCAATCAAGGCTTTTTTTGGTCCTTTAACACAAATGGTCATTTACATGCAGGATAAGCAATGTTTTACAATCTCTTTTGTCAATATAGTGGAAACCAAATTAACACCGTGTATGTGCTCAAAAGCCCAGTGTCACCATGTGGTATGAATCTGTTTCAGGTCTGAATATCTTTGCCTGATGGTATTGCGCAAACTTGCAAGCGCTGGTTGAGGTGGCTCATGCAGCTCTGCACTCTGCTCACTACACGAGGTCAGGGCAGACTGTACTGGTGTCTGTTACAAATCCCTGCTGAGCCCTGGAGAGCGATGCAGCCCTCGAAGGACTTGCAGCCAAAACCAGGACGCCTCCATAATCTGGACTTTTGATCCTGCATGCACAAACTTCAAACCTGAGAAATGTGTTTTCACTGCCTAATACAACTGCTTATGGGCCAAAGGTAGAGGCATTCCATGCTACGGTACACAAATTGTGTGAGTATTATAATAACAATAAACAGTTGGAAAAGAAATACTAATAAAAAGTAAAATTGTCAACAACATGTAAGAAACCTCGAATAAAAAAGTTTAGGAATAAAATATAAATAAAAGTAACAAAGATCTATCTTGATTTTCAGAGTGACTTTGAGTCAACTTTGACTTTGATTAATTATACAAAATTAAACTATGGGTCAATTGGTTGTTTTAAAGGTGAGTGACTCAAATAGAAACGTGGGGAGTTCTTTCACATTACGTGGTCATGTGTATATAAGATAAAGTATCGAAGGTATAATCCCTGCAAGCACAAAGTGCATGGTATCAAAGAGATTTCAAGAAAAAAAAGATTTTGCTTTAAGTTTGCTTGAGACGATAAGTCATGTGATCCTATATAACATACCACTCCAATTGTGATTTATTGGCTTTAAATGATAAAAAATCAGTGCCAGGGAGCAGAACTCTCGCTTTTCTTATTAAAGCTAATGTTGAGGAAAATATAAACTCCAGTGGAAAGTCTTTGAAAAGAAAAGAAAAAGACAAAAATGTAATTACCAGGAATTCACCAACAGATGAGCCGAATCAATCACCACACAGGTGGTCAGGGGATAATTGACAATTAGAAGTGGCATTTGAGGGGGGGAAAATATCCTCTCCTGTTCATTGCGGAATAAATGCAAAAATAAATTTAGGAAGAAATGTCACCAGACCTGACAATAATTTCCTTGCATGAAGAAAAGGTCACGGTTATAATAGAATTAGTGAAGCAAAAGTGGTCCAAATAACGAAAAGCATGGAGCTCGCTCAATGTTCGGGTCGTTCAGGGAAGTTAAGACGCCTTGTGAGGAGAGAAGTGAAGTTCAGCTCGGTCACTCAATCATTAATCCATGGCGTGTACTGCTGTCGTCCATGAGGAGAAGCCATTGCTGAGAACCGTCCAGGATTTTCAGGAGTCCAGAATGACGAAGGTGAAGACTTTTTGAGACTTTCGTGTGTTTAAGCATTTGGCTCTGATGAAGACATGTATGGGTCAAACAATCCTAGTCACACAATCACAATCCTCCTCACTACTGTTTCTAGAATGTGGTACAAATCACTTTCAAACTGGTAAAACATGCAAACTCCACACAGGAGGGCTCCCAAGCCCAGACTTAAAATGACACCTGTCTGTCAACCTACATATTTACATACCACACAGAAAGGCATTGGAATCAAACCGAGAACACTCTTTCTGTGAACTGAGAGTGTTAACCACTACAACAGCCAACAAAAGGCAGACGAGAGTCGCCCTGTTAAAATGGAACAATAAACACAATGCTTGCAGAAGCTCATAACAAGCAGCCATTGTTGCCACAACCTTTTTCCCGGAAACAAACATTTGCTTCGGTTTTCGATCTTGTTGTGAGAAAACAGAAAGAAATCTTACAGATAATCCATTACCCACCACTGTTTTTTTCTGTTTCCACAGATTTCACCCCCCACACCCTGCTCCAATAGCCTTATTGTTCCTGTTTAATCTATTCCTGGGTTTCACTCATAAGCTCTCGCGACAGCATCTATTTGCTGAAAACTAATACTGTCTCGGGCTGTGATACCGTGCTTATTGCCATCTTATCTCCAGATGCAGCCACCCGAACACATTTAGGATTTGGAGGCTCCTGCATACACAGCCCTCTGATAACGTGGTGTGAAAATATATAGAGAGCCTCTTTCTGCCTCCCTCTCACATTCACACACGTGGAATTTGTAAAGATCGCACCTGAGGAGCGCTCACCCACAAACTGATAAAGACAAAGTCTTTATCTGTTTGTTCACACTTTGCATTAAGTTTGTATCATGGAGGATGACGAAGGTGGGTTGGGGCAGCACTTGTTGGTTATATTGATTATGATGATGATGATGTTGATGATGATGATGATGATGATGATTGTGCTTCTGTTTGCAGTGCAACCATTTTAAGTTTGAAAGTAGCTCATATCTGTTTACATGTAATCAGTAGATTTTTTTGTAGCTCTGCATTGAACCTTTGAAATATGTTGTGCTCTTCACTTACAGTATTTTGTGATATTTCAATGGAATTTGCAAGCAAAGAAGAAACGGTAGTCATAGTTCCGAGCATGCCTCTAACAATGCCTCCATGCTCGTTGTTGTGACCACAAAGTGAGAGTGAAACATTGGCCTGTGACTCCTCAGCTTCACTCTCAGTAATTACTAACCCCACCAACAAAAGGCTAAAAGGACAGCCTGTGATCAGCCCACTCAGCAGATCACACACTGAATCATATCAACATTTGTTCCCTTTGCTGATATGAGAGAAAAAGACTTCAGTTTGAGCGGAACTGTCAGCAAAAAGCCTCAATAAGAAACTCTGCTGTACTGCACACAATGACAGACTGTGGCTTGTCTGCACGAAGTGGAAAAAACAAAGCAACACATCAACACGCACACGCACGCACACACACACACGCACATGCATGCTTCGCTCCAATGTGAAAATTGGTCTCAAGTGTGCTGTACAACAGCTGACTCCTTTTTCACACAAAGTTGTACAGTAGTAAGTCTCTCTCTCTCACTAACACAAGACCCGATAAGTCTGGAAAGGGAATGAATTGTGATGCTGCCAGTCATCAAGCAGCTCTTCACAGTTACTGATCGCATCCACTAAACAGTGAAGTAGTCATGCATAGCACGCACGCACACACACACACACACACACACACACACACACACACACACACACACACACACACACACACACACACACACACACACACAAACAAGCGCAAACATTCGAGCTGTGAGTTGAGTCATATGCAAAATGAACACGTGACGCCCCGGCGAGGGAATGGTCGGCTCCATATGTGCTGTAGATCGGAGCTCTCGCTCTTTCTCTTTCTCTGTCTTTGCTCTCCTCTCTCCTCTCTAGCTCTTTTTCCTTTTGCCATCTGGACAACCCATACACTCCACCCCCCACCCCTTCTTTACCTCATTTTCACTGTAACTTCTTTCTAATAATCAACTGCATTTCAAATGTGATCCCTTTGTGAATTCCTGCTTCTTTAAACTCAGCCTTTTATTGCTCACAGTTAATAAACACTGATTTACTTTATTTTAAATGCACTGTGGAGAACTCCTTTGAGAATATCCTGTGGTCTTGGATTAGTTTTTCCATTTCAATATTAGCTGTTTCATTTTCCTGGTTTCTGTTGCTGGACACTACATCACTAAATGTTGGTGTTGTGCCTCACAAAGGGAAAATTACTGGTTATGCTGTAAATGTCTTTCTATGTGAAGTTTGTTCTCACAGTCTAAAGACATGCACATATGGTGAATTACTGACTTTAGATTCCCTTTGTATTTTTGGATTGTTTGCTTCTGTGTTGGCCTGATTGACAAGGAGACAGGCGGACGTTGGTTTCACCACTTCCTTGTATTGCACTCTCAAATTAAATTGGTCTATTTGTGACAACCCTCTTGGTTTGTTCAGATGCAACTCGGGTGACTGATGTGCCGTATCTGAGAGAAAGCAATCTCCGAAGCTGTGCTCCTACAAAGAGCGCACGTATTTCTCATTCCACTTCAGCAAGAGCCCCAAAATGACACCTTTCTGACAAAGTCCTCTCAAGGCTGCAGTAATGATAACGGGGAGGGAAGGAAATCGCTCGGCTGCTCTGCAGAGAACGGACGCAGTTTACTGCAGGCTGATTGTGGCCTGACTGTCTGCCTCGCTATATAAAGTGTACATTATAGGGCTTCACACACAATTTTTACACACAGTAAAGTTCTTACGTGGGGGTTTTCCCACAAAACGTCTCATTCATTGCAGATTGAACTTGAGCTAATGTGAGCTGCATTAGGTGGATGCATAAGATGACAGAGCCAATAAGAGCTAAATTCTGAAATCAATGACTTTATCATGTTGTTATAAAGTCAGAATAAGCGGACAGGTTTCGTATCTGATATGACTGTGCACGGTGACATCTGAATGTTTGTGATCCTGGATGGAACCTTCTGATTCGTCCCTTCCCTTCGCTTCCTGACTCCCATGTCCCTTTTATTTTTCCCTCCCTTTGTACAGCCAGTTCCACTTGATCTATCTCTGCAGGGCTTCTGTTGCCTTCTTCTTTTCTCTCTCCCCTTTCACCTCCTTCTTCTCTTTCACTCCCTTTCTATCTCCTTGTAGCCTCTCACTCTCACTCCTCCTTATCTGTGCTCACACAGCCTATATGGCACCGTGTTGTATCTCACGGTAAGAGCAGAGCCACTGACAGGCTGCTAGTTATTGGTGGAAAAGGGGGCGTAGAGTGTGACAGAGGGAGGGAGGGGAGATACTTTCATATAAAGGCTGAAGTGCAGCTGATTTGTAAGTGTACAATGGCATAAACACATTCAACAATAAAAATGTAATTAGTTTTCTGCTTAATGGTGCATATCTGCCTGCTTTGTCTGTGTAACTACATTCTGATGTCGTCTATTCTTTGCTGTCATGCGGCTCAGTTTTTTTATCCTAAAATTATTACAAACATCAAACCATTCTATGGTTACGTGTAGATAATTTTGAGTCGGTTACTGAGAAAAATAAATCTGAGCAGAAGTAAATTGAACTTATTTGAATCTGTGAAATCAACAATAAAAATTCAAGCTTGTATCTTGACTTAAATATATCCAGTATTGAAGTCAACAATATTTGTTCAAAATGCAAGACATTGGGATTTTTTCTTCCCTTAACATGAATAATTTAAGTAATGTGAGCAAATCTTTTTGAATTCATCCACACAACAACAAAAAATATCTTGCTATCTTTACTGTCTTTCAGTCGGCATTTTAAAACACCAAATACTACAATACCACAGACGGATAGAATGAAGACATACAAAGATATGAGGGATATCGCTGTATTAGTGGAAGGTATAGACTACGAACCATCAAACATACACTCCAGTTTAAACAAATAGATCAAAACATCCTGAGACAGGAAAAACACCAAGTTCACTTTACTTTTTTATTTTTCATGTAAGCACAAAGGGCAACTAATATTTATTTTGGAGTTCTCACGTTGTTGGGGAGACAGTAAAATTTGGGATTTATTGATAATACCATTGTCAATAATGTGATCTTTTTGGGTATTGTTTATGATATCATTGTAAAGATTATGACTAATGAGTGGGTGGTTGGGGGAGGGGGCGAGAGAGAGTGTTTGGATGGATGGATGGATGGATGGATGGATGGATGGATAGATGGATGGATGGATGGATGGACGCAAGAAATGTAGTGCAGGGACATACATGAGGGGGTGTGAGGGAAAGAGCTTTAAAGATCAGCACCCCATGTTTGGTATGAAGACTGCAAGGGTGTTAATGATATGGTAGGAGAGACAAAGAGGAAAAGAGACGCAAAGCAAGCAAGTGTGCAGAGGAGACGAGGAGAGGGAGAGTGTGATAGGAGCAGGCAGTGAGGCAGAGCAGCGCACAAGAGGAGTGTGTGTGTGTGTGTGTGTGTGTGTGTGTGTGTGTGTGTGTGTGTGTGTGTGTGTGTGTGTGTGTGTGTGTGTGTGTGTGTGTGTGTGTGTGTGTGTGTGTGTGTGTGTGTGTGTGTGTGTGTGTGTGTGTGTAAGAGAGAAAGCGTGTGACAGTAAGAGAGGGGCGGTGGGAGCGAGCAAACGCGCTCTGCACGTGATCCAATCTGTTCACATGGCCTTGTATTACGCCCTTATAAATACTTAATGTGAGGCGCTGCATGCTACAAAACGTAAAAGAAAACTCGCTTTCCATCAGGAATTAATTTGAAATGCGGGCGGGAGGCAGTGAAAGCCGGAGCGTCCCAATCAGCAGAAAAACACACGAAAAAGCAACAAAGGAGAAGACTTCATCACGGAACCCCCACCCCCCCTCAAACCAGAGTAATGCGCCAATAATGCATCAGAGCATGTTCGGCTGTGTTGTCGTTTATCTGAAGGGAGCAGAAGCTGTCATCTGCTCTCCCGGTTCCCACCCGTGTTATATAATGATGGATAGGCGTGCGCCGCTCTGCGCTCCTTTCCTGTGGAGGCATGAATCAAACCCAGGATGTGTCCTAAATAGAACCTGCACACATCTGCAGACACCAGTGTGTGGAGACCAGCTGCAGCCCCGCTCCTGCATCCCTTCCACTGAACGTCACTGTGATTAGGTCTCTGCACGCTGACTTGGCCGCAGAAAGGGCTTGGATGGATGGTGCTGGTGCAGTAAATTGGGATTCCAGGACTGTGGCTAAGACAAGGTCTGCATTCAACGAGCCAAGTGTGTCAGGTCGTGTTGAGTTAAATTAGGACACGAAGCGTGCCGCATGGGTTTATGCTGTTTTGTCAGAAGCCATTGCAAAGCCTTTTTTCAGCTGGTCAACACATTGGAGTGGAACACATTTAATATTGATCACAGTATGGCTTATAATAGGTATATGCATATTTACCTTAACCTTGGCATCTGGTGATCTAGCTACGTTTTGATAACTAATGAATGTTGCACGTGTTTGAGCTATGATCAATGTCACGACAGCTTTGCAAATATAACGCAGAAGCAAGTGCCACATCTTTCGATGATCACGTTTGAGGATTGAGGCAGAACATGTAAGTATTTGTTCGGATCTGCATTCACTGGGTTTGGTTTTTACGTGGTATGATATAATTTGAGCGTCGTCTGTAAGATCTTTCTATGTCAGCATCGGAGATTGTACCAGCACTACACATCACAACTCAAATGCCTACATACTCAGGCAAGCCCCTTCACGTACGAACACACGCAGACGCACATTTACGTACGTACGCACGCGCACACACACACACACACACACACACACACACACACACACACACGCCCATGCGGAAACAAGGTGCTTCGAGCATCCAGCTGCATCCTATCTCCAACAGAAAAAAACGCCCTCAAACGCACCAATGTGACGTTTGATGAGCGATAAAGCTGTGTAATATTGGTTGTGTGTGTGTGTGTGTGTGTGTGTGTGTGTGTGTGTGTGTGTGTGTGTGTGTGTGTGTGTGTGTGTGTGTGTGTGTGTGTGTGTGTGTGTGTGTGTGTGTGTGTGTGTGTGTGTGTGTGTGTGTGTGTGAGTGAGTGAGAGAGAGAGAGAGAGCGAGAGAGAGAGAAAGAGAGAGAGAGAAAAATGTTTTTCAAAGATGTGCCCCGCGCGTCACACTACACCCGAGCTGAGCGAGGATAGTAGGCTTTTTACGGCCGCACATGACACCAATAGGGGAATTTCAATTTTTTTTTTTTTTTTTTAAAGAATATATCCGAAACCAAAACAGCATTGTCGGTGACAGCTGAATATATCAAAGCACAGAGGCAGAGTTGCTTTGAGCTCTACCTTTTCATGCAATGTCAAACCTATTCTGGGAACCAGAGGCATATTGAAATCAGCGGTGCGCCTTGGAGCGTTTCAGGACCATGGACAGCTCCTCTCTTGGATTTACTCTTGTTTCTTCTCTCTCTCTCTCTCTCTCTCTCTCTCTCTTCTCTCTCTCTCTCTCTCTCTCTCTCTCTCTCTCTCTCTCTCTCTCTCTCTCTCTCTCTCTCACACACACACACACACACGCACACAATTTGTACAAATCTTGCACGCGGGAGAAGGAAACACTTTAAATTAATCCCACGTCTGTAACATCTACATCAAGCCACATCTGCTCTGATGCTGTCCATCCACACACAGACACACAGACACACAGACACACACACACACACACACACACACACACACACACACACACACACACACACACACACACACACACACACACACACACACACACACACACACACACACACACACACACACACACACACACACACACACACACACACACACACAGCCTCCTTCAACCCGTAAAAACATCTCCTCCACTGCTCATACCTAGTCATTCCCATCCCGGGGCCTCCGACTCCCATCCCTCCACCGGCCGCGGCTCCGTTGACCGGCTTCATGTGCTGTCCTGGCCCCGGTCCTGTCGCCGGTCCTCCGGGCATCACCGACCCCATCATCCCGGCGGTTCCCGGCTCCCCGGGCTGCCCGCCACCCTCCATGCTCGCTTCGTTCCCCATCTCGCAGGGAGGTGGAGGAAGGGATCAGGTCAGATCGGCGTCGTCGCTTCTGCGTGTCGCTACGGTGTCTTCGGTTTTTAATCTCAAATGACTGAGTGGGGGGTAAATAGAGGAGAGCAAACTCAGCGCCGCTCCTCCATCACCGCCATCATCATCCTCCTCATCCTCAGCTTCAGCACCACCGCGCTGCCTCCTCCTGACGTGATGACGGGAGCGAGCGAGCGAGCGCACTGCCGCGGCCACGGCCACGGCACGGGGGGAAACAGACGTGTGAGAGGCGAGAGAAAGCGAGATTAGATTAGATTACATCAAAGTAAATGAGTCCCGTGGGAAAAATTAGGTCGAAGCAGCAAGATAAAGAACCAAGGAAGCAATGCGGAGATGAATTAAAAAGAGGCGTAACCCCCGCGACCTCTTATTGGTTGTCCAAAATTAAATTATGATTATCAAAGATGAATCCATTCAAATCTGAGTTTAGCTTCCCCAGTGTCCATAGAACTGCTGCCAGCTTCATTTTATGATGTTTCTGGAATTTACCACATTAAGAGTCATGTCATAATAAAAATACTCAACTAATAGTAGGGTACTCATCTGTGACCTAAGCTATAAAGCTCGACAAATCAACACAGATAAATAACTATTATTAACACACTGATTGTAGTTTTGGTAAGTAATCAATTGATTTGTATTAAATCCAATCATCAAAAGTTTATTAATGGAAATAATGGTGCGAGAAACACACAGTACAACAATAGTTCAAAATGTACAGACCATCCATTCAAATATGTGTAAAATAAAAATTTGGAGAGCTTGTTGAAGGATATTTCTTTGTTTAAAAACTTTAAATTCTCTCACAAAATTACCCAAACTGGGGGGAAAAAACCACACATATGTTGTCATTTCTAGTGATGGAATTCTCTAAGTGGGCTTCACCTCCTCAAAGATTGTTTACATATCATTGAGAATCTCCGGCAATGAAATTTGTAATTAACAAATAAAAGATACTAAATATGACTTCCTGGACTTATTGGGAGGCCCATACCCTGTGATACGAATTCTCCTGTTATAAGAATTTCTACCAAAAAAAATCACTCCTAACTAATTGTTTACTACATGTTCTTATTTCATTCAGTTTCATCATTTTTTCCAAATGAAAACATGAAGAAATAATAAAGCATATAATTATAAATATAAAGTTATCAAAAGCCTAAGTCACGATCCATAACCACATACCATTCCCAAATACCATCCAGCAGCATCTGTACACTTCCAAACCAGACCTACATCAGTAGATACCAGTAATAATGTAAAATACTATAAGTTGAGTTGGAGTGACTTAACTAGAAATAATAAATCTTTCTGTGTTATTGTCGTGATCGGGACGCAGCTGCGACATCCTAAAGCCAATAAGTAATGTGTGTTTTCTGCATGAACGCCTGTTGTGACCATTTGTGTTTGAGCAAAAAAAAAAAAAAGAACTGTTCTATATCTCATCATCCAGATTTCATAGTGATACAGAGTGTGAGGCCACAGGCTCGGGGGCGCGCTCTCTCACTACTGATGCTTGAGAGCAGAGCGCGCACAATGTGAACGAGCATTGGAGCGGAGCGACGGCATGCGTACGCGTTCACGAGAGACGTCGGCGAGTTCTCGTGAACGCGAGAACGCGCATAAGCGTCGGGACCGACTGCGCCGACGCATCACGTGCTCAATGACGCGCCATAGTGTTACGCACCTGCTGGTTTCTCGTGTTTGTTCGGATCAGAGTTTTCACTGGTCTAATGCCTGTGGACTGAAGGTGTGTATAAAATAGAAAGACTGTTTTATTTTTGGCAGGAACACTAAAACATAGAACAACAACAATAATAATAACATTAATTATATATATATATATATATAATTATTATTATTATTATTATTATTGTTATGATTGTTATTGTTGTTATTATTATTATATATGGAGACATATTCTTATATAGCAAGAACTGGTCTCACTCTTCTAAACTCGCTGTGTATCCTGCTGTGGGCAGACAATTAGGACAACCAGTTGCCACTTTTCTTTCTGTGGAGGTCACAAAACTGGACTGGACTGAATTATTGAGGCAAAGAGATAGCACAGATTTGAAAAGCTTGATAAAGTAGTGAATGAAGTGAAACTACAAACTTGAGGGAATTGATAAGAAGTGACACCAGACCACAGGAACAGTTGGAGCGGTGAATACATGGTTATAATACAGACACTATGTAGATTACAGCAGGACAGAAAAGAAAGAAAAAGGGACAAGAAGGCTTGGACAAGAGCCTATTCAGGCACAAATGAGGCCAAGCAGGCCCGGTCAACATGGCAGCCCATTTGACAGTAACCTCCACTGGTTCTAACATGAAAACCAAGATAACTTACATTTAACATACTGTAGATACAAATATTCAGAA
The DNA here is from genome assembly GCF_963383615.2 of Lipophrys pholis. Lineage (NCBI taxonomy): Eukaryota > Metazoa > Chordata > Actinopteri > Blenniiformes > Blenniidae > Lipophrys > Lipophrys pholis. Next base: position 12,664,911 of record NC_137630.1, on the reverse strand, counting down.
TAATTACACATATAAGAAACACTCCTACAACCCACTGTGCTGACATGCTGTATAAATCGAGGTTTAGCTTTAAATATTGGTGGCAACATGCACTATTTCAAAATGTATAAATTAAAAAAAAAATTTTGGTATATCCTATTCAAGAAAAACTGCTGATTGAGACACTACACTAACTATTTGTGAATCTGAAGTGATCATATTTGGTAATACTCACATATGTTGTTGGGTTTTTTTCCCAAATGCAATTATAAGTTAATGTCAGTGTCAGATTACACAAGGAAATACTGTAAATACTGAAACATTGTCATGGTTGCTTATTGAATTTGAGCATTTGTGGCAAGTGGAAGTGTTTGTCTAGTGCTTTAGGGTGTGTTAGAGTTCAACAGTGTATCTTAAGCTCTGAGACTTCTCAAATGTGTTTGAATAAGTTGTTGATTTGTGAGTTGAAGAAATAACTTTCCAAGTATTTATAATGACTACCCAATAAATGGGTTAAACAGAAGCCTAATTATTGAAATATGGACACATGTTTTATTTTCTTTAGCATCTGGGTAGCTTATGTCACATTTAAGAGCAGAAACGCCCACACTGTAAAATATTTACAGATAAAATATAAATAGCTGAGACAAAGTAAAAAATTTAAGAAAACTAAAGTATGAGGGAAATGATGTAAATTCGTCCAACAATAACACAAAAAAAAGTCTGTAAGAGAACAGCCTGCCGAGCCGCTGGGAAAAGGTCCACTCTCTGTTCCAGTGCCAAGCATCTCCCTCCGAGGCCTGAGTTTATAGAGATGAATAAACCCTGCCAGCTAACTTCAGCGCTGCATGTATGGCGTGCAGTATCTCTGTCAGCACAGAGGACAGAGACAAAAGCTGCTGGCTCCTCGGCAGCTAAGGCTAAAGAAAGAAACCATTATTCTCTGAGATTAGTTTCCTATTTTTCTGGCTTGAATTTCACCAGTAATGCTATTAACCAATAATAGTTCCTTTTCTTGCTCATATTTCTTGATAGTCCAGCTTGTTCACGTCTGAAACATCCACAGTTTCTATTTTCCCAACACAGTATAGTACAATCTGTACTTGGAAACATAATCAAATTCTGTGAAAGCATGCTAAGAAGACATTGAAAAAGTCCCAAAACAACCTCATAAACACACCGTAAGACACTGTCCCCAGTACCTTTCTGACATTTCCCTGGGATTAATCTCCAGCAACATAATAGTAACATGTCCACATCTCCTAAATAATTGCAGGGACAGTGATTCAGCAGCATTCAAGCTTTAAAGGGTCTGTGCAGTCAGGAGTCAAGCGCCCAAGGCTCCAGTCAACCTCAGAGGACCTTAAATAGTGGCTTAAACCCGGATTTAATTTGGAGACACTGAATACTGCAGGCTAATGTTCATTAAGTGAATTGTGTAATCTTTATGATTTAATCAGACTTTATTTACTTTCCTTAATCCCTATATGTAAGCTCTAAAGAGTTTGGGGAGAGGACCTAAATGTACAAGAACAAAACTCCGTCACTTCAGCATTTAAAAGAATAAAAACAAAGGTCCCTTCGAATCACCACAAAGGCAGGACCTTCACCGCTGTTTCTGTCATGTACGAATCCAAAACTGAGCCCTGAAATTAGTTAATTTAAGCAACAGCAAACAGTGAAAGAGACAGAACTTCAGTGGCGGTGATACACTCCTGCTCCTGTTTGTCCCCATTGGGTTTGAAGAATGTCCCTCATTTTATCAAGTTGCCTCCTATCACTATGTCATATTAAGAAAAGAAAAAAAGAAACAAGCTGACCGTTCTAAATGTGTGTTGTGCTGGTGTTGCCAGCCTTTTAGTTTCAGCACTTTTGGGTACCTCACAAGTTTAACTCTTACTGTCCTCCTAAATTGAGTAGAAATCATCTTATCAGCTATTTCTGTTCACAGCAACACTTGAGTAAAATACATTAACAGGCAATCTAACAGCTAATGAATGTGCTGTGTTCTGAAGAGGCGGACGGGAGACTTCACGCTGACAGAGAAAGCAGAGATTGGTTTTGGATTAATTGTGGTCAGGATGAAGGTTGTCTGTGTGAATGTGTGGAGTTATTTCTGACATTGGCTCTATGGAAACAAAAGCATACATAGTACCTTTGAATTGACTTAGTAATCTACACCAGGAAAGGGGAACTCTGATCAGTGTGATTGCATTATCAATTTCATGCTATTTCCCTTTGAAAACTGTCTTTCACCAAATAGTTAAGAAAAATATAATTAATGGCTACCATTGGTTTCTTTACAGAATCTTAAAAACCGCCCTTATTGAATGTATTTCCAGTTTGACGTGTGGTCGGGCTAAGACACCACACAGTCAAGTTGACTTTCACACTGCTTTAAACCAAAGACATGGAACATCGTTCCCTAAAGAGTGTTAACTGACCACAAAATGCCAAAGAAACAACAAACAGAAAACTTTGGAAACATCCGTCAGACTGCAGTGCCAACAGTCCATACCATCTCTTTTTAATCTGCTATCATGACGTGGATGATGAATTGTTAAGCTCAACATTCGGTCTCTATGTCAGAGTAAAGTTTGTTGCTCAGGCAGAAGGTCCCGGCCAATCAGGAAACCTGCAACAGAGGAATCGATCACTTTGACAGGCTGGCTCATTGATGGTACAGCGGGTGCAAATACTTAAGGAGATTAAAATGAGCAACGTGCCAGCACTCCACTCCACTTTAGAGCACAAGGTTGAGGCAGGGAAGCCCCATTGGTCAGCTGTGAATGGCTGATTGGATGACTGATGGTCGGAGCAGAGCTCCATCAGCAGTTTTATGCTCCAAGTCGAGGCGCAGGAAGAGAGGAGATAGTCCAAGCCATTTGTCTCCTTCCAGGGAGTCCACACTTTATTTGACTGCACCTGTACCACACAAACAAGTCAGGTCGACGGCACCAAAAGAGACATGATTTGTCTCATTAAGTAGTTTTCGCCTGGCCAAATCTAGTCATTTTGATTCACAATGAAGCTATTTTGTAATGAAAGTACCACAAGAAAACCTTTTATTTGAGTAAGCACATAAGAGCAGCACTGTTTCCTGTTTTGGATGCTTACCGAAGAGAAATGGTTACATACATGTACTTGGTTCAAAAGCTTGGTTCAGTCCTACAGTAATGTAACATAACAAATACAGTTTCAGTATGCAGACAGCAGAATATATTGATTACAATGAGACATTATAGTAAATCAGTTCATCTTTTCAATCTGTCATTCAATGATGAACAGCCTTCAAGATTTACTGTCAATATTTAAAAATAAAACCAAAAAACTGTATTCTTTATGTTGCTTAAGGTGGGATAAAACATTATTATTATTATTTTATCTCACACCGGGGAAATTACAGCAGCTCAGAGGTCAAAAAATAGAAAAGGGATCTAAAAACATACAAAGAATTTACAGGGAAAACCACTGCGGGCACATGGGTCACATTTGACCTTCTTTAACTTACTGTTTAGTCTGCCTAAGTTCCCTGAGATATATGGTATATAAATAAATATATGGTACGTGAGTGAGGAAGTGACATGCTGCAACGAACTCCAGTGTCCACAACAGCATGCTCATCCTGGAGACACTCAAGATTATCAGGAGTCAAATTAGTGCGATTAATTGTGGATTCCTTGTTGTCTGAACAGAGTTTCCAAACACAAAATTACCACATGAATTCATTTTCTGTGCTTGTAACAATTTTTTTTTTTTTACAAACTACAGCATAACATACAGGACAGTGAAAGTATGTAGAGTATGGTGGTGCACGTTCAGCATCGCTGCCATCTTGAATGAGAAATTTCATTCCATAGAAGCAGACCCACAAGGATCTCAGAATGGCAAAAAAAGAGGTATAATGCAAAATATAAGATTTGAGTTTTATCATTCTGAGGCCGTCAAAGTGGCATTTGGAACTGCGTGTTGAACTACACCTCACTCAAGTTTGATTTTATTTCATATCTGTGCATGAAAACAGTGGCTTCTTTCAAAAGATAAAAAAGCTGAATTTACTGAAATTCCTTTTTGGTTTTAATTTAAAAAAAAATGCCGCTAATTCAGTACAGAGGAGAAAATGTTTCTGTCTAAAATTGCTACTTTCTGATCATTTTGAAGTTTCTGATTTTATTTTTGTGTGTGTTCATATCGTAAATATTCTATTAGATGATCTCAAACGGCGTCCTACTTTATTTCAATGAAGTTAAAAAGTCATTCTGATGTGACTGTGAATCCCAAAGCCAGATGTAAAAGGGTACGCTACACCACTCTGACTGAGGTGTGCTATTGTGCTTTTAATGTAGTATTTCAGTACAGCAAGTCACATTTTAATGTATGAAAGCATCCAACACATGCCTGGCATTTATAACAGACCAAAATGTGTGACCTTGTGAATGTAGAGGCGAGGAGAGCCCTCATCCAATATGGTGGCCACTAATAAGTCAGCTCCAACAAGCAGCAACAGTCAATGAGACAACACTCCCTAAAGGCTGTACATATATAATTCTTTTGCTTACACTGACTCCTTCTGGTGAAATCAATATTGTCCTTGCAAACAAAGGCAATATTTCCACATTTTGATACGCTTGTCGAAAACAATACATCTAATGGGAACCAATAAATAACTGAAGAATTATACATAGACTACATATAGTATAGGCTGGCCTGATGTACTATAGGTACAGCTTTTACAAGTGGATTCAACAACCTTTTTGTGTGTGTACCAATGTGCTTTGGTTTGAGGTTGACAAAAAACAGCCCCGGAGACGTTATTTCCAAGCTCACTGACGTAATCGTTTAAAGCAGTGGAGTCGTCCCCTCCGCCGACGGTCTTATCACCGACCATCTGGCTGGATCCCTTATTCCAGGCAGTCAAGATCTCAGCGGGCACTGCCGATTTGGAGGCCTGCCTGACCAAATGCACTGAAATAACCTCGCGCTGGATAAAATGTTTCCATCGATTAAAAAACAAACACCAGTCAGGTGAGTCGACCGTCATCGTCATGACAGGACTAAAAACAGCAGAGAATTAACATGCGTCCAGTTTGTAGGACCACAGCTTACAATACATTTCCAACACGTGTGAGAGTTGTCCGGCTTCCCACACATTACATGGTCCAGATTTATTCTACTCAAATAAGTGAGTTTTATAACTGAGAATGCTCCATAATGGTTTACATGGAGCAGTGTAGTGACTTTCCCCGCAAAGCAAGAAAGTCTTGGGTTTGAATCCGCTTTGAGCTTGCATGTTCTCTTTTTGTTTGGATTTTAACCAGCTTTCCGCCAACAGTCCAAAAAACATACATTTGCGACTACCGTAAATGCCCATAAGTTTGAATATGACCCAAACTATCCCGAAAGAGATAAAGCCATATAAAAGATGGATGGATGGCAATGAAACACTTTATAGCCGGATCACTCCCTCACAATCGATTCAAATGCTGTTCAATTGAGTACCATTTAATTCAGCCGATTTTACTTCTCAAATTATTTTAGAAGAGTTAATGATGTTAGTTAAATTGCTGGCTGTGAAATGGGTGTCCAGTCAAACGATTAATAATTAAAAATATACGTTGGTTTCGTCGCTCTTATAAAGTTTTGTGAATGACAGTAAATCTGCAGCTGTTTAAAAAAACTTTCAAACCCTCACTAAAAGCTATGATGTGCAAATATCCATCAGTGTGTAAAATCTAATTTGCAGTTAATGCCTTAAGCAGGGGGGGAAAGAATGATATCCTCTGAAGTGGTTTAATAATCCACAAAATGTTCAAAATTCCTCTTCATAATCTTGTTTGGGAACAAATGCAGGCGAGAGATGGTGATCTCCGTGATGAACTTCATCATCTGAAGTTAATATTGTAGCAGCGTAATGGAAGTCTTCAAAGAAGAGGTATTTATTCTGTCGATAGAAAGTAATAAATCAGAAACTCATCTTACAATCCGGTTGAAGGACAGACTTAACACATTCCCCTCTTTGAAAATGTCACCATGTGGACAAATGCCAGAGAAAGTCTCGGTTTTTGGTTCAACCTTTTCGCTCATCTGTTCACGGCAAAAACAAATAAGGCAAGATGGCGACTAGGAATTTCCTACACTGTACTGAGCTGATGCTGTTAATTACTGGGACGATGATGACTGATTTTGCACACTGCAAAGCTGTCATCACTCTTATTCCTGCTTTTATCCATTGTCTTTCATCTTGATAGCTTTTCTTTGTCTCAAAGAAGTTATGACAGACATGAATCCAAAAATCCTGTGATTATGAAGCTCATTTAAAACTCTTTGAATTGAATTCATTTTGCTCATTCACACAGTGTGTCGCATTGTGCACAGAACTTTGAATTTCGCCTCATATTTCTCTAAAACTATACCTCACGCAAGTGATACACCACCTTTGTCGACCTCTGAATGCAGTTAATTACTTTAATGTGTGTGACGGGAACAATTTGGTGGTCGTCAGCATTCTGTTTGGGCACTTTCCCAGCCTCTCCTGCGGCAGGGAGCGGAGACGGGAAGCTGTACTGATGGCAGGAACGGAAAGGTTTGATCATGGTACCGGTAATTGTATTTTTTGTAATTCTTCAAAACCGGCGTGATCATCTGGGAGCCCACACACAGAAAGTATTCCTACAATGGCTGCTCTCATACATGTCACCCGCAGTGCAGCCATGAGGTCCATATTGTAAGTAAAGTACCATAAAATATCATTTTAACAGATTTTGCCACGCCATTTTCACAAACTAACCAAGAGCTTGAGGTCCTGAAAACTAACCACCATTGTTTAATATTCACATGATGAAAGTACGATACACATATTTGTGGTGGTCTCCAGTCTTCATACATGTCCTCCGTGATGACCCACTGACCAATCTAGCAGGTACAATTGGGTCCAATGAGTCCAATCGAAAGGGAACATGATTGTTTGGATGAAACAGGATAAAGTGGAAGTTGCAACAAACGTATCGGTGCTACTGTACCATGGGAAATTGAAATATTCAACAACTCATCAAACTCTCTTTGGGGCAGCACGCCATGCACCAAACCTTGAAACAAAAGATGTCAGGAAGGAGACGAGGGCAGGACAGCAGTGCTGTACTTAAATGTAATGTATTAGAGGCCAAAGCTGCTTCATCCACCTGCAGTGTTACCATGTCACTCCCAGTGGACACAGTGCTGTGAACAGTGGGAGAAGGTGAGAGTACACAAGGACATGGAGCTCTACAAATAGTGAAAGGGGAATAACTTGTAGTTTGAAAGTGTATGGATGAATTGTGTGACGAGATGAAGTGACTAGTTTTTGTAGAGAAACTGATTAATGGCAGTTTTCTCTGTTTATTGCTTTGGTTAAGTTCACCATAAGGCCTCTCAACGAGAGTCTGCTTTTACATAGAGCAGCATATGGCAGAGCTGATAAATGAATCACTGAGTCATCATGTAAATTCCCTTCTGCCACACACACACACACACACACACACACACACACACACACACACACACACACACACACACACACACACACACACACACACACACACACACACACACACACACACACACACACACACACACACACACACACACACACCAACACACACACGCACACACACACACACCAACACACACGCTCGAGCGAGGGAAGAAAGACTAGAGTAAGCATAGACCTTGAAACAATGGATGACACTGATGGTGAGATAACACACACACACACACACACAGACACACACACACACGCACACGCACACACACACACACACACACACACACACACACACACACACACACACAGTTCAGGTTGAAACTTTCAGACACTTTGAGTCATTACAGCACAGAAAGCACAGATGCACCCGTGAACCGTAATGAGCGTCCCGGTCAGAATCATCTGTCAGCCGGTGAGCACACAATCAGGACCTTGAACCTGAACACACATTTGAACTCGTTGTTCGCTGTGATTGTGGAACTTTTTGGAAATATGCAGTTTGACCTACAGACCAAACTATACTGCTCAGTGCAGGAGGCGGTGAGAGCTTGAAGCGGAGACCTAATTAACAGTTTGTTAAAGTAGCTGAGATGTTATTTATTAGTTTCACTGTGATAGAAATCATCAAAATCCTGAAAAATGAAATTCTGACGACACAGTAGTCTTGGTATTGGTTCCCTGGCATATACACATGAAATGTTTAAATCCAAAAATTGAAGAAATACATTATAAATTCTCACATACTTTTTCAAATTTATAATTAAAGTTGCACCACCATATCAACTTTAAATAATAAGTCACCCATAATTTGAGAAGGTTTTTAAACGTTTGATCTGCATTTCTGTACCCACTTATTCATTCAACAACAACAGATTGTGAGAATTTGTGTAAATATCCTGCAAATAACAGAATCCAAGCTATTGAAGGTATTCCTACAGTATAGATGTTTGGGTGTGGCATCAATAAAACTTGTTCCTGAAATATGACAAAGAAAATGTGTTGTGTGGCGTTTAAGAGATGTGCTGACCTCCAAGTGGTTATACTCCACCTCTGCTCAAGCAACGAGAGCTCCTGTTTTATGTCTACATTTGTTCAAAACAAATTGCATGTTCTTCCAGTGTGTGCAGAGAGGGTTTCTCCAGGTACTCTGGTGTCCCCACACATTTTAAAAACATGTTCATGAGACTAATTGGTGACCTGTTATCTAGTCTAGTTTATCTGAAAGTGTCTTTTAAACATAGATATTCTAAAGAATTCTAAATATTGACAATGCAGTGAAATTAATTTATTGTGAGAGTATTTTTAACAACTGTACAATTGATTACAATCCATGCATTGTAACAGCAGTTGTATCTGAGTACATATTTGATGTACTCTGCTTTACAAATAAGTGTCTACAGCCGTATTACATGGTTAATGGCGCTATCTAGTGTGCATATTTTGTCACTACAGAGTAAAGAGTCAAACTTATTTTTCCCTTTCATAGTTTGTTTGTTTTAGCAACGTTGAGCGGTCATAGCGGGGACAAATCAACTTCTATTCCAATACTGATCTCATGCAGTCACAATCTCAGCTTCCATATATTGACATTTGCAGTTTAATGCAGAGGAAAAAAAGTTAAATGGAGTCATGTTCAATCGACCCATCTTTATTTATATGACACTTTTCAGACAGTAAATATAGAACAACTCTGTTGATGTGATTGACACGGACACAAAAAGCCAAACATTATATCAAGCTATCATGAATGTGTGCACATACATGGATACACACACACAGACAGCCTCACGCAGGCATACAGTACACACACCTGTAGAGAGTGGACCAACCCTTCATATTTTTTTCTGTATTTGAGCCAAGTTTGCATGACTGTGACTCAATTGCTAAAGCAGAGTACCATCTATTTACAGGGCTGGTGGTTCGATCCCCTTTTTCACCCTGTTAAAATGTTCAAGACACTGAACCACAGGATGGAGGTCAAGTACCTTCCATTGGATTGTTGTGTGAACTTGACGGCACCTTGGGACTATAGAAACAATGGAAGGAGCTAATGAAAGTGAAATCCATTTACCAGCAATCAAATGTGAAATGATCTATATCTAAGACTAGCTAATGAATATATAAGTTCAAATAAATGAATGTCAATATAGGCAGTGCCTAAATATAACTGCTTTTGAATTTGTGTGTGATTCATTATACTTTAATCAATTTCCAACAGAACTGTGAAAGTCTCATTTCATTGAATTATCAAGGTCTCAAAAGGGTTGTGTGGCGTATGCATGTTCTCCCTGTGGATGACTGGGTTTTCTCCATGCATCCTGTGTGTGTGTGTGTGTGTGTATGTGTGTGTGTGTGTGTGTGTGTGTGTGTGTGTGTGTGTGCATGCACGTGAAACAGGAAGACAGCCGAGTCTGAGTGCTTGTTCCAATTTCCTGAGCATGGCCTCTGTCTCTTCTGTCGTTGTGCTGCAGCAGATATCTGATACCAGTCATTCATTCTCAAATGCCCGCTGATACAGATGCATAAGCAGTTTATTTTCTGCTCCTCCGTTTTTGAAGAGACCTCCCTCAGATTTGAGCAGTGTATAATCTACAGTACATAGATTATGAGCATCATGATAAGGGAAACAGATGACATTGGTGGAAGAAGAGAGGATAAAAGAAACAAGACAAACAAACAACAAAAAAGATCAGTCACAGGAAAGATGGCCACAAATAATCAGGAGGGCTGACAGTCAAGGAGTCTATGTGCATCATGTTCATGGAAATTTCCACTGTGCTGTGCCTCGGCTTGGCCTTTCAGAGCGAGAATGCTGCTGATCAATGTGTCTCACGAGGAGAGTTGTCAATATGAACCAACAGGCAACACAGAATCGTCCCCCACTTCCACTCAAATGATCAAAGCAGCCCTGCAAAGCGGCTTATATTTTCCTCCATGTTACTCTAAAACTATTTCATCCCTCGCCTACTTTTGCTGACATGACGTATTTCTTACCTGAGTCACCTCTCATCAAAGCTCATGTATCTAATCTGGTAGCACATCTATCATAGTGATCAATAAATGTACAGTCTCTTGAAGAAATCCATTTGAGCGTCTGTAGATATTTTTAAATGTCCAGGTAGTTCAATAGTGGTGGACAAGAGTGAGTTCATAATCTATGTTTTCTGCTTTAAGTAACATGTCTTCCAATATAATCGATCACATTCTAAATCACAATCTGTCTAGTCAGTGCCTTCTTGAAATTGTATAATCTGCTGTTCTGCGCGTCTTTTACCAGCAGGGGGCGCGTGGTGCATGAAAGAAGGAAGGAGAGTTCCGCCCAGAAGGTGAAGGTGCTGTATGTAACAGGACTCAGGAGTCAACCTGCAGACAGCTTTCATAACAAGCAGCAAACGGTGTCAGCACAGCAAGTCCCTGAGACTGCTTCAGACTGCACAACCTACTTTAGGAGTCATTTTTGACTCATTGTCTCTTGGCTTAATCGCTTGGTTCATATAGTCTGATAGCTTTAGAAATGCATTCTTCTATAGAGATTTCGGTTTTTGTTTCCTCTAATTATATATAGATAGGGAACAGGGAGTACAGACCATCGTCCTATTCACAGATCCTGAAATCCAGTGGAGGGGGAGGCGAAAGAGAAGGAGAGGAGGAGAGTTGTCAATATGAACCAACAGGCAACAACAGTTTCACAAAGCTATTGGGAACTCAAAAGCACAAAAAAATTGCAAAGCGACACAGAAATGATCAGCTGTGAATACTTCTTTAAAGCAGTGACGTAACTCATTTCACAAATGGAAACGTGAGGGTGTGTATGTGTGTTGGGGGATCATGTTCATACTGTGTTTACTTCTGAACAGTGAAAAGATATCACAGTGAATAAAACACATGTTGTTGCTCAGGCAATGAGGCAAAGTCATAATCAGCCATCAGTTAAACGTTGCCTTTTTTTAATTGTCATTCTTTGTAACACTTTGAAGAGTCACAGGTTTTTTTTTTCCAAACAGAAAAGGTCGTCCCATAATTTAGTTCTAAATATGATTGAAAAGTCATCTCTGCAGGTGAGGAAATGAGGAGGACACAGAACTGATAACTTATTGGTTAAATGTACCCATGAATCCGCGAAGAGGTGACCCTCTTTCAGTTCCCACCAAAATCAAACCAGCTTATCTTGGAATCATCAGCAGGCTTCATTTTTTTCCACAGAGCTTAAGTTGAAAGGATAAGAAGGTATGAGAGATTTTAATTATGATAACAAAACCTGGAGTGAACTTATGCCCCTATTTACACGTGAATTCGAGACTTTTCTGTCGCCTTCAACACAGAAATATCAAACCAGACATTCGAAAGGCCACAGTGACTTGGATACCTGCTCCTGTCTTTTTGTCTATGTTTCTGCTCCTGAGAGATGTGACTTTCTCTGTGGATTTTCTTGTCTTATCTTGTTTACCCGACACAGTTTGCAGCTTAAACGACCATCAATCATTAATGACGCTTAAAAAGGAGTCAATCTCTGTGAAATGCAGTTTTTCCAACCAATAACATGCCTCTCCCCTTTCGAACTGTGCCATTACATCCACGTGTCTGCGCATGAAACAAATACCCAACCCAAGATATTTTGTGTTGAGTGTTGGCGTTTCACATCTATTTAAAAAGAAGTGGGCATGGTGAACCGCCTTGTTGATGCAGAAGTGAGGATCATGAAAAATAGATAAAACTCAGCCATGTTTCTGAAAAATTAAGAGAACATGTGGCGCTCCAGTCAAACTCTGGATGAATCAGTGAATCCATCTTTTAAACAAACCTTTTAATGAGCTGATTCTTCAGATTCGGGGGAATGAAAGGAAATGCCTCTCACATCATCTCCCATAATTAAGGCTGCTTCTCGTCTGAGCACCGCATCAAACACCAGCTGAAGTTCTCGTACGCAGCTGTTGAAGCTAACGTCTCGATTATAAAAACACCTCGAGACTTTGACCAGCCCAGTCCCATAATCATACTTTGTGCAACATGATCTCTAACGTCTGCAGAGGTAAGAGTAAACAGGACTACAGCTGAAGCTATGAACGGCCAGCGCTTTGAGAGATGAACTGAGGAAAATATTTTGATTCATTTGCTATTTTCTCTCTGCCAGGTGAGAAAATGATGATGCACGTTTTATATATAAACATACATTTCTTTAATTTTATATTTGTGGGCAATCAGAGAAAGAAAAAAGAAAAGAAAAAGAATCTCTTCATTAAAATTGATAGAATTATGTTGCATTATTTGATATTTAATAATTAAAAAGGAAGGTTTGAACAACAAAACGAGATGAAAGTGTATTTTAAGTATAATAAAATAAAAGCTACAACCACTAAATTCTCCTGAAGGTGCCCTTTAAGTATTTAAACGTTGCAGAAATGCGGTGTTTTACTTTTCCACTGTTGTCGCGCAGCAGCTTTCGAGCACGGTAAACCCCCAGCACTTTGGATGCTCGTGCACTTCCGGAACTTTCGTAATGGCTTTTTTGTGCAGAGCGCGTGCAGGCACGACCACCAGGACCGGCCCTCCTTCTTTGAGCACGAGGAGGGGGGGTGGAGGAAAAAAAAAAAAAAAAAACCCGGTGAATGAGTGAAAGCAGCCGAGCCTTCCCCTCACCTCTCCACCTCTTCTCTAATAATACTAATAAATAAAGCTTCTCCACGTGGAGGGACTCCGCGCGCACACGGGGACGGAAGGTGAGACACTCATGTCGGCTTTCGCCTCCGTTTCAGGTCGTTTCCTTCTTGTTAAAGCCGCTTTTTCTCCTCCTCTCTGTTTACGTTTTTTTTTTTTTCTTGCTCTTGAAGCGTCAATTAAGCTCCAGACAATAGAGGAGCTTGCTGCACTTGTGCTCCTCCTCATGTTGTCTGCATTGCTGTTGCAGCCTCCTTCTGTGTTATGAAACAAGCCAGCACGGTGCTTTATTATTATTATCATTATTATTATTATTATTATTTTTTTTTTCATAACAAGCCCCTGGCGGACACGAGGCCAGCACAGAGTTGACACATCTGCAGGCTTACACAGCCTCAATGCCTGATTCGACACTGTTAGGCTATAAGGTTGAACCAAAAAGGAAGTGGAGTCCATAAAGACATAGATTAGGGCAACTTTTAGGACCCAAAGATTTGAGATTGAGCGTTTTTTTTGCTCACTACACACCAAATGAAATGAGTGCATTCCTGCAAAACATGTTTAACCTGTGGCTTTACTAAGCTCCAGCTTATGTTGGATTGATTACATTTAGGAACTGTTGAGATTTGGTTTGTTTTTAAAGGTTTGTGCCTTTTTTAAGCCTCATTCCTGCTCTGATACATGTGAACATCACGGTCTCCATACTGCAGAGTTGGAATGAGCATGTAGTTTTCAATCCACCAGAGGGCGCCACTCAAATTCAACACCCTTCAAATGCCAAGGCTTCGTTTACATGACAACGTTTCAAGTGAAAAAGCGTTATCTTTGTTTCAGAAACGTTTTGTGTTTACAAGGCAACATTTCTAAGACAATGTCTGTCTACAAGGAAATGGCATAAAGGCTGAAAATGATGTAGTTAGCAGTGCCAGGCCACTAGTGGATGCTGCTGTTTGTTTTTGTAATGAAACCACACAGAGACCAGTATGTTATAAACATTAACAATGGCCAGTACACGGACATTTGTATGGTTTGTATTTGTTTGATTGCTATTACAGGTGACTCTCAACTACAAACCTACCAACTCCTAGGAGAGTGTAGACTGGTAGTCATACCACGCTGTAGGCCGCCATTTTTGTTATTGTCCATCTACTCTGCGTATTTGCATAAGAAGTATTTACTATAGCAATTGTGTTTTACCCCATTTACACAAGAGACGGAAGTTGGCGCCTTTTCAAAAAGTCCCACCTTGGGAGCCATTTTCCAAAAGTTGTGTTTTCAATGGCTCTGTGTTCGTGTAAACAGAGTTCTTGTTTCAGAAAAGCCCGAGTTATGCTGCTCTGTCAATATGATGTAAATGAAAGTCTGTTGCCTTGATACTGACGTGGACCTTTCAAAATTCTCAGTCGATGTTGTATGTGCCACAAAGTAATTCTTCGCCGTAAAGCTAGAGGTCGTGAAGTTTCTGTAGGATCTGTCGACCACATGGAATTTGTTGGTCTGGAGACACTGTGGATTAGGATGGTTAGCTGCTCATTCTTTCTGGCTTCTTCAGACGCTCCTCAGCTTCGTCAAATTTCAGCAACCAGCAAACAACTCCAGCAACATAAAAATGGCGGTCTACCGAACAAACCAGTTAAGCAGAGTACCAGAAATGACGTAATAAAGTTGACTTTAGCAACACTTGCACCACCTGTTATTATTTTTCCTCAGTACTACAGCTAATGCCTTCTAGTGGTACTACTATCTTGGTTGGCATTCGTAAGCTTTCAGGAGATGAGTAGAGAAATAGAATAAGATGAACGCAGAGTATGGACAGGAAAGCTTTAATCATATTCTTAAAGTTCCTCCACCAGAATCCACATGGGAAAAATGAAAAATGTAGGACCCAGTTTTAGTTGTTGTTGATGTTCATCTCTAACATGTTGTCAAAACCTGTCTGAAGGAAATTTGTCATAACACTCATACAAACACGTATTTACAGCATTTAAATTTCGTTGAACAGCCCCCGGTTTGTTGAAACGCCTGAAGATTCCCGAGGCATTGTGTCTGAGGAGCTTGTTCGTACACTCGCTCTCACGAAATCTCAATTCGCACTGGAAAAACGATCAACGATCAGTTTCACAACATTTAAGAATATACTCGTGGCTTGAATATTCTTTCTTTGATAAAGTCTGGCCTTTTTTTTGTTTCGTCTGAATCGGTCAAATGTTTATATTTTTGCTTGAGCTGCCGCAGCACCGTCTTTGATATCCCAGAAACTCATGCATGCAGTTTTCCGTCCACTTTGGTGTGATCGATTTAGTAAACTGCGAGTTGGAAATCTGTGGAAACGAGTGGCGATGGTCTTCTTTTTGTGCATCGGTTTGTTTGTTGTTTGTGCCTTTTATGGGAAGTAAAGATTTTCTGGTAGAGTAACTTTAACGTTGAGTATTAATGAGCCTTTAGTCGTTTTTTGCGTTTCAGCACATTTATCATTTTTGGCAGTTTTAGACATTTAGTTGTTTAGCATTCAGTACTCTTTTAGCAATTTATGCTAAAGTTGTTGTTGCTGTTTCAAAGTTTTAACCTTTGTCGAAGTTAATTAGTTTTAGCCTTTTTTTTTTTTTTTTTACCCATTTAGTACTTTCATGCTAACCTTTTAGCTCACATACAGACATTTGAAACAAAGACAAACCAGTATCATTAGCAATAAAAGCAAATGGTTCTTTCCACGCTGAATGAAACTCCCTATATTTCTCTCAGAATTTCTTTTTTTTTTTTTAAATCTCAGGTGCAGATTGAAACATTTACCACCTGCAGTGAAAGGTGACACATATTTTTGGGACCTTTCACATTTGGATAGTCCGGGACTCGGTTCACTTGGGAGGGAGGGTAGCCGAGAATTTTCTCACCTTCATTTGGTTGGCGTGGCGTTCACATTCACTTCTGAGACCGGACCAAACCACCTGGAAATTGTCAGGCAATTACAACAGCTGCTGGTTTACGGGCAACAAACACGGACTAGAGAGGAAGTGAAGAAGAAACACGGCTCATTGATTGGTGCAGACCGAAACCGGAAGTCCCACCGCTTTAGCCCCGTGTTGGCTAGGCTAGTTAGCTCGTGGCTAATGGGTAGCCACAAACAACCGCCAATGTATAGTCTTCCGACCAGATATCAATCAACGTCTTCCTCACTACTCCACGTCTGTACAGGAGATTTTTTATTTTTTTTTTTTCCGCGCTCATTCCTTATGATTCGCACAGTTAGCTTTGTTTGTTTACTACCCAGAATGCATTGTGCACTACGTCACGTCCCCCCCCCCCCATCCTCTCACACGGCCCACTAGAAAGATCGTTTGTAAACAAACCGAGACCTAGCTTTTGAAGGGGACCAGAGATCACTTGTCAGCTTCGGCTCAGAGTTCGTGGGCGTGTTCAGGTCGCCCAAACGAAACGGTTTTTCCCCCGAAGAGAACTGTGGTCCGGGCCAAACTGGGGAACGTGAACACGCCCTGAGTTGACAATCTATTCAACTGACTAATTTGAGCATCTTATTTGTCAGCTCGAGCTGTGAGATAAGAGTCCCTTTAAAAGATTACTGGGTGTCTATCAAAATGTAAAAAAAAAAAAAAAAGAAGATACAAATGCATAATTTAGTGAAAGCTGCAGGGAGCCATTACAGATGGGCTGAAGAGCCACATGCAGACTCGTGAGATGCAGACCAGCTGGGTTAGGTGCTTCATTGTTATTAAAAAAAACAAAAAAACAAAAAAAAAACCTCATGATCTGTCAAGTGCAGAATGTAGTTAAATCTGTAAACTTTGTTTTTACATCAGAGAGTGGGCTGTAGAGGAGTTCAAAGGTTAAAGAGCAGGCTGGGAGGCTTCTGCACAGTCGATGACAATATTTTAGCATTTGAAGCAACTAGCTGAGGTTAAGCACATTTTTTTTATCATTGCACGTTTAGGGAGAATATCTCTGTTGCAACTTTACCAAAGCAGACTTTGCATCATTTAGTAACAATGCAGTTAATCCTGGACTTGCGTGAACAGCAAGCACAAAACATTTTATAGCTCAAATAAAACATCCTCTGCCACATTGTGCAGGTTTTAAACCGGAGATTTTATTTCATATCAACAAAGAGAATCAAATCTGATGCAGCACAACCACAACTATTCTTTTATTCGCCACAATATTCCGCACAATGTGTTATGCGTCCAGGATAAATTCATCCGACCCTTCAGCCAATGCAGCTTTCCAGCTTAAAGGGGACATATCATGCTAAATCCACTTTTTTAGCCCTTAAATGCATGTTGTTGTATATTTAGAGTGTTTAGAAGTACAGAAAAGTTCAAAGTAGTCTCTTCAGGTGCTCCGTTGATATCTTTATATTCTGTTTTGGTCATATTTTGCGATCCGTTTCGATTTTTCTATTCTCTATTACGTTTTTTGAACTATTACGTCACAGTATTCCCGGCGGAACTGCCAAATTAGGACATCGACACTTCGAGCAATCCGCCATTTTTGTTTCTCGCTGCGATTTTGTAGTCCAACCTAAGGGTGCCGAAGTTACGAGAGGATAAGTCGAAATGTTCGGTTGTTGGATGTAGTAACCCACAAGCTTCGTTACACCGTCTCCCAGCATCAGAACCTTTTCGAAGTGCCTGGTTGAGTTTTATTTTTCACAGAAATGTACCCACATCTGTGGGTAAGGTCATTTTTGTGTGCGCGAAGCACTTTAAGGACGACTGCTTCAGCAACCTCCGCCAGTATAAAGAAGGATTTGCCGAAAGACTTCGTCTGATTGAGCGGTCAGTTCCTTCTATCTATGGAGACGACGAACAGAGCACTTCGGTAAGCTGTATATAACGCTAAAAAGTGTGATGATAAGACGTCCCTGTCATTGTTTTGTTAGCATTAGCAGTTGCACCGTCTTCATATGTTAGCGCTGTGTGCTCGTTTTAGATTATAAGGTAACTTCTGTGTTAAATAGTCGTTGTAATACAGGCAGTATTGTAGTAGTGGGCATGGATGGAGAAGTTAGTGTAAATATAGTAACACACCATTGCGTTACATCCATATGAAGACGTTGTTCTGAAGGTGCATCATCGTCATTTTCATCTCGCTCCGCCGGGTCCGACTCTGGCTCCAACATGTATGGCTGGATGGACAAATCTTCCGTTGTTGACATTTTGTAAATAATGTGTGAATATAAAGTTTCTGCGCCGCTAGATAATTGTATCTGTTCTATCAAACTACAAAGATGGCCGAACAGGGTGGCGTTGAACCGAGTGTCACCTCTGCAACCTGGAGAGGAGGCAGGGTATGAAGTGTCTCATTTGCATTTGAAGAGACCGCCCCAAAACGAGTTGCTCTCAGAAGCACATCAGAAAAGGGGTAGAAAAGGGGCCTGTGGAGCTATAATAATGAGGAATTCAGACCCAAGCATTGCAGTTCCGCTTTATATAGACCACAACTGTATGATTTATATGTAAAAAGGAAGGATTTAAAAGCATGATATGTCTCCTTTAAAGTCTTGTGACTGAAGGTTTTTACTTATCAATTCTATTACCCACACTAACAACTTAACCAGGGCCCGGTTTTTTTAAAACTCGGTTATCGTTTAATTAGCCGTTAAATACATTTCACCGACCGTTAACTTTGACAGCACTGTTATCTTGTTGTTCAATACTCGGTTATCTTTAACCGGGTGTTATCTTGACGTTAAAGTTAACGCACCTCTGCTAACTTTTTAGTAGTGTGGTTAACCCTCACCATTTTCATGTTCCACTTTAATATCCTGGTAGCAGCGTAGTTTGTCATGTTTTAAGGTAGTTTTACAGACTGCACTGCCGTCCACCACAAAGTTTAAGACAAAACGCGAAAGCACGGAGACTTGAAAGTGGGCAGAGCGGCGTCAGGGACACTAACCACCGCTGTTAACCTCACTGTTAACGTTGACGGCGACTTTAACTAACAGGAAGACTAACCATGTTTTAAACAACACATATTTAACTGTCGGTTAGCTAACGGCGGGTTAAGGATTTAACCCGCAGTTAGGGCTTAACCAGTGGTTAAAATAACCGAGTTTTGAACAACTGGGCCCAGGAGTTTCATTCCAGAGACTTTGAACTGCACATGAGACATCTGTGTGAATCGGTTCCAGGGTGATATAAGCAACATATTTATGGAATTTCCAAATTTGAGCCAGACAATCTAAACATAAGTCTAAATACATTTATTTTCACTAGAAATGCAAATAAAAACACTTATTTTGACTATCATTCTACCTTGGCAGCGCACTTTCCATCTTAAAGTGTTTAGTTCCATAACCAAAATCAGTTAATCGAAGTTTACATGAATCCAGCTAGATACTTAAGACTTTTCCTGATGTAGAGCAGTCATATTTAAGATCTGTAATCCAATCTTGATGTGGAAAATGTGTGATCCGACAAGCAAATCGTGTGTGATTAACCTATTAAAATATAGCATTTTCAAGTGCTCATATGCGATGAAAAGCAATAGATATACCACCACAATTCTAATCAGGCAAGTATTTACTATTTTATTGGTTTTAAAACTGGAGTTATAAACAGTAACGGAAGAAGTCATGTTTTGGAATCACTGCCTGATTTGTATTCACTGTGTTTTGGTTACTTGAGAGCTGCGTCTACAATAACTTTAGATGATCAGCCTTACAATCTTATGTTTGGACGTTATCTGTCACCTTTGGCCAATTACTTTTTTATATTTAAAAGCTCTGTACAGATCCATGACAAATTGTGTCTCTCTTGAATCGTGATACACATTTCATAGGTCTCTTTCGGGGGGTTTCATGCACTGATGAGGCAGGCATTTTAGACACCAGTCACATACACTATCGCCTTGAAAGGCCCGGAGCATGAAGATTATGTTCTAAAAGTCTGATTCTCTGCCTCTGCTGTCAGGGTTGTTTCAGAGGCTTTGTGCTTTTAGTCTGACCTTGGATCAGATATCTAGCGAACCACTTCAGCCAGACGCAACTTGAGCTTATGAAACCGTACGCGCTCTTCTTTTTAAGCTCTTGCTCATTCTTTCTGTCAACCTCGAGCAGAACTTGGGCAAAAAACAAACAAAAAACATGTTACATAAAGTGCACAGTGTGTATGTGACTGACTGGCTGACAAAAAAAATGATTATTTCTCTGTGCCCCTGGACCTGTGGTCGATTGTATGAAGGTTATAGGACAGGTTGATTACATCAGATTGTCAATGAGGAGTTTATTTTTAATGTTGAATATGTTGGGAGGTATTGATGATTCACTTCTCAGTTGTTGTGAACCAGGGTCAAGTCATGACATTGTATGTTAGGTCGTATAATGGTTGAACACAGTGTTTGGCATCCTTTTAACTAGATACGTGAGAAAAGCCATAAGTAATTTCCCATGTCTGTACTAGATTGCAGTAAGGGTCTAATTCAGATTTTCTTCAACGTATGCAAATCTAATTTGGAACACCTAAGAGCAGGCAAAGACTCTGGCCCCGTGTGTTGTCTCTGGTGTTCCCAGCCATATGTTTGAAACCGCTGACTTAATAATATATGTGAGCAGCTACAACCATAAAAAACAGGTCCTACAATATTAATTAAATGAGGAGGACAATAATGTGGCTGAAATCTTATTTTCCCCTCTTGTAGAGCTTTTTTTCAGTCTATGATGATGAAATCTCTGCTAACTAAAGATATGTTTGATATGAAGTCTCAAACTGAGAACATCGTCACCTACAGCTGTATTTTGTGTCAAACCATCAGTTTGAGGCTGGAGAAGTATTTCAGAGAAATTACTTTTTTTTTTCTTTTTTCTTTTTCCTTCTTCAGTGGAAACATTCAAAGTTTTTCACTCTATAATTCGACAGAAAACAGCGATGTTTGCACACTAGTTCGCTTTGACAGCTGGCCTCAAACACCGGCTCATATTAGTTGGACGTTTTGCTCGGTTTCGACGCCGACTTGGGGCTCGAGCTTGACAGGATGACACTCGGCGGGGCTCTCCACTTCATCCCTCCGCTCTGCCTTGCAACACCCGTTCGTTCTGTTCCTGCTAACAGGCTCAGCGGGCAGCAGAGTACAGGAACAGAGCGCTCACGAGAGCGCAGCAGTGACGGGATGAGAGAGGAGGCAATGGCGCTCCTTCTTAACGTTTATCCTCTGTGATGGCAGCCGGACAGCAGATGAGATTTCATCTGTAGGTCTGCTCGTGGAGAGTCGGTCTGCATGTGAGCAGGCGAACTGGGGGAAGGACAGACGATAGACAGTGCTTCATTAGTTCTCACACGTCAGTCAATATGTTCCTGAGAGGTTCTTATTGTATCGAGTTGATTCTCTTAATGATACTATAAGTAATCTTTTAGTTTCCAGTAAATCAATATAACCCCAAAAAGGTTGACGTCACAAGACGGGGTGTTGAATCTTTTGAACCACAAAAATTATGCAAAGAGCAAAATTTCTGATGGACACGCTAAAGTCATTCAACACCCAATTTACCACAGAGATCTGACTTAAATTTCCTTTAACGACTCTGTGAAACATATTTCCGTAACTGTAAAAATAAATACTGGGAGAAATCAGAAAATCGTATTATCCAGACTATAAGTCACTCATTTTTTGTTGTTTGGCTGGTCCATGTGACTCATTAAAAAGCGACTTAGATATATATATATCGAAAAACAATTATATATAAATATATAATTTGGGCCCACTAGATGACACTATATGACAGAGTGCTGCTACAGTACCAACCAAAAAAATTCACAATGCTCCATTACTACCGTATTTGACTGATATTTCAAGCCATGTCGACAAAAAGAAAAAGCGAGCAGAATATGTACGTCGGAAAGAGAGTTCAGATTTGTGAGAAACTTGTGAGAGAAAACTGAGAAGGGTAATCTTGAGCACAGTATTCAGAGCTGAGAACCAAATTCACAGAAGGTTTTCAAAGAGCCGCTGCTGGACGAGGATTATCAACACTGTAGTTGCGGTACGTCTGGGCTTGGAAAAATACATTTTTACACTCTAGTGCAACTTATATATGCTCTCCTCCTTTTAGTTATGCATCTTTTGAAAGATGCGACCTGAGTAATTTATAGTCTGGAAAGTACAGTAATTCGTTTTGGTGTGTTTATATGCACTTCAGAAAATGCATATTTCAATCCATCAGTATGTTTTTACGCAGTGACATAAAGTTCCTGTTATTTTCCAAACATCTGCTCACGTCTTGATAAACATGGCCGTGCTTGGAGGGTTTTTATATCGGTGTTGAGCCTTTTTTTTTTTTTTTTTTTTAAATATAACCTGAAAGTTGTTTCCTTCCACTCCAGAAGTGGCTTTTCATCAACTTATAAGAAGAAGAATTGTACTTTATTAATCCCCTTGTGGACATTCCTTCACCGAATTGACCCATCAGTTGCAGCCCGCTCAGGGGGAGCATGTTTTTCTTGGTCTGTGGGGGAAATTGGAGTTTCCAGAGGAAACCATGGCATACACGAGAGGAACATGCAAACTCCACACAGAAAGGCTTGATTCTAACCACTGCGCTACCGTGCAGCCGCCCTAACAAACTCAGATTAACATATTAACATGCACATAGGCATTCGAGTGTTGACGAGAAATCCTGGTGTGATAATGTGATTCCTCATCGCTGCATAACAGCCGTCATCTGATAAAACAGACTTGCTGTTTGTAAAAATTATTCTCTGTAATAACTCCACAGATCTGATAATAATCCCATTTTTAGTGGATATTAACCGGCCCAAAGTCTGAGTGGTATTAGAAAAGGTGCAGTACTCCTTGAATAAATAAAGTTTTTGGTTTTAAATTTGCTCGACATTTTCAGTAGGCTATCATGTCAAATGTGCTACTAGTCTGAGCTCATGTCCCGAGCTGGCCCTGCTGTTTGGGCAGAGAATGAAACAGATGCGTTTCTGTTGGATCTCGATGTATTAGTTCATTAATCAGGTGGTCAATAATCTGTTTTAAAGGAAGAGAAAATACAAATTATTATTATTATATGAATCGTTAAATGGTCAGTATTTTTGATTTTATGATGTCCTCGATGTCAAAGCTGCTGGATATGTTCATTGGGAGACGAGAAGTACATTAAACAGTCTGTCTGAGCTGAGGTAGACAAACAGGGAGGCCACACCAGTGGTGGGTCCACTGCGCCCACGCTGCTCCTCGAGCTCACTGAATCTTTAAGCAGCGGGTGAGCGATGGAAGCGCCGGTGTCTCTTTGACCTGCGCTCGTCGTAAAACAACAACCAGGAGAGTGATGTATGCCAGGGGCAGAGCGCTCCGACTGACCTCCGCCACTCATATCCTCAAACCACGGAAACATCACAGCAGGGAGTTGAGATTTAAGTAAAGATTTAGGTTAAAGTTTCATTCCCCCCTCCACCCCCACCTTCTGGTCAGACAGTTTAAATCACTGGAGCAGAGAGGAGAGGCGGAGCGGGTGGAGGAATGTAGGGCAGCCGGGACTCCACTGACCTTCGCTGCTTCTCATGTTTTAGTAATTCGTAAAAGCAGCATGAAGGGAGTGGGTAGACTGCAACGAGCCCAACCTACACTGCTGGAGTAGTTGGCTTCCGACTACTACATTTAATTTTTAAATATTTAACAAGAAATATGCAGGTTGACATGTATCAGAATTTGGCTGGAGAAAACTTGCAAAGATTCTTAGACATTATGAACTCTATAATAGTCTTGCAGCATTCTCGCTCTTGTCACATAAACTGGAGGTGAAGGATGTTCTCTGTCTCCTCTGGGGCACGTAAAGCAGATGTAAAAGGTTGATTTGGATGAAGGGATGTAGCTGATGACAGCAGCAGAGAGGCTCCGGCATCACAGGAACAGTCTCGCAGCTGAAAGGTCACAGACTCGTTTCTTTCTTCTATCACAGCGTCTCTAACCGTGACAACTTCAATGAAGCTTATGACATTTTACATACGTGCACAGTGCAAGAATAGCAGAAGCATGAAGAAGTTTTGTTGATGGAGCTGGAAAACTAGAGCACTTTTTGTACTAATTTATCACACCCTTAGACATATAACTGCATGTACTATGACTACTGATACCTCTCAATCCATTCATCCATCTGTCAATCTTTTGTTACGCTTTATCCAACTCTGGGTTGTGGGATATTTGAGCTGATCCCGGCTGACTACAGGACGATGCAGAGTACATCCTGAACAGGTCACCAGTTCATCGCAGGACAAACACAGACAGAAATAGTCACAGGCACACCTATGAGAACCTGAAACAGGATTTTTGGACTTTGGGCGGTAGTCAGTGAACCTGCACACCCACACAGGGAAGATCATGCGAATTCCACAAAGAAATGCCCCCAAGCTTGGAACTGAACTCCTCGTGAGACAAGGGCGCTACCACTCCACCACAGGGACGCTTCCCATTAGCAACTAAAACCCCCAAAATGTAGTGTTAAATAGAGCTGAAGACACATATTGTGTTTGTCACTGACAATAGAAACATTAGCGAAAGGATGTTTAAAGGCCGGGATGGACAGTTGTGATTATGACTGCATACTAAGTGTTTTAATGTCAATATGGGTATAAAATACACATTTCTTGATCAAAGCAGGATGGCCACGGCATTTCTAATAGTAACATTTCGACACAGGAGAACTAAACCTGTGCAAATCTTCTGCATGAGTTGCGCTTCAGTGGTGTTCGACACGCAGATTTACATTGTTCATCACCAGCAGGAGGTCCTGAGCGCACCGACCTTTGACGGAACAGAGGAGCTTTCAGAACTGACTTAGTTGTAGGAGTATTTTATAATTCCTTTGTTCAAATGGCTCAAACGATTTGTAGCTATGGAAAATGACTTGGCAGAGGATTTTGAGCTTATCAAATGTATTGATGGTTTATTAATCATTCATACATTTTGTTTTGATGGACCTTTCATTGCAGTGCTACATTCAGTGAATCTGGTCTGTTGTATTTGTGTAATATTGTGTAATATCTTTCTAAGATTCTTTTCATGTAGCAGTGCAACAGAAAGCCTTATGTGAATGTTCATAAACAAATGAGTGTGAGTGGGCTGGCAGCTTATAGACCCCTCACAATTCCTATATGTTTACATATTTGTTCCTTGAATTGAACGCTTCTACCAAACCGGTATGGGAAATCCCTCACACTCCCGATAGCTCCCGGGACTCATCCTGTTAAACCTTTAATGATTTAATCTTTCAGACTGCTTTCTCACTTGGGAGTCTTTCCCTCCTTGAGTCAAGGATTTTATTGATGACTGCCAGGATGTGTCAGATGTTCAGAGGTAGAAATCTCGAAAAGGAGAGCGTGTGTGCGTGTGTTTGTGTGTGTTTCTGTTTGTCTAGGATATGGATCTGTTTGCTCTCCTACTTAAGTCTTGTGAAGGTCACTAAAGTGTAAACTTCAGATGAGTCACTTGTTCCGAAGCCATTTTTTTCCATCACCTATTAAATAAAGGAAGGAGAACAAAAAACAATACAAACTGTGCTGGGGTTTATTTTTTAATCTATCAAGACTGTTTTGTTAAAAACCAGTTTAAAGAACATGGGCCAGATTTATTCACAAATTCACTCCACGTTGAGTGCACAAAGGATTTCCACTTCATAGGATACATTTGTATTCTTGCACACAAAAAAACATACATTTCAAAAGTTTCTGACTTCATAAAGTGTAGGAATGTTGTTCAAATAACATCTGTGGAAAAAAAGAAATGTGTGTATTGGCCTAAGTACTCGGTATCGGTGAGTACTCAAATGCAAGTACTCATACACTATTCGTTTTGAAAAAAAGTGATATTGGTGCATCCCTAACATTAACAATGGGAAATACACAGACTTTCTTATGGACAGTTGGATTACTTTGACTATGACTGTCAACTATGAAACCCTCAGGAGAATATCCGCTGAGAGTCATGACACTGGAGACCGCCATTCTTGTTATTGTCCACAACACCCAGAACACAATGACAGTTTTCCGTTTTCACTTGAAAATCATGTAAATGGAGCCAAAGTTGCATGATCAGTCAAACGGCTCCATAAAGTTATTGAGCAGCTTTGTCTGAAGGTTAAATAAGCATCGTATGTTGAGAAGAATCTCTGAGGTTCGTCAAGCCTTCTCCATTTGAGTGCGTCTGCCCAGATTGCAGCACTTGTCAGGGGTGATGTTTTGTTGACCTTTGACATCTGAGAAGATAAAAAGCGTCTCCTTTGAGTGAGCGTTGGTGGAGGCGGCCCTCTGTGTACAAGTTATTGCTGACATTAGTGTTTTGTTGACGAGCATTCCAAGATTGTTGCACGAGTGAATTACCTTTTAAAAAGATTCTGTATTTATATAAGAAAGTCTATTTAGTGAACATTTCAAAATAATGATGAAAAAAAAAGCAGTTAGTTAAAATGTACAGTGGTTGAGATTTATTGATCAGGGTGCAGCCAAATTCAAATTTTCTATCATCCTTCATTCCCAAACAAGAAAGAGAGCCTGTATCTGTCAATCAGTAGTATTATGGTAAATATGACACAGAAAATATGCTTCTAAATTACTTTCATCGTATTAATTGACGTTTGTAAATATGTCAGCGGTCTGATGGCTAATTCGAACTCAAACCAGTCAATCAGTTCTTTAAGAAATATCCCCACCATGTTTGTTAATACCTGTTTACTACATTGTACTCCTTTTTTCTCTAATGAAGTATCTTCACTGGAGGTTATTTTACACCCAGCACGGTGTATTTAGGCTCAATGTATTGCGTTAACTTACATGTTGCGACATGATTGTCACATCGAGCTATATCATCCTCTCAAACATTGATTATATTGGTAAACAATGTTGATTTGGGTGGCTAGCAGCAGCAGCAGCAGTATTTGTACCATCGATTTTAATATTCAAATGATTAGTTGAATGTAGTTGCACATACTGTCTTTTCTTCAGTCCACATATGAAATGAATGAAAATACTGCAAATTGTACATGTATTAATTTCCCACCATACTAAATAATGTTTGTTTGTGTAGTAAGTGATTGGATGAGTCACTTTTAGGAGATACTAGTTTAGAATAAATATTTATTTTTGCCAATTTTTGAAATTTCCTGCGGAATATTCACACATAAGCAGTGCAATCTATATTGTATTCTTCGTTTTACTGCAACAATCGCAAAATTACTGCAAGATTCAGAAAGGACGTCTTAAACTTCTTAACATTGTGTGCTTTTTTTTTTTTTTTTTAAATTCAAATGGACTTTCTTTTTTAGACTGCCTCTAACCTTTTTAACCTTCTCAGACAGAAGCTTTCAGGCCTTTTAAATGGAGAGCAGCAGAACGATCTGCTTCGTAGGTCACTCGCCTCGCTTGAACATGGAAGACCCTTCCCCACTGAAGTCCCCGTGTGAACCTAATGCAACCTCATTGAACCGACCAAACCCTCACCGATTGGCTGGAGTGCAGCCAGTCACGTCCAATTAGAAATCGTCTTGGCCCACTGATTTCTGATCCTTTTCCTCTGCCGTTTAGACCCTTCCCCCCCCTAAGCGAGTGTATGGAAGCTCATCCACTATATTCACATATTGATTGGAAGTGCAAACCTGGGCACTATTTACTGATGCTGCACACGCACCAGGATGCAGATTCTTGAAACGGCTTTAAACATATGTGACTTGGAGACATTAAAAGAATCTTATGCTCTTTTCCATTGGTTGATTCCTCACATTTTTCTTACCAGAGATGTAATGGTGGGTGTAGTTTCCTCTCGTCTGATCTTCTGGTTTTCTCTGTTGTAGGCCTATTGGGAGCTCAGGTGGGTGGAGATTAGATATGATAACCCGGTGGGATTGGCCCGTGGGTTTATACAGTTAAAAATACCCTCAGAAGCACGTCGGTGCAGGTCAGCATTGTTCAGTGATCCAGGCCACTAATTTGTATGTGTGAGACCTGCAGGCTAAAGAATTAGATGGAGGCTAATCCTGAATAAACTTGTACACGCTGTCAGTATTTACAGGCTCAAAGACAGAATTAGAAAGAAACGGTTTGCCCGAGTAGATTTCAATTCAGCTCAGTGGGAATGCGGTTGGTGTGTGTATGAGCAACGCTTCGAGCTTGGCTGTGGAGGGCAAGTTCATTCAAATGCATGTTATTTAACGTCGTGCAAATGTTACACATTCACGCCCAGCTAGACAGGCACCGCTCAGAAAACAAATGTCCTGCTCCCTGACTGCAGACAGGTGATGGAGAACACTTACCATACCGTTCACAAGCACAGACACATAAATGTATATATAAAGACAGTCAAGAGAAGCCTCAGACTCATAATTACATCCTTTATTTACTTCAGGTGGGAATGAGAGTGTGTGATTAGTGAGATTACTTAGAATAGACTTCTTTCGATTTAATGAATCATCCAAAAAGAGTTGGATGGTGTCAGATTTCCTGAAATAATAAACTGTTCTAAATTCTAAAAAAAAAAAAAAAAAATCATTCTTAACAATGAAGATGTGACTGAGGCTCCTGTGTGGTAAATGGATGAGACTCTTGGATGACACTGTGGTGGTCTCAGCCATTTCTTCTGGTGATGTATGGATAATATTTGACATATATTACTTGCCGAACAACCTGTATTTTAAATACTTGGTTTAATTTGTGTTCATATATTGTTTTTGTACTAAATTGCATACACATTATAGTATATTGTTGTATATAATGTATCTACAGTCTTACTTTGGGTTTATATTATCCTATACTGTCCACAGACTGTCTTCATTGAGTGTTTTCGGTGTCACTTTTGGTATAAATACTTAGACTTTATACAGCTTTACATATCACATCGATACATTTACTTGTTGCCTTCTCTTGTGGGCATAGTTGGGATGAATGCTTTACTTTTGATAACTCTGTATCCATTGTATTTCAATGTTCTTCTACCCATCCCACAAATGCATGTTCTTTACAAATGTGTCACTTTTTAAAATGTAAATAATAAGCATTGTGACGCATATCTCCTTAGGTTTTTTTTGGGTTTATGAATTATAACGAGTGGTATTGTTCGACATGGCCTTCCGTAATCCAGCATGTTAATATTTACTCATTACCACTAAAGGTAAAGTACAGCTGATGCTGCTGGCTTTCAGTGATGATGGCACTAAAGGAGGATTACCAGATTGATTACACGCCACCCTGAAGAGGCTGTCAGTGTCTGCAAAAAATATAATCCACGCTGTATGTAACAGGTGTGGAGACATTTTCCTCGAAAACTAAAAATCAAAGAGTAGAGACGGATGGAAAGCCCAGCACAAGTTTCATATTGATCAGTCTAATGCATGTTGGCATATCTGAATGAGGTGGACTAATTTACAAATGGACAAAACATGTTTGGGATTATTGTATTCTGGCAGAAGTGTAAATTTGGAACCAATCATGCACCCGATGCCAATGAGCACTATATTAGGATATAATGGCACATTTTTAGTCGTGGAAGTGATGGTATGTCCTGATCGCCACATGATGGGTTCTCTTTGGGTTCTTGTGAGGAGACAGATGAATTGGAGCTACACTACAACCACAGAAAATCTGTGCTTAAATCTTTTTTCTTTTGGGGGGGGGGGTATCTAAAACCAAATGCAATTTCCCGGATTTGATGGTGTTTATGGTGCAAAGGGAGAGCCCATAAAATGTGGTTGAGTGATCCCTGGTTGAGTAGGAGGGGAAAAGGCACTGAACAGAAAAATATGTAAAATGACTATAGACTTGTTAATAAAAAATCTTTTTCAGTAATAACTGCACGTCTGTGTTTTAAGCAGGCTGTTGCTTGTTTTGGTTTCCATGGTAACAACAGGTAACAACAGGAGGCGTGTCTCAGACTGGGTGAAACCATCCTGCCAATATCCAATAGAATATATCCAATAGAATATATCAAATATCCATGTTTATTCAAATAAATGTTTCTAAAGTTTTTTTTGGAAAGCCAAAAGGCACTTACCCCTGGCGTGCCTTCACATTAACCCCACTTAAGAGTCTCTCTGTTAAATGATAGAAATAATCCATTAATCCCTTTATTTCCCGAGGGCATAACAACTTTGTCAATCTTACCTAAAACCTTTGTACTGGACTGTCGAGTTGGAGTGCAGTTTTGCTGTTATCTGTGAAAAGGTGATTTCTAACATCGTGATCATTTCTTTACCATGTGCAGTCATATGTAACTTCCACAAACGTCATGAAATTTCATTTGTGCTTTGAAACATAACCACGCAGCCGTCTTGAAGCTCTGGTGTGGCTCTTTCATGTGGAGTAATGAACACTGCAGAGACTTGTCCAGCGCTCATGTGGTAAAAGGCCTTTCTGCGCGTTGCTCATGCAGCGTGTATTTGAACAGTCTCCGTATGTCTTTGTTATGTTGTCTTTGGATGAAAGCAACCTGACTTGATTGGTTAACCCCCTCTCTCCCTCCCTCCTCTCCCCCAGTGCCGCCGCCACCACAAGGCTTCAGTATTGTGTAATTCTGTTACACAAGCGAGGGGATGTGATGCAGATCTTCTAAGTCTGTGAGCCAGTTCAATTTAAAAGGAAAGTGTTACACAATATCCATTTTCAGAGTCGTAGACGGAAGTGCTGGTGGGTTTATTATTCTGGAAACTATACGACCTGCATTTGGGTGGTCACTCAGCATCGTGACCTCAGACTGTTGGTTTATCAGTGCTGAAGGAGGAAAATGGTCTTGTTGTTTCTAATTGGTATCAGGCTTGACATAGGTCGGGTACTGGAGAACAGCCTTGGATAGTTTTAAACTCAAGTTATTCTTCAACTATTCTTCTGTCATTCATCCTGAAAATAACCCCGATTGTTTCTGAGTAGATTTGATGTTCGAAATTGAGCTTTATTGGAAAGTGTGACTTGGTCTAGTTCAAATTAACAACCCCCCAAACCCCGTGTCCTGCCTTGCTTAAATCTGGCCGAAGCTCCTGCAGGGTTTATAATGAGGCCCTGGTGCACAATGCTGCTGATGTATGAATCTGAGGTACGAAGCCAGTGTGCTGGTGTGGGAGCTCCTTGCCTGTCTTTGTGAGAACAGTTCAGGGTGCCAGTGGAGAGCATATATTTCCTCCATACGTCTTCAAAGGGTCTAATTACGTTTAGGTTAAAATTGAGGTGATGGTGAGGAAATGGATTATATCACTCAGACCAACAGGAATAGAAGCGTGAATGTGAGAGGTGCAGTTAAAAAATGTGATTTTCGAGCTTTCAGGTGATTTGAAGGAGGAAATGGCAGGAAAAGTAGAGGGTGTGTGCGTGTGCGTACAATGTCCTTGCATCTGGGCATATGTCTTGTATAACTTTATTCCGGTGAGCTGAAGAGTGGCATTATTAGCCAGATCTTATGTAAGGCAGCTTATGCAAGCAGCTATCTTCTCGCTGCCCCCCTCCTCCTTTATGATACACTTTTATTTCTTTTTCTCTCTCGTTCTGTCTCCTGAGGGGGCTTTCAAGAGGTAATTACATGGTGTCTCAGGGTACAAATGTGAAGTGTGGAAGTGTTCTGTAAGAAAGCACCTGTGCTATTTACCTAAATTACAGACTGCCATGCAAAGGACGTCATGGACCCTGTGTGTTCAGTGTCACTGAGGCAAAATGTTCAAAATGGATCTAAAGGGTTCCTCGTACAGTCGCTGTGTGGTCGTTCGAAGTATTCTCTACATAACCTCTTGCACTGTGCAACATGGATCTTTCGGTATGACTACTGATTTGACTGTGCAACCACTGAAAACAATGTTGACAACCGGTAAAACACGGACCAGTGTTATCCTGTACATTGTATTGTGCAATACCAAACAGCACAAACAATGTTCAAAGCAAAAAATAATCTATTACCAGGGAATATACAGCAATTGTTCAAAAATTATGAAGAGTCTTACAATCTAAGGAGGAAATGTAACTTTAAACAACCAAGATTTCGCACGACCAAAAAACGGTTTTGTCTATCAGTATGCAGGGTGAGACTACTGAACGGGTTTAGTATGGAGTTGAAGCAATGTCCAAATATGAGACAGTTTAAAATACTATATAAAAATATAATTTTCAAAAGGTACGAGGATGAAGAAGGTGTGGACAATCACTAGGCTATTTTTAGGGGCAAATGTCTGGTCATTTCTTTTGGTTATTTATATTGTTCGTTTCTTTCCTTGCACTGTGGGCTTGTGTGTGGGTATAGGTGTTTATGTCTGTCTGTAGGTATGTATGAATGGACGTGTATGTATATATATTCTATGTGCTGCACAGGGGGTGTGTGTGTGTGTGTGTGTGTGTGTGTGTGTGTGTGTGTGTGTGTGTGTGTGTGTGTGTGTGTGTGTGTGTGTGTGTGTGTGTGTGTGTGTGTGTGTGTGTGTGTGTGTGTGTGTGTGTGTGTGTGTGTGTGTGTGTGTGTGTGTGTGTGTGTGTGTGTGTGTGTGTGTGTGTGTGTGTGTGTGTGTGTGTGTGTGTGTGTGTGTGTGTGTGTGTGTGTGTGTGTGTGTGTGTGTGTGTGTGTGTGTGTGTGTGTGTGTGTGTGTGTGTGTGTGTGTGTGTGTGTGAGTGAAAGATGGAAGGAAGTAATTATATTATTTATTTGTGACAAGGGGTGAGAGTAAATAAGTTTTTACTTCTTCTCACTCCTTTTCGAATACTCTCTGACGATGTTTTTCTTGATTTATTTTATTTTATTACTGTTATTCATTTATTTATTATTTGAGAGGAAAACTTTGTTGTTGTTTTTCTTTTCTTTTTTCTTATTGTTTTCGTATTCGAAATAAACATTTCAATCAATCAATCAAACAATTGTCTACATACACATCCTGCGTCTTGACTGTATAAATAGTGGAAGCTGGCCTTGAATCAAGGAGATGTTATAGCATAATTCTACAGAGAAAGTCATCGAATGTGGACATGGTCCTTGGGACTCTGGTGTTGTTTTGATCGTCTCGTTGCTGTAGATGTGGTGAGAATTTTTCTTGTCTTGAAATTTTGGACACTGTCAGAAGATAATCAGAAGATGATCTCAGGCCATGCTTAAACCCCCTCCCACTGCAGGACATATGACCAGATTTGAATCTATGATCAAAGATGCGCCACAATTGCGCATCTTTTATCCAAGAAAGTCAAAATTGCATAGTGTATAGCTGCCTTAAAAGTTGCACTTAATCATTTACTAGACCAAATTTGGCAACAACATTAAAACAATATTCAGCAGATATAACAACTTCAAATTTTATCGTAATACATGTGACTTAACACATTTTTGTTAAAGTCGAACATTTCTCTCCGTCCCGTTGCTCACCTAGTGCCACTTGTTCATAAACTGACAAAGTGTTGATTGTTCATGTGAATCAAAACAATTTTGCTCCCAAAGAAGGAAAAACATGAGAATTGCAAATCCACATTTGATTTAAACAACCTCAGGAATTGCAGTATAATAGACAACAAAACTTGTGTTAAACATGAAAAATGAGGAAACATTTGAAAGAACAATAAACCATAAATGTTATGACTTGATTGCCCAGAAATTGTCACACAAACATCTTCACACAGCAGTTTTTGTCCAACACAGGATTAGTCATTCTGGAGGTGATCCCACACATACATGGTGATCTCATGTTCAAATGGCTTTTCACTGTTGTCCTACT
The DNA here is from genome assembly GCF_963383615.2 of Lipophrys pholis. Classification (NCBI taxonomy): domain Eukaryota; kingdom Metazoa; phylum Chordata; class Actinopteri; order Blenniiformes; family Blenniidae; genus Lipophrys; species Lipophrys pholis. The sequence continues at coordinate 12,631,099 of NC_137630.1, read as the reverse complement.
TTTTTTTCCCTGATACTTGAGGAATTGAGGTTATTTCACCCCCTCCCCCCTTGGGCCTGTCGGCTGTGGGGGTGTTTTCAGGACATCAGACAGACTGAAAGGCTGCTCCCCTCCCCCTTTGTCTCAAAACGGCGCCCCTCTCCCACATGCCCTCCTGTTTTTATCCCCCCCCCAATCATTCATCTGTCCTTTTTTCAAATCCCCCCCACCCCCCTCTGGTTTTAATATTTGGCCCTCAGCAGTATCCCATTTCAAGATTCATAGAACTGAAATAGTTTCTCACTCCGCCAAACGTACAGCTGTATGACACAAAGCGATGCTGGCTGAATGAGACGTCCTGGGACACCCCCCCCCCCCCCCCACTCCGTGGCCTGCTGTGTGCAATTATGTAAGGTAAGATTGTGAGCGAGTCGAACACAAATGTTGTTTCTTTTTCATTTAAACATCCGACTCTTTGTGTGCGGGTGCTTTTAAGGAAGCAGTTTGAATTAGTTCAAAGTTGTTTTTGCTTTTGTGGTGAAGAACTGTTTTTTTAGCGCATTTGGTGCAGTGATCAGAAAAACACAACCAGCATATTTTGATTAAAATGTAAACTGTAGTCAGTCGTATAGAAGTACTTTATGTGATATCTTTGAGGATTAATCATATCCACACTGAAACTAGGCAGCTCCCACCGATTTTGTGTTTATATATTAGTCAATAAAGTACACCAAGTATAGGTGCTGTGAACTAAGGCCCTGTTTACACGAGAACGTTTCAAGTGAAAACTAAAGACATTCACTGCGTTTTGAAAACTTCTCCTGGGGTGGAACTCTTTGAAAACACTCTGAGGCCGTCTATGTGGAAACAGAGGATAGCTCGACGCAACTTTTCTGAAACGCTGCTACTGCGTATACGTACTACAGTCATAGAAAAGTGTTCTTCTGCACATGCACAAGTAGCTGCTCCAGCGTGGCATGACTCCCAGTGCATCTTCTCCTGCGACTTAGTGGTTCTATAGTTGAGAATCACCAGTAATAGCAATCCAACCTGCTCGTTTTCAGTGCGTTGGCCATTTCTGTGCAAACGGACATCGGTTTCAAAACGTTGCCATGTAAATGTGAAACATTTCTGAAATGAAAATGCAAAATGATACGCAATCACAGAGCGTTGTGTAAACGGGTCCTAAATGACCATCATGTGTGAGGGGTCAGCTTAAAAAAAGAAAAAGCTGTCACATTGATGCTGTCACATTGATGCTGTCACTTGTAGCGATTTGGTTTCAGGCTGAGGGGACAGCTCTTCTAAAAAGTTCTCAAAAGTTTATCAGCTGCTTTATTGTGTGTCGTTAATTTCTCAAACCAAGAATTGAGCTGCTTTAAGCCCTTGTGTGCAGGTAAGAAGTTGTTTATTGTTGAAGATGGATATTGTGGACAAGATCAGGTGTTTTGCCTCCTTGAGGCTATTGTTTTGGCGCCGTGTTGTTGGTGTCACTTTGATTATCAAGTTATTTTCAGCAGTCACACTACATGGTGCAGTACACACTACACGCCCTGTGTGTGTTTGAGCAGCCTTGGGCGCTCCAGTCGTCGCCCATAGGAGACAGGATTTACTCGCAGTTTCACTGATCAACAATATAAGTGACTGACATAAAATTAAAACCAATCAGCATCATTTGATTGAGACTTGAGGCGCTTTTTAAATCGCCCATGGCCAGACCTGCTGGGTGATTGGCTTAAAGTCAGTTCTGGTTTGTTCTTGCGTCTTTCTACAAGATGTTGAGATGTCGCCATGGAGACAACGAGCAGTGAGGCTCTGATTATCAACTCTGTCACATCTCTTCTAATTTACCTGTTTGAAAGGAGGAATTTGGCTGAAAAGCTGCAGGTCAGGTTCAACTTCCTCCATGATAATTATTTTTAAATGCGCGCACACAGAAATGTGTTAAAAATGTTTCAAATGTGTCCAGGTTTCTTAATGATTTATAGAAGCTTAGATATGCTTATATTTATTAATGACTGAAAATCTATTACAAATTTCTCCACATGCGAGATGAATAAAGGGATATCTTATCTTATCTATGCGCACAGTTTACTTTTTTGAGATGTGATTGTAAAATTTTTTGAAAGATGGAGTAATGTGTCGGTGAAAATATACCAGTGGTTGGCTTTAGTTTTCACAAAACTTTGGCGAACTGTCATTTTAAGTAAACCAGCCCCAGAACACCTCTCAATCTATAAAAGGCAAGATTGTTGTAATGTGCCCCACCTAAGAAATTTACCAGCAGCTGCCACTGCTAAACGCACTGCTTTGCTTTCATTTGTTGTTCATGCCAGTTTTCACCACAGATATATTAAAAGATGTGCTAACAGTGCCAATCAAAACTCTTTTAGGTTACTTTCTATTTAAACCTGTTTCCAGAGGTTTGCTCCACCACACAGATCCAGTCTTTTCTTTGGCTTCTTAAGACACACCGCATTACTAAGAAGCCAACGGTCATCCAGCAGAGGTCTAAATTGACTTAATTGTATGTTTCCTGACATATTAAACTGTCCTCAGACGGCTCTCTGACAGTGCGGAAAGAGCTGCTCGTGTAAAAGAAGGTGAAACACATTGGAGCACTCTCAGCAGATCTTTCTGTCAATTCGATGTCCCGAAAAAGAAAAATGGAAAAGAAAAATCCCCTCTGCTTTCAACCACCTTTTAATTCTGTGTGTCAAAGTTTGATGAAAACAGTTTTGTTAGCAAAAATCAGTCTTAATATTTGACACCATTACCTGACACCACAGTCTGGGCTTGCATGTTTTCACAGGTTTCCATTATACAGATCTCCCATAGTTGTTTGGTGCGATTTAAGCAAAGTCTGTCGTGTAGTTTTGTAACATGCAGAAGAAAAATTATTTCCCCCTCAAGCTTTAGATGCAGACCACGATTAGGCTTAATGTTTGTCTAAAGGATGAAGAAAATGAGAAATAAAAAGTCCCACAGTGATGCTGAAAGTTTTCCTAAATCTTTTCCATAATAAATCAAATCAGAGTCGAAACAAAGTTCACCTGATGTGGATACACCCTGTGGAGCCAATCGAATATCAGATCAGTGTAAAACTGACTGCAGAGCTGACATTTGTAGACAAGATTGTGATTTAGCTTCCACAAACACAGACACGGCAACACAAACACCTGCACAGAGCGGTATAATGCAATCCAGTGCAACAGCTCTGCATGTTTGAAGCTTCTTTTTTTTTTTTTTTCCCCCACAAACGTATCAGTCAATTGTTCTCGCCTCACTTAAATATGAAGCTGTAATTTTAGGGGAATGAGCTCTCCTCCTTCAGTTCAAGTCAGAGCACAGTTCTGTTATTCCAGTCAGTGTTATTCCAGGACTGCTCCATTTTATTGCCTTATATTTGTTCAGGTTTTTTGTCCTGAACACGTCCCGATAGTTTCCATGGGGTCAAGTCGGGTGAGGAGAAACTGAAGAAAGTGTCAAATCCACAAGCGGAACCAACTCAAGGTGGCAAACATATACTCTGTGTTATGCAATGGTTGTTTTACAGCCTGAAGGCCTGACAGGAGCAGGATAGTTTGGCCTACTTTCCTCCGGTATATGAAGTTACATAAAGCTCAATGGCAGTGAATCAAGTGGTTTTTGGATGGGTCTGACTTCCAAGTTATGTAGGGTAATAACAAGCTGTACTGTATGGTCTGTTGGAGTTTCATCTGACCTACTTTAGAGTATGTGTAAGTCAGGTCAGGTTACTTTTAGAGACTTTTCTTATGACTCCTGAAAGATTTCTGTTTATTTTTCAGTCTAGTTTTTTCGTTTTATTTGAATGTGTTCATGCACTCATGCTCACAGTTTTACAAAATGTTCAAATAACTTCATTTCTGTGTGGGTATAAAGTGTTATCCCTCGGAACCAGCAGCTACAAGTACAGCTCACTGTTGTAACAGCAGTGCTTTTGGAAGAGAGACCATGTCTGAGGCTGAACGGCTATCTTAAACAACAAATGAACAAACTGTTTTATTTTCCCAATGCACCAGTTATGGGGGACACAGAACGACCAAAGCTCTCTTAAGCCAACATTTCCAGCCACCGTGTAACATCACATCAGGATGTCTCTGTTCGGAGTACTATATGTGCCTGTTCCTGGCTTTATGTAGAGCACTTCCAACCAAACAGTGGTCTGTCTGTGGTTCTTAACAGTGTCATGGTTTCTGACTCTTCTCAGCTGTCTGAAGAGCCAATGGAATGATGCAGATCAGTGTTTCAGCTTGCAGGTTTTTCCTGCTGAAGTGTGGTGTCTCTTGTAGTTGTGAATGTGTGATCGATTCACATACTCGCTACCACTCACAGACGACCTGAGGAGCTTTTGATGTATAGTTTTTAAGGTCAATACAACCTGAAATGTATATGTTTGTAATAGTTCACCTTTTTTTTAATATTGGTTCAGCCCCAAGTCCACCTGAGACTAATCCTGCATTCACTCCTTCATTCAATCAGCATAATACTTTGAGGACATTTCTTTATATGTGGCTGTCGACTGTCATTTCATAATAGCCTTCATTGATTTTTTTTTTATAGTCAAAAGTCTGAAGTCCAAGTCACAGTAACCTTACCTCTGACCTATAAAAAAATACCTCGTAATATTTGATTATATAGATCAGCCGATCCACTGATTGGTTGAAGCAAATAACCACCAGGAAATACGTCTAGAGTTTTCTATTCAGCAGCTCTAAACCACTGAAAGCTGTAGGCATTATGTTTTCAGTCATATCTCTGAAGCACCTCCGAGAATGAACTGTGAAAGTTTGACTGCCAAAGTAAAAGCGCCGAGGTCACTGTGACCTCATTAACGTGATATCTCCTGAACACCGTCAAGGTATTTCTTCAAACTTGGCACTCGTGTTCACGGTCATTAAAGATGGAGGCGAGTATGACCTCCACCTTGTTGTGTCTGTCAGTCGCCTCTACTTATGGTAATCAGCAATTTCAGGATTTATGAAGGACTATCATAATTAGTATTGTCAAACCTGGAAACTTGAATTAAATCAAGAAAGTTGAATTTCGGCCAACAAATGCAGCAAATCTTAAAATGTTTTTAAAAGCAGATTGGAGGACAATGCGTCAGGCTGTAAATGTTTTGACAGATCTTTTAATGAACAGAACATGTTGACATGTGTTGCATTGTATGTGTGTCTGTAACTTCTGTTGGATTGTGCTGCTGCTGATCTGGACCAACGCGCTCTTATAAAATGTTCTAATCTCAATGAGGCTAAATTTATTTCAAATTAAAATAATAAATTAAATAGCTATAAAACACTTGCATGGGACTTTTTCTGGAGAAGGAAACAAATGATAAGGTCAAGTTAAACACAGCTGGTCTTTGGTGCTGATGTTGAAGAAGTAAGGATCACAGTGACATGGACAAGTTTTCGAAGCAAAACGAAAAGAGGAATTTCGAGGGAGTGTAGCCTTCAGATACGGTGTGTGCTTGTGAACTCGGTCTGATAAGTGATGCGAGGTGAAAACAATGGCTGCTGAAAAAGAGGAACCGAGGTGATGCAGGTGAGCCGTCACATCAGGATAGCTCTGGGACTTTCATTCTCTGAATTCTTTTCACGGCGCTTTTGAAAACAGACCAAACTGCAGCAGTTCAAGTTCATGGATTTACAACAGCTGTTGGTTTTAGTTATTTTGTCCTCAAAATATACACCTGACATTTTATGTCACGCTCTTTGAATAATGTCCTTTATTTTCTCCACCAGTGTTTCCTTTTTCAAAGCACTTTGTAAATATGATTTTTTGACGGTACTAATAATGTTATTATTATTCAATCTCAAGGTAGTTGCAAAGCTCTATGTATGCCAAAGTTAAACTCATTCATCCCTCCTGATGGGACTGTGTAGCTGTGTGGTGATCCTGCATGTTTATCACCATCACCAATGTATTTCTATTCCTATTGTTATCTTTTTTTTTTTACTCATTTACTCTTGTTTGTTGTTCTTTTGCACTGCAGTTTGCACTGATGGGAGGATCGCAATTTCACATGTGCTGCATGGCAACATGCAGCATATCTGACAAATAAAAAACTTTGACTTTGACTTGTAATGTTTTTGTCTCGAGATTAATTGGAATAATTCTTTTCAACTAGCAGACTTTCAAAATCCATTTGTTTTTCAAACATATTTGAACATTATCTATTTAAAAGCATTTTGTGTCCTCTCTATAACCCATAAAAGTAAAACCAAATCTGCTTTCGTAACCAAAAAGTATGTCCAGAAGTGCCCATTGAAGGTTTCTAATATGAGTCCCTAGTATCCTGAGCTTTGAGTGCAGTCTAGTGCTGTTGAAAGTAGTTGGTGTCGTATTGCCTCTTAAAACTCAGAGGTTGAGTTAAATGTTTGACTCCTTCAAAGCAACTGAAACCTCAGGTCACATTCTGTCCTCCACCGACTCCAAATAACCAGAAAATGAACTTGTGCTCCCGTTCATGGTGGGAAACGGTCACTTCTGTCTTGAGGAGGGTCAGTGCAGCAGCAGCAGTGATTGTCAGTGTGAGGACAGCAGGTCCTTCAGAATGTCCTTGAGCTGATTCAAGGAGGTTTTTCCATTCATTTCCTGGGACACGAGTGAATTAAAAAAAAAAAGGGGTGCAACCAGTGTCAAGATTGCTGTGATCACCATGTTGCTCAACTTGATGATCTGACCATACAGATTGTGCGGGGGGGGGGGGGGGGGGGACAATACTGAAAAACCCTTTTAATTCTTCATTTATTTTTAAGCACAGTAACTAGTCCAGTATGCTAAGCTTGGTTGGATTTATGAAGCCTGTTAACGACACTGTCAGACCCGTAAGTCAGTTTGGCCGGAGTTACCTGTTGTGTAATGGGCTGTGTACCGTTATGCAAGGTGAGCTGGCAGCCAGTCAAGAGTGCTGCGATACTTCTATGTCTGGACTCATCTGAGTGGGAGGCCACGTTTAACAAAAAAACATTTGTTTTCATTCATGATCAGAGACTTTTATTTATGGTGGTGAATGTTGATTTTAAAAATTTGTCTGCAATTTAGAGACTTTGATAAATGAACCGCTGAAACCGAAGCACTTTCCTTTTTTCTTTTTAACAAACAACTTCAGAAGTGTCAACATAATTTAAAACCCTGGGCTCCTTAGTTGAGCAACAATTAGTTATTAGTTTTAATCCTTGTAACAACCACTTACTGCCAAGAATATGTATACTCAACGAAGGAACATGACGACTGTCTCTTCCAGGAGACCTATTGGTCTTTAGCAAACTGCACCAGACCTGTAAAAAAAAAAAAAAAAAAAAAGCTTTTATTTACAAGAAATTCTGCCTTATATTTTAATATTTACTTAAAGTATACTTAAATTACATTACTGGCATTATTAAATCGAATATGTTATTACACTATTGGCAAGTTATTATGCTCTGGGCTTTATTAAATTGAAAAAGGCAATAATGTATATGTTATTGGGTGTTCCAATCCTTATTGCAATGTGTACATAGAGTAAGTTACCAGATACGAGAAAAAAAAAGCAATTAGTTTTAATAAATCGCCTCTAAAATGTTTTAGTTCTCAATAGTTGTCTTTCAACGTGTGGGAAGATTATCAGCTGCCTTTTCACAGCATAATGCTTTTTTTCTTCTTTTTTTTTTTGAGAATTATGTTAAAAAGAAATAAGAATGAACCCATATTGTTTGAGGAGCGTGCTTCATTTATTGCTTTTATTTTCATTTCAAATCTTTCCTATACTTTGACTGACACACCGTGTGTGGCTAAGGTTAGAGACGTGAGTGTGAGCAGTCTTTTCTCCAGCATTTTCACTTTTCATTCCCGAGTTATTTTTAACGGTGTGTGTGATTTGAATTTCATTATTAATTAAAAGAAAACCATGGTGGATTTTGTAGACTGTAGATTTTTCTTAACGAGTTGCTTTGCCCAGCCTTTGAGGCTTTTAGTTTCATACAGAAAAATAGTCGCAAAAGACACAAGTTGAAGTTACAGAATGAGCTTTAGTGCAAAGCAACGACCGGAAGAGTTCTGACATTTGCAGAATAGAAATGTATAATCCTATTGGACTATTTTATGTCATATATAATAAATCGTATATTACTATAATTGCATTAATGCCAATATATGTTGCATGTTTCCTGTTGCAGCATAATAAAAACCACATCTTCCATGTGGCTCCAGTTTATGATGGGTTTTTTCTGGCCCAGAAGGAGATACTCCATATGATTCAAGGGATATTTTCTTCCTGCTGAGAGTTTTAAAAGCATCCAAGGAACTCTTGAGAGCTCTTGCCCTCTCTTTGTCTTTCTCTCTGGCACACTTTGTCCTGTCATTTTGTGCTCTGCATTGCAGTCTTTCATCTGCAAGTCTTGCCTTTTTTTTTTAATTTTATTTTAAATCATACTGTCTCCAAATGAGGGGTTTAATAATAATAAATATTTAAATCCTGCAGGCAAACTTTCAGGCAAAGAAAATCCAACCTGTACCAACAGGAAAAATACAAATAGTCTCTAACAATATTTATCATTACGTTCATATTTCCACTGCTGGCGGCAACAGGGGGTCAGAATGTCCTCAGTGTGGAGCAGGAAACATCGGTATTATTGTTTTGAACCTAAAACGGGATTAGCAAGATTTAAAATAAACAATCTGTATAAATCCAAGTCGATATTAAATTGGGATTCATTACTTTTGGGAAAACTGGCTGACTGTCAGTAGCTCAATATGACAGAGAGCATTAATATACCACTAAGCCTACAAAGTCCCTTGAGAAAAAATGGCAGTTTTACCAAGCTTGAAACATTGGAAGTTGCAATAGAGTCATTTGGTTTGATTTTGTTGGTGTGTTTTCAAACTGTGGTGTATTCCTTTATATATTTATTCAAATATTTGACCCTTGAAAATGTAATTAGATCAAATTTTTCTGATTTGTTCTATCCCACAATACTAGTCTAGGGATGCACCGATACACATTTTCTCACTGTCGACCTGGTCCCGATACCTGAATTTGGATATCTGCTGATACCGTTATCATTATTGTTGATTTTATATGAGTCTGTAATAAACTCCCCTACAGGAAAATATAAAATGTAGGAATGTATGCATGTATTCTCCCAAAAGGCAACTTGAGGTTAGTGTAAGGTCAGAAAAGGACTATTTTTGTTCAATTTGGACCATGTGGGGGTCTGAGTGATGTCATCGTCTCATAATAAACTTGTTATAGCTTTAAAACCTCAGAATAACTTTATTAATCCCTGGGGAAATTCTTTAGCAATGCAACACAAACAAAGAAATGTTTCCAGCACTAACGCAGCACAAACGATTGGGACTATTTTCACGGCGCTTCATGGAGGTGTGAATCGCCGGCTGACCGTAGGAGCTGCTATTCATTGTTTTGATGCCGCTGTCAGCGTCGTTCTGCTCGGTGAGCTGGCGTTTTAAAACGGTGACGGCTCTCTGCAGAGAGGCCGCCTGGCTGTTCAACAGCTTTGCAAACATTGCACATTGCTGTGTTGCTTTGTGTTTTGAGCGTAAAATACGTCCAAACAGCGGACATGTTTCAATGAAAAGTTGGATAGCCGCAGTGCTGCTACGTCAGCCTGCTCGCTGGCTGCAAACTGTGGAATGGATTTCCTGACTCATTACTCCGTGTCTCATTGAGACCCGCCTCCCTTCAGGAAATCCATTCCACATTTTGCAGCCAGCGAGCTGAGCAGCTGGCAGGGAAACGCTTGTGGAATTTTTCAGCACACAGGAAAGCACAGACTTCATGGCTCGGAAATCTCCGCAGGTTGCATCGGAAATTTTCGATCCGTGAATTACGTTGATCAGAACCCGATGCTGGATCAGATCGGCCCCATCCCTATACTATTCCATACCTTGTTGATAGCTTGGACACAAATGCGCACATCAGCTTTGACAAAAGAGTATGTTTGTCTTTCTTTTGCAGACAGAAATACTGCAAATACCTCAGGATTGGAACTTTATTGTGTACTAATAGAAAGTTAGGAAACAATGACAACTTGATTTAATTTGGCATGCAAGCTGAAGAAGCCAATTGTTAATTATAGCACAAACAAAGAAATGTCACTACAATTGCAGCACACCTAAAAGTGTTATTGTAGGTGTTCTTAAAGGTACAGCATGAATGCTTGAAGTAATGCCACCGTTGTGCTCTGAGGGGCAACAGTGAGTCATTATCGCTGAATTTCAACAACGTAAGCTATTTTCATGTTATCCCTTCATTTCAGTGCCAGAATGTTTTAACGCTTCCGTTTTTGCACCAACAGCAGGAGGAGTGGTAAAGTGACTCATGACACCATCTTGTGGTGCAATGTTATATTGCACAGTTGACTTAGCAGCACCGAGTTGGTGAACTTTATTTTCTATGCATATTTGTGATGGCTTTTGTGGGTTGTTTCTAAATATTTGAGACTAAAAATGTTAAATATTTACCTTTAAGCTAAGAGAGCTGTGAGAGCAAAATCCCAAAGTCCAGTAATATAAAAATATGTTTTTAGTAGCTTCACACAGCGGAGAAATCAATTAACAATTAGCCAACAAACACAATATAACCTGGAGAATGTTTTTCTCATATCATCGGCTCTTTAATCCGTCATGTGGGAAAGCTCATAATTGATCACCATATTAAATCTTTTACTGCAACACCAATTATCTTTCACAAATTGTCTGAGGACAATTTTACATGTGGTTTCAGGTTATTTTGTGTTATCACAGTCTCTTGTGAAATCATGCCCCCCAGAAAAGTGCACGGATCATCCAGCTTCTGTGCGGATCGACAAATAGCCGTCATTTACCCACAACACCACAAATCATCCCGGTTCTCCTCGTTTCAGGAGCGTTTGCTGGGACCATGCTCAGGTAGCAGCAGCCATCAGGTCGGGATGTCTGATGATGAGGAGGACCAGATGAATGAGAGGAAGAGAGAGGTGGCGATCATCTTGAGCAGCGATGGCGACAATAATGGAGACGATGAAGATGAGACAAAACACAGTGAGTCAAAATGCTGGATTAACACCTCATCAGTCCCAACGTGAACAAAAGGTAGGGCCGAGTCAACATGTACACAGACTTTTTAAAACATTGTTAAATACTCCGAGGCCTTCTGTATAAATTTATATTGGGTGACTGAAAACAATTAGAATTATTTTTTTTCTCTAACCTGAACATTTCAGCAATATAATGTGTGCTGGTGTTGCTGTTTGAGCTGAAACTTTTCTGTTATTTGAGATATTTACATCAAGCAACATGGTGAACTTCTTCAAAACAAAGTTGGTTTTAACAATAACACAACTTATTCTTGAACAGATATACAACAGAAGTAAATAATGGTTGAATATGGTTAACAATGACAAATTAAGGATGGGAAGACGATGAAAAAAGAAAATACTCAAATTAATTGTACCCTGTTCAAAAAAGGAGTAGGAAGTTCATCCCTTTTCGCTCCTGACTATTGTAATATAGAGACTTATCTTACTGTGTCGACATCAATATCCACTTCTCAATTCTTCACTCCATTGTGAAATGGTGGCATCATAAACCTGTGCTGTTATTATTAGTATGTAATACTCCCATGAAACGCTATATTTAAGCTGTTTTCACACCGACATGGGCCCTGCCAGGGAATGTGAAGATTGTGTTAAATGAGTCCCTTTACTTGTGAATGTGAGAAATTTTGCCACGTCTGTTTTTCAGTAGACCTTGTTATGTTCATTCCACTTGCATGCAAATCCCAGTTTTTGCTGCAACAACTTGTTAAATACGACTTCAGGGTTTTCTTGACATTAACATCAGATCAATAACTGCTTGAAAAACATCACTGACCTTCTACATGGATTCACATAAGATGTGTAAATAAATAAAATATTACCTATCCAAGATCCTATGATATAACATGGGTCAATATTTTACAAAGTTATTAAGACTTAATGAGGCTATTTAACATTATTAAGTATGTCTCCATTCTCATGTAATGTGAGCATGAAGAGCGATCTTAATGAATATGAAAGACATGACATGCAAGTGAAAAAACTTAAGTGAGATCCCTGACTTGTGAGAAGTTTGATTTCGGAGCACAAATTAATAAATAAATGAAAAGTGTTCTTGAGGAAAGTTTCCATCAAATTGACAGAACTAATGAGCAGAGGACTCGCAGATCATCGCTGGAGTTTATTCTGAAAACACTACAGGAAAATAACACCTTTCTTTTGCAGCAGTGATTTCACAACAATCAAAACTGCTCAGTGGTTCTTTTAAAAGTTCACCCACATTCTTATTATATGAAAGGTTTGTTTGCTTATAATGACAGTGACTGTTCTCTTTTGTAAACAAACCGCGAGTTTGAGATTTCTTACCCCTTTTGAAAATTAAAGTTTGTTACTGTAACAACTCTCTTGGAGGAAAAGAAATCTATTTATTTGAGAGTATTTCTGCAACGTATCCAGTTGCTCCTACTTACAGGGTTTGCCACAAATGACCTTGCAGCATTATATCACCAGGATATGTTTGAACTATTCTGGATGGATCCCCAGTCAATCACAGGGTGAACATAAGAGAAATGGTCTCATACACGCACTCACATTCACATCTATGCTCAATGTAAGGTGACCAATTCACCCTTTCTGCAATGAAGGGATTAGAGATATCATTAAATTGTTTAGTTTTTTTCTGAAGACTGATTGCAAATATTCCAAAATTGAAAAGGTACATCCCACCCAAATTGACGTTGGGGAGAATTAAAGTTCTCCATTTCCAAATCCCTCAATGAATGCCCTATAAAGGGTTAATAACATGGCTTTGGGCTGTGTGAGCAAACCCAAGTATCTGGAGAACACGCAAACTCCCTCTTTGCCTGGTCTCCATCCAGGTGTCTAAAGGCCAATGGATTCATACTCCATAAGAACAAGAAGAAAGCTGGGCACTCTGGGGTCCTGCTGAACAAAATGACGTCATTTTCTTCAGCCAGCTCCCTCTGGCCGAAGGAATTTGGTTCTGCTGTGCCAACCGTCCAGGCCGAAGTATGTCGGTGACGCACTGCCGATACTTCTACACTGCTGTGTGCTGCGCATGCATGTTCCAGCTCGCTAATGACTATCAGTCATATTTTAATCATATTTAGCGTGTATCATCGCTACTGTATGAGCCCCGCGGCTCGTTACCCTGCGACTTTACATGATGCACCTGAACACAGCACTAAAAGCTGTCAGCTCCCGCAGTTCAAACCGGACCAACATGGCGGCTCAGACACAAACTTTTATTACTGAAACTCTTCAGCGAAATGTATTTCTTCAAGGAGTATCAACTCTCCTGTCGAAAAAGGTTTTTTTTCAGCCGCTGGCTGACGTCACAGCCCAACTTTTCTTCTTGTTGTCATGGGTTTTTATGGGAGTATGCAGGGGCCTTCAGTATGAGGTGATTAATAAGTTTAATCATAAGATGATTTAAAATGAAATACAAGACCTTTTTAATGCCTAATTTTAAAATTGACTATTAGTGTTGAATTTGTCATTGAATTTACGCAACAACCAAATGCATATTTTTATCCAACCAATATGTTTACTTTCTTTGTCTTATGGTAATAGTAAGACTTTCATGTTGAGGCCTTTAACTGACAATATCAAGATTTTAGAAATAGAATGTCGTGAATATGAATGAATTAACTTTTGATTGATAGTGGTTGTTTGATGCTCACCTCTCGATTCAGCATTTGATGTTGATTTCTTCCATTATTTTCAGTGCTAAGCTACAATCCTAACCAGTTGTCTGCAGTTGTGGCTCATCTGCATTTTCCATCCAAATGTTCAGTCATTGTGTTTTCTGCTTCATGGAATTTTTCCAGGCGGAATTGTTTTCATATAGGAGTGGCTTCAAGAGTGTAAAACAATGTGTCTTTGTTAAAAACGGGTGTTGTCACCTTGGTTCTGTTAACGGCAGGTAATGAAATATTGTGGAGAGGCTGCCTCCATGAAACACTCATTCAGACTGTGAATGAAAACTGCTTCTAAAACTCCCCGGATGCATTGGCCTGATTCGGAGGCTAACCCAGTCTCATTTTGAATGGTCACTTCCTCAACTTTTCATTAGGTTACGATAGTGACACTCCCATGATGGCACAAATCAGTTGTTCTGTCGCTCCCTTACTGCAGCGGTGCTGTTTGTCAGCTCTTGTAATTAATCTATAGCTCATTAGAATCTGCCTTGTGACATCAAGGATTCGAGAGCGTCGAGAAGCAGAACATGCTGGAAGTTTCCGGTCTGGCGAGATCTTGTCGTCACTGTGAGTAAGCGTTGGATAACCCTTTGATATGACAGATTGTGTGTTTGGGCCGAGGCAGCCGAGCCTCGAGAATCTGTGAAGGACTCTTAACACACTGTACATGTTGTTCTAATTACGGCAAGAGTACTCTGATGCAGTATAGCTGTAATGGTAGTTATATAGGTACCTCAGTCCTCAAAGTGTGTGTGTGTGTGTGGGTGGGTGGGTGGGTGGGTGGGTGTGTGGGTGTGTGTGTGTGTGTGTGTGTGTGTGTGTGTGTGTGTGTGTGTGTGTGTGTGTGTGTGTGTGTGTGTGTGTGTGTGTGTGTGTGTGTGTGTGTGTGTGTGTGTGTGTGTGTGTGTGTGTGTGTGTGTGTGTGTGTGTGTGTGTGTGTGTGTGTGTGTGTGTGTGTGTGTGTGTGTGTGTGTGTGTGTGTGTGTGTGTGTGTGTGTGTGTGTGTGTGTGTGTGTGCCATTAATCATCCACTATAAAGGGATTATTTGTTGTTTCTAGCCTCTTGCTCTTACTGCTCACGCTTATAAAACATTTGTACCACAACAGTTGTGCAGCTGTCCTGAAACAGCAGCACTGGTTGGGCCTGGCAGTGACATACGTTAGAAAGCAGACAAACCTTGGTGGGAGGAAAACAGGTATGGTGCTGCACATGGAGAGGTCAAGTTTAAGTGTCATCTGTGAAATACCTTGTATTAATCAAAAACTGATCTCAGACAATAAATGCATCGCTGAAACTTTATTCAATATAACCAATTTGACTCTTTTTCTAACCATTTGACCCTCAAACTGATGTCATCAATAATAATGAATGCTGAATATTCAGTGTCCTGCATGCATTTAGGCAGCATTGATGATGCCAATTCAATGTCAGAGGTATGTAGAAACAAATTTAAATTCAATTCAGTTTCATTTACAAAGCACTAATTACAGCAGCACTTTTACATCTTAACATCTCCCATAATGAGGAGAAATACCCAACAATTCCACACGAGCACTAAGAGGCGCCACTGGGAAGGAGAAACTTAATTTCACCCATAGAAAGCAGGTTCAGAGGTGTTGACTTTCTGCTTGGGCCAGGAAAGGACAGAGACGAAGAGCAAGAAACAAATAAGTTACCTTCAGTCGGCGAGCTAATCCACCTGCTGCAGACTTATGGAAGCAGGAGGTTCAGATCAGAAACGTCCAGTTCTACAGTGAGAGATCGTGCAGGAAGGTACAGAGAGTACTGAAGCAGCGAGAATTCAGGGAAGACATGTGACGTTAGTGACATGCAATGGTGACACCACTAAAGAAGGTCTCCCAGCTAACTTCGGCCACCTTATACAACCTTTACAAGTGAAAACGGCAAACTTTCATTGTGTTTTGTGTATCCGTTTACTAGACAACATTGCTCGAGTCACTCCAAACAGAAGCTTTTGAATACACCTCCTGACGTGCAACTTTTTGAAAATGTTCCATCTCTGTGTGAACAGATGAAATTGAACATTTCTGAAGCACTGGTACTGCACATCCTCTCTATACTCTATACTCTATCTCTATACAACAGATACTGAGTGAACCTACATGACAAAGAAAGACATTTCAAAGGAGCTTAAATGCTGACTTTATACTGTTAGTTATGATGTAGTTATGATCGTAATTTTAAGCTGATGGTGATCAACATAGCTGAGTCTTGTAAGAGCTGTCAACTTCTAAAATATATAGTGTCACGGAGTGCAACGTAAGAAGATGGAGAGTCCTAAAAGAGAGTCTGAAAAACACAAACAGTCAAAGGAGATCGTACTTAAAAAATGGCCCTGAAGCATTAAGACAAAATGAACATAACCAGAGCTGTTATTCAGCTGAAGGCACAGAAAGTCTCCAAAGAGCTCAACATCTCTGAATCTGAGTTTAAATTCATGTGGTCCATACTACACTGAAAAGCTGCCGTCTTTACTAATGTCATCAGTCTGAGGAAAACAACACCCTGAATCAGAGAGGAAATGCTGATCAAACGTGGTATTTTTTGACATGCCAACATCAATTACTGTAAACCAAAAAGGGAACAGGTCAGTGATGGTGAGGTCCAGTGGGAATGAAACGACAGGACTTGACTTTCTCTGTATGTTGTGCTGAAGCACAAAACTGCTCCCAATACAGCCGGGAGATGTTCTGACTTGTTAAAATGTTTATTTGTTCACACATGTTAAATGTATATATATATTTTTTCATATATATTTGCTCTGCAAACTTTTTTTCTCTCTATATAATCCTTGTAAAAGAGGGGGTGTCTTAAAGTTGGGTTGTCTTATATTCAGATCAATAGGTACATAAACACTGTACCCTCCCACATGTATCGATGTCAGTGTTTCTGACAAGTCCGTGCAGAGATCATTATCAGCTTACAGTGAAACTTTTGTGAAATTAAAAAGCTAAACCGATGGCACTTTCACTTGATTGTTTTCATGTAAACGGGTCCTAAACCTAAAGCAGCTCAAGGGGCCATCCACACGAGAGTGCCGTTTCATGTAAACGCACCATTTTTGGCCCATCATCCACATGGGGTGGCGTTTAAGAACCCCAAAAAGTTATTTTCTTCTTTTTTTTTTTATACGGGTCCCAGAGTGGGACAATTCTAAAACGCCAACTCGGCATTTCTATGTCTTGTTTTTTGTGTATTTGGTAAGTCACAGCGCCCCTAAAGGCCTGGCATACGTACTACATGCCCTGAGGCATCGTGTTGAGCTGTGTTCATGGTGACATGTTGATGTTTTTTTTTTTTTAATTTTTAGAAGGTCGGGGAGAAAAAAGATAATTTTGGCTCGTGTGGACAGGGTCTAAGTGGAAAACTGGTCCATGTTGGCCTGAGCCAGTCCTAACTATAAGGTTCTTCAAATAATTTTTAAAATGGCTTCACATATTATTTTTTACATGAGGTTTCTTAAGGTTTCAAAGTCTGTTTGATGACTTCTAAGGTCCATTTGCTACGACTCTTTTCTCTTACGTTCTCTCTCCGTCTCTGCTCCAACAAGATTGCACCGATTGGCTGGTTTAAAGACCGTATGAAGAGCTTCACGACGGCTCTTTTCTTAAATTCAGGTTAATTGGAGTCAGAGAACCGAGAAGACATGCAGTATAGCAAACCTCCAGGATCATGATTAGCTGGATCTCCCCACACTGTAATGATAACCTGGTTCAGGTTTCTTGAGATAGCATGGCTGTTGGCCTGATTAACAGGTTCAGGTGTCGCTTTGTTTCTCCAGACTTGGGTGGTCTTGGCGGGTGGTGAATGGATCGAAATGCCTGATGGTGGAAAAGCACACATTTACATGTTTGTCTTCCTCGCTTTGCAAGTCTATTTTGCTCATGTGACATCAACACCCCCCCCGCCGGCTCCTGCGTCTGTCCCATGGTTTCCATAACAACCGTCACCAGGATGCCGTCCCCCTTGGTGGCGACACTTTCCTCCTCCAGGTTCAACATCTCCTCCTCTTTTTTCCCTCTCCTTTGTTGTCTTGTTTTTTTTCTTTATCTCTCCATCCCTATCACTACCTTTGTATATATGTGCATATTGCATTTCTGACCATCTTTTCCTTGTTGAAAAAAATCTCTTCTTTTTTTTTTAACACAGGGATCTTCAAGACTGACACAAGACATTTTTAGTTTTGTCAAGCGTAAAAAACTCCATTACTTTAAAAGTGCAAATTAGACTGATGTTATACTGATTGCTGTTAAAGCAATTGTTGCATATTGTTTACTTTATTTTTTCATAGTTATTTCCTTTTTGAACCGTATCCATATTTTATGGAGATTCTCTAATATATAATGTCTGGCTTTTTTTATATGAAAAAGGTCAGACTAGTTTCTAATTTAAACAATTTGGTTTTTCTCTGCAAAAGTTTGGCGTTGTCATGGTGACTACTGTCACTATATCCAGAACCTGTGTACATATAGACACACTGCAGCTATTCATAGAAAAATTTTTTTAATAAGCTTGCAGCCTGGAAAATAGTATACATTTAACTACATGGAAAAATATACACATACAAATATAAACTATGTGCAAATTAGAGTTGTCTGATCAGAGTTTAAATGTATCCGCTTAGAACCACGTGTGTCCATCAGACCTTTGGATGTGTCTGTCTGCATTATAGCTCCATGTGGAGAATTATTTAAAGGTCTGATTGTCAGATGTTACACAGGTAATTAAACAGCTGAACACTGTTGTGAGATCAGTCAGGAGCAGAATGAGGCCACGTTTACACGTAACTGGGTTTTTACAAAAACGGATTTGTCGTCCTCTTTGCTTACAAAGAAATCTTCATTGACATGGACCTACATATATACACATCCCTCAGAGCTACTATGAGCATACCAAACCTGTAGGGGGCAGTGTAGCGTGAAACATGAAGCCATGATAGCCAATAAGAATCCTGGGAAAAACACAACGTCAATAATTATGACAAGAATCTCGTGGCCAGAGTTTTCAGGAGTCATTGTTTGTGGTGACTCGTAGCTGCATTTATGTGGAAATGCAAGGCTGTTTTTTAAATACCTGGATCTGGATCTGGATCTGGATCTGGAGCCCCATCAAACGGTCAGGGGAAATAAAATTTTTTGTCAAAGCCATTAATATCTTCATGCATACCAGGGCCACTGAAATAATAAGACATAAGAGGAAGGCAGCGTAAAACATTTCAGTATGATAACAAAACACACACAACAGTAACTAAAGATAAAAATGTGAAGAACCGTTATAACTTTCCAAAAATCAATGGCAGATATTCCTATTTGGGATTTTCCAATATATATGAAATGTACCCAAGGATTTCTTTCTAAACTTTGAGCTGCAGATTTGAATTTCAATCTGTGGCATTCATACTGTGATTGAAAAAAGCTGTTATTAATGATCACACTTGTTGTATTAATGAGAGATGTGGTTCATTTTTGTTTAATCATTTAAATCAGTGGAGGGAATCCCGGTCCTCGAGGTCCGCAGTCCTGCATGTTTTCAATGTTCCTCTGCTCCAACACACCTGAATTTTATAAATGAATCATGATGAAGCTCTGCAGAAAGCCGGAGGAATGCAGCCCTCTAGAACCAGGATTCCCCACCCCTGATATAATTTATGTTCAAGTGTCTGTTATAATTTGCTGTTTTGTGCAGTGTGGTTGTTCGAGTTGGTCTTACTGTTGCTACTTGCTCAACATTTTCTCACATAGTACACACTTAAAAAAAAACTAAAAACCTTGAGAAGCACTGAGTGAAACAGATTTCCATAGTTTAAATTTCTTAGATTTTTCAATGCATTTGGGGGCGGTGATGCACGTGCCATTTTCTGAGAGCCACCTCACCACGTATACATTGTTGGCACCAGTATATATACTTGTAAGAGTTCCTAATTCTATTTAAAAATGAGGCTATGAAGGTGCCTCACATACATGTGCCTTGTAAACAGATTTGTGTGTGTGTGTGTGTGTGTGTGTGTGTGTGTGTGTGTGTGTGTGTGTGTGTGTGTGTGTGTGTGTGTGTGTGTGTGTGTGTGTGTGTGTGTGTGTGTGTGTGTGTGTGTGTGTGTGTGTGTGTGTGTGTGTGTGTGTGTGTGTGTGTGTGTGTGTGTGTGTGTGTGTGTGTGTGTGTGTGTGTGTGTGTGTGTGTGTGTGTGTGTGTGTCATTGGCTCTGTGCAGTTCAGAGGAGGCTGTCAGGCAGCTTAGTCATATCTTTCATAAGACTCGAACACACACACACACACTGCCTCCAGGGAGCAAGCAGAGTAATAGTCTGTTAATTAGCCTGTTGCTCCCCTGCCTGTACGTAGGCGTCGGTGAGCAGAACACACTGTCGCTCATGCAAACTGTAGAAAAACAAGAAAATGTTGTTCCTCCCACAAATGCTGCGAAACACCTGGTGGGTTATACAGAGACAAAATGCATCGCAGTCCAGTTTTGTTTTTGTTAAAAGCGGACAAGTGAATCACCAGTTAGTTCTTTTAGAAAGAGCGAGTCTCGATGTATTTAACGGGCGGTAAGATCAAACAGAGTATGAACAAAGTCGATCTTTACATTCCAGGGTCGCAGCTTTTCATTAAACCTCAAAAACTGACTGCGAGCCAGAAACCCGCAGAGAATTATTGCACTATAACACTGCTGCTCCACAACACAGTTTTACCCTCATCTGGATCATTCGTTGTGATGTTGTGTGTTTTAGCCTAACGAGATAATGATGTAGCGCATTTAGACCCGTTTCCCCTCCAACAGGAGGTGGCTCGTTCATAAAGAAACCTCCATTGTTCTTACTTTTTAAAGATATTTGTTTGTCAAATCTCCATCTTAGTCCGATACGACTGACTGCTTGTTTATCTACACTTAAGAAAGGAAATCATGAAAGTAGCACTTCGGTTGAGCCAAATGATTTTATGTAGCTAGAATCATATTGCAGTAAGAATGAGCAATGCATTATCTTAAAGCAATTTCACTCTCACATGATTTCATTTAAACAGTAAAACATATAAACCTGTTTTTAGAAGTATCTTCTAATATTTCAGCCTATAAGAGTCACAAAATAAAAAATATAGTATCTCAAATTTGTAGAATATTTATATCATTAGATGATTTTCCTTTCATCATATAACTTCAATATGCAGAATGCGTTTGTTACAAATCTTCCCCGCCTGGAGTCTGGGACGCTCTTGGGGTTGCATGCGGGGAGCGTGCCATGAGCAATAAGACTGTGATTCGTACAGGCCCGTAGAAGGGTCCTGCTCTTGGACGTCGGTGAGAGCGTGCGTTTCTGCTTTACTGTAATGTTCTTCGCCAAGCACAAATTGTAGAGTTTTCACTTTCACTTCACAGAGAGAACATCTTTGCTTCGAATCCAGACTTGAGGGCATTTCCGAGCACATATGCCTGGACCGTCTGATCAAACCAAGCACAAACATTTGTCTTCTTGCAGTAAATTTCAAAGCTTATGCGTGAGAAGGACACATTCTGAACACTGCTTTAACTTGTTTGTACATACAGGAAGCTATTGTAAGCGCCACCAACAAGGATGCTCTTATCCCTGGACTTGCATAACCAGGACTGAAATGTGATTCTTTTCAGTTACGTGACAAGTTTCACCATACCCTTAGGATGCCTTTCTTGGGGCTTGAGCTAAAAAAAAAAAAAAAAGAAGTCTTAAAATGAAACTACGATGGTCCATAGAGCCACAGAGGTGGATGAGTTGCTGTTTCCAACAGTCTTAAGTTCCTCCAGGTTTAAAAGCTCAATGGTGTTCCTGAACACATCCTGTGAGGACTGCGTGTACGATCCTGAGGCTGCTGTTCTACCAGCCTGCTATATTTGCTATCCTGTCTCAATATTCAAATCAGTCAATTCACAGACAATCAGGTTTAATGTGTGGGAATCCGCTGACACCAGGAGGAAAACGTGTGGAATTTTCTTTTCAGAGCGAAATGCATCACAGCGCCATGCATTTATGTCATACCATCATTTTAATACCCAGCCCAAATCCAGTTTAAAGTTGTTTGAGTAACCCTTTTCACAAGTTTTAACCATTGATTTTGAAACGATATAAGCGGATGTATATATGTTTACAACAGAATTTATTTATTTGTATGTTTCTTAACTGATACTTTTAAGAAGTTGTCTCGAGACATTTTGTGTGTGTGTGTGTGTGTGTGTGTGTGTGTGTGTGTGTGTGTGTGTGTGTGTGTGTGTGTGTGTGTGTGTGTGTGTGTGTGTGTGTGTGTGTGTGTGTGTGTGTGTGTGTGTGTGTGTGTGTGTGTGTGTGTGTGTGTGTGTGTGTGTGTGACCTGATTAAGAGCTGCACAGAGTGAAGTGTAGGAGGTGATACAGTAACACCAGCTGCTCTACATACTGACACACCAGCCCGCCAGTTCTGTATGTGTGTGTGTGTGCGTGCGTTTGTTCAAATGAAGAAACGGGTGAGTTTTTAGTGTGTGAGCTGACTTCAGATTGGGCACCAGGGCGATGTGATTATGACTTACAATAACTCATCAGTGGAACCACCTGCCATCTTTGTTTTGAGTCATGTGTCAGCTGCAGAGTGGTTATAATTGGAGCTCCTCGTTTTCATTACTCATTCACATATTCATGTCACCAATGTGTGTCATTTACATTCGCATGGCGTCTGCTGCTTGCGAGCTGCTGACAGAAATGTGGGGAATCCTTGATTCTTTCCTTGGTTTGAAGGGTTTTCAGTGCAAGTTACACGATGGCCAGTGATCAGACTCATCAGACAGTGTGAACCATGTTTGTTTACTTGTTTCACACTGGAGAGAGGGACATTTTTTATTCTTTGTCCCGTCGTCATGGAGCAGGTCCAGGTTCTGTGCGAAAGGGTGCTGCTGTTCCACGACACGACACAGTTCAAAAAATCCACGATTCACTTTAATCAAGTGGCAGCTCTCACCACGAGTCTCCACCACATGTTTCATGTAGAGGAGGAGTGAACATCATAACATCAGAAAACAGGAAGTAGACGAGTGAGAACACCCGTCAGCCACCTGGGCCTGACAAAAATGGAATAAAAAATAAGGAACAACTGCAACAACTCTCCAAGGAGTTTACCTCTGAGTTGTCTGTATCATTGACGTGTGTGTATACTATATAAAAATGACAAATACCAGCGAACAAAAGACCAAGGATGTGGGTTTCTTTTTTTTTTTTTACTAGTCTTATATGCGATAGAACTAGTATGTCGCAGAATTGTTGTCCTCTGATCCAATTTTTTCCCCAGAATCATGTATCTGCCAATTCCAATACTTTCCTGATTTGATACTTAAATTTTGTTAGTATATTCACTTGCAAATTGTATTTATGGTGTACAACGTCATATCAAGTTGTTTGTTCCTGAATTGTTCACCGTCTGCTGGTTCTCCTCTCTCACATCCTCGACTGTATGAAACCATATGAGAAACTGGCATCTGTGAAAAAATGCTACATTCAACAAAAAAGTGTCAGAATCAATCCAGTGGGCCAATTTCAGAGCTCCAGATGTCTGCAGTAAAACTAATAGTGGTCTTGTGTTTAGTGATCTGGTATGCTGTGACATACAGTACTTTGTTGTGTAGCTCTGGTTGGGCCATGCTACACAAATCTTCATTTGCCTTTATGCGCAGTGTTGTACGGTGCGTTTAAAGCCTTAACACAGCATTCACATCATGGCTCTTATGTACATTTCTAAAGTCACCTGCGTTACTCGTTGGACGACAGGAACCTTCTCTGCTCACACTTGTGGCGTACGTGAAGCATTTGGTCGAAGATTTACTGCCAGTTGTGTCAGGCTGGACTAGAGATGGACTGCAGCCTCTCTTATACGGGGGCCCACCGCTACTTTACTGCCACCCAGAGTTGCTGATGCTGCTATATTAGGGTTGCTACTTGAAAAATAAATGATGTCTTTGAAATCATTTCTGTCAATTAAAAAAACACAAAATTCCACCCTGATCCAATACTGCCAATCTGCTCGGGATCCTAGTATAAATGTACAAAATCCCTTGTGATATTGTGTAAATCGTTTCTAGATCTGAAATGTAACATTGTAGAATCTTGGTCTAAGTGTAATTAGTTTTTTTAATTACATTTACTATAATGTTATGCCAAAATAAAGTCCGCTTAAACTGTTGTTGGTTTAACAAACAATTTTGTGAGCTATTCTCTGATTATTTCATTTCTAAGAGCAGATAAAGTTTTTAAGCGTTTTTCCCGTGGAATGTCGAAATAATCCTAAAACGGATATCGATGATGCATACATGTATTGTCTAGTATAAAGTTTCTAGACGTAGATGGGATGATTTCGGGTTCTTCAAAGCTCAAAACTTTTACTTATTAAAAGCAAAGTGTAAATGTTTGCTCTTTGAGATGTAGTGCAAGTCTGTTTGAGTTGCGGAATCGTCTAAACAAATTAGTAATGAGTGACGACTTTTCCCTCTTTTTACATGATAGCTTTCAGTATCAGAGGCTGGGCCACTGTACATGAATGTAAAGCTTTATTTATCAGGATTCTGGTAGTTTTTACATTTTTTATAGCTATTATAAAAGGTTATGAGAGAAATACATCAAATCCTGTCTGTAGCTGTGGGATGGGAATATTAAAGATGACCGACTTTTAACTGTAGACTATATATGCATGGCCCCATATGGCCCCATATTTACAATCCCAAAAGATGCAGACTTGACATTTTCCCCATGATTTCCCACCTCAAACTGTTAGAATATATGCTGCGGTAAGCCACATTGAAGCCGCATTTTATATTTTTCTTGAATTACAGCACAGTGCTGATTGAGTAACTTAACTCTGACTTGAGGTGAAGTTTTCAAAGAGGTGATTCTGTGAACTCAAGGCTCCCTTGTCCCGATACAAGAGCGTTTTTGTGTACCTTCATTCCTGCAACCTCAGTCCTCGGAGAGGAGGCGGGTCGCAGACCAGGAACACCCGATGTAAATTTTCTTCCCAACGGACTCATTCTAGCCATGTCAGCATGCGTGACTGGAAATATACAGTATGAGGATTTTGGAAAGAACGATCTGTGTCCCGGCTCACTAGTTGTTCACGCCTGAATCAGCAAAGGCACCTTTAGAATGAAGAAACACACTTCAGAAATTCAACAAAAGTAACAATAATCTCAGCAATAAAATGTGTGATGGTTGGAAAAAGTGGAAAGACATGAGTAGAAGTGAAGTGAAAACGGTGAAAACTCAACTGTTGGCAAGCAGCTAAAGACTGACCAAAATAATTAGAATTTTCTTGGATGTCATTATTTATTGTAACAAAAGTTGTTTAATCCAATTTATACATACGTGAAGAGATCAGACACTGAAAACTAGTGCACTTTCAGGGGGAACCGTATTATTTGATCGCAGTAATTGAGTCAGTACTTTTCTGTTTAGTGTTCAGAGCTCTTAGTCCCTTTTTATTTTTGTTTTGCTAAAATTGAAACGTTTATTCAAACTATTTCTCTAGCCTCTTTCATTGAACCTCGACTTTTCTGAAAAGAACAGGATCAAAATGCGGAATTGTGCCAACGTTTGTCTTTTCAAAATCAGATTTTGAACCGGTAATTTATTCGTCTTTTTTTTGTCCATGACATACAAATTCTTGATGTCTGAGGTTTCAAATAAACATAGAAATCCAGTGTTAATGAGTAAACTGCACAGAGAGGGAGAATCCGTGTCGGAAAGAAAAGGTAGACCGTTTTAGACCTGTGTTTGTTCACTTTTTACTCAAAATAGAAAATAGATCTCACAAAATGTCTCCATTATGATAAAACAAATACACAAATATTGCCACTGTAGAAATAACAGAAACCTGTTGGGCCTCCGTGAAGATGACAACTTTTCTCATTTGTTGTGCAGCACCTTATTAAAACGTTTCTTCATCAACAATGCAGCCATGACAGATTTCCAACATCTGATTGCCATGTTGATTTTATGCAAAGTTATCATTATTTTACTTTTTGCAATCATATTCAGCAAACATGGATGGCGAAGTAGTGGCCAGCGGAACACATGTAGCCCCCGTCCCCTCACTTTGTGGAAATGACTGCAATACTGAGTGTTGCTTTTTACTTCCGGTTGAAAATGGATCAGATATGAAATTGGTGTTTTTTCATTAAATTAGCTCCCCTGATTATATATATTTAATATATTGTTGTCATGAGTGTGGGTTTCATGTTGCTGGAGCAATAAGCATTTTGCTGTGAATGAATAAGTTCTATTCTATTCTAAATATAAGTCCTTGTGGTCGATATTAGTGAGGATGATTAGATGAGGATTAGTGAGGCTCCATAGCTTTGTATACATTTTTAGTTTCATGTGTGACGTGTAAATGTTGTCAACGCTCGCAGTCAATGCTAGCAGAAGCAGAACACCTAATGATATGGCTCAAATTGCATCTACACATCTCTCCGCCGCTCTCCTTCCTATTGGTGGATGCCGGTTATGTAAACAGTGAAATGCGAGCTCTTCTTCGTCACTGGAGGTGTGGTCAGATACCAGAAGTGTGGTAGTGTGGCAAAGGTGACTGTGTGGAGTGTGTTTATGTGAGGAACAAGCAGTTTTCATGTTACCAGGCAGAAGTCGTCCTCCTCGTCTCCATGTTGTTGCTATCACCACCTTCTCCTTCTCCTCCCCCACTTCACTGTTCTCTGCGACCCCTCCCCCTGAGCCTTCCCAGCAATGTGGGTTAGTATGCGGTGGCCATGTGAGAGTCCGCTCTGGCCTCCCACCCTCTTGTGTATGTAAACTGACCTGTGGAGGATAATCCCTCACCACCAACATAGGTTTAAAAGGGTCCTGGGGTTCATAGTATTGTTTTGAAACGGCCTCTTTCTCCCTCTGTTTCCATTTTCCGATTTCATCATTTCCCTCTTCTTTGGTCCTCATTATATTTTCCATCAGACCCTTTTCTTTTCCTCACACCCTTATTGATTATTCTTTACCTTCATCGATTTGTCCTTGACTTTGCCCTACTCCCTCTTCATATTTTTGATTGTTCTGATCATTTTGCATCATCTCTGTGCGTATTTATCTCCATCGTCTGCATTGAACTTGTTCTGAAATGTACAATTGGTGATGTACGTATTTATGGGCATTTATGTGTGATAAAGTCTCATGAAGCCATAACAAGACAATTCCAATAAAAGGGTGACGACTAGAAGGTCAATCATTTTTGGTCAAAGTCATCCAATTGAAGTCTTTTTTTCCACATTTTCTCTTCTTTCTCCATTTGTATTGTCTTAAAAATATCACATTTCTGTCATCGATGAATTAATGGGAAATTAATTGAATTTTTGGCTCAGGTCGGGACACATCTGAGACAAATCAAGTAAATTATGGTTGCGGTGAAGTATCATGAAAATAATTTTGTTTCATCCTCATTTTCTGCTTCAACCTCTTTGCCCCTGTTACCTAAGGCAGCTTCCCCGAGGGGGCGGAGCTTCATGACATCACACTCGCTCCTGTGTCAGTTGGCCAGGAGGAGGAGAGAGGGGGAGGTGGACAGGAAAGGCAGCACTCGCGGCGGAGGCGGGAGGGAGGCTTCCTACACACGATGGTCTGCGGCTCTTTTCAGCGACTCATTGTTTTGTAATTGTCCCATTGGCCTTCTGTCCACACTGGGACTGCCGGTAAAGCTGCAAGGCGAGGGTAGCTGTGCAGAGCCTCACACACACACACACAAACACACTCTCTCGCGTACACACACACACACACACACACACACACACACACACACACACACACACTCTCTGACACACTTGGCTCAGGCAGGACAGTGAGGAAGTGTGTTAACTGTGCGAAAGGAGACCACACACAAGCTGGTGCAAGTTCCTAAGGCTGAAAGTGCTAGAAGGTGGCATGGATCTCTCACCCGAGTAGGAAGCAAAAAAAAACTTTGAGCCACATGATATGGGTGAGTAACTAACATTTCTTTTGACTGACAGGTTCAGTGTGTGATTGGCTACATGGCAGCTTGTCATTTTTCCTCACAGAAGTTTCTTTTAGTGTTTGGTGCTACTACTGCTGCATTGTCTTTTTCATCATGAATGTGTGCAGAGCCCAGGATAGGTTTCTATCACACTGACCTATATGTGGTACTGTGCCAAGTCTTTAGCGGGACCATTCAGGCAGAGCACAGCTCAGAGGTTTCATAAGGTATGTTATGAAATAGTCATAGGAGTTGATCTTGTTCCCCCCACCCCCCCAAAAAAAACAACCCAATACACTAAGAGTCCTTCTCTTGTTTACAAGGGGGTTTTGTCAGTTTCTTTGAATCACAAAATTTTCTGTTTTCACACAGAAATGTGTCTAAAGACCAGTATTCGGATGATTTCTGTATCGTACTAAATGTACTTTCCAATCCCAGAGTAACAAGCGTTTAATCCATGTTGAAGTGCCCCTTGTATGTTTTTGTTAGTTATCAAAGATCAGGGAAAGACCTTTACAACTGTGGTTAAAAACATCAAAAGTCACACATTTTCTCTCTCAAAAAGAAACTTTGGTCCAGCTCTTGTCTTTATGTTACAAAACACAAATACAGCAAGACATGTTATTCTTATTTGTGAAACAGGCTCTAGTGTATTTGCACGTTTTTTGACTAAAGGAACTTTTGTTGAGTTTTCTGTTTGACTTCCAGTGTAAAAGTGTAGAGACATCCTTTTGTGAAGTCTGATGCATTTTAATAGCAGCTTTTTCACTTTGAAGTGACAGTTTAAAGTACAATTTTTTTTCTCCTGCATTCATCTTGTACTCCTCACAGTCCTCCATATATAAAGGTATGCGTGTGTTTGTGTGTGTTGTGAATCATGTGACCACTTTTGAGGTAAATGTGTCGCCTCCACAGACCTTCGGCACGGTTTTCTGTGGCCACATTCCTCCTCTGTGGTCCCCTTACTGCAACACACTACAGGGTCAACAGGTGTTTTGTTTTGTAGTTTACTTGTGTCCAACGTGTCCAATAATCTCAAACTGAGTGGGTATGTCAATAGAATTGCATGTTTTCCTGTGTGGCCTGCTGTTTGACCACACAACCACTGCGTGTGGCAAACCTGGTTGTACTCTCTCCCGTGTTATTGCTTCAACATTTCGCCGTGTGCTCTTGAACGTATCCTTCATATCTGTGTCATCCCGTCTTTGGAGCAGTCAGTGTTGTGTTGAGGTGTTTTGAGGAGGTCGACAAACACACAGACGCCTGCTTCCGTACATGCTCTGTATTCCTCTGAGTGTTGGGGGAGTGGTTTTTCTTTGTAGAAGAGAAGGGGCGGAGGGCTGGAAGGCTGATCGGCCAGTACGAGTCCCCCCTCAGCAGGGCCCCGGCTCCAGCGTGAAGGGTTATGTAAGTTTTCAGCTGCCTGCCCTGCTGCCTGCCTCAGCCTCACATTCACATTGTTATTGACTGGAGAGGAGCACACGGAGTCGGCCAGCAGTCAGTGAGTCAGTCGATTAAGGAGCAGCCGAGTGTAAAACAAGACTGAGAGGAGGAGAAATTACACCTCCTCATATTCTTTAAATAGTTTGAGCTTTCTCTGGAAGAAGAGGCAATTCTTGAAAGTGTGAGGCAGAGGAGAACAGCTCTTCTCTTTACACGATAGTCATGCTGCTCCTGGACGAATCCGAGTCATTCGGAGGTAAGTGACATCACCTCTTTGACTTTTGGCTGAATTTTGTGACCTGGAGGAAAATGTGGAGAAAGTTTACTGGGATAAATGTTAGGTGTTTTACTGTAGGAGAGAAAGAAAGTTTCACAGATTCTTAGTGGTTGATCTGATGAGATGATAAAAGCCGGTCATCTCCAGCCGCAGAATTGCTGCAGCCTGCTTCAGGGAAAAGCATCATGAATGCTGAGGAGGAAATGGACAGATAGAAAAGAAAGGGTTCAAACAAACAAAATGACTAGAAAGAAAGAGGGGTTTGACATGTGAGTCCATCTGTAAAGTGTCCAAATGTTGCGGCAAGAGTTAATTGGCACTTGTGAAGTTACTTAACGTTGTTGTGTAACAGTGAATCCACACGTTTTTTAAAAAACACACAACTTATTAGCTTTTGTATTTTCCTTATCTCTCTCTGACATCCTCTCTGCTTTTAAGCTACATTTCTCTCGTTTCTGCCATTTCCTCAGTCCGATCAGTCCCATTTTTCTGTCCCTCGTTCCATCATTCAGCCGGTCTCTCCAGCGCGTGCCTGCTGCCTCTCTCCCGTGTTGTCATCATAGGCCCGCCCCCCCATTGGCTGTTTCTAGGGTTACCTAAACCAATGCTGGTGCGTGATTGGTGGAGCGGGATAGGACTGAGCCATGCTTGAAGTGTGAGCATGTGGAGGCTGGAAAACATATGGTTCAACAGACCAGTGGGTTAGGGGGATAAACGCGTGAGGCGGCAGGCGAGGAGAGCGCGCCACAGCGGCCGGTACCATGTGTGGGTGAATGAAAAAGAAACCTGTTGCTTGGCAGTTGTTGTGACTGCATAAAGTGGTTGATTTATCTTTGTCTTTGAACGAGCAAAGAGAAAAACGGGTTATCATTGTGCTGTTGAGTGACATGTAAAATAAGCTCCTATTATAGGTTAGTACATGTAATCCTCCATTCAAGTATTCATCTAAATAGCATTTAAGAGAATGCAATTACATGGGCGAATGTGTCATTTACTAAAATGGTGCCTGAGTTGAAAACGGTAAACTGGCTGGAAAGTGATAGTTCAAATCCCACTGCCTCTAAATCCCACTGCGAGTTAAGTCAGGGAGGGCGTCTGGAGCAAAGTCAGACACGCAGATCACTATCCACGGTGTTGAACCTGGAAGGGAGCCGCTGAAAGCAATAATCATCTTCCAGTTACCTCGAATATCAGTTGATAAGCACTTAAAAACTTCATTGTTATGGGATTTCTTGTTAAAGAACAGTCTGTTCTTCCTAGAAAACAGTGTCTTTGTGTTGTGTCTGCACATGAACCAGACGGTAATTTAAAGCCATTTGAGGTCTTGAGTGACGAACTTCACAGAAACTTGAGGTGGTTGAAACAAAATGTTCCAGTGGACTGTGGTTTATCCCTAAAGCTCCTTCTGTGCCTCATTAATGTGTTTTGTAATGCTGTCCTGGTGCACTGTTCTGTAACTCCGACGTAGTCCACGTTATATAAACGATCATCCACTTTTATTGATTCCAGAAAAATCAATAAAACATGCGGCACTGTTCTGACAGTTTCACCCTCTGCGGTGTCCTCATCGGAGAAGGAAACACTCCTTCAGCGCGAGCGTTTTCCTTGCAGAGTGTTACAAAAGCTGTTAGTTTGCCCTGTGCAAACAGTTGCTTTGAAGTGGCTGAAAAGGTCATCGGATCATTATTCGGGAGCTGCCTGATCAGTCAGGGATTTCCACTTTTGAAAACCCCTCATTGTTAGTCTTGTTCTGGCTCGGGCTGCACCGTCGCTCTGCCGTTAGCCGCTCACTGGGTTTTTCTGCTCAATCAGAACAGCACTGACACAGATTCTTCATGGAAAAATTAGCAACGCGTGCACGCTCGTAATTCTTGGGATTGTTCCGAGTGCTTGGCTGCATGAGGAAAGGAGACAGTAGATGCCTTGTCATCACTGCGAACGAGGTATGTGGAGTAGTGATAGAGGCTAAAAGAACACACTGTTCTCCCTCAATTCTTGTGTGTGTGTGTGTGTGTGTGTGTGTGTGTGTGTGTGTGTGTGTGTGTGTGTGTGTGTGTGTGTGTGTGTGTGTGTGTGTGTGTGTGTGTGTGTGTGTGTGTGTGTGTGTGTGTGTGTGTGTGTGTGTGTGTGTGTGTGTGTGTGTGTGTGTGTGTGTGTGTGTGTGTGTGTGTGTGTGTGCGCATACACCTTCCTGTGAGTACAGTCTGTCCACCGGTGATGAACTACTTACTGTTAGAGGAAATTACAGCGTTTCACAGCAGAAAAACCTCTGTGGTACAGTCAAACAGGAAGGAGCTTGTCCCGGCTCATTCTATTTCTCTTTTCTTCCCCCACTTTTCTTTTTCCACTTTTGAGTTGACGTGCTGAGCGGCACACTCTGTACAGTTGTAATTGGCCGGGGCACGCCAGGCGAGGACAACCTGTCCTGTCCCGGCGAGCACAGGGTTACCGGGCCAAACACCACGAGCACGTGCAGTCTGGCTGCTTTCGTAACGCCACAGTGAGGAGGATGTAGGCTTCGCCGGGCTGGCCACATGGCTCTCATTCCCTCTCATTCCCGCTTCCCTAATGTTCTCTTTGTTGAACCTCAGTGTTTTTGATCCCTCTGTTTCCTCCTGTCAGATCACAGAGCGGCTTCCTTTGTTCTCTTTTAGTGTAAATGTTCTCCTTTTCAAGTTTTATTCCCTCATCTCATCACTGCACACCGCCAGTTACTTTGTTCCCCCCTCCTCTCTGTCTGGCTCTTTTTTTTCCCCTCTTTCCATTCTCTCTCTCCGATTACAGCTTTCATCCTTACCTTTGCTTTTCTTTTTTTGTGTGTGTGCCTCCGTTACACTGCGCTCCCTAATGAAGTCCTCTTGTCTGCATTTCACCTTATTCAACCTCCACCCTCTTGCACTGTCTTCGCCCCGTCTCTGCTTCTCATTAAATAGCTGCAGTGCTGTATAATGTTACATTACAGCAGACTGGTGATCAGATGGTGAACATCCTGGGGACAGGGCGTGTACGCAGCCCAAACAACCATTACAGAACTTCTAGACATATTTATTTGAAGATTCCTCTGCGATTAGTTGGATAAAACCTCATTTTACCACAACTCTTTATATCAACTATAAGATTTTGAAGAGTTTACTTTAAATGCTTCTTGATACTGCTCCTCGCTGAGTAATGTAAATGATCAACCACTGACGGGCAAGCCAATGCAGAAGGTTGTTACTAGCATTGGTATGGTGCATCGATTCATTGTGGAGACCTGGGCTACAAGTGACCTGATTGGCCATCAGACGAGGTGTTCAAATCCAAAACCTTCATGGAATAAAAGTTTACATACAATCCAGCCTCCAGGCAAGGTTGCTTGTGGTAAGACTTTAAACAAACAGTTCTCAAATGCACACAAGCAATTTTAAGCTGATTTCCAAGACAAAGGTTTGAATCTGAACAGATGGAATTAGATTTTCTCGTTTGCTGAAATGTCCAACAAAAGCAGTACAACATGAATATTAATGCTTGTGGTGAAGAAATCGAGTATTCCTGCTTCCTGTTGTCCTGGAGTGCTGCTTGTGTCTGTGAAACATGAAACATTATTGTAAGTGTATTGATAGCCGGCCGAGTATTGGCACAGTTCAGGCTTTTAGACACAAGGTACATTTTCACCGCGATCACTACTCCTCAAAAAAAGAGCAAACTCTTACGAGCTCAAATGAGTCAGTCAGCAACAATGATTCCATGAACTTGTATCTTTTCAAATTTGCATGCAGTTATCCCAAATAATCTAACAACAGTGGACCATAATGAGTAGTAAAAAGTGAGGTCTTTAAGTGATGTCACTGTTGTCCAGTGAGCGCCAGTAGTGAGTTTGTAGTTGTTATTTATGTTTATTGAACTTCTATTTGTAACTCTTGCTCAAAACGGCTGCTACTGATTCTTCTGATCTGTTCAGAGGAAGTCTCACTTCACCATCTAGTGGTACAATGTGGCATTACAAGACTGCTTGTGGATTTCATTAAGTTTTGCAAAATTTTGCCTGAAAATATTCGATACTGTGTAGTTCAGGTCTACAGTACCTCCCTTTAGAGGTGAGAAAACTGAACTGATGAGGCATCAGCAGACCTAGAGGCACATTCAACTTTTCTTTATTTAATCTGATGTTTTACAATATGCATTTCTTTGAAGGTTTAGGCAGCAAGGTTTTGAGTAGGTGGGGCTTTTCTGAGGCGGTTCAGAGAATGTAAGTACACCTTGTGTCCTAAATGCTGCCAGGAAGGGCTTACGTAACAGACGATAATGTGACCGGTACATGTTGATAATGGGTAGCGGCTACCAGACTTTGCGTGTGTGTGCATGTGTGTGTGTTCTCTCCGCCTCGTTTGCTCCTCCTCCTTTCTCTTTCCTCTTCCTCCTCCTCCTCCTCCTCCTCCTCAGCAGCAGTGACACACTGGCCTACAAACAGCCTGTTCTACCTCACCTCACCCCTCTGCTGTGCTCTTTCTCTCTCTAGCTCTCTCTCTCTCTCTGCCTCACTGTTGCTCCACCATTGTCTCTCTACCGCCGCCACTCCTTGTCGTGCTCGTCTCTGGCCGCTTCACCATTTTTGTGTCACACAAACACACACACACTGCCAGCAGGAGGGTTTCATAACTCACCTGCCTCACTCTAATAACGCAGCCTTAATAACTCATTCAGGGCGGCTGGTTATATAAGGGAGGTGTGTGTGTGTGTGTGTGTGTGTGTGTGTGTGTGTGTGTGTGTGTGTGTGTGTGTGTGTGTGTGTGTGTGTGTGTGTGTGTGTGTGTGTGTGTGTGTGTGTGTGTGTGTGTGTGTGTGTGTGTGTGTGTGTGTTCGTTCATATTGGGAGATGATTTACTTTTATTATAATTATAGTTTATTTTTATCTCAGTTAAGACAAGTTATGTAACCAATTGGTGTAATGCTTTTTTTATTTATTTTTTTTAAGTTGAAATCTTTCAGGGGAAGAGTTTTTACATCAAGAGCTACAGAAAAAACCCACCTTTTCCTTCCTGTTTTTAACAGAATGTCAAATGTATACCACTCAATTTTAAAAGAAGTGCTCAGGTCTCAAGCAATTTTATTTTGATTTTAATGAAGTGGGGGGAAAAAACTCAATCAAGAAGACACTTCTTAATATTTTTGGTGGTTTTGTGGTCATTGGTCTCGCCTCACGTTAAGAATATCCCTGGTTTGAGCCTGGGCTTGGGGCTTTACTGTGTGCTGTGTGAGGTCCTTCAGGTACTCAGATTTCCTCCAACAATACAAGAAAAATGCTTGTTGGGTTAATTCGAAGGTTCTTGTCTCCTGCAGTTGTTAATGGGTGTGTTTCTCTGTCCTCTGTCTTTCACCCTGACCAGCTGACAGTTAAAGTAATGATACATTATGTCGCCCTGCTTGTACATCTGCGATAAAAAAATTTTTTAAAAACATTATTGAAGCATCTACATGTTTTAATCTTCTTAATCAGAAACGTGTGGCGGATTTTATAGTTAAATTTTAAACAAGTTAAACAGAAAGTGGGTAAATCAACTGTTTGAAGTTTTCTATCACAATTAAAACTCCTGGTTGTGTCGGTGCTCCATCCCCAGAGATGATATAATGGTGCTGTCTGTCATTAAATCATTCCCGGCACCTTGTGTTTATGACCATTATTGCAGTTGTAAAAGTAGGAGAACAACGTGAATCAGATGGAGCGAGGCACAAAATCCATCCGCTGACAGAACTTTCAAGTGTTTCAGTGCAGAATCATGTTTCACCAAAAGAGTGTGTGTGTGTGTGTGTGTGTGTGTGCGCGTGTGTGTGTGTGTGTGTGTGTGTGTGTGTGTGTGTGTGTGTGTGTGTGTGTGTGTGTGTGTGTGTGTGTGTGTGTGTGTGTGTGTGTGTGTGTGTGTGTGTGTGTGTGTGTGTGTGTGTGTGTGTGTGTGTGTGTGTGTGTGTGTGTGTGTGTCAGACCCTTGATGTACTTTAATTGTCACTTTGTTCGCTGCTCTTAAGAGTGTGTGTGCCGGGTGTGAGTGACGCGGTGCATCTTTGTGTGTCCACGAACAGGACGTGAGGTTCTTGGGAACATGCTGGTTGTGTAACAGCCAGCGGCAGCAGTTACATAAGCGTCCCTCCTCATCCGACACGACCATAGCCTGTCTGTCTGTTAGGGAGCAACTTTCAATCCCTGTCTCTCTGTGTGTGTGTGTGTGTGTGTGTGTGTGTGTGTGTGTGTGTGTGTGTGTGTGTGTGTGTGTGTGTGTGTGTGTGTGTGTGTGTGTGTGTGTGTGTGTGTGTGTGTGTGTGTGTGTGTGTGTGTGTGTGTGTGTGTGTGTGTGTGTGTGTGTGTGTGTGTGTGTGTGTGTGTGTGTGTGTGTGTGTGTGTGTGTGTGTGTGTGTGTTTAGTCAGTGGAAAAGCTAATAGGACACTTAAAAAAAAAAAGGAGGTTGTCTCATTGTTAGCCACAGCCTCCTGAGGCGTCCTCTCAAGCCAAACAAATGAGAAGTTTTGGGTGTTGCATGTTTCCATTCTTAAAGCAGCCCACTGACCCCGTTAATACATTCACCCTTGAACCATCGCTTTTTTTTTTTTTTTTCTACCTTCCACCACCACACTTTTACTTTTTCTCACAAGCACTTTGTTGGGCTGGAAGCTGTCGCTCAGATAAAATCAGCAGCTTTGCCTTCTGAGGTTTGCTGGCTTCCTTAATGACTTAAAACTTCTTTGGCTTCAATCTGCTGAGCAGTTTTTGAACAGATTTCGAGATGGATCTCGGTTACAGGTTGGCGATTTCATGAGGCATGTTCGATACTCAGAAGCATCAAAGTGAATCCTTCAGTGACATAGAAGTCTTCAAATTTCTGACCCTTCTTTGTAGCCCTCATTCTGCTAAGTTATGACCACAATAAATGTTTAACGCTGTCTTTGCAAATGTATTTTTCCATGTTGTTCTAAGCAGTCTGGCCTTTAAAGTTGAAACAGTCAAGTTTTTACCATTGTAGTTATATGTGTTGTTAAATTGAGTTGTGCTTAAGCGTCTCGGTACGATGCACTACCTCGAGCTTTAACCCAGTATGATGACATGAATTGATCATGGGAAACTTGAATGAATTAGTAGGATCGTTTTTGATGTGGACGTAATTGAAAAGATCGTGTACCTACTTTACTAAGTCTGTCATTGTGTTTACTTTGGTTTAACATTTAACATTTAAATACAGACCGTTGACTGCCCGTTATTGCATTTCCTCGGTTGCTCGGTCACAACTTCTCTTTCAGTCAAGTCACAGAGCGTCCTCAAGTCATGAGCAAAGAACAGAGTGTACATTGCGATGTGCAGTCTGCCCGTGAAGGAGCACACGGTCAGACTAATTATACCTGTGAAAGACTGCAGCATGCTGAATGATACTGTATCCTAAATGAATGTCATTTGGAGGTAATTGTGTAACAGGGAGGATCAGTGATCAACTCTGAGCATGCTTGGACTTGCACACGGATGTGGGTAACAAGGTGAAAATGAAAGAGAAAGCGAAGGGCAGAGGAGAAGAAGAA
The DNA here is from genome assembly GCF_963383615.2 of Lipophrys pholis. Taxonomy (NCBI): domain Eukaryota; kingdom Metazoa; phylum Chordata; class Actinopteri; order Blenniiformes; family Blenniidae; genus Lipophrys; species Lipophrys pholis. The sequence continues at coordinate 12,594,104 of NC_137630.1, read as the reverse complement.
GTGGCATGTGAAAAGAGCAGAAGTGTGGAGGAGGAAAGAAGTTTGAGAAAGTCCAAGATCAGACTGAAAGGTTCAGACGGGTAATTGATCAGGGGGAGGATGAAGAGAAGGTGTTGGCAGGTAGAGCCAAAAGCCAATGAAGAGGTGGAAGAGAACGAGAGACGAGGAAGGGGCAGGGTGGAAAGGTGAGAACATGAGAAGCAGATGGAGACAGTGTCACCCTGTTATTTCATGCATGTCAGAAATGTGATCAAACGCCTTTGTGTAGAACAAGGAGCTTATGTACGTCTGTCAGTCATGTACATTGAGGACAAGCGACCTATTTTGTTTTACTTCTTGGAACCACCTCTTCCTGTCTCTGCTCTCATGGAAGTCTAATTAGTGCAAAATGTTCCTGATTGTGAACTGGTGCACTCATCATGGTCAAAGTACTCAAAAGCCCTCCAGACCTTGTCAGGAAAGTGTTGTTAGATGTTGTGTGCACCAATTTTGATCTTTAAAAGTTGTTGGCCTTAAAGGGGCTGCATTCACAATTTTATCTATATGTAAAAGGTGGCAGTGTTGAGTCATTGTAGTGCCGCCTATGACGCAAGTCGCAATGACTTTTTCCCCGAAGGTAACTTAAGAAACATCAGCAGTCTCTCTGCTGCTAGCTGTGAGATCTCTCACTATCATATGATGACACCACACATTTACTGTGCATAACAAGAACAGCAGGGGGTTAAATAAGACCGGTGTCATCTGTCTCTCTTGAACCACTAATCATCTGCATCTACACTACAGCCTCTGATTCAAACTTAAGTTACGTTTTTAACTGACTAACAGCTGATGAGTAACTCTCACACAGCGCTGAACGTGACAAAGCAAGCGTTTTCAGTTTTCACAGAAATATACCCCGAGTCAAATCGGCTAAAACTAACTTTCAACAAAATGTTTTGGATTCGTCAAAGACCCGAGTGTGACCACAGGAATTTAGTCAAATGGGGAGAAACGCTCAAGAATCTTCTGCCGAAAGAAAGTGGTGAGTTACCGCAAAAAGCAACTATAAAACTGAATGACTCTTTAACACAAATTATTAAGATGAGGAGATAATGTATATCCTGCTGAGAACGCACGTGCCTTGGGTTTTGCTTAGAATAACTTGGGGATTTTATTTTTGCATCGAGACTCCCACAAACTGACCTCTCGGTGCCGTTACAAAAGTCAAGCATTACACAATTCCCATTCACATTTTCCAAAACATGTTGGATAACCAAAAATGAATAGCTACATTTATGATTCCTGGAAAAGAGGGACACAAAATTGATTAATGTTGAATCATCCAGCTGAGACCTTCTGGAACTTTGTTCTTGCCCAATGTGATTAAATGAACAGTTTTAATTCTCGTTTACGATCAATTCTGTATCATTTTCCTTCTGGTTTACTTCCTGGAATCCCCCCCACGCGCGTGTGTGTTGAATAACCCAACAGTGCGTCCTCTGTTACGTGTGTGTTTGTGACGTGGAGGATTCTCCAGCTGTGTAGTAGTAAAATGTCAGCCGTCATCCGTAATCTGCTTACATAGAAAAGCGGGAGGAAGACGGGGCACGACACGGACCGACTGTCCACTTCACTCGCTTTATTTATCCCCTCACATCTCGGTCAGTGACCGAAAAAAAAAATGAACCGCAGACTTTGTGAGATATTTTTGTGAAAAGATCCAGATGTGAAAATACACAAAAATAGTGAAAACAATGGAGTCGCTCGTTCACTAATTCGGGGCGTCTCATCACTTGTGTGCAAATGTTATACACTGTGGTCTGGTGACCAAAAGCAGCCTGGTATTTAGGGCAAATACTCAGGCTGGACTTCATATTTCCTGTGTGTGTGTGTGTGTGTGTGTGTGTGTGTGTGTGTGTGTGTGTGTGTGTGTGTGTGTGTGTGTGTGTGTGTGTGTGTGTGTGTGTGTGTGTGTGTGTGTGTGTGTGTGTGTGTGTGTGTGTGTGTGTGTGTGTGTGTGTGTGTGTGTGTGTGTGTGTGTGTGATGTTGGTGAGGCCATCATCCCGATTAAGTTGCATATCGACCTTCTGTTACCAGTGTGCAGACAAACATTGAGGTCCGATAAATGAGAGGAAAAGACCATTTTAGGTGAAAATTTGCTGGAATGTTGGACAGTGACAGTAGCGAAGGCTGAGTTTCGATCATTGGTGTTCTTAGTGTGGGCGGAGCTCCCCTGGAGGGGCACCAGAGAACTTCAGAGGGGGGTCAGGGGGCAGCCTTTTCCCAGCTGTTATATCCTTTTTAAACATTTGAGATGGGATAACTGGGTGGTAAAACTATTGAATATATTATTACCTTCGCCAATGAAAGTTAGGACAAAGATTCTGTTTTTATCCACATGTATTTATTTATTTATTTATTGGTCTGTCTGTCTGTCTGTATAGGGTACTTTACCAACTTTTAGCAAAAACTATTAATCCGAATTGCATGAACGATTCAGGGATGATTTGTCATCATCCAATGGACAATCCATTCGATCTGGCGAGCGAACAGATCATAGGGAGGTAAGATAAGTAATCCATTGTAGACACACTGGAGCTCCGCTGTGAGCCATCCATCAGGGCTGAAGTTGCCATTATCTGTCTGCAAGCACACTGGTAACTCTGCTCCACACACCCCTTCTCCACTCTCAGCCAATCACATGCCAGTGTTAAGTAACAAAAGAATGGGAACCAACAGAACGTATTTTAACCTTAACATACAAGGTGGCGTTGGCGAGGGTATGCACTCTACCAAGTGCCTGCTCAAGCTAAAAACTGATTTGATTGTAACTATAATAAAGGGTAACAGTTGTGACACATTATATATAAAGACCAAACTAAAAACTAGTGCAAAAGGCTTCTATTACCTGTTGATCCAAACAGCCATTCATGCTACGTGGCGGTGACGCAGAGCATGTTTTTTTTTTATGGGGCGCAATGTCGTGTAGCACACTCCTGGCTCGTCTGCACATGTGTATGCCTCAGCTTGCATCAACTGTCTGAACCCCTCATTTCTAGATGCAAACCACTGTCATGCATGGAAGTGATCATTATTTTAGTATTACATTTATTTTAGCAGCTCAATTAAAGAAAATTCTATGGAATACAGGTCGGAGGTCTGTGTCAGCACTGTTTGTAGTCATTTTGAGCAGAATTGCTCAGAAAGAATAAGTGATTGGTGGATTTTACAGACTGCGATCTCTACAGTTGGGGCTTGTCTGCCCACTGAGGATAAAAACACATGGGGATTTTCATCTGGTGGTTTTTTTTCCTCTTTAAAGGAGGTTGAAATATTTTGGCTTTCATATTCATCCTTCTCACTCTGCATTTGAATCTTTCCTGTTTGTCCCCTTTATCTCCCCCGTCTTCATGACACGGACACACTCGAGGGATCGGCACTTACTTGACACACGCACGGACACACGGAGAGCCCCCGCACGGTTGCGGTGTTATGTTCGTCAGCGCAGTTTGAAAAAGTTATGTAAACACTTAACATATACGTAGATGCGGTTATGCAACCCTGCCGAAGACGTTTTCCCTCTGGATCCCCACTGTGGAGACACACACAGTCTCCAGCCGTGAGTCTGTTGCCAGGGGCTTCACATTTTTTTTGAGTCACATATCTCCCAAGTACATGTTGTCTTGTTTTTGTCGAGAACTCTTAACCCAAAGGGAGCGTCCCACCAAACAAATTAATGGCTTAGAAAATACGCCGCGGGTGCGGTGCAGGTTTACTCCGCGACACTTACTGACTCCTGATGATTCAGCGATTCGTGGAGACACTTCATTACTTTCTCCCTCCACTCTGCTTGTATCTGCCATGACCGGGGTCGAGCTCTCCCCTGCCTTTCACACTTGGTTGTTTTTGATTTTCTCCTCATCGCTCCCAGTGGAACGTTTGAGTCAGTCACCTAGCGACCGTCTGCTCACCACCTCTCGTATTCACCTCATGATAACACCTCAGAGAGCATCGTACATACTGTAAGTGTCAATTTTAGATTAGGTGTCCAGGTTTCAGGAGCTGAATTTAAACTTGTAACATGTAATTACTGTGTGTGAGGCTGACGTTAAGCCTCCATTCTGGGGACTTGGAATTATAGTTTTGGACAACTTTGCAAGTGAGAGAAGCAATGCAGATTTTTGCAGTTAAGTGGCGATTGTTTTTTGGGTTTTTTTGTTTGTTTTTTTCTAAAATGAAAAATTATTAGGAAGCATTAGATTTACTAGAATGAAACTTCACAGCCAGAGCTGTATGTCTGAGTAATTAAAGTGTTCAAACATTCAACTGTGATTTAACTCCAAGCATCCATATTTAAATATCAACTCCCCTCAGTTCTCGAGTAACAGGAAATCCCAACAACAGGGATTCAGGTCTCAAACAAGTTCTCTTTACATCTCTATAAACATCTTGGAATTCCAAGTTCAGATGGCACCTGGAATGCTACAAGTAGTTTTCATTTGACGTCTTTCTCCATAGTATTCTGTTTGTTTTAGTCTACCTTCACATTTCCTCTAATGTTGATCTTTTCCAACCAAAAAGTTCTTGCTAAAACCCACACACTTGTAAATTTTAAAGCATTTCTTTAAAAGGTTCCTGGAAAGGTGACGTTGTTGGGGGTAAAAAGATGGAACAAACTGGCATCAGAAACCAACAGGAGTTGTTACACAGGAGCTGTTTATTGCCTGCTGGGATCGAGGTGATGAGTGAATAAACTGTGTATTGGATAGAGTTGCGATCTTTGTAGCATTATATAATGTGTCTGCGTTGCAATTAACCAATGGCATATTTCTGACGGACTATTTTGATTGGAGCAAGGCCAGCCTTGTGTCACCCCCATTGTTTGCACAGCACCCAAAGACATGCCAGTGTCTATTTGCTTTGTGAGATTTAAGAGAAGCTTTCAGCATCTTGGCTCCTCGGTGAAAAGTATTGAACAATTCCTCGGTTATGCAACTTATTTTGTGCATTTGCTCAAGTGCGTTGTATAACTGCTCAGGTCATGAAGCGGTGAGATTCTCCTCAAGGTGTGCGCTTCGAAGTCTGTATTTCAGTCTGTATTCGTGCGCTGTGACCCTAAAACCTTTCATACCGACGTATGAAACAAAAGGTGCTCAGACATGATGTTGTCATTTGTTTAGCTCGAATCCCAGCTTCTCGTTCAACTTGACTCGCCCCACATGTTCCTAAACTAAACTCGGCACCCGAAAAAATAAGGTGACAATTACATAACAGGGACGCGATCAGGGAGTATTAATAGATGGACAATAGATATGTGTGATGCAGGTTCTGAAACCTGTTTTGTGCATGTTCACCTTAAATGCACTTGCTCAAAAGATATTCAATCTGGAATGAAACGGAATCAACTGGTTTTCCTCGAAGCCAACTTGTATTTTCACTATTTAATAATCGTGCTCAAGTCCCTCACATCACTTCAGAGTGTTGCCTTTGCGATGATCTTTTTTATTTAAAGGAATTCGCTGCACCTCGATCATCTCTGCAGTATTATTCCAATTGATTAAAACAGTTTTTCACGACAACTGGCTCGAGGAAAAAAGCTAATTGTCACTAATGTCAGTTACTCAGCTCATAATTCGAGCACTAATTATATGAATGCATGATCCAGTTTGTAAAGGGCAAAGTGACTTGAAATTGCTTTTAGCCGGATGTCCTCGTCCTGACACATTTCTTTGTCGGTTGGTTGTTAAATGTTTATGCTCTTTAGGTAGCTTCAGCCAATCTGCTAATGGCCTCTTCTGCTGCATCCTGCTCTCATTCTCGTGTTCCTTGAAGCAGAAATATTATTCCATAAGAGGAAACAGGTGTGCCGCTGCACCTTGTTATTGTCACTGTTGTCTTCGAGAGGGCTTTTAAGCTTTTTCTCGTGTTCGGACCAAGACTTCGTGTTAAACTGAAACCAGCAGCAGACACATTGGCCCACCAGTCTTTAATGAAAACAACACGATGGATCAGGTCACGATGTGACTCAAGTACTTTCTCGCTGAAAACATCACACTGGAAAATACTGCGACATCAGCATCTCAAATACACACAAACATCTCAAAAGCAGGTGTTACGGGAACAGCAGGTCGAGACAGGTGGTGTGTCTCTCTCTCTCTCTCTCTCTCTCTCTCTGTCTCTCTCTCTCTCTCTCTCTCTCTCTCTCTCTCTCTCTCTCTCTCTCTCTCTCTCTCCCCCTCTCTCTTTCTCTCTGCACTTCAGGAACTGTTATGTAACTGTTCTGTAAGGTGGTGTTGGAAAGATGAGCTTGATGGAGTCGTGGCTTGATTGTGTAAGTCTGTGAACTTGTGTCCACTGAAATAAAAGGATCTCTTTACTATTTTAGAAACACAGTCCTTGATGGTAGTCATGATGCCGGTGAAAGCCGGAGGACAGACGCCACAGCCCACTCTGAACTCCCAGTGGGCTTCACATTTTTTATCACTTATCATGTTTTCATTTGGCAACATCAAATTTACATAGAAAAACAAAGCGTGTCTCGTGACTGGAGGTTCAAAAAACAGAGTTGGATTCACAGTTTCATCCCTCTGAATAACTCAAATTGGAAGAGATGTGATTCTAGACCATTATGGTTGTTGCAGCATGTATGTGTTTAGAATTAGGGATCAATAGTTCCGTTAAGAAAACAAGACAGGTTTTCAGCAATCAACTCTAACTTATGATACAAACAGATTGGTTTCTCCAAACCCTTACAACCCTAAAGACTAAGAAATTGTCATAAAATAAACACATTAAACTGCTGCTGTTTTAGATGATTTCAAAAGGGGATTGCACTAATGTTCACTTAATGATTTTCTTTCTTGAAGCATGTTGAATGCAGTTTGTATTATCTACAGTCCGCATGCATACTAGAGGTTGTGTAACACTGTTTTTTTAGCCACAGTCACAAAGGGGTACTGAAACTTTCTATTCTACTGAGTGGATTTTAAGATAATTCACTGAATAGAAGTGAGCTTTGACCTCCTCTTTTTAGCATTCATCCTGAGGGGGAAAACAAATGAATGTTTGCTTCACATTTACATCCATTAGTTGTGGGAAGATTTCTCTGATAAAAAAAGGGTGGTTTTATAATGGAGTCATAAGGCGTCACGACTGTCTCAGAAAAGAGTTCTGGCAATCCATCAATATTTTTTTGGGATCCCACCAATCAGTGCTGTCAAGCAGCCACTCGCCCAAAAAAGATAAAACTACTGCAAATACCGGGGAGCGCACATTCTGTATTGGTTTGAATGTAACACAATCATGATTATATAATGATCCTTAGGCTCAGGATTGGGCAAAGAAAATGTTTAGCAGTCTAAATCTAAATAATGATCATTGCATTTTTTAGTGCTGATAGCAGTCCATGGACAAACCGTCACATAAGCTTGCATGTGTTTAGCAACGTCAATAAACTTCCCTGAAGTTGGCTTTCATGCTCCGGTTTCACCTGTTCCTTCCAAAGCTCGTCATCCTTGCTGTCACACAAAGCTTTTGAGACGCACTTTAAAGCAGGGCTGTCGAACACGAGGCATGTGGGCCTAAACCGGCCTGCAAGAGATTCCAGTGCAACACCACCAAGCAAATTGTAAAAATGTCAAAGAAAACATTTATTTTTTGTTTTTTTAACAAATGTCTTAGGAGGTGCGAACCCAATACAACACTGAGAGTCAACATAATGCAACAGCTATAGGAGACGTTTTTGAAACATTTCACAGTATTTTCTGCACCAGAAGGTTTCATTAAAATGGGCTTCATGTTGAGATTGAGATTTTCCGTAGTAATTGTTCGACTCTGTGAAAATATATAGACATTTTCATCAGGTATACTCTGTGCCACAAAAAAAGAAAAGAAAACTTCGCTATTCTGCACTCTACTCCTCTCACCAATTTGATAATCTCAACTCTTGCAAATAAACAACTTTTAAATGTTCTACGGAGGCACTCAAACTCCACGCTGGTAATCTGGTATATTCAGATGTCCAGATGAACCCATCTGGACATCAGCAGGAGGAGCTGGATGAAAGAGCGCGAATGTCCGCCTCGGTTTTTGAAAACCGAGCCGAGCCGGTGTCATTAGCAGGCGGATCAAGAAGTTTGTCATCACATAGATGGACTGAAGAGGCGTTTTATGTAAGTTGTTTTTGAATTCACAGTGAGCTCATCACCAGCCTCCAAGCTCCATTATATATCAAGGGTGTGTGTGTTTGTGTTCCCACTTTCTCATAGTGAACACACACACAAACGCACGCACACACACAGATTTGCCAGGTGTCATGCGGTGACCGTGTCTTGCCTGCATTTCTTTTCATGTCGAAACAAAAAAAAAATCGTGTGTGTGTGTGTTGGCAGCATGTTCTCATTTGTTCAGTTGTCTCAGGCAGGCGGTTGGCCAGACTGGCTGATGGGTGTGTGCGTGTTTGTTTTGGATATTTAGGAATTGATTTGTATTCTTGTGTGTGTGTGTGTGTGTGTGTGTGTGTGTGTGTGTGTGTGTGTGTGTGTGTGTGTGTGTGTGTGTGTGTGTGTGTGTGTGTGTGTGTGTGTGTGTGTGTGTGTGTGTGTGTGTGTGTGTGTGTGTGTGTGTGTGTGTGTGTGTGTGTGTGTGTGTGTGTGTGTGTGTGTGTGTGTGTGTGTGTGTGTGTGTGTGTGTGTGTGTGTGTGTGTGTGTGTGTGTGTGTGTGTTCGTTCGTTCTGTCTTGTGTTTCATAAGCCGTCCATATTTATGATCCAGCTCTTACATAAGCCTCAGGATCTGGTTCAGTGTGTTTCTGGCAGAACAACTAAGAAAGAGAGACAGGAAGAGAAGGAGGAGAAGACGATGAAGAGAGGTGAAATACAGACAGATTGAGGGTAAATGAAACGGTGCAAGAACCAAATGCCAAAAAAAAAAAAAAAAAAAGGATTCACGTGGAAATTAAACCAGATGTATCATGATGTAGTTTTTAACATGTTGCAATGAGATGTGCTTCAGTTCAGACATTTCTTCATTCTGTTTGGAAAATGCAGTGTCGTTAATTTGTAATATGAATAGATTAGAAAACTTTCTCCTGACAACTGGATTACTGCATTGTTAGGAGCTCAAAATAAAGGTACAGTTAACTATTTGAAAGTAAATAAATTGCAATTAAATGTTGACTACACTTTTCAATAACTCTTGTCTTTCTGTCCTATCACTGCTGACACTATTTGACATGTTTGTTTCTCATAAAGATAAATTCGACGCTGTTTATGAAAATAGTCAAAAACTACCAGAACAGGACCTTGTACCATTACACAGTTCATTACAGTGGCTCCTAGCACTTCTATCAATCCCAGAAGCAAACATATCTCACATCTGTAAGATGCTACTCAGCTCCTCAGTACCATCGAAAATACAGTAATATTAAGGAACTGGCAGATATTAAAAGTTCAAGCTCTGAAATGGCCTGAATATACAACAGTCATAGGAGGTTATAGATATCTAGGACACATTTGACGTTGTAGTTCTACAAAAGTACTCCAGGCCTTGAATTATCTAGAAGTATAGATACATATCTTTAAATAAACAACTGCTGATTCAACTTTTTTTACATTAGCGAAAGTAAAGTACAGGTTCTGAAATGTACTGAATTACAAAAGTAAATAGTCATAATGACTCAACTATTGATCGCATGAATGAATTTACATGACCTGGTACACGCACTGTATGAATAGTCATCAAAAAGTACAAAATACGCGAAAAATGTACTGATCGTTGAAGCTGAGCGTACTTTAAGTAAAACACCTTCAAGTTAAATATTAGTTTGTACACAGTGAAAGTGTGAGAGGTATCTTTTGCCCGGTATCTTTCAGTTTTGAGGGAAAATAAAAGTGTTAGACCCAAACTTCAGGCAGGCCCGTCTTGAGCCTGAACAAAACCAAAGAAGGAATGAAGCTGCATGAAAAACGCTGCTGAGTATTTCAAACTGTCTGTGAGTATTTGCCAGTTAATTTGATTGTTCACTGGCAGTAATTGATAGGTGTGCAGTGATAAGTGATGATTCTCAGGAGCACATGGAGGTGACACGTAGAGGTCAGAGGTCATTTTCATCCTCTGGGCTTTAAGGAGTTTTTCACCCGTGTGTGTTTTTTTTGACCTATCAAGCCTCAGTGACATGAGCATTATGAACCTGTTGCGACTTTGTAGGTACTACATTTTTTCTTAAATGATCTCAACCTCCAGAGACTGAAGCTTGAGCATCAAAAAGATGTGCTTTAATATTGGGTTCAACTCTACGAATGATTGATGCATCACTTTGCCATCACCCATTCCGATCACTGTCATTGCTATAAGCTTGTTAGCAGAGTGGAGAAGTTGGTGGTTCAGGAAATAAGCAGCTTTTGTTGAGGAGTTTTGTTTGTGTTTCAAGTGTTTTCTTCTGTGATGAGGAACACATTCACATAACCTCGGACTTTTCTTGCTGTGTTTGGCAGATGGGACATTTGATAGTTTATCACACTACACTACTATCGATTTGGTTTAGGATCGGTTGCCAAAAGAGTTTAACTCGCACATTGTCTGCTGCGTTTAGCTCTGACAATGCTCTTCAATTTTTTACCATTTTCTTCCGGCTATTGATCACTCACCGCTCTCTCTCGCTCTCCCTCTTTCCTCTCACAGACCAGCCCCACAGCGCCCCCTTCAGCTCCGAGAATGAGGCTCAGGGCGGCAACCCAGCAGCATGGCAGTGCACGCCTCCGCCATCTACCTCACCATCGGCGGAGACGCCGGCCCACCCTTCCTCGTCCCAGCCCGTGTCCAGACCCCACTCCAGGCCGGCGAGCCAAAGCCCCTCCCCACCGTCCACCCTGACGGGAACAAAGAAGAGGAGCTCCAAACCCTCACACATGAGACGCAACATCAGGTAGCGACTCGTCAGACTCAGAAGTGACCTTCTGACCCCACAAGAGTTCAAGCTCCCACACAGAATTAGGATCTCGTTTCCATGAAGTGCAGATATAATTGTCCTTGGACACCAGTGGCTGTAAAATCCAAACTCTTAAAACTGACACACAAAAACCACTACTATAAAGTTTCATGATGATTCATCACGCTATGACCACCCACATTCCTCCATCAACCCTCTATGTATTTAATACTCCATCTGAAAACTAATAAATACACATATCGAGCAATCACATAATGAATTTTGTTGCTTACGTTACGTTTATCTTTGCTGCAGGACTGTAAGCCACATATTAAAAGAGTCTGACTCATTGCATGTCAAGCAGAAGCCAGTCAACCGTGAGATAAAAGGGATTACGGCACAATCCCCACGTTGGTGCTGACACTTACTGTGTTTCAAACAACCATTGTTGGCCGGGTAATGGGATTCTTCACATTTCTACTGTATATATATATATTTTTTTCTTCTTCTTCTCTTGACTCATCCTCAGATTTCACGCTCATTTCGTGGAACCGCGTCGCGGGCCAATTACCGCTGAAATCTGTCACTGATTGTACATATGCTCAGTCTGCAGTTTCATTCCTGCAGGCTGCCAATAAACACAATATCACTTACCCTCAAATATGCAATTGCTTTTACAAAACAAGATCTGTACAAAATGATGCCTTGAATCCTCTGCCTCATTGATAAGCTCCGTAAGTGTGTGTGGAAAGATATTTGGTGTGAGTTATTTTCTGTATTTGTCAGCACAGATCAGTGAGTTTTTGTCATCGTATTTATTTATTAAGCCTTTAATGTTTTGCTATTTTGGTGCCAATTACTTGGAGAATCCAGTAGAAAGAGTCTGTCCTTTTTAAGAAAAACAAGTGCAGTTTAAAGAACAAAAACAGTCAGAGTCGTAAAGTAACTTATTATTGGAAGGCTCAAGTGATTTTTAAAAATCATCATGTACATACTAAATATGTTCATTCAGTGACCTTTTTCATGAGTGTAAATTGTGACTTATTGGAGACAGAACAAGTCTGTTCGCAGGTTGTTGCCTCTGATGAGCAAAACTCTGGCTTTTTTTTTTTTTTTAAAGCATCTTTAAAGCTTTAGTTTATGTTTGCTGCTAATTGTGGCAAACCGTATCAGCCTGTATTGCTGTTAGGTGTATTTATGAAAGCTTTTTGGTGAAACAAGATCACTGCTACTTTGAAACACTACAAATGAGCTCAATAAATTTCCACTTAAACCCCAAATTAGCCTAAAGATTCTGAAAAAAAAAGTATGTATTTATAGCTGAGACTCAAGCTTCGCAAGCTCACTTCGTTCCATCATATGAGTACATTTTAGGTTTAACTGACAAAATAGTCAAAACTTTTCTTGGATGAGCGGATCAGTGCGTTCCCCTTGTTCGATGTGATAGTGTTTAAAATAAAGAAGTGTTTTTCTTTGTTTCTGTACAGGAAGTTACTGAGGGAGCATCAGTTGGAGGCAGTGACCAAAGCGGCCCAGCAGGAGGAGCTGGAAAGAAGGCGACGTCTGGAGCAGCCAAGAAAACAGGACTTCCCTGTACCACTGCTGCCTGAGTACACCAGTGGTGAGAGCCTGAACACGCAGAAAGCACTTGTCTCTCCTTCAAATACTGTATTCACACTCTACGACGTCAACAGAAACTATTTTCATTTGTCTTTATCTTCAACATCTCCCAATCACAGGTGTTTTTTCCTCCTCAATATCCCTCATTTCCTTGGTGTCTTGTCCTCTTCCCAGGCGATGTGATAAAACGCGTATCGTCGTCATCGGTATCAGCGGCGTCGCAGCCGGACGTGAAGTCGAGCCGGCAGGAGGTGATCTGTCTGGACTCCAGCACCGCCAGCGAGGACGACAGCAAGGCGAAAGTCCCCACCTCCACCACCTCAGAGAGCACGCACAAAAGAGGTCAGGAGAACACACACACACACACACGCATGCACGCACACACACACACACACACACACACACACACACACACACACACACACACACACACACACACACACACACACACACACACACACATCATATTTACACTATTACACTATTCAAAAAAATATACTTTTTAAATTAGAAAAAGTCTATAAAATCAATGAATAGCAACTGAAACAACGCAGATCTGAATAATTTCTTCTGTACTTAAGACTCGAGTCATCATCTTTAAAAATAAGATGTTTTTCAGATTGATGAAACCACTAAATGAGGTTTAGTGTCTTTGTATAAACTGACTAAAACAGACACGAGGAAAAGAAAAGAAGGAAAATGGAAAAAGACCAAAGAAATTCATTAAAATAGAAGTTGGTGAACAAACAACACATTTTTCTTTTTATGTCAACCACTCTCAATTCATGTATAGAGTTGAATACTGACAGAGCAGCCTCGCTCGTCCCGGCTCTCAATCGCTCAGGTTTGACCTGTGACGGTAGAAGTAGGCCAGTAGGTCATGACGACCAGAGGACTGTGAGAACTGAGTGAGGGAGCTTGTTTATTATCAGGTATCGTCCAGCTGTGTATTCTGAGCCGTCCACAGAGCAAACAAGGCCCTTAAATAAATCAGATGTTCATTCTCAAGATGCTTAAACAGCCAAAGTGGAAGTTTTGATACCCCGTGTGAGGAGTCTTGTTACAGATGTGAACCGTCCCTCAATCATTTCTATTGGTCAACCACGGAGAGCCTCCTCACCTGGAATGACCTGCAACAGGTGGTGAGGGAGGCAGAGCTTATCATGTTTATTATGGACATTGACACATATTCTATGCTCTTTATCGCCCCTGGTTTGAAGAAATGAGAGAAGCTGAAGTTGCCCCAGTCATACATTTCAGTCTAATGCTTAAAGAAACACAAGTCGGCTCATCGGGTTTGATTGATGTCTGACCACACCTCAGGCAGAAAGCCGTGGAATTAAAAAATAAAAAGGGAGAAAATGGAGCGTTGCATCCTTAGTGGTAACACATTTAAGTCCGATTTCAGACGTGCAATCTTTAATACCGATGACTAAATCTGATATTATGACTCCCGTTTTCACTTTTCAAGTGCCGCTTTCAGTTCAAGAAGTGATATGAGTGGAGCTGCAACGATAAAGTGAGATATTCAGCATCTGTTCTTGAAGAGGTGCTACCACATGCTGCATGTGAGCAGTTTTAATGGACATTTGAGCTGTAGACGGCATGAATGAACGTGAAGGCACCAAGATCTGCCTGGTAATAAAACAGTACGTGCTGTTTTGAGAGGTTTCTTCTTCTCTCCTGCACCAACTGCACAATATTGTATAATTGTGTATAAATCATCTTATAATTGAACGTTTTTGCTTTATTTTCCACATCATCAAATTGACTAATTTTCTTTGTGCATCATAAGTTATGATTAAATCAATTTCTTCCATTGCTGGTGCATTTAAGTAACAGACCTAATGCGATTTCTGGCATGAGTGTAGTGTGAGAATGATTCATGAGGACAACTTTCTTTAAAAAGAAAAAAAAGAAAAAAGACCTGCATGTTAATGGAGTCACACGGTCGTGTGAAAAGGCTTATTCAAGGTGTCAGTGACTGTCCTGTTGGACAGTTTTGGTTCAATCAATGGGGCTATTGATCATATAATGAATTCTTTTACTGCAGTATTTTTACTATTGAAGTGGAAGAACTCATATTTCAGAAGAAAAGACTGGTGGCATTAGGAGTACTGAATCAACTTCCTTATTTGATCAATGGTAAAAAGGTGCAACTGAAATGTAAATTGTGCTATCTGTTGTTTCCTTTCTATGGGGGTCTCCTCATTAAGTTACTGCATCGTGTACTGGGCTAGTTTTTACACTTGATGCCCTTCTTGCCCAAAATGGGAGTTTCACACACTCAATATCACACTTAACCACACAAGAAGAAAAAGCGAAAATTATGATTTAGCTTTATTGATGCACAAAACCTTGTTTGGTGTTGGCGGGGAGGATCATATGCACACTATAACTATTGTTATCACATTCGGTTTCTATTACTATTACTGCCACTACACCACTTAATCATGAACAATGATACAGTTGGTTAATCTTGTACTACAATCTTATTTTCTAAGTAAAATAAACAGACACTCACCTAGTTGCACTTCATATAAAACACAAAATACTTGGATCCTCTGAATTGTCCTCATAGAGATGGAACAAGCCAGTCTTGAAAGATATGATGAGGAGAAAATACTGATATTTGTGTTCAAATATAAGGAATGAAATGTAAAAAGTCATCAGAAAATGTCAATAGAACTACTCAAGCAAAGCACAGATACCTTGAAAATATATTTAACCACAGGAAAGAAGTACAAAACCTTCATTAATCACTGAGGCAGTGATTTACCACATCGAATTATCTTGAGGAAAACCTCACACCACTAAAGCATTCATGTCATGAAAGTCAACCAAAGCAGCTTCATGACAGCTGCGCATTTAATTGATAACACACATTCATCGTCGAGGCATTAAAAACTCATCAGTTTGGATTTCCAAGGGAAAATAAACAAATACAAGAAATTAAGAACGTCTCAATATCTAATTGATAGTTTCACTCGCAGCAGAGACGTGTGTTCACATTGATCTTCTGGGGAAAGTTGACACAATGTCAATGAATAAATTTGAAATCGCTTTAATGAACACAGTTTAATGTTGAACAAACATCTGCAAGAACAGATTGCGTCGCTGAATCGTGTATGAAACAGAGGGATTTTACTTTGAGACTTTCTGAATCTTGAACTCAGAAACAAAGTGACAAGGTAAAAACAAAAACAACATCTTCAACATGGGACCTGTTGATCAGCTGCTGCATTGGCATTCCTGAGGTTCAGATAATTATTTCCCTGAAATTAAGTATTTCTGGTAGAATGTAACATTAAAGTCAATCACAGATATATCTGACTAACGCAAAATGAGTTTCCGAAACATAGTTACAGAAGATCTTTGAACAAGTTTAAGCAACAGACATTAGAAATCCCCTCACTCCCTGTCGTGTGTGTGTGTGTGTGTGTGTGTGTGTGTGTGTGTGTGTGTGTGTGTGTGTGTGTGTGTGTGTGTGTGTGTGTGTGTGTGTGTGTGTGTGTGTGTGTGTGTGTGTGTGTGTGTGTGTGTGTGTGTGTGTGTGTGTGTGTGTGTGTGTGTGTGTGTGTGTGTGTGTGTGTGTGTGTGTGTGTGTGTGTGTGTGTGTGGGGAGGGAGTTTTTTGTAGATTAGCTGCCATGTGCATCAGAATATTTAAAACCTTCACAGGGTACATCATGTACCGTTCCCTTATTGCCCGAACACACACACACTTGGAGTGAGCTGGGGAGAAGGTTACATAGGCTGAACAAAGACAGATGAACTGTTGAATTAAAAGCTGTTTGAGGCAAAAGCGAAGAACGAAAAGAAAAAAAAGAAATGAATAGTGGAGAGCTGAAGAGAGTGTGTCTGTGGAGCAGATCAGAGTGGGTTTGTGGAGCAATAAAGCTGGCTAATCCTGGTTATGAGCCAGAACACACACGTATACGCACACACATAACGAACACACACATACGCTCGCACCACAGTGGCACAGTGACATTTCTGGTTGGGGTTGCATAACCAGTCTCCCCCTCCACTCTAATCCTACTTGTATAACCAGCCATTCACTGTGGTTATATAAGCGCTCGCTCTATCTTTTACACACACACACACACACACACACACACACACACACACACACACACACACACACACACACACACACACCTCTTTCCATCATGCTCTCACAGACTGCCAGCTTGTGTAACTTTCACCACTTGATACCCTTGACGTTGAAGTCCTTTTTTTAATCAGATATGGATTTCGGTCTCTTCCGTTACACACACCACACCCACACACACACACACACACACACACACACACACACACACACACACACACACACACACACACGTTCATCTTTTCAAGTCATGCAAGTAGTGACCATTTCCACATTTATTTAATATGAAGTGGGTGCAATTTGTTTTCCTTGTTTCTCATGAGCAAAAAACTTTCTTTGATTTTGATTTATATCTTTAAATATATCAACCCAAATAAATGGATATAATGGAAGTCCAATTTTTCATCAACATTAAGATAGCAGTGGCAGAAGCTAATATTATTTTTCTACTCTTTGCAGAAAAAGTGTGTATTTGGACGAGGTAACTTTTTTGAAACTTAAACTAAATGCTGTCAGCCACACTTAAAAGTTCATGTAATCAACTCCGCCACTGCTAATCTTCAAAGATTTTAATTTGATTGAAATCTTTTATGATATCTTGATAAATCAACTATTTGGAAAGCAAGCGTTGAATTGTAAACATTTTGAGGCTCACGAAGCAGACTAGACATTTCATCACTTATTAGCAGCTCCATTTTCCATCCACCCATCTTTCATACCGTTTTAATCCAATTACATTTCTTCATTCTCGACTCACTCATACATTAATAGTAATCGTGTTGTCAATCTCAGATTTAAACGTCCCTTTCCTTGTGTAACATAAAGAGCTTGCAATATAAACACTTCTTTTAATAAATGTATGACGAACTTCATCGTAGAAAATGTTTTTCCTGTAAATTACCATAAATCAAAGTCAAGGTTCCTCCATTATTTTTACTAAACATGAATTTAAATATTTAGGGCCTTTTTGTTATGTGATTGTAGCTTATATGCAATGAAAATAAAAAAAATGCCAAGATATCAAAATAGTTCATGAAACTACATTCAAAAGCCATAATTATAACAATATAATGTATGCAATACAATACAATGTAAAAGTTATTGAAAACTTGTGTTCACGGGGTAGAAATAACTCCCTAAACAATTTAATTACATTCAATTATAACGATTCACTCTTATATAAAAACTGCTATCTTACTTTTCAAACACGACAGGAAGTTAAGAAAGCATTTATGGTCGTTTGTCTTCGGGGTTTTTTGCTTGCTCTCATTATTTTATATATTTCCATAATACATCCAGTGTTTTGGGGGTTAAAATATCCCAAGACAAAGATAACATGTAGGATACATTTTTAATCACGTCCCATGTTTCAACCACTTGTGACCATCTGACGCTCCCCTCACTCTGCCCAGACATCATAGATCTGAGCTCCGGCGAAGATGACACCATCGTTCACGTCATCAGTGAGTCCACCAACGAAGACGAGGAGGCCGAGCCCAGCGACGCTCACGCCAACGACGCCCTCAACCAGCCGGACGCACAGGGCCGGGTGCTGGTCAACCTGAACCGTCCAGCCGAGGAGGAGGACGAGGACATTTATCTGTCGCCTCAGCTGGCACGAGCAGTCAAACCCCACCAGGTACCAAATCTGATCAGCATTTATCCACCGACTCCACTTCTTTGCTCCTGGTCGTGTCTCTTCATGCTCCGCCCCCTTTCCATCCTCAGATTGGTGGAATCCGCTTTCTGTACGACAACCTGGTGGAGTCAGTGGAGAGGTTCAGCAGCAGCAGCGGCTTTGGCTGCATCCTCGCTCACAGCATGGGCCTGGGTAAAACGCTTCAGGTCATCTCCTTCATCGACGTCCTGTTCCGACACACCCGGGCTCACACCGTGCTCGCCATTGTACCCGTAAGCACCCAGTCATTATACACTGAGCTGCCTGAAGCTAGGGATGAATACACAAAGAGTTTTTCTGCAATTAATCAATCACCCCTATAAATACGAGCCTATCAGTTTGTTCTTTAACCAGAGACATTTTATGAAAATCTGAACTATAACTATAACTAAACTGTAACTAAATCATATTATCCCAGTCTTTTGATCAAGTATTTGGAGATTTGGATTAACTTCAGTTATTGGTCTCCATCTTTCATCCCAGGTGAACACGTTGCAGAACTGGTTGTCAGAGTTCAACATGTGGGTCCCGCCCCCGGAGGCGTTACCCCCGGATACCGATCCCGCACTGGTGACGCCACGCGCATTTAACGTGCACATCCTCAACGACGAACACAAGTGAGTATTTTAATCCCGTCCATGCAGCCACCTGCTTTCTTTTAGGTCGTAGCTTTTCTGTTTTTTGAATGGATTCAGGGAGAATAAAATCATGCAGGTTCTTTCATCCTCTCACACACACTCACAGCTCAGGACCAGAGAGGAAATGTTCCTTCTGTCTTTTGGAAAAGAAAAAAAAAAAAAAAAGACTATGCTGACCTCGTGGCCCATCTCTGTGCTTAATCCCCGTCTGTCTCAGCTTTCGTTACTACTCTCTGGTGCTCTTTTCCAAATCAGCTGCTTCAGCCGGAAAGTTTTCCCATGCTGGTGTGTGTGTGTGTGTGTAAGGAATGCTGCGATATGAGCATGCAGCAGCATGATACAGAAAGTGACGCAGAGTCTGTTTAGCTCAAACACGTCAAGCTCGCGTGACCTCATATACTCAAGAAAGAACAGCAGTAAGCATTTTGCTTCCACTGTTAAGCACGATGACGTAATTCATCATTTTGTAGTTAATTGTCAAAATATCCCAAGCTGGTTGAATTAGCTGTAGCATTCTAATAAAAGATCATCTGCTCTAGTTTGCATCTAATTTTCTTTTCTTATACTGATATACGTCTTTATCCAGCCAGTTTCACTTGAAGGTAGAAACAGGCTAATGCCATTTGTTCGTCTGAAACCCAGGAACACTGCAACCAGGGCCAAGGTGGTGGAGGACTGGGCTCGGGACGGCGGGGTGCTGCTCATGGGCTACGAGATGTACCGCCTTCTGTCTCTGAAGAAGAGCTTTGTGTCCGGAAGGAAGAAGAAGAGCAAGAAAACAGCAGGACCCGTCGTCATCGACCTCGATGAGGAGGACAGACAGCAGGAGCTACTGAAAGGTTGGTCACACTGCGAGGAGGAGGACATAGCAGAGGAAGTAAATTTGAGATAGATGGTAAATAAAAACACTAAGTAATAAAATTCTAACCCAATAAATTCTTCCAGGTATTGAGAAAGCCTTGGCCAGGCCCGGTCCAGACGTGGTCATCTGTGACGAGGGACATCGCATCAAGAACTGCCACGCCAGCACGTCCCAGGCTCTGAAGAACATCTGCACCCGACGCCGCGTGGTTCTCACCGGCTACCCTCTCCAGAACAACCTCATCGAGTACTGGTGCATGGTGGACTTTGTCCGACCAGACTTCCTCGGTACGGAACAGGATTTTATAGTTGACCCAGCGGTACACGAGGAGATTAGAGTATGATTTTATTTACAGCTTCCTGGTACATGGTGTCACTCATGGTGTTTTTACAGGTACTCGTCAGGAGTTCAGTAACATGTTTGAACGTCCCATTCTGAACGGGCAGTGTGTGGACAGCACGCCTCAGGACGTCCAGCTAATGAGGTACAGGAGTCACGTCCTGCACAGCCTGCTGGAAGGCTTTGTACAGAGGTGAGTGTCCAGAATTCAAGACAGGATTTGGACTAAACATCTGTTGAATTTGCGAATTCTGACTTCTGCTTGTCCTCTTTGCAGGCGTGGTCATGATGTCCTGAGGGACCAGCTGCCCTCCAAGGAGGAGCATGTGATCTTAGTCCGCCTGTCCCCCCTGCAGAGGGCGCTCTACACCGAGTTTATGAATCGCTTCAGAGAGGCTGGAAACACAGGGTGGCTCAGCCTCAACCCGCTGAAGGCTTTTTGTGTCTGTTGTAAGGTATGGACTCTCTTTAACGTTTTGTAAAACCATCACATGAGCTTTAATATCAACATCACGAACTGAAGTTCTGCTACAATTACTGAAAGATTATTGTGGGTTGTTTTGGGGTTTTTTTAGATTTGGAACCATCCAGATGTGCTGTTTGAGGCCTTGCAAAAGCAAAACCTGGCAAGTGAGCAGGACTTAGACCTTGATGACATCACCTCCACGGCGCAAGCCCGATGCCCGACCGCACCAAATCAGAAGTCTAAGAACCTGGACAATCCAATCCCCATTGGTGGCCTGAGTCTGAACCAGCTGCAGGAGAAAGCCAACCAGGTCATCACCTATGAATGGGTACGTTTGTGGACTTGAAGCTACTTCTGTGTAACCTCACTTTGAAATCCGCCTGTTGAGCTGATCTGGAGCCAGCGTAACCAGACTCCGTTCTCTCTCCAGGCAAAAGAGATCATGTGTGACTACAAGCCCGGCCTTCTGGAGAACTCGGCAAAGATGGTGCTGCTGTTCCACCTGATAGAGGAGAGTGTCCGGAAGGGAGACAAAATCCTGGTTTTCAGGTAAAAAAAAATCCGCTCATGTTATATTCCTTCATAATTTTATGAAAGGAAAAATGTTTGTAAAAGTAAATTGTAATAGAGTATATTTTTTTCTGTCTTCACATTCATTCTGAATTGGTTGAATACTAGTTCAGGTTTACATTGTTGGGGGTTTAATCTCTTCATCTTCTCCCGTCTCCCTCCTGCAGTCAGAGTTTATCCACGCTGACGGTCATCGAGGATTTCTTGGCAAAGAGACCAGTTCCACCGTCACCCAACGCACCCAGCAAGGACAGAATGAACCACAACTGGGTCCGCAATCTCAACTACTACAGTAAGTGATCACTGCTTGTAATTTAAATGAGTGTGTTATTTTGTCATTGTTGAGTCATTTAATTATTAGACATTTACAGTTGGAGACATTTACAACCACCTATTAAATCAATCCCGCTGAGAAGGGGATAAAGTGTGCTGCTGAAAGGTTCCTGCAAGTAGACAGACGACACAATAGTGTTAAAACAGATTGGTGCTCACTGGAGGACAGCAACATCCTCTAAATCAGGGGTGGGTAAATATTTATTTTAAGGGGGGCTAATGAAAAGTCATGTGCGGGGCCAAGGCTTGAATTATAGTTATTGCGCAACATGAAAACACTATAATTCTGTAAAGCTTAGGCCTTCAACTAGTTGCATTGTCTGCACAAAATGCACCCACTTTCATTTAAGACATAATTTGTCATTGACTCCATGTGTGCCAGTCAGGAACCAATAAAGGGCCACATGTTGCCAGAAGCCCATGTAACGTTCTGCTCTAAATACTCGTAAATTGGATGATCCTGTACCATCTTGAACTCTGGAAGTGACATGAATACAGTGATGTGGTTGGAAAAGAGCTTTCGCATTGACTGAATGCTGCCACCTACTGGTCATTTTCATATTTGTTGGACAAATACATTAGCTGAAACTAAGTTCTCAACTCTTTAGGAATACACTGTCTCTGTCAATATTAACAAGTGAGTGCCTACATCATACACAATTTGAGTTGTTTGATCCATTTTTGTTTGTGCTATATTTTAAAGGACTGGATGGAAGCACAACGGCATCAGAAAGAGAGAGACTCATAAACCAGTTCAATGATCCATCCAACACCTCAGCGTTGGTCTTTCTCCTGTCTACCAGGTAACAGTCATCCACAATAGTAACAACACAGATGTCTTGAACCAAACATGAAAAACAGTGCACATAACCTTGCCGTGGATCTCTCTGGGTCTCAGGGCTGGATGTTTAGGTGTGAACCTGATCGGCGCGAACCGCGTGGTGGTGTTCGACGCCTCCTGGAACCCTTGCCATGATGCCCAGGCCGTATGTCGTGTTTACCGCTATGGGCAGAGGAAGCCATGCCACATCTACCGACTGGTGTGCGACTTCACTCTGGAGAAGAAGATCTATGACCGACAGATCTCCAAACAGGGCATGTCTGGTGAGTGGTTGGATGTCAAGAATACCAAAAACAAAACTGGAACGAAAGCTTGTTTGTCAGCAGAGCTTCATTTCTGCCATGTTTCAATCAAGACTATTTCTCAAATAACTAATAATCATAATAAATGCTGTCACAGATTTCACATACAATGTTTGAAGTATGTCCTTCAAATGTTTGATTGTTGTTTAATTCACATTAATATGCACTGAAAAGTCATGGGAAGTGAAAAATGGACTCTGACCCATCACACTGTGCATGCGTCTAACCTTCTTCACATGACAACTCTTCCAAACGTCTGTCTGTAATCAGACTTAACAAAAGTGACTGAAAAAGCTCAGTCTGTATGAACAGACCCCTCGCAACTAAATAACTGGCTTTAGGCTGAAAGCAGAGATCTCCTGTCAAGAAGCTCCTGTCTGATGGGGTGAATGGTCCCAAGTGTTTGTTGTCACTTTCTGCTGAGATCGACACATTCAGGCCACTGCTGCTTTCAACCACATCAGCAAGAAGGAACCTTCTTCATGAAAACCGTTTTTGATCAGTAAAATTTACAGTAACTTACAGTGAATATTTCCTCTCGTCTCTTTTTCCATCAGATCGTGTGGTGGATGACCTGAATCCAGTGCTGACCTTCACCAGGAGGGAAGTTGAGTCTCTTCTTCACTTTGTGGAGGAGGAGCCGGACCCCTCGCATGTCCAGCTCAAACCCCAGGACAACATGGAGGGCGTCCTCAGGAAGGCACTGCACCGCTATTCTCATCTCATTACAAAGGTAGATAAATAAAGGACAGTCATTATCCTTAGACGCCCTCTAGTGGTGACTAGAAATCATAACATGTCTTCTTCATGCCTCTTCCATTTGTGAAAAATCCATTTTGGGGTTACATTTCGGGTGGGAGCCATGACTGCTACAATTACACAATGAAAATACTAAAGAAGCCCTCAATAAAGACTGATACCTCTCCTGTTTTATATTAAAAATATACTAGAAATACATCCGTTTTGAAAGGACTCTTGCTGTTATTTGCAGTTATATTTATCTTAAAACTGTAAACTATCAAAGTACAGTTATTAAACATTGTTAAGCAAACATTGATCACTCATCCGCATTCCTTCTCGCAGCAACCATTCCCCCATGAATCCCTCCTGATGGACCGCAGAGAGATGAGGTTGAGCACAGCTGAGAAAAAAGAGGCCAAGAAGGGCTACGAAGACGAGAAGAGGGCCTCGGTTCCATACACCCGCCCTTCCTACGCTCACTACTACCCCGCCAGTGACCAGAGCCTCACTAACATCCCTGCCTTCAGTCAGAGGAACTGGTCAGTCATTCACAGCTTTTTAAACATTCTCCCTACTTCTGGCTCATTTCATTGTTATTCATACTGTTTTATAATCACATCTAAGTAGAACGTTGGGTAGTGATTGAAAGTGTTTCAACTCGTAATAAGACGGTAAATAAACCTCCTTCCAGGCGTCCTCCCACTCATACTGAGGAGAAGCCAGTGGCCAATGTTCGGCCAGTCCAGTCAACTCCAGTTCCCATGATGCCCCGCCAGGCATCAGCAGGTTCTACCAAAGGCAGCGATTCCTCGAGATCCAGTATGGGAGGCTTCCCTGTCAACTGCCTGCAGAAGGCCGGGGTATTTGTGCAGAAAATAGTCACAACTACTGGTAAGCAAATTACAAATCGCCTTCATTTTTTTCCCTTCTTACTCCTATGTATCATCATGTCTTTTCTTATTGATTAAAAAAAAGAATTTCTAAATGACCTAATGTTCCTCTCTTGGTCTTTTCTAGACATTGTGATTCCAGGCACAAACAGCTCGATGGATGTGCAGGCTCGGATCACTGCTGGCGAGAGTATCCATGTTATCAGGGGCACAAAAGGTAAAAAAAATACTAACAAGAAATTGCTTAAACATTTGCTTGTACCATCTTGTCAAATGTGAGATCTAGTTGCTTCTCTATGAGCCAATAAATATTAATACATTGACTCCTATGAACAAGCCATTACATGGGATCAGGCCACTTGCTCTTTGCTCATGCGAATGGCAGAAAGCTCAGTGAATACAAACATAACGGTGCAGAAATGCGATAGGACACAGACAGACAAAAGTGAGATTACTCGTCAAAGATATGATTATACATAAACAACTGTCCATACAGGTGTACAAGTGGGTTTTACTGCTACAGTACACCTGTAATTCTTAATGATGATAAAACAAATGCAGTCACGATTCTGTATTTGCCACCCATGAAAAACTGTGACTCATCACTTGACTGAACTTTATGAATATTACTAATTACTATTCTCTGCTGTCTGCTTCAGGGACCTATATCAGGACAACTGACGGCCGCATCTTTGCCATCAGAGCAGCTAACAAGGCAAAGACCGCGGAGGAGAGCGCAACAACGCCACCTAAAGGTAGGATTATTCATTTACCTGAACTATGTACTGTGTACCACTCAAACAGCTCTGGCTCTGACATAACCACTGAGCAAGGTCGCCTTTGTAAATAATGTTTCTAAATCCTTTATTTCCCCTCAGACTCACCAGCTCCATCTCAGGAGGGTTCCACCAATGGTAGCAATGGCTGCCTGTCCCCCGAAAGAGAGCAGCTCACAGCCTCCAAGACGCTGCCCCGCCCGGTGTCGCCCGACAGCCCCGGGATCCTCAATGAGCTGCAGCACTACGCTGGCAGCGCAGGGTCTGCAGCCTCTGCTGCTTTTGGTGCTCAGCCAGAAGGGGCAGCAGAGAGCACCACAAACAAGCCCCCTGCCACCAAACTGGTCCACGCCAACGGCAGCAGCAAGGGCAACTTTGAAAGTGGAAATGTGAGCCACCACGAGGCCTCAATGGCAGATGTGATCCAGATCGACACGGACGCTGCCCAAGACCTGAGAACAGGAAACAAACGCAAAGCCTCCAGACCGTCCCATGAGGAGCGGCCCAGTAAGCAGCTGTCTGCCAGCAAACACTCCTCGGCCTCTCTGGCCCCGCAGGGCTTCTCCTTCACTGGGGGCTACGGCCTCCCGCCCTTGGGCCTCAACTCTGCCATGTTGGGTGGTTCCCTGAGGCATCCGCTCTTCATGGGTGGGGGCTCGCGCTACTTCCAGCCGCCACAAGCTCAGCTGGGTGATGCCAGTTACATGTACCCGGATCTCTTCGGCCTGGGCGGTGGCAGCGCCGTCCCCACTTCCTCCTCCCTGTCTTCATCGACGACAACCACCGCCTCAGCCGTGTCCGCTTCTTCGTCGTCTTCTGCATCAGCCAAAGCTGCCAGTTCACTTCCAGCTGCGCTGCCGCCGTTCATGCTGAGCCCCAGCATGGCAGGCATGGCCGGGATGCTGCCTCAAGGTTTCCCACTCTCCTACAGTCAGTCTCTGGCGAGCCTCTACACAGGCTCCATGCTGCCAGGTGGGCTGCCGGGCCCCGCCGCCACCCCCGGTCCCGCTGGAGCCAGTTTCTTATCGCAGTACCCCACCACTGCTGCATCCAGCTCCTCCTCCTCCTCGCCTTCCTCCTTCTCGCCCTCAGCACGCTCCGAGGGCCACCGGGGTCCTGTCCTGGTGAACGGCGGGGACATCAGCAGCGTCAGCAGCTCGGATGATGACGGCGATGAGGTTAATGATGATGATGATGATGATGTGATTGAGGTGAGGGGACAGTGACAGAAAAAAAAATTGCTGCGTTTCTAATCATTTAAATGGGAAGGCGTCTTATTTGCTGGGTTGAAAAGTCCATTAATATCTTTGGGGAAAACGGACAGAAATGTTGAGGAGAGCCGAGCCCCAGCAGAACATTTTCCTCTGGTCATCCCTTCTGCCTTGAAGAAACACTTTGAGTGGGGACTGAACACAGAGTGGTGAATTCTGACGCTGAATATTCAAAGATGAAACCAGAAGAAGGGTTAAAAAGCCTGGAAGTGGACTCAACGGTGGAAATCAGAGGATATTGGGCTTCCAAGTTTGTTTGTTTTCGTCCTGTATGGCCATGAAAATGCTAATCACTGGACCACGCACTGCAGAGTGTGGGCCTGCAGTGACCACAGACGGCCACTAGTAGTTGTACTGTTGACTTTAGAGATTCTAGTTCTGCAGCTTTGCTAAATGTTGAAACGCTCGCTTTTCAGCTTCATTTAAACAAAACAAAACAACAAAAAAAAGATGACAGTATGATGGAGATGCTTATTGAAAAAAAAAAAAGTTTGACATAGCGTTAGCTGGTAGTTTAATTCGTCAAATAATTGAAATGGTATTGTTTGTCACTTGTTGAATATTGCTACTGAATATTTGTGGGGGGAAATAAAAAAAAAAGAGATGAGAAGAGCAAACCGAACTTTAGAAAGCATTTTGATTGAACTTAGAAATTCACTGCCAGGCCCAGGGGTATTGTACCTTTTTGTCTCATGAGGAGAAAAAGAAGAAATGGATCATCTTGAATGATAAAGAAACAGTGGTGGCTTGTCGAGGACAATGGCAAAGACATTTACCGAAACTATTGAAAGAATGTATGCTTAATCAAATGCCTTTCTACCAGGCCTTTTTGGAAAAGACTCCTGTTTAAACGGCATCAGACACGGGAAGATCTGATTTTTCCTCTCTTTTTTTTTTTCTTTTTTTTGGTGTGCGTATTTTATATTTATGTAATCTACTTTCTAAAGATTGCCTAAAAACAGCCAGGTGAAAACGAGAAAAAAAAAAAGCAAACAAACAAACTGTGTCCTAGTGAGGTGTTGTCCTCGTAGCGGAGAAACAACCAACAGAAAATGCCTTTTTTGCCTCCCATCTTTCTGAATGTTTAACTGTGAGAGAGAGAGGAGAGGTAAGGAGAGACAGACGCTCTCTGGATCTCACCCGCAGTCTTACTGTAGCCTAGACAAAAACCATGCAAAACACTCAAGCCTATATATGTATGTGTACAAGCCCAGAGGGAACTGAGCTCGCCAGCGCCTGAGTTTTGGTTGCGCTCGTAGTCGTTACCGATCCCGTTTGTGCGTGCTGTGTTTTTCTTTAAGGGGTTACAAAAGGAATAGAAGGAAGGAAAAAAAAAAAAAAAGAAGAAGAGTCGGAACTTGTGTTACATGGTTTGGTAAACTTATCCAGACACAGATTTCACCTCTGCTCTGCTTTTTACTTTTCTCTGTGTCGTCTCATTATTTTGTGAACAGAGCTCGACGTGAAACCAAACTTTTTTTTTTTTCTTTTGTTTCTATTTTCTTGTGGAGAGGTGATGTGGCTTTGCCAAAAAAAACAACCAAGAAAAGCACATCAGAGAAGCTCCATTAAAGAGGATCGTGTCTTAAGAGACCAAATAATGTTGTCAACAATGTAGAACCGAATGAATATCCACCACGGCAACACACACACACACACACATACACACACATGCTCCCTCTCTTACTTTGTGTGTCATTTTCACAGCAACGGTTGAGACGTACATATCCAGCTCTGCGCTGTGCTGCACTGTAAAAAATTTTTTGAAAAAAAGACACAAATCTGTATACGTCTGTACGCGACGTCTGGGTAAAAGCTGAAAAAGCTCCACCGTGTGACCAAGACGCCCTTTAGACTACCCATAAAGCACCACTTCGCTCCTGTCTGAGCACACAGTGAGGTTCACCTCAGTCAGCCCCTCTCCTCCAACGTGGCTGCAGCCAGAGCTTTAAAAAGAAGAAAACCCACCAGCTCTCCCGGCGTTTTCCCACCCTTCACTCTCCATACTGAAACTGTTATTTTGCTCATGTTTCTTTCTTCTTTTTTTTTTTTTTTTTGCTCTCCTCTTTTTACAATGTTTAAATTACCAAATTAATTTATTTATGATGGTGCATATTTATTCATTTTTATTTTTGTACAACATCGGGTTTTTTTTTTTTGGTTTTTTTTTGGTTTTCCATTTGTTTCTTCATTATCTTGTTTGTAAGATTTGTATGGTCATATTAGTATTGTTGTTACTACAGATGTTTTTTTTTTTATTTTTTTTTTTCTTGCTCTGTTGGATGTTTAGTTTTTTTTCTTTTTGTTTTCTTAAAAACTGACGATCAGCCAGTCTGACCCATCACATGTGAACAGGTGCAGAACTTGCATGTGGACCAAGCGACTACTCCGTCGCTGAGCGCGATAAATATCCAGGATCCAACTTTTAAACGAGGATCCGATATCTGATCAGCTCTTCCTAACGGGGGGGGGGAAAAATGGAAAGTCCAACACCGAGCGATTACTTGACAATCGGCTAAATCCAGAGCCAAGTGCTTATTTACACGGGCGCAGATGATTTGGAAAGGAACGTCTCATCGACTTAATGTGAGCCGTTAAGTGTGCGTGTACGCTCAGTCACAAGTAGTGGGTCGGAAACCGAGGCAAGTCCAGCTGCTCATCAGCTGAAAAGAGGATGATGATATCAAGTGCTTTTCTTTTGCTTCTTTCGTGCTTGTTTTAATGGTTCAGTACCATTTCTTCTGAATTGTCCACCATCGAGCGAGTTTCCTCCACGTTGGAACTGTCCGGTACGTCAGCTCGGTGTTTTTGCCGAGCCAACCGACCGCTCTGTAGTTCCACGGCTCTCTACTTGAATTTACATATTTATTTATACAAATCGAAGTGGTCGGACCGGCCGAGACGACTGTCTGAATTCCATTTTTTGCCGAGGAGAAGATTAAAAGAGATCTGCTGTCTGTGAGGTTTGGCTCCAGTCGAAGCCTGTTGTGTAGATTACTGATGGGTGATGTGTATGACCCTGGATTACGTTCAGATCCTTCTTCTTTTGTTGTTGTTTGTTTTTTTGAAGTTTGTAAATAAAGAGAAACATGACGTAAATTGTACTTTCCCTTTTTTCTTTTACTGTATCGGTAGTTACATGTAGTTCCCTCCTAACTTCACCATCTCTCTCTCTCTCTCTCTCTCTCTCTCTCTCTCTCTCTCTCTCGTTAAAAAAAGGACATGTTGACAATAATACAACTTTTTCTCGTAAATGTTGATATTTTACAGATGTACAGTTTTAGAATGCCTTCAACCAGAAGCTTATAATGTATTTCAACACGGTGATCCAATCATATATCATATTAGTCTGGGAGAGAATGAAACTTGCATACATGTTGTCAGTCATCATT
The DNA here is from genome assembly GCF_963383615.2 of Lipophrys pholis. Classification (NCBI taxonomy): domain Eukaryota; kingdom Metazoa; phylum Chordata; class Actinopteri; order Blenniiformes; family Blenniidae; genus Lipophrys; species Lipophrys pholis. The sequence continues at coordinate 12,564,365 of NC_137630.1, read as the reverse complement.
GGTAGAAGCATTTTAACATTTTAAAAACCAAAATGCCCTAAAACACTTTCCTCTTTCATCTGGTTTACATTTGAGTTTGGCTATTTGAGTGCAATTTCTTTTTTCTGTCCTCATTAGAAACTTATCCAGAAAAGTCTGATGTTACTATTAATACAATCCAAAATCTGTAATTGCTATGACAAAGCATGTGTCCCCTAACAAAACATAAAAATGAAACAGGCAATGCCTGTTAAAGATAGATTTAATATCTGCATCATTGCTTTGATACAACGTACAGTTGAAACTAGAAGTTTACATACACTATAAAAAAGACACAAACCTTTTTTTTTTCTTTCTTTCTGAAGGTAAATCAGATTGAACTCCTGTTGTAGGTCAGTTTGGATTCCCAAAATGATTCCTATTCGCTAAATGCCACAATAATGACAGAGAATTTCTTCTTTGGATTCAAAAGTTCACATATACTAAGATTACTAAGTCTTTAAACAATGTGGGGAAAGCCCAGCTGATCATGTCATGGCTTTGGCAGCTTCTGTTAAGTTAACGGACCCCATCTGAGTTAATTGGAGGCGCAGCTTTGGATCACTGCAGCTGACTGCAAAATGCACAAATCACCACCACCTCTGTTATCGAAAGACAATGAAGAAAGTTTATTCCTAAACTGAAGAATGGGCGATTGCAGCAATCCAATCAGAATGTGGCTGCTGGAGACTGAATCACTAAATATGTTTCTGCTTCATGAGTCAAGCATGTGTGTCGTAGCACATGTTTTTATTCCATATTCAGAAATGCATGAGTCCTAAATCTTTGTTTCTGATAGCTTTGGGTGAAGGGTGCTGTTCACTCTGTGTCCCGGTTCTCTGTTTTCCTGTGGCAACCTATTTGTATGTGATTTGTCTACACTGAAAAATGTGATGTGAGTTCAGGTGGTTCAGAATAAACTGAATGCATCTGTATGTGTTTTAGTTTTATGTTTTGTATATGTATATGAATTAAAGTGTGATTCAAGGAAACAAACATAGTAGATTTGCGCTCATTAATAATATAATGATAAAATATGAATACTCACCCACTGAGGAAGCAACGTCTACAGACATTGAATTCATGTCCATCCGTCAAGGCCGTAATCTGGACGTCTATTTGACAGCCAGAACTCGTTGACAAATGACACATAAAAATGACGGACATCTAAGAAACTCAGAATCAGTTGAAAGAGACAGGTCACAAGCTGTTAAGTCCAACTGCCTGTATATTTATTGATTTGTCATTAAAATAATGAGGGAAGTAGATCATGAAAGGCAAGAAGGGACAGTATGTGAAGTTTAATGCACAATATCTAAATTATGACCATTTATTGTTTTGGTCGCAAGGCACAGAACTTTTTAAGCTACACTGAGAAACTTGCAACTTTAACTTTCATCTTGTGAATTCAACTGTGTCCATGAGTAAATGTTTTATCAGCACTGTCGAGGATCATTGTCAATTGTCTCATTGGGCGCAGTGGTTAGTGCTTTTGCCTCACAGAGAGAAGGTTGAGGGTTCAAATTCACCTGGAGGTGCTTGTGTGTCCATGGGTTTCCTCTGCGTTCTCTGGTTTCCTCCCACATTCCAAAAACATGCACGTGATTGTAATTGGCAATGCTAAATTGCCCCTATGTGTGTCCTGTGATAGACTGATGATTGCTTTAAAAGTATTAATGACGTCCAGACAAGATGTAAATACAATGTCCAAGCTATGTATAAAAAATTATAATTCTGGATCCTCTGAGGACGTCTTCTGGATGTATAGAGTTGATGTGTTTTGGAACTACAACCACAAAATGAATGATAGCCTATGCAATGCAGTGACATATTAAGTTTAATTCAGATATTAGATTAGAATCAGTGGCCAAAATAATGTGGTGATTAAAAGGATCAAACCAGCATGGCTTCCAGTAACCTGCCCAATTTCTGATTTTATATGCTTATTTATTGTTCATATTAATTATATATATTTTACAGGATGCAGTAACAGTCTAAATGTTCCCATTGTGGGACAATAAAGGGGATATCTATCTATCTATCTATCTATCTATCTATCTATCTATCTATCTATCTATCTATCTATCTATCTATCTATCTATCTATCTATCTAGCGATCTATTTGTGAGAACTCAGTTTCCCAGAGTGCTTTGCGCGCTGATACGTTACGTGACTTGACGTTTTAGCTGATGACGGTGGCAGACGGCGCAGGTCACTTAGCTGAGTGGACGGACTGGGAGGAGAAGTGCCTGCCCAGACAATTTATTTATCATTTTCTCCGGCAGCCAACTCTCAGAAGACAGAGGGACAAAAAATAAATAAACGAATGAAGCTGAGGCGGTGCGATAAAGACGGAGGAGTTCCCGGGAAGTGGCGCAGGTTCGGGGGCGTCTCTCACATTGTTTTGCGGGCCTGTTGCTAGCTCCGGGAAATCCTCGGCTTCAGCCCCCGAGTCGCCGGGCCGAGAGGGAGGGAGAGGGACCGGATCCTGTCTGCTGCTGCTGTCACCCACCAGGTTTTTACTGACCCCATCGACTCTGTCTCCACCTGAAGACGTTGCTTCTCCGCTCTTCCGCATTGGAGCTGGTTGTTAAAGGACGCTAACCGTAGCAGGCTAAGTCAGCCAGGATGTGAACAACTTGGCAGTCTGTGGTTTGTGTACGTCAGGATCAGCAGACTGGGCTCCTTCCACCTCTCTGATAGCTGGTGAGGAAGCTTGTTCTGCTTTAGTTTACGCCTCCTGAAGGTCGTCAGGTTGGTTAAGTAAAGGTCCTTTTGCTGAGGTTATCACACCTGAAGGCTTATCTACTGCAACCCAAAGTTTGAGCTGGAAGAATCTGCCCGGCTGCTTGTTTTCCTCAGTATTTTACTATCTGGTTGTAACAGGAACATGTTGTAAAGGTGAAGTCTCTCATTGAATTTCACAACAAAGATCAACACAAGGAAGACTGATTACCAAAACTACAGGTTCAGGTAGTGTCCCGGATGAAGACTCTCGCTGGCTGGGGGTTTTTGATGCTGTCTTACCTGGCATTAACAATCTCACATTAGCATCCTGCCACTGCCGTAACACAAGCAACTGACTGTCTTTTTCACTCCCTTGGGTGTATTTGTTCAAAAGAAGACCCTTCAAGACAGATCACGATGAATCGGTACCTGCCTGTGGCCCGACAACACTTCCTGGCAGCCCTCGCCAGCACCAGTGTGGTGGTGAAGACGATCAGTGCTGTGGTGGTCCTGCTCTACCTGCTGTCATGGGCCGTCGACACACCATACGCCCTGGGGGTGACCCCAGGCTACCTTTTTCCTCCCAACTTCTGGGTGTGGACACTGGTGACCCATGGGGTGGTGGAGCAGCACATCTGGGGTGTGGCAGCCAACGTGGGGACAGTCATGGCCTGCGGGCGCCTGCTGGAGCCTTTGTGGGGTGCCCTGGAGCTCCTGATCTTCTTTGCAGTGGTTAATGTGTCTGCAGGCCTCCTGGCTGGCCTCTCCTACCTCCTCACCTACGTGGCCACCTTTGACCTGGACTACCTGTTTGATGTGCGAGTCAACGGGGCAGCCGGGTTCCTGGGAGGTGTCCTGGTGGCCCTGAAGCAGACCATGGGGGATACAACAGTCCTTCGAGTGCCACAGGTGAGGCTTTAGAGAGGAACGTGCTGGATGATACGCCGATTTAAAACATTTAATGATAAGCAGCCATAACACAACACTAAGATCTTCAACTAAGCAGCCTCTTATTTTTTGTTTAAGTTACATCAGCATTAAATCCATACTGTGAAGTGAATTGACAAAAACGTGGCAAAGATGATTTCAGGCTCCTATTTATGTGAAGCAGAGTTTCATGTTGTTCTTTATGGGTTTTTTAAAAAAGTGCAAAATCATACTCCGTAATATGGAAAGTTTAGGTCAATATGCTGTTGTTGTACTGGTCTCTGGCTCAATTGGGATTAAATGTTCAGCCTAAATGAATTTGACAACCCTGGTAAAAAAAAAAAAACAACAATAATTGTATTGTGACACTGCTGCTCACAGGATAAATATAAAAATAGTCATAAGACAATGGAAGTCTCACTGTATGGTACTATGAATTGGACCAGCAAGAAAATGTTACGGTGTTTGTGTACAGAACTTTCTGGTTTGATCCAGTAAAATATTTGGTATAGAATAGAAATACTTCATTAATCCCAAAGGGAAATTCTTCAATTCTTTGTATGCATTACGTGTGCCAACAGACTTGAAACAGGACATACGACTAACTATTGACAATATAATCCAATACATCTCACAGTTGCATAAACAACAACAGTATGAAACACAAGGAGGGACTTTTTGGGGCTGTTGTATTGAAGTAAGAGATCACTTTGTCGTGCAGTGATCCCCCAAATGATTTATATGCAAATGAAAGTGGCAGCTCATCTGTGAACAGTGGAAAAAGAGTTTCACATTGTTCTGACGGTTGAGATGTTTATTTAGTATTTTATGGCAGCAACTCCTCCATTTATTTTTTTTGTTGCCGTGTCTCTTTGTGATAATCAATATTAACTCTCTTATGAGGATACCGAGCAGTTTAATTAACTGGTACTGATAAAGACATCCTGGTTGGTGGTTCAGCTGTTGATTGTTCTGTGAAGCATCCGTGTGGTCTGATAATACATGCATTAGGATATAGCATCATCACACTGCCGGTGTTTACCTGTTAGTTTCACATTTCTAATATAACCCTGAAACTCCGTTAGCTGCCCACATGTGCCGTGAATCTTTGTCTCTGCAACTCGGTCACTTCATTTTCATTTTTTTGAGTTATTTTAGCAGGATAGGAAACAAACACCAGCAAAAATGTCAGGCCGCTTCAGCAGGACTGCCGGCCGTTACCTGGCATGTAACCAGCTATTGTTTGGTGTTCCCATTCCTCAGTCCTGCTGGTTGAGTGAAAAGTGGGAACTGCCAGCTGAGGCCGTCTGTGGGCACGAGGATGGCCGCGCTCATGGCTCCTTTCTCTTTTCTTCATAGGTGAGACTCAAAGCAGCTCCTGCTCTGGTCCTGCTGCTCCTGGCCTTACTGCGTCTGTCCGGGCTGCTCGACAGCTCCGCTCCCCTGGCTTCGTACAGCTTCGGCGCCCTGTCTGGCTGGGTCTACCTCCGCTTCTACCAGAGGCACAGCCGGGGCCGCGGGGACATGTCCGACCACTTTGCCTTCGCAAGTTTTTTCCCTGAGGCGCTGCAGCCAGCCGTGGGACTGTTGGCGGGCCTGGTCCACGCCGCCCTGGTCAAGATAAAGGTGTGCAGGAAGATGGTGAAGAGATACGATGTGGGCGCGCCCTCCTCCATCACCATCAGCCTCCCAGGAACGGACCCGCAGGATGCAGAAAGAAGGAGGTGAGTCGCAGTCAGAATAAGAGAGTCACACAAAAAAAAAAACCTGTATCGTTCATATGATGTGAACAATGTGAGCCAGATATCGTCTGTTAGCTGTTCTGCAACTCGCTCATAACTCGCATCACTTCACCTAATGCAAGTACACACACCCATTTAATTTTCTCAGCACACTGGTCTATTAAAATAATTGTTCTCTTTGGTATTTACAGCAGCAGAGTCTGCTGAGCCTCTGGGATCTTTTTTTCAGTCCGTTTACGTGACACCTAAAGAAGTCATGATGTTAGTCGGAATAAAAGTGAACTTTTAAACAAGTCAACTAAAATCTAAGTTCTCAGAGCTAAACTAAAACTCAGATGCTGCCACTGAATGTCAAAGTCCTCCTGAATGTGATACAGAGCAGTCGGACTGGAAAAGTTTGAGTTTAACACAAAATCCCGGCCCAGGATTTCAGCAGCATGTAAAAAGATCAACAGCAGCTCAAGCAAGATATATATGGTGACAACTGGCGGATTGTTTTGGGGCCGATGTGGAGACATGATTACTGACTGGCTATCTTGATCATGATGATCGTCTGTGACGTCAACCAGAAGTGGCCCAACTTGGCTGAGCTGTAACTTCAGTTTGTGGACTTTAAATGAGCTTCACACCTTAAAGCTGTCAGAAATCATTTCTCTTCACGTTTCACTGCTCCACACACGCACGCACTCACACACGCACGCACTCACACACACACACACACACACACACACACACACACACACACACACACACACACACACACACACACACACACACACACACACACACACTCTTTCTCACTCTCATACAGATTGTCATCATTGTTCACACTTATGACACGGCCTGAAATGAAATATCTTCATATAATACTCATACTTGTCTGGTTTCTTTTTTTCCTCCTAACTGAACTGCAGTATTTGTTCGCCTGTATTCCAGCTGGTTGATTCCTTTCTTCCAATATGACACACATGCAGCAGCGATAAACGTGAAACTCTAATCTTTTGTCAATATTTAACCTTGATTATCTGGTGATTCAGAGGCCGGACTCCAACTGAATGGACCATGTGATAAGCAACTAGTTGTTGTCCAGGATTAAATTGTCCATCACTTAATAAATATGTTTGGAAAAATCAAATCAGCAGAAATGTTGGGATAAATCCAGTCGAGTGGTACCCTTCATATTGGAGCAGTAATCCGAACTAATGTAAGTTCATAGCTGAAGTCAGTGTAATTCAATCGCAATACAGAGAAACAATATCAACATTTGTCCTCCTGAGTCTGAAAGCTATTTTTATCTTGCATTTAGCAACCGAAAAGAAAATAACTGCTCGATGACAACCCCTGCTGACAATGTGTCCTCTGTTCACCGCATAAAGACTTTTGTTATGCGTCTCGGCAGTGAGAACTCTCACTTGTATCTTCAGGGTGTGTTTCCCATCCCCGATCACAACATTTACAGAACGTCTCAAAAGCTTTTGGTTTTTTCCACTCCCGTTAAAAACAATCTACACATGTTCTAATGGGTTTGTGGTACGTCGAGGGTGTGTCTTCTTGGCTGAATTGACTTAATGATCACAGTCACACATATTATTTATGATCATTGGTCATTGTTGAGTCCACGCTCACTTAACTACACTTTTTCTTTTTAAGGAGTGAATCCTCACGTGTTTAGACAAAGTCAGCTCCTCAAGCTGAACCTGTTTGAAAGCAGCTAATAGAGACAAACATGAGAGCGCAAGTAATGTAAGGAATTAAAATGGAATGCAAATGATGTTTGTCAAAAGTAAATAACATCAGAAAAGCTTTTTATACACAGTCCAAATTGAAAATTGATGATCTGGAGAAATGCAGCTGTGAGCGAGGTGGTCTTCGCTCCGGGAGAATTTTACGCAGTACATAGCGGGATCATGGTTTTGACTCTTCTCCTCCAGGGACGCACGCCTCAGCAGGTCATGTGATCCGCAGGTTTAATTTGGCTCAGGTTTGACGCCACGTGTCCGCCTTGGCTTTTTGCTCAGGGAGCCATTCATGAAGTTTCTTTCCCCAACTTGTACATGAGGTTTCATTTATTTCAGTGAGAATTCGACAAAATCTGCACCACCAGTTCTCCCACAGTGTTGAAACGACTATAAATCAGGGGTGTCAAACATAAGGCCCGTGGGTCCAAACAGCTACAGGATAAGTTTTTTGTGCTGTATTTTTCAGTATTTTGTACCAGAAAGTATCATAAAAATTGGCTTCATGTTGAGATTTCCGGCATTTTGGGGAGTAACTGTTTTGATTTTGTGAAACTATCGACATTTTCATCAGTTATACTCTGCACCACGACAAAGAAAAGTTATTGAGGCACTATTTCACTGGTCCGAATCACTCGAGATGAAATTGCACCGCATGTGGCTCCTGAACTAAAATGTGTTTGACGCCCTGCCGGGTTGCACGCATGTTACAGCTGTACTTCTTCCTGCTGTCATTAAAGAACATGGCTGTTTTGATTCCCCCCCCCCAGACAACTGGCCCTAAAAGCTCTGAACGAGCGCCTAAAGCGCGTGGAGGACCAGTCGGCGTGGCCCAGCATGGACGACGAGGAAGACGAGGACGAGGACGAAGTGAGAACCGACACGCAGCCGCTGCTCCCAGGTGGACGCGACCTCTCCTCCTCCGCACCGAGAACAGCCGGGGGCGCCGCCGGCATGTCCCTCTCCTCCACCTCCTCATCCTCCATGTCGCAGAGCGGCGGGGCGCCTTCCTCGAGCGGGGTGCAGCACCCGGAGTCCAGCATCATCAGCTTCGAGGACGCCCCCTCCAGGTCGTAGCAGCGAGGACACACGTGTACAGTAATGCACGCTCATTTCGATGTCACTGGCAAGTATACTAGTGTGTTCAGCCTCCCTGACTAGTATGCAGGTGTATTCAGTGGCAGTGATTAGACATACACTCAGTATCGCGCTCAAGATCTTGGGCCAATCCGCACACACCGCCGTGTGCACGCAAACTCCTCCGTCAACATCGTGAAGCCCAGAAGACCGTACCGATCAGACTTTGTGGTTGTGAATTCTGACAGGGCGAACTGAACACTTCACTTCTATTCTTCCTTCTGAAAGTCAGAAGATCCCGTCTTGTCCGGATTCGATCCCCAACCTGCAGAGTCGCTGTTCACTGCTTCATGTGTCTCTTCCTCCTGCTTTCAAAATAAATAACAGAATGGGTGTGCGAGATTCTTTTTGTAAGTCTTCTTGGGAGCAGCCGTGTTTGTTCCTGGATGGCCTGTCATGAAGAAGCCACAGAGACTCACGCCGGATGTGACGCCGCAGAGGATGTCTTAGCTTTTGTTCCACCGAGTAGCAGGAGTGGGACACGAGACCTGTGGACTCAGCGGGCGGTGCTGGACCAGAAAGAAGCTGCTGCAGGTCAATCCTGCTGATGAACTCCCATACCAAACGACAAGGTGCAAAGAAGTGCCAGGTGGAAAGAGTTTTCCAGACCAGGTTCAGTCTCAGCCTGGGTTCTCTTTTTGATCCTCATGCTTTTATTTTTATTCTATTTTCTAATGCCCCACTTTGCCACATGTTGTTTTTTTTAATTTTATTTTCCTGTCTCCATGCAAATAAGGCAAATGCTTCATTTCTGCTGACTAACGTGTTGACGGCGTGACGCTCAGACACACCCGCTGATGCTGATCTTGGTTTACGAGTTAAAATTTGACTGAGTCTGGGATTTTTTTGCTGCTGTTTTTTCTCTTCTTTTTTTTTTTTTTTTTACAGTTAAATTCTGATCATCCACATTTTGGGATCTGAAATGATGTGAGAATTATTCAAGCAATAGTGATCTGGATGCATTTGATGTAGTCACCAAGTGCAGGATAGAGATCTACATTCTGGACTGATGGTTTTCTACAGTTTGTCTTCACGCTGGTTCATTAGTGGTCAGTGTGTGTTTCTGTGCTCCGTCGGCCCCGACCCCACGAGGACCGACGATCCCCGCACTGATCAGTAGTCAAACCCGGCACTCGCTCCCCTCCTCACCTTCCTCGCACTCAGACTCCAGGAAGGGGAGAATGAATTTGACCAAGAGGCTGATGGGCAGCCTCGTTGTTCCACGGAGATGACCGCGAACTTCCCACAAATCTGAAGCTCTCTTCATTTTGTCCGCCGACCTCCCGCCGTGTAAATGTCGCATTCTGTTATGGTAACTGGCAAATCAACGACTTCCCAATTTCACTTAACTGTCTCTATTAATTACAATTATAGACCGACAATAAATGAGTTCAGACGACACAATTACAGTGACGATAAGTTGAAACCAGATTGCCAAACGTGTAAGCACGAAGTCACAGATTCTTCAACGAGTTAAGAAAGCATATTTCCTTGTTTCGGTTTGTGGTGAAACGGAATGAAATGTGCAAGTCGTTCCCGCTCTGTTTGACAGGTGTGACTTTAGTTGAATTGTAAACGTGGACAGAAATGGTGTCAAATGTAGTCATTTTTACCATTTTCAGGTATAATAAGATTTTGAGTGATCAACGGTGCTGAATGGACACAAAGTTGCCGCCGGAACCCGAGTTGACCACCGCAGCAACTTAAAGTACACGTCAGGTTTACAGACGAGTCTTTTTTTTTTTTTTTTATCAATTCTTGTTTCAATCCAAACGATAATCCTTCCTGGTCCGGAACGACCCACCACATGGATCAACTAAACCTGGAGATTTGTCTTGATTTATTCATTTCCTTTTCTCAAAGTAAGCCCTGGAGGTTAAATAAAATCTCACACCGAGGTTTCGTAGGTGGCAAACTACACAAAACCTCTATCAAACACAGAAACCTCATTCACATTCAGATACTTTGTCTAATGATACAAGCTCGTTGCATGTATTATAGAACTCTACAGAGAACTCCATAACAAACGCCCCGACATGTGGAATCCACCTTTGATGTTTGATACAAACTCGGCACCTTTTAATTTGTTGCAAATCTGACCTGGGACAGATTCCTGATACGTGTTCTCACATAGTTGATGTTGTGTTGGCGTGTAGCGTTGCAGGACCGGACTCTCCGCTTTTAAACAAATGGTAGAAATCATTTGTGAAAACTTAAGAAAGTCTGTAAACGTGTCTCTCCATGATTCAGCAGAACGGTTTTGTTTTGTTTGTTTGTTTTGTTTTTCGTGAGGAATGGTGTTTGAAGGGGAAATGATAAGCCATATTAGAAGCTGCGTGTTCCGTCTTGTTTGTCCTCCTGGTGACTTCATTGTGCTCTCGTCTTAGCCACAGGTTTCATGGTCGGGCCGCTCCTTTACTCAATGTTAGTGTTTCAGTCCTGAATCTAAAGCGGGGATGTCGAAAAATCTCAACCTGCTCTCAGAGATAGAAGTTTATGTCATGTTGAGACCTTCTCTGTCACGCCGGCTTCACTCCGCTCCCACTGCAGAGTGAAAAATCAGCAACATCCGAGCGCCTGCAGATCACCGTGAACATTCGCAAAGTGCGAAGTCGTGTAACTTTATCGGTGAGAAGGAATCTGGATGTTGGTAGTCTGAGGGTTTGAGTTTGAGCCAGACTTCCTTCACATTGTGATGTTTTTTTTTTTTTTTTTTTTTCTTTTCCTCCTCTGGATTCCGGTTTGCTCTCCCTGTAAACGTCTTTTAAAGAGAGAGAAAGCTGCCTGCCTGAATAATCGCAGTTTTTTTTTCCTGTGGAGACGAATCTGAGGATGCGGGAGAGGGTAATGAGCGATGGAGCCATCTCACTCAGTGCGTCGCCAAACCCCTTCCAGGCTCGGCTGGATCGCTGGCTGGCAACACACTCCATTTATCTCTAGATCTTCTCCTGCCGCAACACAACTATCCTGTTTATGTACCGTAGGCATGCCGACTTTGAAACCCCTCCATCCAGTCTGTGGAGTTTCTTCTGTTGTGAAAGTGGCTGATAGAGGATACGAATCACCCACACGAGTTCTCTGCTCTCAACTAGTCGTTTTTTTGGGGGTTTTTTTCCTCCAGTTTGATGAATCTCATCACAGTTCAAATTAAGTCCTGATTTCAAGTTTGGACAAATGAAAATAATAATAATATACTTCTTGGTACAATATGTGGAATTGAGTGAGGCAGTAGCGAGTCACAGCCGTGTTCATTCGGCACTATCTGGCGGTATCGGGACCTTGACTCATCGCTCCCTCTTGTGGCTTCGCCAAACTATTGCTGCTTTGCAGTTCCCCTGAAATCGGAGCCGTTTGTGGTTTTGTTAGCGCGTAAAGAAAAGATCCCGCCTCATCGTGTACGTAAGCGTCGCTCAGCTTCCCAAATTTAGTGTTTGCAGTGGGTCATGTTGGCGTAAAATGTGTTTTAAAGTTCTGTTCGATTGCTTCAAGGACTTGTACGTTCAGCTGGGCTCCGTAATATTATTAATCCTAAAGCGCCAGCTGCAGACCTGCTTCACTAGGCTCACTGCTGGGATTCACTCCACACAACGAAGAAACTGGAACGGACGTGAGAAGATACTCCTACAGTACACACTATTTATTCAACCGTTTTTCCAACGTTTCAATGTTTTAAGCTGACGTTCTCACATGTGTATTTAAGAGTGATGTAATAGAAGAAGAAAAAAAAACAGCAGACAGCCCTGATTTCAACTCAAAGACAGTTTTGTAATGTTGGACTTGTATTGCGGGGAAAGGATTTCAGGATTTCACTCGCGGTAGCTACGACTTTGAGCCACAACATGTTGAGTCAAATAGAAACAGAACACATTTATAAAACAAAACGTTTACTTTCTGGACCTCTGCTAAGAAATCGATCTTTGAAAGTCAGGTGACCAAAGTGACTCGACACTGCCGCCTAATGTCCCACAAAAGTGAGACATTCATTTTACACGGAGCCCTATTAAAGTCTAATATCACATGCGTCTTCATCTGCTTACTTTAATAAGCTTGTTTTTCCTCTTTATTTGTTGTCATTCTTGTCTGCATCATCAGTTCTGATGCGTGTTCTGGTAGCTGCGTGTGCAGTTGGTGACTTTGTCGAATCTTTTAGCCACTTTGCCCAACAACACAATCACCTCCAGCTCTGTGGGATTAAAGAGAAGGAGCGGTGAGTTTGGAAGAACAGCACCCCCTGTGACCTGAAGATTAAAAACAAAAACAAAAAAAAAACCCTCTGGATTGAACTCTGATTGCTGCTGGTTGTTCTCTTCATTCTGTCAAAGGTCAATGGCGGTTTTATTTAAAAAATTTTGAAATGAAATAGTTTTCACTGATTTCATTCACTGTATCAGTCTCTACTCTTGACCCTCTTCACACTAATGACTCTCTTCTCTCTGTAACTGTGGCTGTCGCACAGACTTTTGTTTTAGGTTAAATATGTTTCTTTATCTCTATATGAAATTAAAAAAAAAAAAAGATTGTATGAATGTTGGGCTCTGTAGTTTTGTCCTTTTGTATAATTTGTTCATTTCAAAAAAGGAATTCCTTCACAGGTGTGACTTGCACAAAGTTAGAAAGCTAATTTAACACATTTCATCTGGATTAAAAGGAAAACACTGGATTAAAGTGATTATCAAACTCAATATTGATTAAAAAATAAAGAAATTGTGTCACCAGTTGGCTAACCACTAAACCACGAGGCATTCTTTAAATATTAAATGAAAAACGGATCTAACTTGTTTGCTTTTAATTCATGTAAGGTGCACATATATTGAATAATGTTTTTAAAAGTAGTTTTTATATTATATTTTGTATTGTTCTGTTCCTCCAAGCACATCTTTTTAAAATAAATCTCATTCTAGCACACGTTTCCTTTATTTGAGATTTTTATACATTTATTTGTATTTTTAAAGATATTTTCAAATTAGCTAGGCTTCTAATTGATAGACAATATTATTCATTCATTAGTTGGTTTTTTTGTGTTTTTTGTATTTTAATTTATAGGCTCATACAGTCTTGTTCCTCCGAATTAAATATTCAGTTTATTACATTTCATTCATTTATTTTCTATGTTTAAATACTGGTTTTACATTGTCTTTTTTTTGCATTTAAATCACTTAAAAAAGCTCATCTATTAAGTACTTTGAATTGTATTAACCTTCATACATTTGATTGATTTCATTGTAAGTGATGAAATATTTCTCCATACAAAATGCTAAAAAGAAAAAAAGTGTAGATATTTCATATTTGATATGGGCCCCAAAAAATGTCCTTCTGCTGCACCATTAAACTGAAGTTTCTACATGAGAAATGGCCAACTGGCACCCCTGTTCCTGATTTGTGGACCACAAACCTCCTTCCAAAAATACAAAAACAAACTTAATACAGAACTGTTGTTCGAAACATTGAATTCATGTGTTTTCATTGATGTATCAAGTTTACAATTATTCATAAATCTCTCTGGTAAAAGTGTTCAAACTTTGGCCTGCTGGTCATGAAGATTAATTTTTTTGCAGTTCTCAACCTGAAGACCAACGTGATCTTTATAGTACATTTATGGCAAACCTGTAAAATGGAGGAGGCCATGTCAATCGGATGCTTCTTCTCCCTCTACAGTGTAAATGCGAGCAGCCTTGCAGGTTTCTACCTCACAAGCCAGCAACCGATTCAAGCAGTCACACTGATGTTTTCCATCTTCACAAACCTGATCCTCATCTCCCAGTTTCTCTACTGCACAAACACGAATAGCTGCAGCAGAAAGAGGCCTGTGTTGAAGTGAATCTGCTTCCCCTGGTGTGGTGCAGTTATCCGAGGTGAAGCTCCTGGCTTCAACCAAACTGATCAACCGTAAACACCTTGAGTTCAGGGTACCTCTAAATTGGTGGAAGTTCCTGCCTATGTATGTGGATGCACAGCATCAATCTTCTACCTGTGCTCGCAAATCCCCCAGCTTTATGACAAAATGGTTAAAAAGACATGGGGGGGGGGGGGGGGGGGGGGGGGTTCTTTGGCTGAGTGAGGAGATGATATTAAATCCTGTTTGAGTTTGTAAAATTATTATCTAGTTATTTTTGCTTGGCGAGTCAATTTTTAGAGCATATCTTAAAAATACTGAATGTTGAAAACTGAAATGCAACAGTTGTAAGAATTGAGACACTTCATTTCAAAGTTGATTAGATTTTTTTTTTAATTATCAGATTAATGACAAATCTGCTGTTTGTATGAAACATTCACTGATTTTTATTTTCAATTTTTTTTAAAACAGGGGTAGCAATTTTTTTTTTTTAAAGGATAAAGGTTTGGCTGTTATTCTGAATGTGTTGAGATACCTAACTCAGCCACCGGGTGGCGCATTATGCACACTCATGCGTTATGAGAGTTATAACTGAGCTTCAACAGACTTAAACCACAGTTTAGGCCACATTAAATGGTATTCATCACTTTTAAAGGCTTGTACTAAATCAAAAAAGCCTTTTTTTCAACTTAAAAAAAAAAATCCTTCTCTGATATTTAAAAACAACAGTGATACATTTTGAGATTTTTCCATAGATATTTATTTACATTGCCTGTAATAATAATAATAATAAGAACACCTCTCATTTAAAAATCCAGGTTTTATGATAAACGTCCTACTGTGAATGAAAACACCTCTGAGAATAAACGCTATTTAATGGCACTGACATTACACATTTCCTCACACGCGCACCGCCTCGTGCCCGCGCAGGTGTGGCTCTAAGGCTCGTACCCGACCGCCCCCCCCAAGTTGGAAAATACAAGCCCGGGCTGCGCGCGCCCGTGAAGTAATTCATTGTATCAGACGGAGACTGGAGGAAGCAGCGAGCGACTCGGCGCAGAGAAAACACCGAAAAATACCACTGTACGGCACATAAACTGAAGGTAAGCTACTTTCCGGGTTACAAATCGCCGCTTCTGTCGTGTTGTCGCGTTTAAAAGTAGGGCGGGAGGTTTTTTTAAAGTTGTGCGGAGCTTTTTGAAGAGGCCGTACCAGCGAGGCAGGCTAACGGTAGCCGAGTTAGCGACCTCGAGCTCTGCCTCTTCCGCAGTTTTGTCTCGCAGTTAAAAAAAAAAAAAAAAAAAAAAAAATGGTGGAAAGAGACCCGCTCCGGGTTCAGAATAGAAACTCGAGTGGGCAAAACACACCAGCCAGGCTCTTTAGTTGTCTTTAGACGAAGTATACAAACTTAGAAAAGCATTTAAAGTGTTCAGCACAGACTCGCCTAGATTGTCGAGCCTTAACAAACAATGAGGCTCCTCGGCTCTTCAGGCTTCTTCCCTGTTTATCATGTTCAACAACTGCAAGCTCATTTCGTAATATGTCATCTTAGACAACATATGAAACAAATAACACTGATGTAATCCACTTATAGAGTGTTTCTGGATTTCCAGGTGTAAATGGATCGCGATATTTCAACTTTGAGGGAGGTGTGTTTTAGTTTATTCTTAGTTTATTAGTTATTCTTTTCTGAACATAAGTGTTATGGCCAGCGCCCCCCCCCCCCCCCCCCCCCCCCCATGTGTACAGTGTGTTGTGATGTGTTTGAGTTTGGATGTGGACCACCCCCCCATTCTTCCACTGCGGACTCACCAGCCATCTGTTGCCTGTGTGATGACGCCATCTTTCTGGTGACCCACCCAGTGGAGAAAAAAAATATATATATATATATATATATATATATATATATATATATATATATATATATATATATATATATTAAAACAATGTTTGAAATGAACACTGGAACATTTTACAACACACAACTTTATTTTTCTGGCATATCACAGTAAATGGAGGACTTTTTTTTTTTTTTAACTAACCAGTTAGGTTAGTGTTGAGGACCAGCAAAGACTTAGTATTAAATGATTTGTTAATTTTGTTATAGGGGTAACTTATGTTATACCAGTTATTGTCGCAATGATAATGACACAGGTTTAGTCTAACACTTCATATGCTGTCACCGTCAAAGGTGTTGACTAGATTCCTTAGCAGGGGCGATGGGTCGTGGCAGCTGATCGGTATCCAAAGCGACTGTTCTGAGAGCTCTGCTATACTTCAAGGTTTACTCTGTATTTAATACAACTTTGATCTGAAAACTAACTAAAACAGCTATACCCAATATTTGTTTGGCTATGTCTCCTCAGTCGATTCGATATCGAGGTACGTGCCAAAGGAATCATCAATGTTTCCACTGTGTTCCTGTGCTGCCACTCCTCCATCATTTCCAGCGTCACAAAGAAATGTTTGTAAATCTTCCAAATAAGACTGTCAGTTTAAAATGATACTTTTAGGGAGATTATTTTGCGAAATTGTGATTCATTTATTTTATTTTTTATTGATTTCCATTATTTCTAACAATCACACTTATGTATATTTCAGAACCATGTGGTAAAACAGTAGATATGCTACATAGCTGGGATACTTTCACAAAAAGTGAACGTTTTGATTTAACAGAAGAGAAACTGAGTGTTTAAGAATATTAGCGACTTTCAGACACTGTGGCTTTCTCGGTGGTTTATTTGCAAATTCAGTATACACCCTGGATGGTTCTTCAGTTTTCTCTAGGATCCATTAATAATAATTTGTAGTAAGGGAGGTCATTTTTTGACAATGTAATCAAAAGTCCAAGAAATCAACATTGAAATGGCAAGAATTTATTTGATGGTTAACATTTCATCAATCTTTCACTTGCATCAAATTGTCAATCATGTATTAAACACAATAAGGCGTCTTAAAGTGATTGTGATTCTAGACGCCACAATCGGCTGACCATCTCAAGTCAAAGACAATCCTCCAAACTGGCTCCACATAATGAGAACTATTCAGTTTGTAACCATAGGACTTCTGTCTGTGACATTACTTTCAACTTAAAATAAAGCTTTTCATGGAACAACGCAATTTTGATATGAATGAATTTACATTGGTGAAATTTCCCACACAAAAAAAGCTGATAATTAAATCGCATGTCTTTATCGAGCCCTGTTTGATACTTAAACACAGACTAGATCTGTTATTGTGGAATACTCCGTGAAGATGGGAGGTGGTTGCTTTCAGCCAACAGATCAAATCAAATGTCCGTACAGCCACCCCTAATTGGACATTGTTTTTTTATGGTAGAGATCATTTACTCCCCACATATGTACTGTCGAGTGGCAGATTTACTCGCCAACTTTCTGTCAAGTTGAAAATTTTTTCAGCCGACGGTGTGTTAGTTGGGACTAATTTTCCACCGTGAAGACTGTGTGGGTTATTTCCTGACACACACACACTCTCAGGCTTTTAGAAGCGTCCGTAGCCTGTGTGTGGTCTGTCTAAAGGACGGTGTGATGAATCATCAAGTACACAACAACCACTTTAATAATACATTAAAAGCTGTGTCATACACACTCACAATGCTTAATGAATACTTTTTCACTTAACACTTGATTGATGAGCGAAACAGCCACAGAATGGCTTTGTGTTGGACAACTGGTTATGTACACACGCACGCACGCGCGTTGGTGTGAGGATCCAGCCTGCTGTCACACATACCGGCTGTTTGAGAGGACGACTGACAGGATTTGTCCATCTGCATGGAGAGATAACGCTGGCAAAGTATTGTTTTTAACAAATTCATTTGTTTTTATAAAATGTATTGTGAACTTCTGCTTCCGGCAAACATTTTGAGGCGAGTCGGATGATGCGCACCTTTTTTTTGACGGACTGGTGTCAGCTGTCGTCCTCCTCCCCAGACATTGTTTATC
Source organism: Lipophrys pholis (assembly GCF_963383615.2). Taxonomy (NCBI): domain Eukaryota; kingdom Metazoa; phylum Chordata; class Actinopteri; order Blenniiformes; family Blenniidae; genus Lipophrys; species Lipophrys pholis. The sequence goes on along the minus strand of NC_137630.1, from coordinate 12,546,280 downwards.
ACCTGGGTGTTCCCTGTTGCTCGCTCCGTATCAATCCTGTTTTGTTAATTTGATCCTGTTGAGGTGCTCCACGTCTCTCCTTATCCATTGTTTGTCTGTCTCTTTTAATTTCATCTCCTGGTCTCTTGCTGGCAAACACAGATGGGGTGTGGATTTGCACATGTAGCCCGGTCCTTCTTATCCAGCTGGATTATAATTGATCGAGTTGTGGTTACTTGTTGCTGTGCCTGTCAGGGTAGCTTGCGTATGCAGCCAATTTATTTGTACTTGGGGTTGGGAAATAAAGCTCAGTATCCAGTGGTCCAGCAGGCTGTAGATCTGGTGTTGCGTCATTAGCACTGCTCTCCAGGCATTTTTAATTTCACAGTGACTTTGAAATTTGAGTTATTCACAGCAGCCTGAGATGGTGGCGTGTGTGGTTGGTGGTGATTTCACATTCTGTTTGTTGGATCGATCGACCTGAGGCTCACAGCTGTGGTTTGAAAACCAGCCCAGTGTGTCGTCGTCCTTGTTTTTCAGAGCGTTTTGTGGGCACTAGCTTTATAAGGCCTTCGAACCTGAAGCTGACAAGTGTGTTTGTTTATATTAGAACATTACGTTTATTTCCTATAACTTTTTGCATACAAATGAGGTTCTTAGCACTTTTTTTTGTTGTTTTCTTGCTTCTGCTGGAGTAAGGCGCAAAACACATTTTTGAACTTCATGTACAAGACTGAGCAAGAATAATAACAGACCTGCAAACATCGGCACAGCAGCTACTTCTGTTGCATGAGAAAGTATCCGAGGACACCACAATAATATCAACGCTGGCTGGATTTGTGCACCCTCACGTTGTGTTAACACTTATGTGAGGTCATTTCATTACATATAGAATACACGAAAGTTGAACAGTCCATTTTTTCCCCCCCTCATCAGTGAGTGCTAATTCCAAAGTGTGAAAGTGTTATTAATTTTACATTAATGTGAAGGATAAGATTAAGGTCAATCTTCCCCAAATTACCAACCTTTAATGTACATTGTGTATTTTAAGTAGATGGGCGAACATTTGTGTATTTAGTGTTTTCCTGTATGAATTGCAGCACTGCAGTAAAATGGTAACACTAATGTTGACTTTGACGTTTCTGGTCTTGTGAAATGGACATTCTGTTGGTTCAGACACAATAATCTCAACTCCTAATGGAGATTTTCCTGTTATCTTTCTCTCCTGCTCATTACATCCTTCCTTGTGTTTTGTCTGGATTATGTTTCAAGTTTCCTGTACAAAAGGTTTACATAATGTGTTTAATTTATAGTGTCCCATTGACATTGATGCTTAAAAGCTGCTCTCTGTTACTCCCAGTGTCGGGACCTCTGCTCGCTGTAAAGTGTCGTTTGTAGCTTTGATAATTTGCTGATAGACGCCAGGCCAGCAGTTGCTGTAAGGAGGGTGACACACACTCATTTCACCCGACGGTCAAACAATCCCAACACTGACCAGACATCCACCTCGGGGCTATGGCTGCCCTCGTTTTTGTCTGTCTCCTTTTTCCTCAAGTCATAAAGGGAATGGACTGATCTTTTTTGACATTGCTGTCCTACTTAGAGTATTCATCTACCATTTATAGGAAGCTCGCAGCACCTCGCAGTGCACTGATGCTTTTCAGAGTGGAAACCTAATGGGAGTCAGGGGGCATTAAAAGAAGGGCCGTGAGACCGAAAGTCAATTTTAACTGACAAGAGCGATTAAACTGCTTTTGTCTGTATTTTAATCATCTCAGTGAGTTGCCACACGTACAGTGTGAGTGTAGGTAGTGGACTGATCTACCGCAGCAGGTGTCTTCTCTGGGAACATGTCACTGCGGGAAGCATATTCAAATATGCTGGGCTTTTTAAAGAATCCCTGCTTTTTTGTCCAAAATGAGCTGATTGTGCTGGCAACTGTTGACTAAATGTAGTTTTGAGTATGTGAAAACATCAGGCATCAACTGCTGATGGGTATAGCAAGAGATCATTCAAAACAATACTTTGATCCGGTTTTTAATCCCAAAAAATCTTATGGAAACCTACACAATCCTCTATCCCCTTTGCTCTAACACGCTAACATGACGGTGAGGACCGACAAAGACTAGACTAGGTGTGAGGAGAATTGTCTCTGAGCCCTGTGATGGAGATGGCAGGTTGGGATAACATGATTGACACCGCCCGCCGCTGCACCTCCTCGCTTCGTGGAGGAAATAACCGTTCAGAGCTGTGATTTATTACCTTCCCCATGTGAGGTCCTGTTGTCCTTGTGCAGTTAAAAAGTCTGTGCACTGTATTGGCGTCCCGCCGGCTCTGCCACTGTGACTAATGTGGAGCGTTTGATGTGTACGTTGTGAATTAAGAAACTGTTCCCCAATGTCCACACCCAACATCTCCCTCTTTTTCTGGGGCTCAGTTCCTGCACATGCAAGTAGGGAAAATTGCTATTTTCCTGTTTATGTTTTTGATCAGACTGTCTGTAAAATGTGACTCCAATTCTGGTTTGTTTTTGGCTGTATTTCCGCCACTGCAAATTAGGTAATAAGTGTATTGGGATCCAATCAGCTAAATATCAGTTATGTTTTCACATAGTTCCTGTGTTTGTAACATTTCACTAAATGTTATTTCCCAATATGGAGTGATCCAAGCAGCTGTGGGCGTATGACACAAGACCGCCTCTCACTCAGTTTGCCCCAACTTCCCTTGGCTCAGTTGAGTAAAGTCATTCTCACACCTACGCCTGTTGGCTCTTCTACTGTCATCGATTGCTGGAAGCTATGCTAGGTTTTTACTTCCTGGTAGCTCTGAGATGCTGCCTGCGTCCCGTCAGTCTTTAAATGAGTAGGTCAGGTATCAACCACACTGACCAGCCTTGGAATACCTTCACCTCTCCCTGAAAAGAACATTATCATCCAATCAGCATTTATACTCACTGACCTGAAGACTGCAAGCTGTTTATCACATGCTAGAAGAGAGACATTTTCCACGTAAATACACTTAATTAGATTCACCTTAATATATTGCACAACTTTGCATTGTTTTTTTGTGTGTAGAAGTTTAGATTAGTTTCTGACACTCAGACTAATGAGGCTGTTTTCATGTGTGTGAGGATGTGACGTGCTGCGGACCACTTGGCCAGGTCACCCTTGTAAAAGAGATCTCAATCTCAACTGTTTTTCCTTTTTAAATAAAGGTTAAGCAGATTAAACACTGGCTACAGTAAACTGATAACATAGTTTCCTGACTGTGAAAAACATTTAAAAAAAATGTCTCATCATCAGATACCAACAAGTCTCTTTAAAAGCTGTTAATGCTCATGACGGTTGAAAGGTGGCAGACGTCTTCGCCACCATCGACCACTTACTGCAATGTTGTGATTTGAAAGTTTATTTCAGACGTCTGGGAACATTAAACAAAACAAATGTTGAGATATATATGCTTCCATGTCATGGGACATTAGATTTTTACTTTGCCAATTGGTTTTCTGGGCCTCTTCTGTATTGTTTGCAGTATTTTGTTGATTTGGATGCAGTTCTTTACATTTTTGTCTTTGAACACACACACGATTATGACAGCCTGATCCTCAAGTATGAAATGTTTCCTTCCCCTATCATGCTGTCTGTGCAGTTATTAAATAAGCCTGGAGGTTTGTGAGACTTCCTCATTCCCAGGAACAGCATTAATCACAAATACAAAGACCATTACATTTCTCTCTTGAGTTTCCTTTTTTTTTTTCATTAATCATCTTGCTGCACCCTTGAGGGGCTTTGAACGTCGGGCTGAGTGCTACTTTTCAGCACTGTGGTGAACTTTGTCAACTATATTGGTGGATGGTGCAGCAGTGCATCACTACATGCCACAAAGGTTTTTTACAAATCGTGTTTCTTGTTTCATGCACAGGGATGGCTGCCATCCGGAAGAAGCTGGTGATTGTTGGAGATGGAGCTTGTGGGAAGACCTGCCTTCTGATCGTCTTCAGCAAGGACCAGTTCCCCGAGGTCTACGTCCCCACCGTGTTCGAGAACTATGTTGCCGACATCGAGGTGGACGGGAAACAGGTGAGACGCCCACTAATCGTCCTGATGCTGTGTATTGCCTTTACCACGATGAGTTATAATAATGATAATGCATGGGTTTTAGTGCTTTTCAGGACACTCAGATGCTTTACATTGCATTATTCATTCACTCCATACTCGATGGTGGTAAGCTCGTGGAAAACCATCAGGAGGTCCGACATTATACCAAGAATGTCTACTCTGTGCAATGTGAGAATTAGTTTTCATTAGTATTGTTGAACCTCCCACACTTCAATCTAAAGCAATAAAACAAACAATTTTTTTCTTCTTCTTTGTACTGATGTAGACGATTGTGAATGTCACAACACATCCCTGCGTATGTTAGACTCTGCGTTGGTTTTTGCACTGGTATCAAGGCTAGTTTTGTTCCCTGGGTGCTTAATCATGCTCAGCGCTTTAATTCTACCTTCAGGGCCAAGTGAGCAAGTGGTGATAACACTGTGGTGTTCCGTTTTGACATCTTCCCTCACACTGCTGCAGTCATCTGCAAAGTCTGCTCATTTTGTGCTGAGATCTCACTGCATTTCTACGAGTTTGTCGAATCCAATCGTCTCAAGCTGCACTCATCTAGTGAGGATACACCGGGACAAATGGAGTCAGTGTTCCTGTAATTTTATTGTCCCGTATGTTTGCCTTTCTGGGTGACTGCAACACACGGCCTCGCTCATCAATCACAAACTCACAAAACCTGACCTCATTCTGCCTAATGGGATTCTGGGACGTTGAGTCTTTATTGGTTGGTTGATTCCTCAGCCCTCCCCGCTCCCCGAGCTGCTGCAGAGGACCCCAGCTACTTCTAAAGTGTCACACTTCTCCAAAACGTCTTGATCCGGTTTTATTTCCCTATTTAGCGCTGCAGTCTTTTCACACAGGATTCTGTGACCGCCATTGAGATTACATTTTTTTTCTTTTTCCTGTTGCTGCGCTGTTCAGAAGAAATTGGCAAATAGTGATTTTTAATGCAGATCTTCAACACAATCTTTAAAATGTAGGACATTTGTGTTGCAGATCGAGGTGTTGCTCACATATATTTCAAATGACCTCTAAGAGACATTGTTTTTTCGTTAATATGTCATTCATATTACAATTTTTTTTTTTTCCATTTGGTGAGGGTTAAATCTACTCTTGTCCTTTACTGATCTATTTCCTGCCTTCATTGTGAATGTCATGTTGATCACGGCTGATGAGACGGGTTTCATATCCTCCTTGTGCGTTTCTCGTCTCATGGCTCTTGTCTGTCCTCTCTGCGTCAGGTGGAGCTGGCTCTGTGGGACACAGCAGGTCAGGAGGACTACGACAGGCTGAGACCTCTCTCCTACCCAGACACTGACGTCATCCTCATGTGCTTCTCCATAGACAGCCCCGACAGCTTGGGTGAGTGCGACACCGTCCACTGACATAAAACACCAGGTCTCAGTCTTTTTCTCTCACATCCTCCGTCATCTTTCCGTTTTGATCACAAGTTATTTCTGGGGTCTGGAGATTGTGTGCTTTTCCTGCCTTGGGCAGAGGAAGTGCTGACATTTGCATATGCACACACTGAAACTCGCCATTTGTCACGCAGTGGCATACAGTCCTGTATGAAACAATATGCTGGGCCTTTTCCTTCACTGTCATTATGAACCGCTCTTCCCTGATCATGTGCGAAAACTCTACATAAGAAAGAGAATAAAAGCTCCAGAGATTAAATGTTGGATTGGTAGTAAACGAAAGACTTATTGTAGTGGAAGTCTGTAGTTATTCTATGTGGTCACACATTACATTTCTTGTTAAAGCAGCTTTCACACTGACAAACTAACAGTTTTTGTTGGTGTTTGCTTGGTAAATATCCGAACTGCTGTAACTTCACAATTCTTCTGTGGTTTTAGTTTAGTTGTAGCAAAACGAAAAAGTCGCAGATTATTTACTTGGTTATTAATATTTCCTTCCCTTTGCTTTCCTATTTTTTCCTTTAAGTGAAACGCACAGAGAGTCAGGAGAAGATAAAGCTCTCCTCGATCACAGGGTTGCAAAGGCTTAGTGACGTACGCATCATACTGGAAAATATGCAAATACCGATTTAATAGTTCTGTCAGTGTTTCCTTTTATTCCGAAATGACAGGCTGAAATTGCCAAAGGTTTATCCACAGCTAAAAAAATGTAAATGTACACTTCTGTGCTAGCAGGAGCAAAATGAAGTTTTAAATACAAGCTTGCATAGTAAATGAAATGTCTGACTAAGCTTTATTGATGTGTTTTCATCTTGTCTGGTCTCTTTCGGTCACAGAAAACATTCCAGAGAAGTGGACCCCCGAGGTGAAACACTTCTGCCCAAACGTCCCCATCATCCTGGTAGGAAACAAGAAGGACCTGCGCAACGACGAGCACACACGTCGGGAGCTGGCCAAAATGAAGCAGGTGCCTCAGTCCTTAATTTTCTTCAGAACCTGCGATACCTTATCTCCTCACTCACATGTGTACCATTAAAATAGTTAAACGGTGTCAAATAATGAGGTCAACCACATTATGGGGACGTTTTTAGGAGGTAGAGTACAAACTTGTCATGATTTTCCTTATATAGCAGCAGCTGAATGAAGCTTGCGCCAAATTACCAACAGTGAAAGTTACAGCAATGTTACAGAAGGTTGGAAGTTTCAGAATCTAATGTTTATTTTCCTCTTCATCTCTCAGGAGCCGGTGAAGTCGGAGGAGGGCCGGGACATGGCCGGGCGGATCGCCGCATTTGGCTACATGGAGTGCTCAGCCAAGACCAAGGACGGCGTGCGGGAGGTGTTCGAGATGGCCACAAGGGCGGCGCTCCAAGCCCGCCGTGGAAAGAAGAGCAATAAATGTGTAGTGCTGTAAAGCGGCCCGCCGGCACACTTGGACTGTTTCCACCCGGGGCCACGACGCCCCGGGGGCCGGGCTCGGGAGGGACGGAGGGATTACTAGGTGGGACTGGGAGGGAGGGGATGAAAAGAGTGCAGTAAACGATTACCGCTGTAAACTGTTTGTTGGACTGAATTTACCCTGGGACTTGGGTTTGGGAAGCTTTGACGCTGAGGGGGCGGGAAGGGGTGGGGTGGGGTGTGGCGGACAGACGGACGGACGGACGGACGGACGGAGCACAGTTAACGACTACCGCTGTAAACGTGTGGGGTTACCATCAGGGAGGGAAGATCACAGCAGCCACCAGCTGAACACTGCGACAACAAAGCCACTTAACTCATCCTGGCCCTTATTATTTAAAACGTGATTGGTAATCCATAAAGTTGATTGTGAATTGTGGCATTTCCCGCCGACTGTGTTCTGAATGGATGACAAGACAACAAAACAGGTTTAGGTTTTGCGGCCGCGGTGACTTGACCGGTGGGCGGGGCAAACAGACAGCACAGTTCAATAAGTACCACTGTTAACAGCCACCGGTGGACTGGTGGGGCGTGGAGTGGGACAGCTGAAGGGACGGGAGAAACGAGACGCGGTGCGTGGGGCGTGACCACGATGAGACGGTAACCTCCAGACCAGGACAACACTTTTTCATGTCATGCATTACCTGAGCAGACCACCAGGGCTGCTCTAAACATTGACGTTTATTAGCTTGTAGGGGAGAGCCTCGTCCGAGGCTTTAGAGGAACGGTCACATGCCACCGGGCGCCGGAGCCTCATGTGTCCTGTGATCAGAGAGGTGTTGGAACGACGCGCTCACATGTCCGCCTCAGTGCCATTTAGTCTCACCGCAGCTAATCCTGTGCTTACAGACGCAGCGTGACAAACAGACCCAGCTCTACTCTTTACCCAGATAATCTGTCACAGTCACCTGATACCCACTGCTCCTATTATTCGCGGGCTGTCCGAATTTAAAAAGCAGCTCGTCTGCGTCGACTTCAGATTACCGTAGATCTGATCCGTCACCATCTGGTCCCGATTCAGATAGAAGACGTGTTCCCACAGCAATGTTGTCCAGTTTACGTCCAGGCCAGACGGTTGCACACGTCCTGGCGGGTGTGTCTGCATTAAGAGGTGAATCGTGGTCTTTTTATTGTATTCCCCCCCCCCCCCCCCCCCGGATGACAAAGGTCGCTCACAGCCCTGCATATACCAGCCTGTGCGCACTGCCGAGGCTCCCCTCCCCTCCCGTCCCGTCCCGCTTCACAAAGCCGACCGCTGGTGCTCGTCTTCCTCCCGGTGTCAGACCGGGACGAGAACACGGAGAGGAGAGGGCTCGTTTACATGCACACCACCGGTCTCCTTGTTTGGAATGAACGAATTAATAGTTGATGGGTACGTAGGCATGTATAGGACTCAATCGGACAAAATCAAGAAGTCGTGTGGTTTTCAGGAGTTTAAAGAAAAAGAAAAAAAGGTGCTGGAGGATTGTAGTAATTGACCATTACTTAGAGGTTAACCTTTACCAGGTTAACTGCTGGTACCTGCCATCTGGTTACCAGCTAATGAGGAACACAACATATGTGACATGACCTTTTTACCCAGAATGCAGTGCATGGAAACATCAGAACTGTCGGGCTGGTCAGCTAGAAGGAATCTGAACTCGTACATCGGACGAGGTGGAGGAAAAAAAACCAGTAATAAAAAACCGCCTGTGGATTTCAGGTAGTATTCTGTTAATGGAATCTGAATCAAGGCCACTTGTGTTTGTGTCCTGACCTTTCTGAGTGTTTCACTCACATTCAGACACTCTTTATTTTAAGTGTTTTAACTTGTGCATTTCCAAATGCAACCAATTGGCGTCTTTCCTCCTGTGATTTTACCCGACGGCTTCACACCCTCCTGTTCTTCCTGGCCTGCAGGGAGGAGCCTGTTCCAGAGACCAGTCTCGTTTTTATACTTAATTTCCAGCTTTTTAAAAGAAAAGAAGTCATAAACCTGTTTATCAGTATTTTAAAGAAAATCAGAGGTGGAGGATTAGGGAATTATTCTTTGTTGCTTTAGTTTTATTTCCTTTTCTTCTGTGCTTTACCTGATTGTTTAGTTTTTTTTCCTGATGATTTACACTTGGTTGTTACGACCCGTCAATCATCCCTGCCAAATGCTGCTGTTCAGGCAGTCTGGAGAAAGGCTGGCCTCTCGGCTGCCCGTTGAAAGCATCACTAGGACCACGAGTGCTGGCTTGAATTATTTTTATTTTTTTTGTTTTAACACAAACTAAAGACAAAAGGAAAAAAAACAAAAAAAACATTGAGTCTCCATGTACAAGTCATTTTATTTCTAGTTGTTATTGTATTTTTAAGTCCTGCTTTTTGGATGCTGAAGCAGTGACGTAAACAAAGGAACAGGAAAACCAAGCTGTATGCAAAGTCTGTAAATATGAAATGTGGTTTTGTTCATACTCGACTATACACACGCGCACATGACTGGAAACTGTATTTGTAAACTAGCTTTGGTTTGTGTAATAAATTACTTTCTATAACACTCCCTTCCTATTCTCTGTGGTCTCGGGATGCGCTTCGGGCTCAATCAATACACATGTAATATGAATGGAGTGAGGTGCCAAAGCCTACTGGCACATGCAGCAATGCTGACAAATAACATGCAATGCCGCAAACCCCGAATTCTATCGAAACATCCCCACTTCACGTTTTACCAGATTGAAGAGCGGAGGCTTGACACGGAGCCACTCGGAGAAGAGTGAGCTAACTGCCGAGCTGCTGGAGAGTGTGTGGGATGCTTGAGGTGAGGCAGTTTCAGCTTGTGTGGGACGATGCTGGATGTCGATGGGAGAGGAGAGCGTTGGGGAGCTGCTCTGCCTCCAACAATCCAAGTTGTGTAAGGCAGCGCGGAGGAGTGGAAACCCAGCAATAAAATATGAGTGGTCTGATGGAATATACCGGTTTTGTTTCCATGTGGTATATGTTAACATACAGAACATACTGTTTCTTAAACCCTCTGAATTGTATTTTTACAACTCCCGCATGAATTAACAAAGGAGCAGGGTTTTTTCTTTTTCTTTTCTGCTTCCAGCTTCTTTAATTGAAGACAGGAGTTTCCATCCTTGCAGTGACACTGTTCATGTGAAGGATAAACATCTATCCATCTTCTACACTGCTTTGGTCCCAGTTGACTGAATGCAGGGTAGAACCCAGAGCGGTCATCAGGCCATCGCAGGGCAAACGCACCAGCATTCACCACTATGAGTCAACAAATAATCTCAAACTCATGTTTTTAATCTGTAGGAGGAAAACAGAGTACCTTAAAAACCCACATATCAATAGAGTGGCCTGCAACCCAGGAGTTGAACCAGGGACCGTCTCACTATGGTGACAGTGCATCGCCTGGCAGACACAGAAGAGCTTTTCTGATTCATAGTGCTTGCCTCAATTCTTGTTTTATTCCTTTAAAATATAATAAGGTGGTTTAAATTCCCTCGCACCTGCACTTTTTTTATGGTATATATTTAGCGAGGGTGACCTTCAACAGCTCATATGATAGATCTGTGTGGTATATAGGAGCAGGAGGAGGAGGAGGAGGAGGAGGAGGAGGAGGAGGGATAAATATATATGGAAAATGGAAGGATAGTAGGAGGACAGGTCTCCAACAATGGATCACAAGAGGAGTGGGTGGATGTGAGAGACTCCTCTGACTGAGAAGGATCGCTGGTCAATGTGCCTGGAGGAGGGCACATGTTAACCTTCACTGATAATAATAATAATAAAAAAAAAAGTATTAGAAACATCACAAATCTGGGTGATTTTGAACAGATGATTCCAGCAACACTCCAGAGGGTTTCCACTGAGAGGAGCAGAGTTGATGGAGGTATAAACCAGTTGCTTGAGACAACTCCTGTATTTATAACTTAAGCAGCCATATGCAAGCCTTATTATTGTTCATTACTTATTAAAACACCTCCCGTGTTCCTGGGAGCTCTGCTTGGGGGAGAAGGACCCGAGTTTTTATTCAGACCGAACCCAGAAAGCCAAAGAGGAAGGAAGTTCGTCACTGCCTGCTCCACCCAGCAGCGGCGACCGGGCACCATGTAAGACAAAACGCTGCCTCTGGTGCAACACTTTGCGGAGGAATGAGCCGGAGGGAGGGTGCAGAGAGTGACGATACGGCGGTTTCTTCTCTCCCCTCTGCATGTCTCACTTTCTCCCTCTCTGCGTCTCAGCCAGCCGAGCAGGACTAGCGCGCTGCTCGGTGCAGCCGCCCGCTTTATATACGCCTCTATTTTTAGACACGCGCGAGCCCAACTATTTTTAACCAATATGAGCTCATTGTCCGTGCGAGCGGGCCAATGGGAGGAGAGGGAGAGGGACCGAGTTAACCAATCGGAGTGAAGGATGGGGAGACTGGGCGGGTTACACAGAGCCTATTATCTGCGTCGAAGGAGGAGGATGGGCAAAAATGATAGACCTCTCACTCTGACGCTTTTTTTTTTCAGTTAACACATTTGGCGCTTTCCATGAATTGTTTTAGACATTTTCCTTCTTTTTGAAAAATATGAATGGTGTGATTTGGCCATTTCAATCAAGTTACAGTTATTAGCTAGTAGATGACAACTTTAGACTTTGTTCCAGACATGTTTGAATAATCAACCTATATTTTATAAAATTATTTCTATTTTGAGTGTTATGAGTGTCTATCTATCTATCTATCTATCTATCTATCTATCTATCTATCTATCTATCTATCTATCTGTCTGTCTGTCTGTCTGTCTGTCTGTCTGTCTGTCTGTCTGTCTGTCCGTCCGTCCGTCCGTCCGTCCGTCCGTCCGTCCGTCCGTCCGTCCATCCATCCATCCATCCATCCATCCATCCATCCATCCATCCATCCATCCATCCATCCATCCATCCATCCATCTATCTATCTATCTATCTATCTATCTATCTATCTATCTATCACTGAAACTGATTTCATCATGGGCCTGAGGTTCACCATGTTTTTATAACGCTAAAATGGCACCTCTGTATAATGTGCTGGATTTTTTATTTTTATTTTTTTAAGGTTTCTTCTCCACCACATCCTCTGACTCACCATGAGGGAGTCACAGTGAGCCTGATTTTCTTCAGCCTGTCAACAACAATCCACAGGCTGCTGCAGAGACTTTTAGTTATTACATAACTGTTCAATGCACTTCATAGCAGGAGTTCCAGATTGATGTTTCTATGAGGTTTAGGCTGTCTGCATCTCTAAATCTATGGAAAAGGGCATTATTGTGTACAGTGGATGATTACATTTCTTGTGTTTAATAAGTGCAGAGATACATACAATGACTATAATTCTGACTCAATGACAGTTTCCCACTGATTGCACCCAAGAAAAAAAAATCATGAATGATTGTGAATAATTAGGTTATTATCTATTAATTGTATTCATTATTCTGGTTTAATTGGTAAAGTATTTCAACACCTTCTGTAATTTTCTGGGAGGAGATCTCCCACACACTGTCTCTAAATTCCCCTTCAGCTTTTATACTCCGATGCAATGTTCCAGATTGAGCTTCAGTGTGGTGCATCTGTTCGAATAGAGGATCTCTGGTGATGACTCGGGACTGGTACGGCTCAGTCCTCTGTCTCTGTCTGGGCTCTTTTTTTTTTTGTTATGACTTGGACGGAGGTTTTGACAAGGATTGCCCCATGATTGTGAGTCATCACACCGCCCACCTATTCTGTTGTCTCCAAAAGTTTTATTTTTAGCCCTTAAACGCAGCGCCCTGCCCCTTGTCTCTGTTTACCTGTTGGGACAACAGTTGGGGATCCTTTTATATAGGAAAAAAAAAAAAAAAGAAATACAACATCACACAATGTCTAATTTAATATAATTCCCCACTATCTCATTCACAACAACGACAAAGTGTTTTTCACCCTATTTTGCCGCTTTATTCTAACTTCAACGTTACGGTGCCGAGAAGCGCGCTCCCGTCAGGCGCGCTCCCGTACAGAAGGTTCCAACACATCACGACGGGAGCGCGCAGGACGGGGACGGTCAAGTCAAATGCACTCCCCCGAAAACACGCGTACTCCACCCTGTCATAAAATCCACATCTGGTGGAGTATTTCACATCTAATTACTCTGTGTGATTAAACCTGATGGCAATAACGAAAACACTCCCAGTCGCACGCAATACACACTCCATAAGCAACGTAAAGCTCTTCTGGCATGAGCACAGAATATGTAAACAAAATGTATTTCAGTAAAGTAACTAACATATCAATTAGACATCTAATGCGACACGGAACAGGGGGGATTTTTAGATAGAAACATTAAGAGCAAACGTTTCTAGAGCCAAAAGCAGTAGATCAACAAACACAGTCATAAATAAACAAAATATACAAAGCAAACATGCAACCAATTTCCACTGAACACTACATTTTAATATCTTTTAACTACTTTGTTATCTTCAGTACGTTCCCTGTTCTAGCGCAGTCCGAATTTACCTCGTACGACACTGACATCTAGCGGTCAAAATATGTCACTACATATCAAAGTGTGCTGACTTCAATTGAACTACCACTTGGAAAAAGTTAATTTCCTCTTTTATCCACGTCTTCACTGTTTAGTTTTCGGGTATTGATGTGTTTTGGACACCAGAAAGGTGGACAAAGTCACGAGCCGTCAGCACAGAAACAAATCCAGACGTCTATTTGTCAGATCTCTGTCAGGCGAGCAGCCAGAAGAAACATAAGGTGGCAGCAGAGTCCCACCTGATTTGAAAACACACTCACAGCCCAGCCAACGTCTCAGTTTGGAGAGTTTTCATTCTTGTATTATATTTATGGTTCGAACATTTAAAGGACTAATTTGTCTTTATTTATATTTGAAATGTAATTTACTTAATAAACCTAACTGGCATGCACTAACTGGTTTGCACTCCCACCTCACAGCGAGAATCACCGTGTTTCGGGTCTTTCTGTGGACTTTTGCATGTTCTCCCTGGGCGGTGGCATTATATAAAAGAGGCCATGACGCGAGCGGAAGAGGGAGCAATGAGCACTCATTAACGCTACTATTCTCGCTCACTTCATGGAACACAGGGAATGTGACTGAGCTAATGGAAGTGTGTGTTTCGGTGCTCAGTGCAGAAGAGCAGCGCCGAGTTCTGAGAGCGGCAACAATGGTCTTAACCGGCAGAACAAAATGCTAATCGACTCATCAACGTCACTTGTCAGACGGAAAGCGGAGGCCTTTTGTCCCAGCCACCCGGGAGGTCATTAGTTGTAATTAACAGGCCGACTGATCAGTGAGGATTGTCCGTGTGAGTTTAGGAGTTACTGTCAATAGTCAATGTTTTTAAGGTGGATGTAGCATGCAGAGCCTTTGAATCAACATAGTTGTTTTCCAACTACACGTGACACGAGAAGTGGTGCCAACCAGACCCTCAGGAAGAAGAAAAACAATCTATAGGATAGAAGACAAAGTAAAAAGTCTGTTTTCCATTCATCTTCTTACTAATTTGTCCAATTTGCAAGGTACATCCTGGACATCACCGGGAAATCACAGAGAATCACCGAATCACACACACTTACACCGATGGATAATTCATGTGACGGACATTTGGGATTAAACCAGAGTACCTGGAGAAAACACGCACATGGTGAACACGCAAGCTCCACAGAAAGCCCTCCAAAACTAATAATAATTCAAAGTTATTCAACCGTAACAACAAAAAGTTCTTCCTGATTGTGAAAATGCATTGTTTGCTTACACTGCTTTCATCGTTTGTGTCCGTTGAGTAGTTTCCTTTTCCAGCAAGTTTCCATGCAACCGGACTCTTTAAAGTCTGCAGGAGCTCATTCTGAAGCTGCAGACTTTATCTTCTCCAAAATGCTTTCAGGAGTCCTTATTTTTCTCCCCAAAGTTTGACCCTGTAACCAGCATCACATTTACTAAACTGATGTTGATAGTTTCTATAGACGGTTTCATGATTTGCTATTGTATGAATGTTAATATAAAATGTCTCAACCAACATCGAATATTACAGTGAGCAGTTCATTTCGAGGTCCAGCGTGTGCTGCCTTTTATATCTAATGCAACACATTTACAGTTTCAAATGTAAAAACTTCTGCTAACGTTAACAAAAGTCTGTTAATAAAGTCTAAATACGGCAAAATAGTGTTTGAAGTCGAACCTTTGTGAAGTTCTGTTGTGCTCTATTTGAATACGCTAACTTCACTTCATGATCATTTAAGTTTGCGAGATGACAACCATTGGCGTTAAGAGAATCAAAACAATGAGAGGTGTAGCCAGGAAAAAGACTACTTATGTTTCATAAAGGTACAACATGTTGTCTTAGTTTAATGTAAATCAATATAGTCATAAATTGGGACCTGAATGATTAAATACTAAGAGCCATGATTTCCTTTCCAAAGCCATCGTGTATGTATCTACTGAAGTTACCAAAGTTATTGAAGTTGTACCAGCCTCTTTTAGTATTGCAATACATTTTCACACCACAGGATGGTGTATTGAGTCAGTAAAAGAAGCACACACAACAGTTCTTGAAGCTTTTGGCTCTTACGCACCTTTTTCAAGTGAAAACGGACGACAATGGTGCTTGAAGCCACTGCAACTCCAAGTGGATATTCTCCTGTGACTATGCAGTTATTGAGAGTAGCCTGTAAAAGCAATCGTCTGTCCATACAAATGTCTGTGTACTCCAACTGTTCATGTTTGTAGTGCACTGCTCTCTGCACGCATGCGTGTGTGTGTGGCTTCATGACAAAAACAAACAACAGAAACTACTAGTGGCCAAAAATGAAAATTACACTCAGCGTTTCCGCCGTTTCTGTGTGAACGAGACGTCGTCGATAATACTTTGCTGTGTAAATGTGAAACTTTTCTGAAAAGAAAACCTAAGAGCAATGCATTGTCACTTGAAACTTTGTCGTGTAAATGGGGCCTAATATAAGATAAGAAGGTTTATACTACTTACCAGCAGGACCCAACGACCAACCAATAAAAAGAGTCTAAAGAGGCAGAAGAGGCTGAAATCAGACATTTAAACATACGTTGCAGCAAAGGACCAAGTGGTTTTTACACCCTTGTAACAAATCTTTATTTTGTCATCATGTCAACAGAATCATTTAATGTTAATTAGCGAAGGCTTGCAGCCCCGGCCACCGTCCCACTCAAGGTCACTCCACCATCGACTCCTTCTCATCACTAATTAGATCATTAACAGGCGGGATTGACCACACGCTCCTCGGCCAACTTGGAAGCTGTAAGAGGTTGTGCAAACATCAATTTAAAGGACATCTTCATCATATAATTAAACTGCTGGGTCACAATCAGATAAAAAAACAAAAAACGAACACCCATCACTAATTATACATAAACAAACAAGCGTGGAGAATAAATCATTTACGAATCAGAAATCCTGAGAGGGAGTAGTACGCCGGTTCATTTGCACGCAACCTAAATTCATTATTTATCCCAGAGAATGAATAAATTGTCCCCGCTAGCCCGTGATTGAACTTGAGCTGGTGAAAAATTCAGCCTGTACCCCATGTGAGCCGCCATCTAATGAAAATAACCGAGCGGGAAAAGAAGGCGCGGGGTTTTAATGATTGCATTTGGGTTAGGAGTGAGCGCGGAGGAAATAATGAGAGAGCGGAGCGAGTTGTTGGAGGAGAGAGAGGGTTTGGTTTTGGAATTTGTTGCGGGAACTTTACTTTTAACGCACTCCTTGGCTCACGTGTCTTGAGTTGCTCTCCTCTCATCAACCTGCTCACAGTCTGAGGGCTTCTTGATTCAGGAGGCGCTGCCGCCGGGCTCATCATCATCAAATCATCATCTAGGCTGTTTGACAAGCTGCTGCTCCTGAACAGCTAAAACAAATCATTGTTCATGTCTGTGTAGACATTTATGTTCAAGGTATTGTTCTTCTTTCTTTCTTTCTTTTTTTTTTTTTTTAAATCTTTGTTACTTTTATTTATCTCTTCTTTTTCTTTCCCCTTTTGTGCTCCTTGAGGTTTGTTTTGGTTTTTCAAAATAAATAATATCCAAGTTAGTCACATATTAAAAACTTCTTGATAGAGACAGCGGAGGGGAAGGAGTGAGAGAGAGGGACTGTGGAAAGAAAAGAGGGATGAAGAAAAGAGGGGGAGTGAGAGAGACGTGAATAAAGATGAAAGCTGATTTGTCTGTCTCATTTCCACTTTAACTGGGTTTTCTGTGAGCGGTGAATAGGCGAGCGCGTCTGCACTTGTGTGTGTGTGTGTGTGTGTGTGTGTGTGTGTGTGTGTGTGTGTGTGTGTGTGTGTGTGTGTGTGTGGGTGGGTGTGTGTGTATACAGGGTGGCCACAAAGATCTGGGATCTTTCTCCCTCCGCCTCCCAGAGAGAGAGAGAGAGAGAGAGAGAGAGAGAGAGAGAGAGAGAGAGAGAGAGAGAGCACATGCAGAGAGGAGCTGGGACGAGAGACAGAACAGAAGAGAGCTGTCAAGCTGCGAGGAAGCAGCAGAGAGACGACTTAGTTTTTTTTTCTTCTTCTTGGAATATATTTTCTTCTATGTCTCTGAAGCCCCCCCCTACACACACACACACACACACACACACACACACACACACACAGACACACACACACATAGACATAAATACAAACACACACAAGGTAGAGTGGGTGTGTGCATTTGAGTGCTCTAGGTACTTTATTTAAAGGAGCTGGACTAACTGAAGCCTGACACGTCGGTGTGACCTGGACATTTACCTCCTGAGAGGATTTCTTTCTTTTTGAATAGACAACCACTTCCTTTGGGCACCTCACCTGAGATTCTAGACTGACTTCAGCGTTTCACTCGTGAGGTGCAGGATGCACTGGCTGCTGACGGCGGTCCTGCTGGCCCATCTTGGGGTCTCATTAACGGGCGCATGGAGAGCATCTCAACCAAGACTGCAGTTCAGTCACTCCGGTAAGAAGCAGCATGAGAATCATTTCTTGTCTTTCTCAAGGTCTTTTCATTACAAGTTCTCTCACTCTTTTGCCTTCCGTCTTCCTTTAACACCGTGCAACAGATGGGAATCAAACCACTTTCCCTTTCCGTCCATACTTGTCTTGTTATTTCCCTCCCTGTTATACACACCTGTGTCAAATACATCCCGGTTGTAGCAGCACTTTCAAAGTGTGGATGGACTTCATCGTCGATACTCTAAGACACCCGAAAGAGGAATTAGAGCTTTTTTGTTGCATTTTTTTTGTTCAGTGCTCAGAAATGTGAACTTTAACTACACATGACCACTATTGCAAGACATGGCCCGTACTTTTTCTGCAGAAACATGAAGGTGGGTTCACCTGCAATCCCTAAAATAAACCATAAATGCTCCAGATGATCAAGACAAGCAGCTGGAGCTCTGTGAGGAATGTTCACTACTTTACTGCTCAAAACAGCAAACAGGTGACAACGTCTCTGTATGATTTTCTGAAAGTGTGTGGACTTTGGATTTTCGCCCTATGTGTGTGTATGATTCCTCCCGGTTTCCTCTCGCAGTCCCTAAACATGAATTTGAGGCGAATTGACTCTAGGATATGAACGTGTATCGCCGTCTATTTCTGTGTTCAATCCATATTCCTCGCTTTCCCCAACTCCATATGTGTAGGTAAAGCAGTATATGAGATGGATCGATATTGACATTCTGGGTATAGGGTCAACACTACTGTGTTTTTCTTGCAAGAAAAGAAAACAGTCCTGAGGTTGTTTTATCGACCTTAAACCTATTTCCAGCAGATGTTTGCCGGCGTCTTGGAAACTATTTGGTGCTTCACACCTATAGACGTCCTCCTTAACTTAAAGTGACTTCTTGAGAGCAAAGCTCCTCCTTTGCGACTGGAAAAAGTGTCTATGTCAGTTAGTTTCAGATTTGGCGAACAAAGAAATATTTAGATGATCAGTTGGCGGAAATCCCAGACCCAGATTGCCACCAAATTCATTATTTCTTGGCTCGGGGCCAAATTAATACATTTTCTCCTGCAAAAACCTGCAGTATATAAAACTACTCAACGCAGAGAGAGGAAATTCAAAAACCGACCGACTCGTCTTTTCAAGCATGTGCCCGTGAGGCTGCATCAGTTCTCCATTTGTCAACAGTTGTGTTTTCACCTTGCGGTGGCAGCAGCTGGGTGTGGCTCTTCCTCACTGGAGAAAAAGAGGTCATCATCATGAAGTCTGTGTGACCGGTGCTGCATCTGATGCTCTTGGAGTTGATCCTAAGTAAGGAAGGAACTCACGCTCTGACCTACGTTGAGTGTTTTGCTGTTTGGGGTCGACAAACATGACTGTTCAAAAGTAATGAGAATGCAATCTGCGTGTCGTAATTAAAAGAGGATTTGGCGATTTGATCGTTTGCCCTCTTAACTCTATTTACCGAGAAGCCCTCTCAAATTAAAAGCATTCTGAAGGCGTCCAAGGTAAATGCATCGCTCTACTCCGGCGCTCCTGTGGACCAATAAACCAACTGGTTACAAATTCTTTACACAGGAGAAACTCAGAAGGTCCATGTGATGAATATGATGAGGCTGGAGTCATGGCCTAGAAATTACAAGGAGTGGGAAAAAGGAAAACCGTGTTCTCCCAGGTGGGAATTTAGCTCTAATGAAATCTCAAAGTGAAAATGTGAAGTCCTCCTAAAGTAGTGTTTTGTGCCTGTGAGCACTCATTAATGTCGGCACTGATTCTGTACATGTGCCTGTATGTCCTTGAATACATGTGCGTGTGTGTGTGTGTGCGTGTATGTGTGTGTTTGGAGGGAGTGTGTATAAATGTGTGCGTTGCTGCACGTGCGTGGTTACATTTGAAGATAAAAGCTTCCCTTCGTGTATTTACACAGAGCATTTCCAGGATCTCTGCCCACTTCGCTCTTTGTTGTGCTATTTCTGCCGAGGCGAATCCTCATGTCTTTGAACAGCCGAGGTTTGTGTATGTCTCACATCTACAGTGAGCAGTGGGCTCGCCTTTGGAACAGGAACCAAAAAATGTGTCCAGGGATTGTGATGTCCACCATCGTGTGTGTATGTGTGTGTGTGTGTGTGTGTGTGTCTATCTCTCTGTGGGAGCTCTATGCTGTGGTCACTTCCCTTCTCATCACCACAGAGGTTTTCCTCAGACAGACGGAGGAGTTTTGCTTTTTCCTTTTTTTCATTTGGAATTGCTGTAATTAGAAAAGGATTTCAGCTCCACTTAAACACATTGACTCTGAGGTTGTTATGTGGTTCAGGGTCACTGCACATTTAGATTTGACTTTATCTCTGGGAACTAATGACGAAGTGAAAAAAAAAAAAAAAAAACAACCAGTAAAATAAACAATTGAGAAATATTTTTTGTGTGAATCACACAGCAACCCATGGTAAACTATCATCATAAGGATTTCCAATAAAACCTTTTATATCCAGTCAGTCTTTTTTAAAAACTTAATTGATGATGTAGGTGTGAGCTGAAGCTCATTAGTGTGTGTGTGAACAGGTGAAGGTGCAAAGCAGCAGGACAGCACACACACACACACTTGTGCCTCAGTTATTAATTGGCATGCTGGCACAAAGGCACAATAGAAGTGGAACGACAATGATGTCCATAACGCCTTGCAGCCATTCATTCAGATGTTGAGGATCGGGGTGAAGGTGCAACAGCTCTGAAACAGACCGGCAGTGCGACAGGGGCCTCCGAGTATGTCGTGAATTTGCACCTATTTAATGTTTCTGTATGGTACATTAATCCCCAACTGCATTCACTGCATGTGTGACGAAGCTGTTTTGACCTCGTAATGAAATCTGAAAGACACAGAATTTTGTAAGAGGGGATGTGGGGAAGGGAGAAGGTTTAAATAAATAATTATGTGTTAGGTTGAATATTTTGGAGTTATTTGGCAGCGAAAGACTTGTTTTTAAGTCTCAGAAAGTTGCATTTCAGAAAATCAGTTTTGCACAGTGGGAGAAATTGGTGATGTTATGGTAATCTCCTGGACTCAGGAGGGGCAAAACTTGAAACAGAAGGTTTCATTTAACAGACATGAAGGTTATGCTATCAGCACTCTTCTGCTTGTTGACAGGACTTGATCGCACCATGTCTGGTTTGGAGACCAGGGTCTTATAATCCAGTCCAGCCACTGGGATTTGAAAGATAGAGTCTTATAAAAAGGTGAGATATAAGTACTGTTCCTAGGGAGAACCCGAACACTGCTGTCCACTCTTTTTGTCAACCACGATGGGACATAGACGATTAAGGTAATGTAGAAACAGACATAATGAAGTAAATGTAAGACAAAACTAGTATTTCAGGTGATGTATCCTCACTTGCTGTCACTCCACATGGGAGTCAAAAAGACAAATGGACAGGGCCAGCTCATTTGTTTGACGACAAGGAAGTGGCCTTGTCCATTTGTATGTTCAGGAAGAGTCTTGTTCTTGGTACTTGAATGGTAGGATTTCATACAGAGATGAAACAACAGTGTACTCAAGAGGAGGACTACTCCAGATGGGACTTAACTAATAACGTTAACTGGCCTAGAAGATCAGTATCCATTTGGCAAATGGGGCTTGTAAGCACTATTCTCAGACAAGAACAACAATATGAGCTGGGCACTCCATACCAAAGCTCATTTTACCACCCCAGATGGGACTCGAACCCACAATCCCTGGCTTAGGAGGCCAGTGCCTTATCCATTAGGCCACTGGGGCTCATAATCCACTAGTTCATAGAGAGCCTATGTAGAGAGGGAAATGCTCGTGTAACAGGGCATTCCAAAGATGAGGCAAAAGCAGCATTCCAGACGAGGATACTCTTTCTGTATCCTCAGTTTCTGTCACCCAAATGGGACTAAAACAGAATTATTTGGTTTAGGAGACAGTGCCTTATCTGTTAGACAAGTGAGGCCTCAAAGCAAGCAGAAGAAACAAAAGCAAGATTTCAGGTAAAAGCCTTTCTGCTGTATCCTCCATTTCTAGAACTTAAAACAACAATCCTTAGTTAGGAGAAAGTGCCTTATCAAGTGATGCTTGACAGCAAAGTTCTCAGAGGGAGCTGAGACAGAAACAACGTTTCAGGTGATGACCCCACTGCTGCAATCTCATATTCTAGCACCCCAGATGGGACTCGAACCCACTCTCTCAGAAGCAGATAGCACCTTTCTAACAGTTCATTGGTCACTTGAGACATGTGCCTGATGACTGGCGGGTGTAACCAGGAAGTAGTGTTGTATCGTGACTGAAAAAGGTGGATGAAGTAAAGTGACTGTTGCAGACAGTATCCGTCTCCATCCTGCTGTGTCCTCCGCATAAGAGTGAGCCGACCATCACACATTGAACCCTCAGGTTACACTATGGAGAGAGGTATATCATGTACATGCTAGTGAAGCAGGAGCACTCCAAACATGAGGCAAAAGCAGGTGAGGACACTTTTTCTCTAACTTTGCTTTCTTTCAACCCAAATGGCACTCAAATGGGACATTCCAGTGCCCCAGATTAGATCATATTTAGCTTTCAACTCAGGGTTGAAAGCTAAATATTCAGAGGGAAATTAGATAAATACTGCACTTCAGTTGAGGTCACTTCTGCTGTATCCTACCTTTCGGTCACCCCAGATGGGACTAGTCCCCCCTTTTGTAAAACCACATTTCCTGACTTTGAAAGTCCTGGTCATGGTATTCAGTCTTTAGTGATTGGTTCGTTAAAGTGCTACGTTCAGTGTTGTAGAATCATTTATTTATGTCTTGTTTGTGCAAAAAGAGATTGTGCACCAGATGCTGTTCAATTTATTGCAACAAAAGTGAGAACGATTTTTATCGATAGTTGCAGAACATTGGTTCCCCAGAAACTTTTATTCCGTTATCACTACAACAAACTTTTACATCTGCTGTCATTCTACTTTTTTGAGGTGATAAATGTGCAAAATACTCAACATTACAAGTCGTTGGTCTGGCAAAAGTGAGAGGCCCTGAAACAGTGGGAGAGATTAGTTGTGATTGGAGGAGTGTAATCAGACTGACTGACCGGACAGCTTCATGTGTCTGAAAAAAACCAGCTTTAAATACTTAAATACACGCCTGATTACCTTCTTACCCCCCACCTATCTCTTAATGACTAAATTATCCCTGTTATTCACTGTGCGCGCGCACACACACACACACACACACACACACACACACACACACACACACACACACACACACACACACACACACACACACACACACACACACACACACACACACACACACACACTTGAATGTAATGAGTTCACGATTCGGGCCATTCGGTGAATGGCTGTATGATTTTCTTGATAGATGGCAGTTAAAGATACAATCTCTGCACTACTTTCACACACAAAGAAGATTTAGGGGACACATGTTTTGGTGGACTAACAAACACAAATGAACGAAGAAATCCTGGGATAAAGTAAAAAAAAAAAAAAAAAAAGCCAGTTTACAGTGTAAAAACACACATGTACAAATACAACAACATGGGAGTAACTAAGTACTCTCATATGGGTTTCACGTACGCAGGCACGCACACGCATTTAGCATTCGTAGCTGACTACATGATAACTTAAAGAGTCGTCACCACAGTCACAGAATAATTCTCTCATATAGCTTTAGAGGAGCTGCGGCTGGTTAATTCAGCGAATCTATTAACTCCACACAGGCTGAGTCATGTTTTATTCATTCAGCTTTGGCTTCATGAATTGGCTTGTAATAGACATTTACTGTTAATCAGTCACTGGAGAATACTCGAATTAAATCATATGAGAGATTTTTGGTATGAATGGGGACGCCGACTAGGATATTTTTTTCTTTATCCATGCCGCTGATTGTTTTTGATGGTTGTAATTGGGGTATTTGAGCTCGTCCCGCTGTCTCTCTCTCTCTCTGTCTGGACAAATGCCCAAAGTGTAATGTAAATGTAATGAGTTGTTTTCACGTCACTGCTATTAACATGCAAATTGCTTGATCTACTATTCACAGTAAATTAGTTCATCAGTGTCCAGATGCAAGTTTATGTTTGTTTGTAAAAGTGGATTCAGGGGTGTTCAGAGGTTTAAAAAAAAAAGTGCTGTACAAATTATTGAAATATTTCCAGTTTTAGCAAGATGATTTTGGATAAATCCAACACAAATTGACTTCTGGCCATGTCTAATATACAAAGATGTCAAAAAAACAAAAAAACTACAGCTGCCTTCATTCAAACCCTGGATCAGCTGTCTGTTTCTAATAAAGTAGAAGGATATGATATGGCCGTGTCGTGTGAGAGAGTCAGACGAGCAGCTGTTAGTGGATGTAGCTCCTGTTGGCCTAAATGAATGCAGATATATGTCATAAAAATAAAGAGGCTTCCCTCCTTCCAACATACCAAAGCCAACACAGTGCTTTATTAGATTATAGATACTGTTAAAAGTCTGTCTTTGTCCACCAGTTTTTTTTTCTAACTTCAGTGTGAGTTTTATGTTTGTTTGTGCATCACCAGAGACCTACATATGATTTAATGAGCAAAACAAAGGTTTAACTTCACGTTGAATTTTGGATACAATCTATAAAAGAACTGGGAAAGAGACAATCTTAGAGCCAAGTGGTGCCCTACATGCCGCCATGACTGGACTGCATACAGTCAATTGGAAATGAAAATCTGTGTTATTAATGCAAATATTACAACACTTCTACTTCAATTTTTTGATAGAATCCCCCCATGTACATAGTCCCTGTTTGTTGTAGTCACTTTAATCGTCTTTACTGTGTTCAATAACAGAGCTAACTACTGTCAACCCTCAAAAAAAGTGTCCACCGCTGTTCAACAAATATCAGGAACAGAAATTAAAGAATTATGAGATAAGTGCTCATGTGCTGTGTTCAAATTGCTGTGCATCAGTGAATAAGGGACTGTCGTGGTTTAGAGAGTTGCCAGGGAGAAGCACAGACTAAGGTGTGCTGCAAGAGATGCAAAGAGTCAGTAAATGTGGGCTCTAGTCTGTCGGAAGCAATGCTGCAGTGCTTCAAGTTTAAAAAAACAAACAAACTGCAGTCACATCGTACGAACAAAGGCTTAATACAAGATCAGTATTGCTTTTCAAATGCTTTTCAGAAAGCACTACATTGGGATATACAGAGATTTATTGAGCAATTGGGTCAAATTAAGTTGTCAGCCTTCCAAATCACTTTAGTTTTCTATATTTTGTTTACTCTGAGCAGAAAACTCAACATCAGATTTCAACTTGTTTCCTGTAAGAATTTTGTTCGTTTACGTCCTGGGTATTACACATCATTCCCATTGTTCTGCAGCCTCACCTTTCTTTTTTTCTGCACACACTATTAAAAACTCTGTTGAGCGATCTTGAAAATCAAGAGATAATTCATTATTCATTTATTCTTTCAGATGTGTTTCTATCTAGGCCAGTGCTTTCCAGGCTTTGGGCTGAGGATGTTGCTGAGATGTGGATTTCACTGGGACCGTTATCTGGCACAGAATCAGGGTTTTCTCTATTATTAATTTTAATGGAACCGGTACCCAGCAGTGACTCGACCGCTGCTTGTTATTATTGAAGTCAACCGGCAGCTGTTTGCTCACCCCTCACTTAAGGAAAGACTCGATCCAGGCAGAGTTCTATTTTGGACGAAGCCCTCAATTTACTGGTTGTTTGCAGACTAATTTGGCAAAAAAACAAAACAAAGTTACAACTATTAAAGTTTTTTGAAAAGATCTCCGCCTCCTTTGCCGTTTTATATGACTTTTCCTTTAGTTGCTGATGGAAATGAATAAAACCCCTTGTGGCTAAACTTTAGTTCCTCACTCAGACTTAAGACTTGGAAAAGTCAGATTAAGGGACTTTGTGCTCGAAGGGTTTTTTCCTCTTTTCAGATGGAGGGAGAGAAAGGAGTCTAATTACAGTCTTGTTTTGGCAACAAAAACCCCTGACAACAGCGGACATGCTGTAAATTTCCCCTGGAGAGATTTCTGGTGTTAATATCAGTGGCTATCTTTAACCCGAAGCCTGTAATTAGGAGAAAATCCACAAGCTTCATATTTCTTCCATTTCCCTTTAGAATTAATTTGCTCCAGTCTGAGGAGCCATCCTCCACACTGGGCTGAGTTTCTCACTTATTTATTTTCTTATTTTATGTTTTTCTAGAGTGTCTGCATTTATTTTCCATATCACAGTCAAGAGTTGAATGAGGGGATTTTTACACATATGGTTCAGGTGATATTTACAAGTGACCAGGGAAATTAACTTTATTATAGGGTGTTTAAAGTCAGATGTGGTGAAAACTCTGTGAAAAAGCCATGAAAAGTAGCCAACTTTTTTCCTCTCAAACCTTCAAGTATCCATGTCAGAAAAGACAAAAAAAAAGTCTATGTAAATTTGAATATGTGGAGTGTGTTTATTTTCACCTTTGCGTTTATTCTCACGGCATTCCTTTTACTTTAGGAGCATTAGTGGATTTAATCCACAGAGACACGGTCTGCAGGCGAGCTGCAGGCCGCAAGCAGGTGGGATCCAGAGTGCTAAGACCAACTCCAGCCATTAGTTTGCCTCATTAGCTGTAGATGAGGGGAACGTTTGGAGACGGAGGATGTGAGCAGAGGGCATAGTTTGTACGCAATTTACAAAGTCCCTGGTCCAAAATAAAGATGCATTTGCCCCACTGTGCTGAGTCGTGATCTCTCAAAATGAAGCACTCCAGATGCAGCTGTCAGCGAATCGAAGTGTTGCTGAAAGCCACTTCAGATGTGTTTATGCGTGTTGTCGTGAGGGTTTTTGACTCGCATTTGAAGATGGAATGTCTTTTTCCCTCGAATCAAAAGGATGATGAGACTGTATGAAATCGTGAATTATAGTGGTTGTAGCATGCACGCCAACACCAAACATCTAATCTTTAACCTGGGATGTCACCGATCTGATGTTCCCATGGAAGCGTAGAAAAGAAGAAACCACAAGAATTTGACTTTTTTTTTTTTGTTTTGTTTTGACAGTGATGGTGCGATCAGGCATTTGCCACAAAGGTTGGAAGTCAGACGTCCTCTTCCTGTTTCAAAAAAAAAAATAGTAGGGAGGACGTGTAGGGACCGATAGCGGGGTTTTATCATCTGGCCTGACTTGAAAGGAGAGGTTTTTTTTTTTTTTTATTGGTATGACCCTCGAGAATGACTGTAAATCACCACGGTTGTCTCGGCTGTCTTTAACTTCCACAGTATTGCTACCTTTTTTTTACGGCTGCCCATTGAGAAGATGAAGAGATATGGTTACTGCCCATTTCTCAAAGCAAATGTCTCCAAAGCAAACCATATGTCTCACATGCTTTGAAGCTCAGCCAAGAAGTGGAAACAACGGATGATTTTAAGGCTGCAGTGAGTTTTCAGTCTGGTGGAGGCGGACGTACGTAAGCTCTTGCAAAGTGTTGCCTTCACTTGAAGAGTTTCTGCTGCAGAGGGCAGTAACTGAGGGATTTTTTTTGGAGGGGGAGATTCTGTCACCGCTCCAGACCAATCAGAGTGATTGTTTCATCCACTGTGGAGTCATAGACCTCACTTCACACACTCAGCAGCAAAGTAGACAGATGTCATACTGACTTGACGAAATGGCAAGCGTTCTTTAAAATACATTCAGATGCAGTAAAAAAGGAATGAATCACGATACGTTAGAATTTTGCTTTGTTTTCTAGAAAATAGATGGTATTATACACCTTGTTTTAAGAAACAGGAACATGATTTCGAATCCCGAAACAGAGACCAACAAGTTAATAATGCATGCTTGAGATGATACAGTGTTTTATATTAGTGACTGTAGTTATTGTTCAGGGAGGTTTCTGTTCTCAGTGAAGCCAGTTGTAGTGTTTTTATAGAGAAGTGAGTCTGTTGGTACGATGAAGACACACTTCTCTGCTTTGTAATTTATGGCTGTCGCTTAAGGAAATCAAAACAACAAAAAAAAAACCTGCTGTCATCTCAGTTTTGTTTTTCAATTCATCTGCATCATGATCATAACATAGCGTTATATATGTTCAAACACTAAAACCAATTTAAAGGATCCACATCAAAAAGTGAGTAATGTGTTTACCCAACAGCATTGTTCTGAATGAGACTCCCACGCTGCCGTCTGTGTAACTGAGTGAATATGGAGCAAAGAAAACAATATTTTCTCAGCAATACTTCTCTTACAAAAAAGTCTTAATTTGATTAAAAGCAAACAGTGAATACACTCCAGTGTGTGTGTGTAGCAACACAGCAACGCAAAGTACCGACGGCGATGATGATGAATAATCATTTGTGCTAAGGTGGAAGGTCAAGCTGTCCACGTGGGCCTGGTCTGTCGGTGACACAGTCCAGACATGGCATGTCTGTGTGCATGGTTATAATTCAGCTGTGGTATGCGTGAGTGCACATGTTTAAATGTGTGTGAAGATTTCAGTCTGGGTTCGAACAGAATGACTTTATGTCTGTGATTTCATAGGAAGAGACTCCAGACGAGAGGTGGAAACAAAGTATTTCTACTCCTTTTAGTGTTCGTCAGTAGAGTTGATTGATTATTCAAAATGTCAATAACAGACCCGTTTGTATTTATCAATCTATGAAGCGTCAGACATAAAAAGATGGAAACACACAGAAAGAAGAGGGAGGCTTAACAAAACAGAGGAAAGGTGTCTCATGAAGTGTGTGACAGGGAGAAACAGCGGCCACATTACTGGAAGTCGCCCAGATGACCTGGCAGAGACAGAGCAGAAACATACTCCTCATCCATCACTGGCTTTATTTAAGACTAACGATGAGACAACAAACAGCTGGTAGAAATACTTTCTCCTTTTGGAATTTGACTCGGACCCTGTGTTGTTTGTAAACTTTGAACATTGGGTTTGGTTTACTGGCAAGAAGATGTAATTTATTACAGTTAGAATATAAAATACATCTATTCCAGTTGATATGAGCAGCAGATTTTCAAATCATTAGCAGTTTGAATAAATGACTTAATTGCTTAACAGGTTGTCTAAAATAGATTTAAACAATAGTCTTAAACAATCATAATCTGATCGTTTGAGATTCTATAGAAAATCTGGAAAACATTATTTGCAAGGGTGTTTGGGTTTGTTGTTGGGAGTGGACGTGTTGTCAGTGTTTGGCTTCTAATGTTTTTGGCAATCGGAGATCTGCCTTTTCCTAGAGGCAATCAGAAAAAAACAAGTTGCGTATTTGCTTAAGCAGTGCCGAAGGTAAAGAGTGTTCAGTTGGTGTAAAATGTGAAGACTAACACTTGTTAGTTAGTTTATATGAGGTGTTGAATATCTATATTCATGAATTTAGAAGTAGTTATGGAGGTAAGGTTAAGGTTCTCTGTGGATGGATGACACAGTTCACAAGCTGGAAGCATGTTTCCTGTTCTTTTATTTCCAGGTGAACCTCAACTTCTACTCAAGTTAACAATTTTGATTAGTGATTCCATATTTGTGCCGTTCAGTTTTCGCAATTCGTTTCCTAAGAAATGTGTTTTTCTGCCATTTGAGCTTCACACAATACCGCTTAAAACTGAGCTTATGACTCAAAAACAGCAGGGAGTGAATTTTGCAAGGCGCTCAAATACACCCAAGTGAGAAGGGCAGCGTTCGAGTGCAGTTATCAGTCCGGTGCGAAACACCTGGACATTGCCCGTTCCAGATAAAAGTTACATCCTGTGAGGGGGGACAATTAATACTGCATCCAGAGCACCTCACTACACCCCGACTGACAGGCAGGGATATCAGAGGAGTTAATCGGTGCGTTCATTGTGCTTTGCGACTCTCGGTCACAGCAGGAGCCCCCACTCCATGTCAGACTCTTTGTGACAGGCACAAAGCGGCGTGGTCTCGGCAGACAAACAGATTTCAGAACTGAAAGCATGCCGACACGTGTGCAGGAGATGAAATTGGTGGTGAGCACACGCTCGCGCATCTTCACGAGTGCCCATCTGTGTGTGCCTATAGGCTTTGTTCCCAGGCTTCTGCAGGCCTCCCACTGTAATTGCACCAGTAATTGGCGGAGTGATAACCCCATTTCCACAGGAAATGTGCCCCGGTTTCCTCGCCCTCCCCGTCAACACGGCAACCCCTCCCCTCAGCAGCCTCTGGTGCAGCAGCCAGCAAAGTCCTCCCCCTGGGAGCGTCGCACCAGACAGCCGGAGGTCCCCGGGGCTCGGCGAGTAGACGAACAGACGGACAAAGACGGACACACACCCTGAACACAAACAACACACATGTGTATCCTCGCATGGACAGTGCTTTAGGCTGTGGGAGAATAATTGGATAGATTGATGATAAGTGTGTGTGTGTGTGTGTGTGTGTGTGTGTGTGTGTGTGTGTGTGTGTGTGTGTGTGTGTGTGTGTGTGTGTAAGGAAGAAGATCTCTCCATGAAACACCAGGAAAATAACAAAGTTGGACTCCCGTGAGCACGATAACGATTGAAATCGCAACTCGATTCTTTCATCATCCTCTCTTTTTTGAATATCTTTTATGTCACACACATTTCCCAATGCCGGTACAAACTTTGACAAATCTTACAAAGCTATTTTCCTGTTAGACTTGAAATATGTTGCAAGTGCTCTGCGGAGACGGGCAAGTTTCCTTCACACAACTTGTCACAGTTCATAAAGTGAGAGATGATCCAGCCCTGCCTGTTTGTTGATGAACTCCTCTCGTACCTGTGCAGCTGTGAACAGACCAGGCCACCGTCTCAGGCCTGCTCTTTTCTTTCAGGCAAGCGTGGTAAAGCAGCGCTGACAGACACCATACCATGTGCCTAATGGATTCTATTCTGGCTCGCTAATTTCCTCTGTTGTTCCCGTCGAGGTGATGTCCTGTCCCTGTCTGTCCCCTGTCCCTGTCCGTCAGCCTCTTCTCAACAGCTGAGCTTGGTTATTCGTCTACAAGTAAACATCTCAAATGAAATGTTATGATGTTTTTTGTGTAATCAGTGATGGACCGCTGCTGAGCCAGTGTGCACTATACTAATTTCATTTTCAATTGACAGACTAACGCACGATGGATGATTTATGTAATTTGATCTGTTTTCTATCACACTCCGGTTAATGCAAGTGTTCAGATTATTTTATTGTCAGGTGTTAATCTGTGATAATGGGCCAAAATGTTTTTGAAATAGTGTTAAACAGCAGGAGAAAGCACTCATCTTGGTCCGTTGTCCTCATATAAAGTGTACGATGGAACATCTATAACACCCGTTGCTATGGTTACTTGAAAGTGAGTATGGATGATAAAGGAATTACACCTTCTCGCTTTATATTAGGCAATAACATGCCTTGACAGTTTATTACATTTTTATTATTTATTTTTGTAGCAGCAACTACAATATAACAGAACTTCATGCGGAAAAAAAAAAAAAAAGCACCTGCCAAACTCCTTTTTAACAGCCCCAGAGATGAAGAACATATGACACAAGCCCGCAGGGTTTGGAGGAAAGTAAAGAGAGAAACAATGTGACAGGCAACAGTGAAATAATCTTTTCTTGCAGACTGATGAGTGTAGAAACCGCAGCTCGGGAGCGTCTGTCTCCACAGCTGGAGACACCTGCAGGAAGGTACAGAGAGGAGAGACGACGGGTGAAGTAGACTCTGCAATGTTGGCTATTAAAGGTGGCTGCAGTGGCTTGTTTTTGGCCGTAATATAAGTATAACTGAGCGGTCAATTAAATCTTTGAGGCAAAGCGATCCGTCACAGGTTCAACTCAAGATGCAATGCTTCTCTTTGGTTTAAGTTCTGGTTTCAAATATTAATAATTTCCATGAATATTGCAGTTGCAGCTCCAAAGTGTTTGATTTATGTTCCCGAAACGCAACATGGCAAGTTGGAGCAGGAACATATCATCAGTGTTGTTAATATTTTTGTATACAAGAAATACACCATCGCTACAAGTTGAGCGAGTTAAATAATACAATAAAAAATAGTTCAGCACAGTATACACCCACACATATACACATATGGAAATCCAGTACATATAGATATGAACATTTAATATCAAATAATAAAGTGCGTGTGTGCGCACATGTTCGCCACCCCCACTTTTATACATTTCAAAATTTGGATTATTGTCTGCTTTTGCACCAGTCAAATGTTGTTCTATTTTTACCACAGTCTTTTTTGACAGTATCTGTACTCCTGCTTAAGATTCTCATACCCCACTAACAGTATTGTAGTTCCTCAATGCAATGACTAAAAACATTTAGTATACTGACAGCTCATAAACAGAAACGCTAAAAATACCTACTGTGATGATGTTGCCAGTAAAGACTGTTTGACAGGTCACACACATGACGGGCTTGTTAATGTCATTGCATTGCATCTGCCTCAGCTCTTCCTGATCCTGACATAATGTAACTGCCTAACTATTTATAAAATGACACTTTTTTTTTGCATCAGATGACGTCTGTCTGCACGGTGCATGATGTGGCAACTGACATCATGCACACAAAGCTGCTGAATAAGCCAAAGTCAGTCTTTGTTTGCTCTATGTCAGGTCTTCTTGCCATCGATGTGAAAATTTGGAGTTTTGACATACACTGTTGAATTTCTCTTTTCCTTTTGCTTGTATGCAGGTGTGTTTGGGAATGTCAGTGGTGTGCGTGAGCGTGCGTGTGTGGTGTGAATGTTGTGCAGTGCAGGAATGTCCTTAGCTGTATCACACGGCACACATTTGCTCTAATCACATCGAGGTTCATCAGCGCTCCCATGACCGGCAGCCTTTAATCTAATGTTCACCCTGGATAAAAATATCGAGACTCACACACACACACACACACACACACACACACACACACACACACACACACACACACACACACACACACACACACACACACACGCACACACACAACAGGAACCTACCTTGCTGAGTAGCATATACTGTATATATATATATATATATATATATATATATATATATATATATATATATATGAACAAAAACACTTTGAGGTAAATCTGAATCTGCAGACGCCTCCACCAATATAATGGAACTATTCATACTTAGGCTTTTCACCGAGTGTGTGCGCGCGCGAGTATGAGGACCTGCAGGATTATGTCTTAGCGTGTGTGTTCTTTTACATCTTAACCTTTGCTGTCTTTGATTCCAAGTGACAGGAGTCAAAGGCCAATTGGCTCCGATCAGAGGTCACGACCCTCATTGACCTTCCTGTCAGCTTGATGGCAATAAGAACTGCTGCACTCAGCGAGTGTGTGTGTGTGTGTGTGTGTGTGTGTGTGTGTGTGTGTGTGTGTGTGTGTGTGTGTGTGTGTGTGTGTGTGTGTGTGTGTGTGTGTGTGTGTGTGTGTGTGTGTGTGTGTGTGTGTGTGTGTGTGTGTGTGTGTGTGTGTGTGTGTGTGTGTGTGTGTGTGTGTGTGTGCAGGGAACTAACAGATTGTGCTCCTTTCAACAACCAGAATGAGGAAGTTCATTTAGTTTTAGCACCGTACTCATGAGGAAGCACAACACTTTAGTCCCCCGGAGGGAAAACTGTCAGTCGTAAAGGGTTTCATGCCGAGGACGGTGTTGTTTTGCATCAGGTGAAGGAAGTAATCTTCTAAACATTTGTTTGATGGTTTAAATCCCTGTGTTTTGTGGGTCCCTGTGTGCAGTGACTTCGTAAAGGAGCATACGAACGTATTCATTATCAAACTGACTTACAGCAGCAGTAAACAAGACCAACAAAGTTGTGTGTCGCTATGAAAACACACATCAAAAACTCACCATAAACCTCAACTTGTAATTGTCAGGGTTTTCCTGAAGCAGGTTTCTTTCCCCCAATGAAGGTACAAACAAGTTTGAAAATGAAATGATCAATTCTGAAGAAGTCACTCTGAATTATAGAAGGCAATTTTACTCCCACACAAAATAAATTCACCTCTGTTGGTTGTTTTTTAATTTTGTATTTCTTTATATTTTTTTCCTTTGAGTTCTCCGCTTTATGTGCCTCACAACAACTTTCTGTTTTGCTGTTCTTCCAGTTTTCTGTGCAATTTGAAAGCGTTTGGCAGCCGAGGGCTGTTTAGAAAAAAATCAATTTTAATTCTGAGTTGCTGAAAAGGCTGGAGAACGGATTGCCTCTGGGTCGATGAAATCCTCACAAACTAAAAGTTTAACAAACGCCTTCGCAAGGACTTCTTAAAGCATCTATTTAGAAGTTGCTGCAGACTGTGAGGTGGATTGATTCACCTTCCACGACCGTGTTTGGTTAATAATAGCTCAAGAATCTACTCTCAAGTGTGTTTCTGCTTGCGTTCGGTTTTATATTTCTCTTTTTTGATGGTCTGACCTGCCTTGTGGGGAACAAAATGCAGAATTCTACACAGTTTTACAATTGAGGGTTAAGACGTGGTTTTGGGGCGAAGGGTTCGAGACCTAGTTGTAATGTTAAGATTAGGATAAATGCATTACGTCAATGGGAATGGGCCACTCAATGATACGGCTGCGTGTGCGCGTCCGTGTGTGTCTGCCCGTGTTTCACTCACTTGTGTGGTCCAGAACTTGGCAGTCCACTTTCCTTGTGCAGTCTGACCAACCGAACTGGGAAAAAAAGGCTAGACCGCACAATGTATGAAGGACTGAGATACGGTTGGTTTGCTGGGGGAATCCATCGGTTAGGTTTAGAGTCAGGCATTTATTTGTGTTGGGTAAGGGTAAGAGGATGCATGGGAATGTATTGTGTTGCTCCCCACAGGTAATGCTTCACACATGTGTGCTAACAACATAAGTTACTCAAGGGAAATTCACAGACAATAATCCACCAGTTCCACTTGGGCAGGTGTAGGTGACGGCCGAAAGGATAAATTCCCTTTGAACAGCAAGTAAACTGTTGCAGAACCAGAGTCAGAGACTTTCTGCTGTTCCGATTGGTTAGGGAATGGAAAGAGAGGAAAGAAGAAGACAGAGAGCGACAAGCAACAAACGGATCATACTAAACAGACAAACTAATCCTCTCGCTGCAGACCTGGTCGTGGTCGAGTGCCAGATCTTGAACTTCCAGTTCCACTGTCAAAACAGTGCACCTCTTTGTATGCATCCAATGATCATGATAAGGCTGGTTGGCAGAATATGAATGTGTGTGTGTGTGTGTGTGTGTGTGTGTGTGTGTGTGTGTGTGTGTGTGTGTGTGTGTGTGTGTGTGTGTGTGTGTGTGTGTGTGTGTGTGTGTGTGTGTGTGTGTGTGTGTGTGTGTGTGTGTGTGTGTGTGTGTGTGTGAAGTAAGGCCAGGAGACACCCCTCGACATGCCACACACCCTCTCCTGCAAATTATGTCGGCATGGTTGCTGTTACCAAGGCAACTGTCCCAGGAGTTAGGGTGGGGTGGGTGCAGCTGGTGTTTCGTGATTGAGTCCAGGGTCCCTGTGTGTTGAAATGTGTGTGCGTGTGTGTGTGCGTGTGTGTGTGTGTGTGTGTGTGTATACACTGGTGGAGAAAAGAATGTGCTTTTTTTTATGTTTTTCTTTCACACTGAATAAGAGCCATTCATGTGTGGTCAAGATGGTAGACGTTTGACTGTTTCAGAATTTTCCAAAAATGTGGTGTGTGTGTGTGTGTGCGCGTGTGTGCGTGCGTGCGTGCGTGCGTGCGTGCGTGCGTGCGTGCGTGCGTGCGTGCGTGCGTGTCCATGCCTGCCATGATCGTGTGCAGGATAAAGAAAGCGAGGCGGTATCGTAACCAGCAGATAAACTGAGTTGATGTGGCTGTTAAACCTAATTTAGCTTTAATATCGAGCATGTGCTGCTGACTCACTGATTGCACCCACTTTGTGTCTATCTTTACCAATGTGTTGGACTGCATTTATTTGCGCTTGTGTGTTCACAAAGCCACTCTCAGTTCCCTCTCACAGATCCTCCTCGCTCTAATGCTGATTTAATGAAGTCCAAAGCCACTAGGCTGTGTGAGCTGTGTATCAGCCTGTCTGACCCAGTCGGGTCCTGAAACCAATGCTGAACGTTGGTAGTGTTTTCACCGCTGAGGTGGTTTCACAATCAATTAAACTGAATTTTTCCCCTTCATACTGAATTAAACAAGGTCATGCTGCTCTTGTGGCGTGCACTCTGTAATTCAGATGAAGTGCTGGATGCTTGAGTAGTCGGAGCCAGGCGTGAATCCCGCCAGGGTTTGAGTCTCTGTGAAGAGCGCGGCTCTCAGGAACCGCCTTCATTCAAATGGAAGCTCTCAAGTTGACAAGTGGAGTACGTGTTATTGGATTTTAAGAGAAGTTGACAGCCATCCTCATAAAATAATAAATACATTCCTTCCTTTAGAAATAAGTGAAGAGAAGAGATGGAAAACAATGGCAATTTTATTTTGCCGGGGAGTCTTATTGAAATCAGGACCACTTCCTAAAGAGAGGCATTTGTCTGACGTAGCATTCATTACATCCATTCGAACATTGCATTCATATGCTTTCTATTGAGCCTTTCACCAGTATTTCTTTTTTTTTCATTAAAAAAAATTTTTTTTTCGGTTGTCTTTGCACCATTTCAAATTAAAAACCTATATGTAACACTATTTTTAAAACTCATGTCAAAAACAAGAACTGAAGCCTTCTTGTGTGGTGCTTCAAAGTTGTTACATTCACCCACACAGAAACCATCAAGTACTTTGTTTCCTGGTTATATCCAAGGAAACTGCAACAAGGCCCAACAAATGAGGCCTATCTGATAAATTCTGTCACCCCAGATGGGACTCGAACCCACAATCCCTGGCTTAGGAGGCCAGTGCCTTATCCATTAGGCCACTGGGGCTTCGAAGGGGAGGAAACATGAGCCAAACACAGCATGTCGCAACCTTTGTAAAACTATAAATGATGTTGATGTCTGAGTTGACGTTCACTCCCAACAAATTGTGTTTTGCATTGAGTTAAGGCTCAACTCTGAACTTTTCTGAAATGCTGCTATTGCACATGTGCACCACGTCAGTAGTAAAAGTAAGTAGTTCTTCTGCACCTGCTCGACTAGATGGACAATAATGAAAACAATGCGTGTTCACTTTAAACACTGTCCTGAGTCCCTGACTCAGCGTCAGGGACTTCTGTTTAAGCTGTAGCACGTCAGCCGGTACAAAAATTAAACAAATGTGTGGCACATGTTGCCACAAAACCAGCAACAGTTATGCAAATGTCAGAGAATGGAAATTTGTAGATGGAGGTTTGCTTTGTGGACGTAGGTGTGTCGTCCGTGTGAACGTCTATCGAAGAGCGTTCAGTCTTTTATGTCAGAGACGGATTGTTTGGAATAAAATTCTACATAACTAAACTCGTTGCAAAACAAAGATAAAACGTCTGATTCTGTTTAATTCCCTGTCGTGCTGGTTCCCCCTCTGGGATTAATGAGACCGGGATCAGTGTGAAGCAAAACAATTTACCTCTCTGCCCGTCTGCCGAATATTAACAACACACCCAGTGAGATGTCCCACTGAGCTTCTGCTGTCTACCTTCAGCATGAAAGACGTCCCTCTCTGGCTGGGAATGTTTCTCTGATGCAGATTATCTCTCCTCGTCCACTCAGTCATGTCTTCTTCTCGTTTTCTGAGCTCATTTCCTTTCTGCCCATCCATCTTTTGTGTCGTTGCTCGACTGTCAGCATGTTGTGGTTTCCTCTAATTTTTGTCTCCAGCGATGGTGTTTCGTCTCTCGCCCCCTCCTTCTTTTTCCTTTCTTCATCTGTCTTTCTTCCTCCACTTTACTTCACCCACCAAATCGTTTCTCACCTTGTCATCGCAACATTTTCCCCGTCTCTCCATTTCTTTTTTCACCAGGGCCGTCTTCCTTTCCTCCTCCATTCATCTATCCCTCTATAATTTTTCACTCTGTTATGACATTACGATTTTCCATCACGCGCACAGCTACTCTTCCTCTTCATCCCGCTTTCTCGCCCGATTCCACTTCCTTCTCAATCCACCCATATGTCCATCATCACCCCTGCCATGTCATCCCAGCGTGAGTCGTGCAGGCTTTCTGTCCTCTGCTCTCATCAACCTGTCCCACCCGATCCCCACCTGTCTTTTCCCATCCCTCATCTTTGAGCTTATCCTCTCCTTCCTCTGTCTATATTTATTAATTTCTTACATCAGGATTTCTTTGAATCTCTTCTCCCACCCCGTTTCCCCCATCCCATCTCCCTCCCAACCTCGTCTGTCCATCACCGTGTCATGTTTTGACATTTTTCCCATTCTCATCTCGTAACCGTCTTCACCCATCAGAGCGTTTTCATCTTGCTGTCACTTTGTCATGTCAGTTTTCTCACCTTCTCCCATCCCCTGCTGTTCTCTGCTTTGCCGTCTTCAACTTTCTCCACCTTCACTGTTCCAAATGCTCTCAATGGTTGTTTGTTTGGGCGCGGTGTTATTGTATTTATAAAATGTATACCTAAGTGATTTAAAACATGTAACAATGCAATACATTTAATTTAACATTTTATTATGAAAAAACAAACCTCATCATGCACAATTGATCCATCCCATGGAAAAGAAATATATTATCCATCCATCTTTTATTCCATCTTTCCACACATTGGGGGCTAAAGCTCAAAACCAACCGACATTGGACCAATGGCAGTACATGCTCTGGACAAGTACAAAATACTCAAGCATTTTGCACTGGATGTTCTTTTTTTCCCCTTACTGTACATGCCGACATGGAAAAGAAAAAATCCCATGGGCTCACAGCATGAATCCTTCTAATTGGGCCCAGTTATGAAGACCTGTTGTCTCATCATATTACATAGTTTGATGAACTTGGATTGATTACAAAAAGAATCAGACTCACGTTTCTATAATTCTTGTTGGATCTTCTGTCCTTTGTTGGACCTTTTGTCTCAGTTGTCTGTTGCTGAAGCATCAAAAGAGCGCAGGATCCTTTTGAGGGTTTTTTGTAAGGAAGGTGGACAATTTGTTTATGTCACATTCGGTCATCCTCCAGCGTGCTGAGCAATACAGTGCGGTAGAGAGCACACAGCTCGGGTACAGTTTTAGTATGATGTTGGTGTATTGGGATTTTCTCTTCCAAACGTTGTTCATCATTTTGAAGGCTTTTCTGGCCTTGCTGAGGCATCGCTTTGCCTTTCTGGACATTGATGTGCCCTCAGAAAATCCAAGGCAATAAAAACGTATTAAACACAAACTATCTCCACCCTTGTAAAACTGTAAGTGATATCAATGATCGCACTGACCACTAATAAATTCTGTAGTTGAGGTTCAACTCTGACTGTTTGGCTGGATCTTCTTCTGTATCTTACTGAAGCATCAAAAGAAAAGCTGAAGATAAATTATAAATATAAAAAACACAAAGCTTCAGTGCAAATTTCAAACAAGAAACTAAGATCGGGACCAAAAACTAACAATTCCTCCTAACATTTGACTGGAGGTCTGCAAAATGCTGACTCGTGTAAAACTTTAACCAACAACCAGAGAAATTGGCACAAAATGGTAAATACTGTTTTAGTTCAGTAGAAAATAAAAGATTCAAAATAATTTCAACGCAGAAGAGACTTGACATGCATGTGGTCGGCGTAGGATGAGCTGAGCAGCTCAGACGTCAGTCCTCCCAGTCACATCTTCCATCCCGTCCTGGGCGGTTCCCAGGAGGCGTTTCCATATCTGGCCAAATATGCAATCCCTCCGGTATGTTTTCGGTCGGCCAAAGGCTGGTTGGATGTGCCCAGAATAACTTCAGAGGGAAGCGACTGGACGTTTTCTAATTGTCATAGAGAAAAGGAAGGGATTTCCAAGTCAACTTCAATGCAATACATAGATTTTTTTGCAGTTTCAGGATTCTGATGTGTTTTACATTTTCAAGGTTTTCTGAAAAAATATCCCCGGAGTCAAAGTTCGTTTGTTTTCTTTTTCGTTAAATAAAGTTAACTTTATTTCAGTAATGGGTGCTTGAATCATAGCAGACGACATTGAGAGGAACTGCACATTCTTGACTGTGGAGTTAGAAAAACGTTATATTCCATATTATTGTTGTTCCTGAAACTCAATTACACTAATTGAATTTTTTGTTTAGAGCTTTTGATTTTAAAATCAGAAATATGTTGCGTAATCATATAAGAGATGCAACAACATCACAACAATGCAATGAGGAAACAGTCTAACTATAAAGTGTCAATGGTTTGTTCTTCTGACTCATTGTGGCTTGGAGAGTTTAGTTTTAAATTTTAACTTTAACTTGTCCAAATGAGAATTGTTATGCGAGTGCAAGAGAACTTGCAAATGGCTCACTTTGTCATGGTTTAACAGTAATGCAGACAAAAGAAGAAAAGCCATGATGAAGAAAAGGGAGAGGAAATGCATTTTAAAAATCACCACAGGGAATCCGTTACAAACCAGCAGCCTACTGAGCCTATCTTTCATCACGGAATTGTAATGTAGGAATTATTTCTTCCTCAGTCCACAGTCCACAAAGAGCATCGCTGCTCTCTTGGAAGAGATCTTTAAGTAGAGCCCTGTGATCATTTGCTATTTTGACTGTTTTTTTCATCACCTCAAAAAAAGTATTGGCTTGAGCTGCTACAAATATGCCTCGGCTGACAGTGGCCTTTTTCTCACCCCAGTCTGCTGCTCGCTTTTAAAAAAAAAAAAAAATCTTTTCTCACATCTCACATGCAGCCTGCCACAGTTTCACAGCCTTTCACTGATAGATTACTGCCATCTTAACTGTGTCGTGCTGCTCTTTGCATCTGTCAGACGTTCTTGGAGGGCTTTTCTTCTCCTCTGCACCCCGATCGTCCCTGAACTCCTTCTTGTTAAACACATAATGCAGTGAACTCAGTTTGAAAGAACAGATTCAGCAGCTTGTTCAAACTATTCAGGGTCAGTCATCACTTTCTTTTATAAAATCTTGCATCTTCCCCAGTCTCTTCCAGTGTAGATAATTGATGTGTGCAGTTCTGGTCCCAGTGATGTCCCACCAGATGAATTAAAGTTTTAATGGATGCATTGCTTTATACTTTAGGTGTGATGCAGGGTGATTGTGATGAAAGATGAAGGAAGGATGTCATTTATTGCCAAAGGATTAGGATATTTATCGGAAAATTCAGCATTCAACCAAAATGTACTACTTGGTTTGATGTAGTTTGATGTAGAGGTGAGATTAGAGGTAATAGTATAGGTTTCAATTTGGATCTGTATGAGGTTTCAGCTCTGCATTGCTTGGATTTATTAGAGGTTTTATCCCTTACTGCAATAATATTTATATATATTTAAAAAAAAAAGTATAGTGATAGCTATATATTTGTATTTGTTGTTGGATTTCTATGTAAATCAAACTTACGGAGGCCACGCACGAACAGAATGCTAAAGTTACTTTTCTGTGATTGCATTTACAATTGATCCATAACTAAATTGATTGATTTCACTCTTCAGTGGCTCTTGTGTAATTGAGTAATGAAGACGCTTCCAGGTTTGAATGCTTCATTCACACAGATGTTGGCCCCACGTGCAGGAAATTCACAAATGCACGATTCACTTCAGAGGTGTGTGTGTGTCACTTCAGATTCTAGCTGCTTGAAGAAACACGCTGCATTTGAGAAGTGTTATCCATCACTGCTGGAGAAGAGGTGTCACCCCGGTGAACGATTCACAAACTGCACATGATAGATTTAATGAAGCTGAGTTTGCGTTCACTGTGAATTGAGCCTTGGTATCAACCGTCCATCCTCTACAGAGTCTCCACTGAAAATACATGCATGCACATGGAGAACATGAAACTAGATTATACAAAGTTCGAAATTAATTTCCATAACACAGTGCATAGTCAAATTCACTCATTCATGCACACAATCACATTCAAGGTGCGAGACGAGGTATCTCTTGTTGGTAGATGACTCTTCCACCCGAGCCACAGTCACCTGCTGTTCTCAGAATTGTTCTCTTCGCGTTCCTTCAGCACAGTTCAGTCCAAAGCAAAAAGCAGCCGGTGTGATTCTGAAAAATATTGTGCTTTGGGGAGTTTACTCACATTATGCCAGTTTTCAGGCTTTTTTAAGTTCAAACAGGTTTTATAAGCACTTTCTACTTTGCATCGCTATTTGGAGCTGCCAACGTGTGAAGCCATGCCCAGCGGTGTTGCTTTAAAGCGCCGTATACTGTATGCGCGCACTTTTAGCTTTGCGAGCCAAGTTTAATCGAGTGAAAAACATTTGGTAGATAAAGTATGCGAACGCTAACACAAGACAGACGGACGTGCGGCTCCTGTCCTCGCTCAGGTATCGGCCGATCTCCCGCACCATAGTTTTCATTGTTTACATGGTGCGACAGGGCAATCGTTTAAAAGAAAATGTAATCTGCGCATTCATTGTCTGTGGTTTCTGAGTCGCAGGTTATCACACAGTCTGTCTGGAGATGCAGGCCAGGTACAGTGTGTCTGTGTTTGTTTATTCCCAAGAGATACATTACAGTTCCTTTGTTTGATTTGAAAATCTGGCTTGATAAGAGGACCGTAGCAAATCAAGCTCTGAGGATTACCTGTATGATAAGTGCAGCAGGTGTGCGAAAGTTTGTCTTTTCTCCTTGAAGTTCAGTTTATTCATTTGACTGTAAAGGAAATAATTGACATTAAAAAACACTTTTGTCTGTTACTGATGTGGTTAATTGCATTGGTGATGAAAGGAAGATTTTCTGCACTAAAAGCCACACAAGCTCTTATCCCGACTCAATCTTTATACTAAACTAAGGAAAATTATCCCTCTGTGTTTAATGCCTGGCAGTCCCAGTGGAATTATTCTCCTCACTGAACTTTAATCAAGGTACCAAAAATACATTGAACAGAAACATAAAAGCGGCCTGTGATAGCCTGTGTGTGAGATTATTTAAAGCTGCAACAAGCACAAAGTCCATGCAAATGAGTTATTTCCCAGAGCAGAGAGAAAGATATCGTATTAAGACATACAATGGAAACTTAAATGAAGAGACCAGATGCTACAGATAAGCAGAAAAGGTTAATAACTGATGACCTGTATGTGTCAGGCCAGCTACAGAAACCTTGCTGAAACAATGGACATAATTACAAAGTCACATTCATCTACTCATTGTAAATCATGCACATCAAAGAGAAATGCAATGCTGTGTTTAGAATCACATTATTTCAAATGCATTTTAAAATCCATTCAGTTTTGTTGCCTGTGTCATTGTAGAATAAATTACATTGAACAACGTATTGAAGCTTTTTGTGACCTATCAGGCTGCCTGATCTCGTAACTTGTCAAATCTATGGAAAATTGCTTGTGAACACATTTTGCTTTGTCTTTTCGTCGTTCAGAGCTGATCCAGAACGGCCGGCTGTTGACGTTGCCCCTCGTGGCCGGAGACCTCCACTCCTTACTGCCCGATGAAGACAGGAGGCGTCTGTACGTGGCCATGAAAGACAACCTCCTGTCCACCAGTCTGGACGACATCACGCAAAACCCACGCAAGGTCAGAACCCAAATAGTCGGACGCAAACACAAACTAACACATTCACATATGGACTTCTGCCTCAGAGGGAAGGAACTACACACACACACACACACACACACACACACACACTGATGGGGCTAATTACAGATCGTTTAAGAGGAAAGTCCAACCCATCTGACTGATATCCTCTCTCATGTCTTATCTTTGTTGAATTCTTCAAAAAAGACGTCCTCTTTTCATCCACTGCTCTATTTTTTCTCCTTTTTTTTTTTTTTTTTTATATTTTGCTAACTTTAGAAGAAGAGGATTTTTTGAAGAATTTCGATGTGTAATCTCATTAGTATTAAAACTTCACTGAGGTATTTTACTCTTCGACATTGCCAATTGTCTAAAGAAAATGTTACTCACTTCTTGTAACCTACTAACACTTCACTGGACGGCAGCATAATGGACTCCAGACCAGCCACAATTTATTTTCCACACATTTCTCACATTGCTTCTTTCCTCCGCTGCCCACGTGTACCGCTGAGCAGACCGACGGCCTCAGTGTGCTGGCAGCGACGGTGAGGTTTGATACTTTGTACTAAAATAGCTGGAATTTAGGATGCAGATGTCACCAGATGACCTGCAAGCCAGATTTTGTAAACCACCAGGAGTAATAAACCACCGTCGTGCTTAGTTCATTGTCGATTTCTTCTTTCTTTTAAAACAATCTGACTTTGCGGTTACACTGTAACCTTCCAAAAACCAGGATTTCCACTTCTTCTTGGATGGAGGATTTAAACACTCAGGCAGGAAGCTCTCAGTTCCATCTTTTTCTAAATCAGCTGGCCAATTTCCCACCTGACAAGTACAACAGAACATCCATCCAATGATCGTTGATACTGTTTAATGTAACTGAGGCTGCTGGAGCTCATCCCAGCTAACTATGGAGGAAGGCAGGGACGCTCACTGGACACGTCAACACAATTTAGAGTCACAGATTAACTTAGGAAACCTAATTTACATTCGTTTACATCAATGTTGATGCACATGGGAGATCAAACATGCAGCAAAGAATAAAACTATCATTCATATCCAGATGCATGACGGTATCACAGCCTGGGGAAAACGCTTCAAAGAGGCCGGTTTTCTCAAAAGAAATCAACAGTGACCATTAGACATCAGGTTTGTAACAGTATCACGTTTCTTGTAGACAGCCAGACGGGCACGCTGATGGGTTTCCAGCGAGTCAGGATGTTGAGTTCAGGGTCACAACAAGGGCGGCGACAGGACTGCCTTCCCATACCTCTGTCCTGTCACATC
Organism: Lipophrys pholis; assembly: GCF_963383615.2. Taxonomy (NCBI): domain Eukaryota; kingdom Metazoa; phylum Chordata; class Actinopteri; order Blenniiformes; family Blenniidae; genus Lipophrys; species Lipophrys pholis. Next base: position 12,501,596 of record NC_137630.1, on the reverse strand, counting down.
AGATCAATACTGCCATAAGTCAGAGGTACTTGTGAGCTGGCAGACGGCTGAAGAGGTAGACAGCCAGTCAGTGAGACAGACAGACAGACAGACAGACAGACAGACAGACAGACAGACAGATAGACAGACAGCACCAGCCACCTCAACCAGGCGGCCGGCCAACAACAGGATGGATAATCATAGTTGTACCATAACTCTGCACAAGCTGTAAAGTTATATATTTGTACATACAGTATTTATAGTCTGTTTATTCCATTCCAGCTTGCGTGTAAGTTTTTTTTTTTTTTTACCCCCACTTGTGTAAAAAAAAGCCACTCTTGCTCATATATTCTCCACATTTCAGTTTATTTTCTCTGCTGATGGCACACACAGCTTTTTATCAGTGCTGCTTGAGATTTCTACTTCTGTTTAGTTTTCCCTCACGCACACGGCACAGGAAGATGGACACCGTCTCATCGTTGTTTCCGAGTTGAGGGTAGCATGTCGAATGTGACAGTGTCTGGAGTCACATTTTTCTTTGATCTGACCAGAAACCCTCAGGACATTCCTGCAGTGTGAGTCTACAGCTCAGAGCCATCATGACATTAAGGGTCACTAAGAGTTTGAATGTGTTTGTGGCTTCTTTAAAAAAAAAAGAAGTGTTCTTTACTCATTCTCAACCACATTTATTGTTTCCTGTCCAACTCTGAAAACAATTAGCTAAGTGCAAAAATACAATTAACACACATTCTTTTTTAATTATCTGCATTAAAAAACAGCTTTGTCCTTGAATGTACGATGAACTGACAGTCAACATTTCACCAAACGGAGAAATTCCCATTAACCACAGCTTTTACTAGGTGAAAAGCTCCTTTAGTGGTGGTCCACGTTGTTGTTAGTGTGTGGTATGTGGAGATAAGGGGGAACGCGGTTTCTAATCTAATCTGATGGTCTCCGCTCTGCTCCGGGCTCTGTGGGAATGACTGCATCGGGGAACAATTACTGGACGTCCAGAAATCATTTCCTGTCACCACCAGCATTTGTCATTAATCACAAACGTGAGTTTGTGTCACAGTTTCCAGATCGACAATGAAACTGCAGATGTATTCAATAATAACATCCACCATGTGTGGAAATTCATTTATCATGAAAAATCATTGGTAGAGTTTCAATATGATTCATTTTCACTCTCGAGAGGAGTGAACATCTACGTTCTTTCGCGCACTTTACAGTGTCTGTGGTATGTGCTGCTCACTGAGGACAATCACTTATCCTATCGATTGCATCTCTTTCTCACTGCCCTGGTCGCAGAGGGAATGAATGACTCAAGGAAATATTTACATTAGTCATTTCACTGCTATTTGACAGTAGGCCTCACATCTCTCTCTCTTTCACACAAACATCCTCTCTGCCTCTATTTCTTCTTCTCTCACTGGCTTGACATGAAAGCAGTGGAATCATAATTTTTTGGAGTTACTGCTGAAGTTTACATGTTGAAACATGCAGAAAAAAACAACTCAGTTTAAGTAAATCTTATTAGTCCAATTATACTAATGATCAGGGTTTAAGGAAATTGGCCCACTGATGAAGTCATTCTTCATCTCTTTGCCAATAGATCCGAGCAGGGCTGATTGTCTTACCTGGACCCAGGATGAGCTCATCCAGATGGGAAACCTCACACGACCAAATGTAAACAGCCTGATTTTGGAAAAAGTTTGTGGATTTTAATCAGTTGCAGTGATTCAGACAGTCAAAAAGAAAGAAAAAAGAAAACCCCATCAATAAACCTTTGGTGACTCTTTCAAGAACTCTCAAAAGGCACGCATCCCCCAGTCCTCCAACAATAGTTGGACTGTCTCCACTGTGTTTGTAATACTTGATTCCATCTCTTCTCCGTCTCTCCCATGTCTGCATTGCAGAGGATGGAAAACGTTTGAGGAAAAGACCACAAGAAATGTAAATTAAGGGCTAAAGTCTTGGCCTTCAGTCTGACTCACGTTACAAAATGAGATGCGCACAAAAGAAGTAGAGAGTGAAGAGAGGGCTTCATGCAGGTGCTGCCATGTCTAATACAAACTCAAATACATCTGAGCCAAATAAAAGTGCTAATCTAAAGCTTTCACTCTCACACACCAACAGCTGCTGTCGACAAGAAACATGTGGTTCGGTGTCTTGGACACATGAGCTGAAGATTGAAGTCCCTACAAAGAGATTAGACAGTAATCTGCTGTTCCAACTCTGATATATAAATAGAATGATGTAATTTGATTGTGAAAGCTGCAGAAACAACAAGCATATGTATATATTAGCTGCCTTAGTGACTACATGACAAGTTGTAAATCAGAAGTTGCTGAAACAAGCAGCTGAAGTGTCTGAACTAGTTAACCTCCACAGGTAGAATTACACAATATACTGTACTACAATGACCGTTTACAATACAGTATTGATACATATAGATTCTCTGAAATAAAAGAATGTGTCCAAACCGGAAATTACAATTAATCTAATGATGATTTTAATAAATTTAATTTTTATGTCTTCACATTTTCCCCAAAAAAACAAAAAACTAACAGCTAATCAAAAAAGCTGCATTAGTGTCTCGTAATGCAACCATTCAATCTGTCGAAACTGAGATGAAATTGTTTTGTAGCTGCTGTTCCTGCTGATCTGGCATCATTGAAACACAGCGCTGCTACCGGCTTGGTTTTACAGTTTCCACTCAGAAGATGCCCATGTTTTAACACAAGAAGTATAAAAAAAATCCTCCCCCCCCGCTTCCTCTGACTCTTCTTGGTTAGTCATGTTTTGCTGACTCTCTTTGCTTTGCTTGTTTGTAAAGCACCTGCCAAGCCCTTTTATCGTAAATGTAGTGAGCAATAAAAAAACGTTTCTTTTTTGTAAATGTCTCTTCCTTTGTCTTGTTTTCTCTCCTCTGGCTCCCTGTAGCTGTACTGGCCAGCCAGTCCGGACCGTGTCCAAGAATGTCTCATGGCTGGGAAGGACCCAGAGGTGATTCAACACACACTCACAAAACCACCACATTGCATAAGGACCGCGACATGTGAAAAGAGTAACTTGTACTGTGAAGGGAGGTAATCGGCTGAAAGGCACGTAGCAGAAGAAGTGCAGGATTTTACACAGATCTGGATCAGTGGCTTACAGGTCAGGTCTTATCCGCCTTTGCAACTATTTTTCCACTAAAAGTTATAGAATAACACTAAGACCCTGCAACCATCTAAATAGTTGTGCAGCAATAAAGTAAGGCAGTTGCAGGTTAGATCACAATCGAGAGCGGAACTAAAGCCAAATTAATCTGAATCATGTGGGAAGTTAAAACAAACAAGACAGCGCTGATGCAGGGAACCACATCAAGATGCAGGTTCGAGAGATTTATTCAGATCAAAAGTCACAAGTGGCCATTTGGTGAGGAAAAAGCAAACAAACCAGTCGCATCCAAAATTCAAGGGTTCAAAGACAAGTCAGTGCATTTCAAAATCCTTCAGTTTCTTTGCTTTTCTTTTCTTTTCTTTTTTTTTAAAACCAGAGCCTAATGAGAAACATGCATGTCACGGTTTTGATTATTAATGCCAGCTCTTGGTCTTATTGCTGTTCGATGGTTTTAGAAATTCAGTCAGTTGATATACCACAACCGTTCCCTTTTAGAAGCCACCGAACAGCAACAATAAACATGGTGCATCTTTGTGGTGGTCTTTCTAACTTTAACTCTCTCTGTCTCTCTCTGTGTTTAGATGGAGTGTGCAAACTTCCTGCGAGTGCTGCAGCCTTTTAATCAGACTCACCTGTACGTGTGCGGCACTGGGGCCTTTAACCCTCGCTGTGCATTCATAGCAACCAGTGTTTTCCATCAGGTAAGGCTAAAACCAAATGAAAGAAGGTGAAGCCTTCTAAAAAAAAAAAAAAAACATGTTTTTTTTTAATCACATCTGTACATTCACAATGTGTAGCACTGATATAAGTCTTAGCATGTGACATGACTTTAGTTTGCAGTCTGCAGGATTTGGTGGTAAAATGAATCAGACCATCAAAATGTGAAAAAAAACACTCAGCTATGCAGATTCAGCTTAAGCGCCGGTTTTGGCCCAGCAGTAACTCTGTTAGTTTCTCAGATGTTTCATGTGGCGGTCATGGATTCATCTTGGACTTAACAGAATTTTCTGTGCACAATGTTTTTCTTTTCGTCACTACTGTACACCATCAAATATGAGACCAGTGTTTGACATTTTGAATAGCCAGTATTTTCCGTTTACTCAGCATTAAATTGAATTAAATTCAGGATGATATATACTTATATGAGATGGTATTATCTGAGTAGATCAGATGGTCCTTCTACCCACCATCGTGTGTGTTCGAACCCCTAGTATGAGCCCTTATATACTGGCTCATGAGCTGCTGTCGTGTCTGCCCCTATTCCCATATATCACTCAGGGTTCACCGTGTGCCATCTGTCTATGATATAAACTACTTTCCTTTTGTCATTGAGGCTGCACTATGGGGGTATAGACACCTTAGGTTTTTTTTATATCAGACTTGCTTTTTTGTTTAATGTCAGATGGAGTGCAAATGTAATTTTAGAGGCCAGGAGTCTCTCTGATCTGACAGATAGTTTATCATTGTTTGACACATGTGGGTTATCTCTCTGTCAGAAATAGGTTACTGGTTCTAAATGTCCTTGGGTTTGGAGGGGTTTGTGTCTGTTTATGCAGATGGTGTAGACATGAAAATTTCTGTGTTTTCAAGTTGCATGCATTGCACACTTACTTATGTTTGTGAGGACCTTCAGGAAATCGACTGACACATTATCATTATTCTGCAGAATCTCCATCCTTGTGGTGACAAAAATTGTGGCTTCCACAATGAAAATGTTTCAGTGTTTTGGTAAAGAGGAATGTTGGTTGGGCAGCTTGACTGAGGTTGAAGGTTAGGTAAGGCATGTATCAAATGCACTTTCTGGGGCCTGAAAAACTGGTATAATGCCATACTTGTGGGGCCTAAGATGCAGGATCTCTCATCGGTTTCTAAGCATTTTAGCGTAACATTTGGTTACGCTCACATTAGGTTAATGTTAGCCACTTAGTTTGAATGTTAAGGTTAGGTTAGGGGCTAGGAAATGTACTATTCAACAGGAAGACACAATACAGCTTGTGTGTGTGTGTGTGTGTGTGTGTGTGTGTGTGTGTGTGTGTGTGTGTGTGTGTGTGTGTGTGTGTGTGTGTGTGTGTGTGTGTGTGTGTGTGTGTGTGTGTGTGTGTGTGTGTGTGTGTGTGTGTGTGTGTGTGTGTGTGTGTGTGTGTGTGTCAGACAACAGCTAATCCCATGAAAGGCCATGTGAGATCCGAGCAGAGGTTCAGACAAGGTTCTTAGAGGAGCTGGCGGTGCTGACTGGTTTCACACGTTCTTAAATCCCTGCTCTTATCCCAATTAACCTCAATTAGATGCAGACTTTGTATGTGTGTGTGTGTGTGTGTGTGTGTGTGTGTGTGTGTGTGTGTGTGTGTGTGTGTGTGTGTGTGTGTGTGTGTGTGTGTGTGTGTGTGTGGCGGTAACACTCAGCTGGCTGCGCACTTTTTTGAATTTAGTCGAAACATGCAATGTAGAAATTAAAACATTAATTAAAAAGTTACAGTCTGCTACTTCACCCAGGAAAAGTCTCTCGACTGTCTCCGTCTGCGGGGCTGATTTTCTCTCTTTATGTCTGGTTGACCTCTTTGTATGCTTCTGTTTTCAGTCAGAGTACCAGACTTTCTCCTACAGCCAGACGGAGTGTGGGAAGGGGAAATGCCCCTACGATCCGCTCCAGAAGACAGCTTCTGCTGTTGTTGGTGAGTTGACAACTGAAGAAAATAGATTATAGATGAGCACAACAGTGTCTGCAGCATTGCTCACTCTTGAGTAAAGTGCATTATCAGTCATTGAATCAGACAAGCAACTCGACATTATATGAGTTTGTTGTTGTTTTCTTGTCACATCTTCTTTACTTCAGTGTGTTTTGTTTAAAGGACAAAAGGAGGTTTTATTGTCATTGCACATGGAGATGTTACCAGTCTCATACATGTGCACATTTACCTGTTCTTAAATATTCTAGTTGTGGGATGACCCTTCTCTGACCTCGGAGGCCAATGCTTCTTTTATATTAGGCGACTTGAGAAAGGTTGTAGAGGATCTCGGTTCACATTGCACAATGACAAAATCAGTCAACAGCACCATGACCTATGAGAAGGCACTTTTTCTCAAATAATTTAATAAAAAACAATGCCAGACCATGTTGTTTTTGCGTTCTCTGTGTAGATGGAGAGCTGTACGCTGGCATCACCTCAGACTTCATGAGCCGGGACTCTGCGTTTTTCCGTAGTCTTGGCAGCCGTCACGTCATACGGACCGAGCAGTATGACTCCACTTGGATGCAGGGTGAGTGCAAAAATAGTTCTGGAACTACCAGGTGAATGAGATTCAGAGAGTCATACTTTATAACTTATCTTGTTTCGCTGTGAGTGCATAGCTTTGACTTGTGCATACAAAGCATTCGGTGTGTGACATATTTGTATCTTCATTTCCCAAATGTGTGTTTTATATCATCACAATAGGTAGACATAAATGCATACTCCTCTTAAAGACGTCTCATTCTTCAATTCTGGCTTTGTTCACTGAGTATTCTGAAGTAAACTGAAATATCTTTTGTTGTAAATCTACAAAATCCTCTCCTGCGCGCCCGTGGGATTTTATCACAGCGGCGTGTCGACGTCTGCGGCTGATAACAACAAGATACATGTTTGCTCTCTCTGCTCTTTGTAAACTCAGTCGTACCTTCATCATACCTCTGCTCTATCTGCTGGCAGACGCTTACATGAAGGTCCTGTGCATACGACTGTCCTTCACGTAGTCGGACCGCACTACAGAGTTGATTTGCTGTAATTTATCTTTGTGTGTGTGTGTGTGTGTGCTACACTCTTTCCAGATGCCCAGTTTGTGCGGGTAGCGCCACTGTCTGAAACTGATAACCCAGAAGACGATAAGGTCTACGTGTTCTTCACCGAGCGCGCACAGGAAGCAGAAGGGGCTGCTGGGAAGGTGCTTTACTCCAGAGTAGCACGAGTGTGCAAGGTACGGTGTGTGTATATATGTGTGTGTGTGTGTGTGTGTAGGTTTCACTGTCAGTATCCCCACATCAGGAACTCTCCTGCATGTAGTTCCCCCCAAAGAAACGTGTTTGCCTACACGACGCTGTCCATACATGCCGATAAGTGTGTGTATCTGCGCTCGCGTGGTGTGTGTTGAGGTAAGCAAATGTCTGATTGTCTGTTCTCACAGGTTTGCACTGATATGCCATTGGAAGTGAGGGAGACTGTTTATGTTTGTCTCTATCGCAGCGTCTTCTGCTTCACTGTGATACAAGGTGGAGGTTTAAACAGTGTGTGTGGATATGTGGAGACGGGCATGATCATGTTAGTGTCTGTTTAGCCAAAAGTACAAAAACCTTTTAAAAAGTGACTCCAATGTGGTTTTATACACATTGTATAAAACCAATAGAGATCAGTCCATTTGAATAAATCAGTTTGTCTCTGTGACTGACTACTAACCATACATTTCTCATTTATTCAGGTCTCCTTCAGCTTCAACATGGTGGCCAGACGTTCTGAGGTTCATGCATTTTACATCTAATCTTATTTTTCATATTTCGTGCAGAATGACATCGGAGGCCAGCGGAGTTTAGTTAATAAGTGGAGCACTTTCCAGAAGGCTCGTATGGTGTGTTCTGTCCCGGGACCAGACGGCCTGCAGACGCACTTTGACCAGCTGCGTGAGTACATGCACCAGCATCAAATGGCAAACACATTACATGCACAGTAAAACTAATTACATCAGACAGGCCTCAACCACCAGTCACATTACCAGCTGGAGACCTGCCACTGAATGTTTCATGAAAAGAAGGATCGGGTTTGGATTTTCGCTTTCTGTCTGTGTGTTTATGAGTGTTGCTGTTTGGAAGTGTGATGCAAGAGAGTTTTAATGCTGGAGAAACTTAAAAGTGCTTAACCACCTCCTCATTATATGTCTGCATAGCACCGCTGTTACCACGGTGACCAACGGGCCATTCGGTCACCTTAGGTTCGTCTTCGTGCCTCAGCCTTGGTTTCCATGGCAACTGGCCTCAACATTCAATTGCACTGGATTTATTCATTATCTAGGATTCGTGCCAGTGTCCTCTCGGCAGCTCTGTGTGTGTGTGTGTGTGTGTGTGTGTGTGTGTGTGTGTGTGTGTGTGTGTGTGTGTGTGTGTGTGTGTGTGTGTGTGTGTGTGTGTGTGTGTGTGTGTGTGTGTGTGTGTGTGTGTGTGAGCAGCACCAGGTTTATGCAGTTGTGAATGTGTGACATGTGTTTCAAGTTAATTTGGATTCGAGTTTTCAGTCTGATCTCGTACCTGTGGATGTACAACTAATTGCAATTGTTTTAATCCATCAATATTATATTTAAATATAAAATGGAGGTCGTGCAACATTTTTAGAGCTTTTGGTCAGTCGTCCAGTGGGTAGTGTACAAAACAGGTTTAGAAAGGAGTGCAGGCAGGATACGGATGCTGTGTGTGACAGAAGAATAGCAGAAAGAGTGAAAAGGGCAGGTTTACAAGGCAGGAGTGAAACCTCCTATGATTTATGGTTTGGAGGCAGGAGGCTGAACTGGAGGTGGCAGAGGTGAAGATGCTGAGATTTCAACCAGGGCTGTAAAGAATAGACAGGATTAAAAATGAACAGTTTAGGTTGGGCAGTTCATAGATAAAGACTTTAATTTGGTTTGGACATGTGCTGAGGAGAGATAGTATGTGGTCAAACAATGTTGTGATGAATCTGCCAGGCAGAAGAAGATGAAGACCTCAGAGAAGATTAATGGATGTAATGTAGGGGGAACATGACGTGAGTTAGAGGGAGACGATCGGCTGTGTTATCATATGAAGGCAGGATCCGAAACATGAACAAAAGTAAAGTCTTATTCTGTATGAGGCGACTGAGAATGATGAACATTGGGTTTAGTGACAATACAGTTTGCATACACCTCACACAGTGAGTCAAACAAAAATGCAGACATTATCATTATTATACTTTCTTAAAATATGCTTTTCATTACTCAAATACTCTGGTGGAGATTCTAACAGTATATGAGTGAGATTTTCTGAGTTCATCAAGGTTTCATATTGTCTGATAGAGATGGTGTTAATCAGATGAAAAAGATCTGACCACCCATCTTTCCTCTATTTCTCTTGTATTGAAGTTAGAAAAATCCATCATCTAACCTGCAGAATTTAAAGTGAACTGCTGTATAGCCCATAGACCAAGACCATACATTTTCTCAAGAATGATTGTGTACTCACAGTTTCCTATGGTCCATCCAAGTGTCCAGTCCAATAACTTTTAGAGTAGGTTGAACTTTTGCCAGCTAGAGAGGAAGATGGTGGCATTCAAGCCACAAACACTGTATATAAAAACACCCCAGATGGGACTCGAACCCACAATCCCTGGCTTAGGAGGCCAGTGCCTTATCCATTAGGCCACTGGGGCTTACATGGTGTGTGCAAAAAAAAAACCACATTTCAAACCGTGTAGAGAGCCCACAAGCTTCGATGTAGGAGGCCAGTAAAGTCTGGCAATAGGAGGGAAACATGAACAGCAGACAAAGCAAACATGGCAAAGCCAAGAAATAAAAACTTTGGACATATTAAAACAACGATTTTCAGCAGTCTCACTGATCTCTGAGTTCTTTGGTATTCTCAGTGCAACACCTGCTTTCTTTGAATCCAGGTGAGGCTACAGGTGGTTGATAAAGACTGTACATAGCATATTGCCTTTGATATGAAAGATGTACAGAGCGTTCACTCAAAGGGTAGTAAATGATCTCAGTAGGTCTTTAAATTAAGTCAGTGTGATAGTAATGACCATCCACTCTCCATAAACACCTCTGATGGGACTCAGACCCACAATCCCAGGCTAAGGAGGCCAGTGCCTTGTCCATTAGGTAACTGGGGCTTTTTTTTGGATAAAAACACTGTGTTGTTGATCTCTCGATTGGTCGTTATGAATGAGTATTTGAAGTAACTGAAGTGTGTTTGTAGCTGCCGAGGTACTTCAAACCAGCTAACACAGCTGGCAAAGGACAGAATCTGCAGGTCTTCAGACAGTGTAAAGAGAGACACAGTAATTAGCCAGATTTATGTAGTCTTTGAACGTGACACAAAAGCAGTGTTGTAATCAAGTAACAATACCAGTTTTCAAACATTCTGAGCAAGATGGGTTTGTACCTTGTAGTTGTAGGAAGGGTCTCACCAAAAGACAAAATGATACATGAGGTCAGAAGCTCTGGAAATGTTTTCAAGGGGGTTGTGTAACGCAAACTCTGGTTATCTTTTTAACTTTGAGTACGGACCAAATGAAAAGACTCAAAGTGTTAAATCTACCCAGTTTGCCATTGATTCCTTACCAAATGGTGGACCAAAAGTCTTTTTGTGTGGTTAGAAACACTCTAGATGAGATTGGAAGGAAGGGTTTGACCCATTATGCCAAACACACTCATACAAAATGGTGCTGAAACAACCTGGCGGGAAAGCAAAGCACTGAATTAAGTGAGAAATCCACAAACAGCTACTGTTGTATAAAGGGATGCAAAGTGTCAGAGCTGCATTCAAACATGGACAGTAACATCCAACCAAAGGGAAAAAAAATCGCCACAAGATGAAACGACTGGCAGAGGATTGTTTCAATCCATGGACCTCTGGGTTAGACAACCAGCACGCTTCCGCTGTGCCACTCTGCTCATGAATACACCAAGAGGCATTCAAGCCCAGAAATGTTTGGCCTGGTGACAAAACTGCACGTTTTTTTGATGAAGAGTGTACACAGAATGTGAGAGATGGTATGAGGGGTTCACTTAAAGGACACGTTCACATTTAGTAGCCCAAAGTTTAAATGCTGTAATTAACGAATTGAAAAGTGCTTGATCAGGAAGAAACTTCTAACAGAGAGCAGCTTTGTTCAGGGAATCAGTCCACAGGACTCACACACCTCTCCAGTCCTGCTATGAAACATCCCAGATGGGTCTCGCTCACAGTCCCTGCTTCATGGGGCCAGCGGAGCTTCTCTAACTCTGGAAAGGGAACGGCGAAGCAGCAAACACAGCGAGACAACGTGAGAAGGATATGCTGATAAGTAAACATACTCTGTAGTCTTATTGATTTCTCAGTTCTGCACGGCTCACCCTATCAGGGAGTCTCACTAAAATCCACAATTGTAATTAATAATGAACTGAGTAAAAACTTTTAGCAGAGGATGGTTTCGATCCATCGACCTCTGGGTTATGGGCCCAGCACGCTTCCGCTGCGCCACTCTGCTTTCAGCACTGATGGTGGTATTCAGTTGTACAATCCCTGGCTTAAGAGGCCAGAGCTTTCTAGGCTCCATTGGGCCACGAGTGCACCTGTAACAAAAGCCTTGGCATAATGGGGAAACAATAACATCGTTCTGTAGCCCCCATGACCTCTTGGTGAGAGACCACCTGAAACTCAGCCTTAATCTCACTGGATGTGGAGCCCATTGAAATGACCCTTGAGGAAACAAATTGAACTCAGGAAAACAAGAACTTGCAGATATTTCCTGTCGTCTATCAGCACAGTAACAGAGGGAGAGTGTGGCAAGGTTTCTTATCTCTGCTTTTTTGTACACAAAGGACTCTCACAGTAAACAGAAGCCTCCTGTGTTTGCGAAGTTCACTCACAGCATTACCATTTATCTAAACATATACAGTACATTAACACTGCCAATCAAACATGCAGTCTTTTACAGAGTCCAACCTTTACACACAAACACACACAACAATAACAAACACCTCAAATAACACACACAGGGCGTTTTTACTTGTGAACAGGCATTCTTGAGTCTTGATTTGTCTGTGTACACAAAACAGTTTGGACTTGTTAGGAGCATAAACACTTGGACCCGGAATGCCTGTGGCCACGTTTTACACATCTGATAAGGCTGCATACAAATTTGTTTGTGAACGCACGCACGCACGCACGCATACACACACACACACACACACACACACTCACACGGTTCACACAGAACAGAGTAAAACATCAGGTTAGGAATGCGGTCAGTGTTGTATTTAAGCTATGCTCTATTGAACGGAAACACTCCAAATCCCAGAAACCCCTGACAGTCTGCGGGACCCTCAGAACAGCAGAGCAGTGGCTGCCACCTGGCTGTCTGCTGGTGTGTCATGTTAAATTCAACCCCCCCCCCCCCCCCCAGAATGTTATGGCAGCATTGAGTTACATTAAACAGAAAGAAATCAATCTATCAGCAGAGTTCAGGTGAAGCATCAACACTGTGGAGGCACTCAACATTCAGCAGTATGTTTGTTTTTAAGGACACCAGCAGCAGTGTACCAGCAGTGTTTTGGTTCTGCAACATTCTTGTTTTTCAGACACGTATGAGACCGCATGTGACACATTTATCTCTCCGCCTACAAACACGAGCAATCAGACATTTCTGACGTCCACCAAAGTTTGACCTGGACTCCGAAAATCACCTCCAAAATTTAATGGAATTTTCCATGGTCTAATATCTATCTGTGGTGAAAATTTCATCGAAACCCATGTAGCAGTTTTGATATGATCTTGCCAACAGACATACAGACAGACAAAGAAATATACGCTGATGATTTGATTGCATCCTTGGCATACGTAATATTAGCCAGTTCACAATAAATATCAATGTAATCATGTATATTAAAAAAAACAATAAAAATACAAATACACACTTTTTTTAACAACACACCTCCCAATAACGCTGATGCTAACTACGTACATAAACCCCAATTAATGAAGACAATGGATGAAGACATTAATGAAGGGTGGTTTTGGTGACAATCAGCTGAGTTTTAAACTAGTTGGAGTGTTTTGTGGTGGTGTTTTTTAATACAGTGAGTTACAATAGTCATTGCATACTGTGACAGGAGAGTGAACCAGGATGTCAGATGTGAATGGGGGACAAAGGTGGTGAATGTGGAAGAGAACTGGCTGGGTAATGACACTGATGTGTAATTGAAATAGTAAGATGTGCTGTTGAGGATGACGAACAGACTCTTCATTTGAGGGGATCGGAAAACTGTGAAGTTGTCAGTGTAAAAGCAAACGATCTTTGTTTGGGTGGACTTTAGAACCAATGAGAAGAGCCTGTTTTATTACTGTTTAAAACACAGGAATCTTGCGAAAACAAGGCTTTAATTCATTTAAAAATAAATTGTTGGGGGAGGGGAGGAGGGTTTAGGACAGGTAGACCTGAGTGTCATCCACATAGCAGGGTTTCCAAAGGATATGGCAGAGAGGTAATGGTTGCTGGTGAAAAGCAGAGCACCAAGGATAGAACTTTGTGGAACACCCAAAGTATTGCAAAAGCAAAATATGCGAAACTACACTGTTGCTGAAGTAGTGACCTGTCCTTTGTTTCCCACACATCATCTGGACCTCATAGAGACACATCCATCTATTTTCTCCCACTTAGCCGTTTCCTGGTCGTGACAGTCTGAGCACTGTCACCCAGATCACATTGCACCAATTAAGAACTTTCCAGCGGGTGGTGAGCCCACGGGAAGGTGGCACACAGTGTGGGACATGAACCCACTACCTTGAGATTGCAAGTCTCATGCTCTACCAACTGAACTAGCCGGGGGACACATAGAGACACACATAGATAGAAATTCACACCTATGACTAATTTTGAGTTGCCGATTAATATCACCAAGCTCGCTTAGAAAGGACATCAAATAGCTTATTGAACAGTGCCCTCTGACTTTTACAGTTATTTTAACCGTCTCCTAAAAGGATGTTAAGGTTAATTGTGCTACTTCACTGTTATATGTTTAAGTTGTTTTGTTAGATGGTGATTCATAGATTTGATGATATTTTTGAGATGCCTTACAGTTTTTGAACAAAGCATCCACTGCATAAAGGCTGTATGGATGGACTCAAAAATCAGTAGTGCTCTGAATTTGTCATTGCTTTTTTTACTATCTGGAGTTTTCACAGCTTTGTTCCCTTTCATAAGTCCCTCTATTGAAGGACTTGTGTTGTCTTTCCTACGAGTGTGAAATAATTCAACCCTTGCCCAATGGTAATTACTCAAAAAGCTGAAACAATTCAGATCCCTTTCTTGTGCGTCCAGTTCACAGCAAATGATTCCCTGCTGTGTGCTGCCGTCGTCTCTATTCTTGTGGTTGTTGTTGCTGTTGTTGTGGAAGGGAGTCATGCGATGAGGTTTTTGAGCTGGAGTCAGTGTCCTGAGATATTTTCAGTCTTGTTCATCATCTATTCCTGTCGGCATGTACGTATATCAATCAATGTTTCAGACATAAGACAGCACCCATATACTTTACACAAACACAAATGTTTAGAGGAGAAAGTTAGAACTAGAGTGAATGGCTCTGAATTATGACAATAATGATGACTAGAGAGTGATGGAGATATTCATTGACCATGTGTAGTTTAACTGTAGAACTTAATTTTTTTTTGGAAACCAAGTCTTTATGAATCTGTCAAGATGGCTATGCTCCATGAAAGTTATTCCTCAGCCATAAAAATATATCCAGTGCCAGTCACTGATTTGAGGGTCATTTTAACTGTGTGGTAATGAATGAACCATTTAAAAAATTTTCCGACGTTTTAACAAATCACAGGAAAAAACTAATGCCCTGAAGGAAAAACACATTATAAGGTGAATAAGAGAAAACATAGCGAATGTAATGCTGAAACACTCCATTTCTGGACCTTCCACCTATGATGGATGGGATCTGAATACCAGAAACAGCAGGGTTGACATTTCTGAATGATTGATGTTTCATCAGCCCCATTTTTTTGGTCCAGATTTTTGAAGTTGGTACCCCCACAACTTAAGCTTTTCTTTGGGTTCGGGATTTTTTTTTTTAGGCTGTTTGCCCTTACTGGATAATTGGATCGGGGAAACACAAGAAAAGGTCAAAAGTGAGACAAGAAGGAAAGATCCATCATTCTGCATATATGAACTGCATATAAAGCCGGACCATGTATTCCTGAGCCACCAGGAATTCCAACCCTCTCAGAATGAACTGATGAATGCATTTTCACTATTTGCTGCTTATTAACCTCATCAACAAAAACACTTTGTTCGAAGTCGGTGTGGAAAAAAACATGTTTTGTGATAGTGAGGGAAATTAATCATGGTTTCAACTCCTCCACTTTCTCATACATCAATGCTTTAGTGAAAGTAGTTGAATGGAAGCCAAGTTCACAAGCAGCAGGAAAAGATGAGAAAAGAGGAAAGACGGAGGGGTAAAGAGGGGAATTAAATGTGGGGCTGAGGCCCAGAAGAGGAGGAGGAGGAGGAGGAGGAGGAGGAGGAGGAGGAGGAGAAGAGATGGAGGGGGGGAAACATGAAATAGGACGAGATGGCAGAGGTCATTGCACATGGTGTTGACCAGACAAGAGAAGGACAAAGGAGAGGAGATGGAGGGAGAAAAATTGAGGGAGCGGAAGGGGGGATGAGGAGGGGAAAGTAAAAGCTGTTATGGAGGTGTTATTCCTTTGACACGGTGAAATGGAGGAGAGGGAGTGGGAGGAAAGAGCTGATTAGGAAATAAAATTGGCTTCACAGTAGTAAAATTAAAGAGAAAACCGGGTGGATCGTATGATAAAGGGAGCTCCCTGGAAGGACATGGAGAGGATGAATGAGGTGAAGTGAGTTGAAGGGGGGAAGAGGGGTAACTGAAAGGAGGACAGCAAGCGAGGGAAATGGGGTTAATAGCAAAGGGTGGAGCAGACAGTAATGTGGAGGAAACAAAGAAAAGTAGGGTTACATTTTACAGAACACTTTGCATTACATTGACTTGTTACATTTTTAGGAGGGATGTCACATACTACATGTTTACACATCCAGTATGAGTGTACAAGTTCCGACATCTTGGTCTGAGGTTCTTTAAAAATGTTTTTTACACATTGCCACCAGTCATGACGTAATGATTTATAGATGAAGTGGCATACAATCTGTTGACATCAAAGTCTTCATTTGAAAACAACCAGATTTACTATGTGTGAACTACCTGCCTGGCTTGATCTCTTAGATGGAAAAAAGAAGAAAAAAAAGAAAGACATTCCGTGTATTTAAATGGAGTGAAGCACCGAGCTGCTTCTGTTAAAAATGCAAGCTTCGTAAAAACATTGAAATCATGGGTTAACTGCACACTCGTCGCAACTTTTGTTTTGACAAATGCACCGCACAGCATCATTGCTCAGGGGGAAAGGAATCATTATTCACCCCTTCAATTACCAACAGATGAACATAGGGCAACATGGTGCATGTTTTTTTGCAGCTTACCTGGTTAGCTTCTCTGCGATATTTTCAGGTTTGACGTGTCCGTGCAGCCAATTGGACATATACATCAGGTATCATTGAAACCCCAATTCTTATCTTATATTTGTGAGTCATAATGGCTTAAGCACTTTGCCTGTTTGCAAAAAATGGTGAAATCATTCAGCGGTGAAGTTTCCTATATTCTAAAACACTTGCCATCACGGCAGATGTATCAATAGTAAAGCTACAGGGGGAAAAAAGTGTGTCACAGACAGAAGTGTGCTGCAACACCAGTCGACAACGTGGAGGCTTGGCTATTAATAGCAAATGAGTGCAAGATGGTGAGCGGGAAATAAAGAGATGGAGACAGAGCGGAAAGGTGACAAGAAGGCGGAGGATGAGAAGAAGACAATGAGAGGATGTTGGGATTTAGGATGGCACCACAGAAATGTAGGGAAAGGGTCGGAGGGCAAGCGAAACAAAAAGAATAGGGGTGTTTGCCCTTAGGGTGGGTCCATTTGACCAGACAGTAAGGAGGAGGAGGGAGAGGGAGATAGGGGCTGAAGCTGCGGGCTAGACAAGACTATCTTCCCTCGGGGGGGAAACAACCTTGTTTTGTTTAGAGAAGAAGACACAAGAAGAGTCCTCCAGAGAATATAGGCCAGACAGACAGATGGATGGGGACGTGGTGGGTAAGAGCGATAGCAGGGGGGGAGGGAGAGAGACTGGGGGGATGGCGAAAGTGAGAAACAAAAGAGATCGAGAGAGGCCCTCCGAGATCCCTCCAAGTTCAGGTGGGTATAGGAGCATGAATGGGCGAGGGATAAGCACCTGATGAAAAGATTAGGCTGGAGAAAGAAGAGCAGAGGAGAGCGTTCAGGAGGGGACAATGAAAAGTATCTGAATTGCGGGGGATTGTTGTCATTGTCAGATGTCGACAGAGTTATTGAAGACTGAGAGGAAAAGGTGGTAAAAGAGATAAGGGAAAGCTCTTCTTTATAAGCGTATCGTGAATAACAACCTGAAATCTTCACTCCTTTTTCTGCCTCAGCAATCAGAGTCTTACCCTGATTCACCTGGTCAAACCATTTTGCAGACGGAAGCAGGTTGACCTCATTATTTATGCGCCGTTTGTGGAAAAGCGTGGGCATCTCTGCTTTGATTTTCTCCTCCTGTTAAAGATTTACCACATTAAAGTCACTACAGTTGAATAAATCCGACCCGCAAGATTTGCTTTTGGAAAGTAAATCAGTTGTAATTTAAACTTGTCGGCGATAGCAGCGTTTTCTGTTTTGCTTAGTTGAGCCGTAAATAACAGAAACGTCTTCCTCAAAGGATGTGAAAAAAGAAAAAGAGAAATGTTGCTCTGACTGCATTCTTCCAACTTTCTCTTTTGTTTTCATGCGGAGTCTCGATGCTCTGTGAGGTGCAGGGAAGAATGACAGACTGAGGAACTTTCAAGCAGAAGGCAGGGATTCAAGAGTTGTTTTTTTCCCCTACAGGGCTTACCAAAGTTTGTGTTAAGTGTATGCAGTACTTTTTCCGATATTAAACTGAGTGTGTTTTACTTTTACAGGCTGTTCGGCATTATTTCTACTAAGCATTCAAAACAAGCCTTTATTTACACACTAAATAAGATTTTTTAGTCTTTGCTGTCAGGAGGATTGGAGCACTTTTCTTCAGGTGTCTTTCTGTGGATGGTGATGACATTCGGTCTAAAACTCTGAAAGTTAGCTGTTTCTGGCACTTCTTTACTTTTTCTTTATCAAAAAAGTTCAGGAACTATTCCACAGTTCGAACACATCTCAGCCATGATTCAACGTGAGAGACCTAAATACAAATGGTCAAAGATCGAATCAATAGTCAGCATTGTCAGAGCAGGAAATGAGATCGTAAACGAGGGATAAAGGAAGTTCCAACTTCAGAGGAGAGAAAATACACATCGACTGGAAACTTCCCACTGGAAAAGTAGGATGTTTCACCCACAGTAATAACTTCCTTTATTGCAATTGGCTCACTCTGGCCTCTATGGTTCATGAAACAATAGACATCAGGAATAATTCTATCAAACCACGAGGTTGAGGTGACTTTAATTATTCTCTTTGGTGGATTTGTTGTGTATTAGCCGGAAAAACTTGTACAAGAAAGATGTTATACTTGATCAAACCAAATCTACCAGAGACATCTCCAGTTATATTATTTATTTTCAACAGTCATTGTATGACCGTGGACTTCTGATTGTTGTCATGTGAATTCTCCTGAAGGACTGGACGCCGAAAAAAAAGACTAAACACAGAAGAATAAATCAGAATAATGATCAAATCATTAACAGCAAATATTGATTTGCATTCACTTTAAAAATGAACTTAAACAACACGAGCTATTTTGACCGATTTATAGTTAACTTGAGATCATTTACAGATGTTTGTGGTGTTACTCTGCATACTTGAAAACCAACCCTTGATCTTTAGAAAGAAAATCCAGACCATCCACCTCATCCTCCTCCAAATCTAATTTTCTGTCCTTTGGATCAGCTGAGGTTTTTTTCTTTTTCTTTTTTACTGTTTATGTCGTATATGATTAGCTTACATGAGGATGACCTGGTCCTGTTGCCAGCATGGCCAAATACGGTTCGGTCCACCTCAGCAGATCTTCTGTTTATAACACAAGGTCGAGTGACCATTTGGGCGCACTTAGGAAAGAGTTTTATCTGACCACAGTCAGATTACCTGATAAACGTGTTTCTTCTGGGTTTTAAGGGAGTCTGTCATCCATACCCTGAAAAGGTTTCCATCAGGCTGCCTTTATGGCTATAAAACTCGGCTTTGCAGGTTGAGATGTAAATCTTCCGATGCCCTTCTTTTGACTCTGACTTGGAAAAAAAGCTTTGAGGACCTTCAGATAAAAGCATAGCGCACACAGAAGATACATCACGCAGAGTAATAAAACAGAGCTGCTATTTAAAAAAAACAAAACACTTTGAAAAATGACGATAGAAGAAAGAAGAAAGGCAGGTCATGATACGAGCTCTGATTAATGAACTGAGTGGCATTCTACACAAAATGTAAGGAAGAAATAAAAAGAGAGTAGGTGGTGAGAGAGATGCATGGAAGATATACAGTAAGAGCAAAGTATGGTGAAGCCATACTTTGGCCAACAAAAGGTAAGCGATACCACGAATGAGAAATCTGTGTTGTAATATAAAAACTGTAGGAAAGAGGAAAAAAAATTTAAAGAAACGCCATAAAGAAAATTCAATAATGAAGCGGTGATATATGAAGGGACTAAAGGAGTGAGCAATGTGTACGCTGCAGGCTACAGACTGCCCACGGTCCTGTGTGCTGCTGCTTACTGTGTGTGTCTATAGGAACTGTATGAGAGGGTGTGCTTGTGTGGGTGCATGCATGTGGCCATACATACTTCTTTTCCTTAAGACTCGGCCACTGTGTGTGGCAGCGCTGAGTGTGTGCGCGTGGAGCCGTGATGGGATGAGATTAGCCCTCCTGCGGAGCCGTGGGTCCTCAGAGGCCACCTGAAGCATCAGGAACAGCAGGAATGTGGGAACCGCGATACGCTCTGCCATCCCCATCATTACAACACTGCTGCCTCAGTGTGGCGCAGATGTGAGGAGAAGAAGGAGAGAAGAGGCAAAGACAGAGTCTATTTCGATCTCTTACTGCTCTCGACTCCTCTATCTCAACATCCGCTTGCGTACTTTTCTCTCCTATGACTCTAAAGCGATTTGCCAAATGTATTGTTGGAGCTTCGACAAATTATGTATTTATAGACTATCTCGGCATGCTACACACAAAACAAAAGCCTCTGTTCTTCACCGTTGTGATGGAATGATAAAACGCTCCCGGCTCTTATCTGTGGCAAATGTGCAAAACAGAAAACCTTTGATTGATGGTGATTTAAATAAACTGTGAAAGCCAAGGGCTCGTCTGAGCTGTGGCTGCAGGTAACTGATTAAATAACCACGAGCAACTCTGCAATTTAATAGGTGAAAAAAACCTGTCAGAAATGCAATTAGGTTCTGAGACATTTGAGGTCACCTCTCGATAGAACATAGGGTTCATATAGAATACTCCCTTTATGAAGATTTTATGTGGCAGATGTAATCTAACCATATAGAGAAATAGTCTGGGGATTCAAGGGTTTGCTCAACCTATGTGTGTGTGGGCGTTCTCTGAGTTGTCCAGTTTTCTTATGCAATTGGACTGGCAACCTGTATATGGTTTTCTCTCTTCTCTGCCATTTATCAACCGGGATCAGTGCCAAAAGCCTCTTGGCTCCAAGCAGGATAAAGTGCTATAGAAGATAGATATAAAGGTCTTTTTCTTTCCTTTAAATGATTTTACTTACCTTGAAAAAATTGATAAAACGACAATTACTCTTTCTCGCTGATTAAAAGGATCACAACCTCTCACATTCTTCACTTCAATAAAAGTACAGGTAGTTGTGTAAAATAGATTTTGGTCAAAATAATCATGTACAACATTAAAAAGAAATTATATTGTAACTTGTTTAATACACAAAGCCTTTCTTAAAGGCATCTTGAAAAGCATTTGGTCATATGTATGTACACACATGTATGCACATGCACATATAACTGTTGTTATTGGAATATTAGATTTCAATCATTATTAATGATCCAGATCATGATTGAACTTTCTCAATATGAAAACATGAATCAGACTCGACGACATCTAAAACAGCATGAATTGCATTTAAAACTTTCATTCTGGAAAGACAGGATGTCTTAGCATTTGATATTTATCGATGTAACTTCATCACTCTTACGTTTGTCACATTCTGCAGCTTCAGTGTGGATAACCTTGTAAATTCAGCTGTTCTGCCCTTTTCACTCTGAATCATCATCATTATCATCATAAAGGTAAAAGTAACAACAGGCAACAAGCCCATTTTTAAAAATGTAAGTAGGATAAATTACAGACGTTTGTCTTCAAGAGAAAAGTAAAGACAGCAAAAGTAAAAAGAAGGATAAATACTCAAGTAAAGTACAGATAGATACTCAAAAAATCTATTTATGTACAGTGACAAAGTACAAATACTTTCACCACTTGGAATTAAAATCGTATTGTTGCTGTTGCTTTTGGTAAAGTTTGACTTCCAAACTATGGTAAAGATTTGATAAGGCCCAGATTCTTAAATTCTGGTCCTTGTCAGGCACAGAGAAGCTTCCCTGAGGTGAAAACAAGCTTTGAGTTTAGTTTCAAGTTGCACATGCATCACTCTGCAGAGGGAAGCTCAAACCTTCAACTGCGGACAGAAGATTAAAAACTTGTTTTTAAGGAGAGAGAGAGAGAGAGAGACTTTAATTAAAAAAAAGTGAAGTCAGCTCCAGTCTTCGTCACAATTTGTCAAAGTTGGACCAGTGCTTTCTGCTGATTAAAATTTCATGCTTTGATTTTTGGCTCCCCATTAAATCAGTGGATTTAGTTGCTAACGACTGGATTTGAGAGCCTGTTGTTTGCAAGTTGAGGGAAGCTTTTGGGGATTTCTGATAAACAAATTTATTTTTGTGTGTTGAATAATTAGCAGATTTATTTTGTCCTTATTGTGAGTTTGTCAATGGCAGGGAAACA
This sequence comes from Lipophrys pholis, assembly GCF_963383615.2. Classification (NCBI taxonomy): domain Eukaryota; kingdom Metazoa; phylum Chordata; class Actinopteri; order Blenniiformes; family Blenniidae; genus Lipophrys; species Lipophrys pholis. The sequence continues at coordinate 12,479,623 of NC_137630.1, read as the reverse complement.
GATTTTTCTGTATTGATAGGTTGAAATACATTTGTCCTTGTTTTTGTCTTTTTCTTCAGACGCCTGCCATATTTCTTTGGTCTCTTAACTATTAATGTGCCGGTTTTATTCATTACGGTTTTCCTTCCTATGAAGTGTCTCGCGTTCTTCGTATTTTACAGCTTTGAAAAAAATAACTTTAAGATTATTTTTGAAAGATTTTGACTTTTAATGATGAAGTTTTTCAATAATTTGAAATGGTTGTTCAATTTAGATAGTTCACATTATAGCGCTGGCACCACATCTGATGTTTTCATCTAAGTCTGATGGACTTCGAATGCCAGAACATCATTTAAAAAAAATTAATAAAAAAATCTATTTTCTCTGCTGATGGACTGATGAAGACTGAGCTATCATTCTAAACAAGTGGGGAAAAAAGCAACAATCCTCCTGATTCCACTGTGCAAATAGTCGGAGTAACATCAGAGTGAGAAAGCGTGTGAAACGTTGCGATCGACTGTGTTTGAAATGAGAAGTGAAGACCGAGGCGTGGTGTTCGTCTGTGTGTGTGTGTGTGTGTGTGTGTGTGTGTGTGTGTGTGTGTGTGTGTGTGTGTGTGTGTGTGTGTGTGTGTGTGTGTGTGTGTGTGTGTGTGTGTGTGTGTGTGTGTGTGTGTGTGACAGCAGGTGACATTCTGTGGCGGGCTCGGCGCTCCGCTCTCCCACTGCGGCTGGTTATTAATGGCTACAGATTCATTACAAGCAGCCAGTCAGCCATGCTGACTGCACGCCCGATGCTATTAGTCACACAGTCGGACTGATAGACGCACACACTCAGATATACACACATGGTCGTGCACATGATGAATACAAATAGCTGACAGTCACACAGACTCATGAGCATCGCTCACACGGATGCAGACACATACATTTTAGGCAGACTTGTACAAAAGTTCTCCACTAATTCAGACATCACAATGTTTATACCTGTCTGTCTATTTTTACTCCCTTCTCTGTCATTCCACTGACGCCTCCCTCTCTCCCTCCCCCCTCTCCACACTCCAGAGGACATCTTTATTCTCCATGGGAAAGACAAGAAGAACCCTCTCATCTACGGCTTGTTTACCACTTCAAGGTATGTGCTTCTGTAAAACAGACGTCACGGGAAAAGAATATCTTGAAAACCCATTGCTTTGTAAACTATGAAACTTTTTTCGGTGTGGCGGTGGGTGAGACAGCCCATCCGAAGAGTCTTCCCACAGACAGATCTCCATTTAAATAAAACAACAGAACAGTGAGTCGTGGTTATTGATCAGGGTATTTAGCTGGTGTTTTTGATGATACAGTTCAGTGAAAAGCTTGTTTACTTTCAGCAGTGAGTGAAGAAAAGAGTGCTCTTAATGCAAACACACCCACCTGAACAACTGGAAGCTGTATGTGGGTATAAATACAGTGAAAAGGAAGATATGGACATTCAGCCATTCATCTTCTGTACTCCTTTGTAGATCATATATAGAATCTGTGCTGAGCCTTTCTCTTCTTTGCTGGTTTGATAATCTTGGCACCAGGTCAAAAGAATGGATCAGCAGTAACATTATGGGAGTTCAACAGTGCACACAACAGGCAAATAACCAGGAAGGCCAATGCCATCCTTTCTGACAGCTCTCATCCTTTACATGCTGAGTCCCAGTTTTTGCCTTCTGGTTTTTGGCTCAGACTTCCTCATATGAAGGGCAACAGGTACAAGCACTCCTTTGTCCCTAAAGCCATTTCCTTTCTGACTTCAGGAAAGGGCAGGTGGAGTCTTCTAATACTTCGAATGTGCTCTGATGGCACTTAAACAATCTTGATTTTGTGGCTGATAGGCTGTGCCTTCTTTGTGTTTTATTCTTTGCTGCTGCACAAATTGTCCAACAAGGACACAAATAAACCGAACTGAACTGAACTTCTTTGATTCAACTTTAGATCTCGTGGCACTCGAGACAAATCCAGCTGACTATTTATGAAGGGTACCTGTTGAACACACACACACACACACACACACACACACACACACACACACACACACACACACACACACACACACACACACACACACACACACACACACACACACACACAGGGAGGCCGCTAATATCAACATTATTTCTTCATAAACTCACAATTGTGATCCAAGAGACACGATCATGAAAAACAAAACCTGTGAAGGTTTTTAAAGGCGCACATCTTGGTCATATTTGTGTTTGGCTGCATTCGCTTTTGTGGCCCCCCTGGGGCAGAAATGACTGTGGCTGTTAAAATCTGAAAAGATTGTAATGGCTTGAATAAGTGAAATACCCCAGCTATATAAAATGAGTCGCAGATGACAATGGAGACAATTATAAAGTTTTGATCAGTGGGGAAATTCCTCACTACTGACCAGCTATAAGGGTCATGTTATTTCTTTCTTTTCGTCCTCAGAAAAGAAAATACAATCAGGATTACGCATAAAAAAAAGTATGTTTTATTATTTACATTTATAAGACAGCTTTGAGACACACTGTGAAGACACAGGTTTGGAGACAGAAGTCTGGTCTGGATGTGTCAGAGATGAAGATGCTGAGAAAGACGGACAGCTGGGATTAGTGATGGAGCTTGAGAGGCCAGGTCAAGAAGGTTTGAACATGGGCTGAGGAGAGATGGTAGATATATTAAAGAAAAGATGAAGATTAAACTGGGAATTTCCTTGCTGTGCGGCGAGAGCAGTAACCACGATCCCACCACTCAGCACTATTTTTCCATGAACCTTTATCAATATTTTTCTTATTGTGGTCCTGATATGTCCTCATAATGGAAAAACTATTAAGATTTGTATTTTTAGACAAGTTTAACTTCCAATAATTCGTCTTCGAGTCGCAGGGAACTAGAGAAGATCAACAATGATCCTAAGACATAACGCACACTGACATTCTCAACTAAAGGTAATTCAGAGTCACAAATCAGAACCACGTGTCTTTGGATTGCGTGAGGAAGCGGAAATATACTCACTAAAAGAAAACCGCCACCTGCTGAGGGAGAACATGCAAAGTCCTCAGAGAAAGACGTGAAGCTGTAATCAGTCACACGTGGTGTGATGAAGTGGTTGAATGCTTCACACATGTGTACCGTGCTGCATCACATTCCTGATGAGAGTCACTCAGCGCTCCGTCTGTGACAGAATAAATGCTCCCTGTCTCACTGTGACACGCAGATGTTGATGTCACTCGCTGCGGGACACACCGAGCCCGCGGGTTCTTCTGTCACCGCAGCTCATGAATGCAACTCATTCACTCGCGCCAACAATGTGAAGCACACGCGAACCTTCCTCATCGAGTCGTCATCGTTGGTGAACTGACTGTGACACGGCCTGCGGGCGCGTTAGAGTGTTGCTGTTTGACCTGAGATGAATTTTATTATCGAGATAAACACAAACCATTCCAAAGAGGGAAACATACTGAGAAAGTTAATAATGGGTCTGCTGGATTCTTGAGAAAAGTAAACCCCTCCATTGCCTTTATTATTTAAAGGTTCCTGTGGATGTGTCCGTCAGTCTTTGGCTTCACTGTTAAAATGTTGTGAATTATAAGCCATAAAGTCTTCTTTGTGTTATTTTATGTTTTCTCTGATGTGAGTTGTTAATTTGTTAGTCAGAGACTCTTCAGCCTCACAAAACACAGCATCAAAAGACAGAAGGAAAGCAACCTGCTGATGCAGGCGTCCTGATGATTGAGAAAGATGTCAGGTGAAAAAATATATGACTCACAGAAAAAGACATGCTGACTGAAAAGGAAATCAGGGGAAAAAGTGAGAAAGAACAAGAAAAAAAATAAAATAAAAAAAAAACAGAAAACGCAAGCCAAGAAGAAACAGCAGTGCTCTCTCATTTTCTCCAAGTGTCTTTAGGCTCATGTTTTGACAATCACCCAAGTTTCAGAGCTGGATGCCAGAGCTCCACAGTAGCAGCACAAGCTGGACAAAACTTTGGCGTCGGTTGAAGGGTGTTGCTCTGTTTTTTAGGGGGAGTTTTGGAAAGTGTGAGGAATCTTAGTGGGGAATGGGTAGAAATCCAAAGCATCTCCCAGGGTGAGGTCTCAGCCACAGAGCTGAAGAGTGCAGGAAGGTCACTCCCACACGCACGTGCGCGCACGCGTAGGCCTTTGTCCAGATGAAGTCAAGCGTCTTTACAGTAAATCTGTCATGGTCAGTGGACCTGTCGTCTCATTTTCCATTGATAATGACATTATTCAATTATTCGTCTATCCCGTGCATCATAGAACAGACTGGATTTATTGTTCAGACTCTCCTAACATAATGAGATGATATTGAATCATAATTTGTTGTTGTTCTCTCTCTTCTCTGCCTGCTTTATCTAAATAAGAGTCACGGTGGGGCTGAAGTCTAATCCAGCTATGATAAACATAGATTATGTCCTGTACAGGGGTCAAAACACAATAGCTTCAGCCAATTCAAAGTCACCAATGAGCCTGACGAGCTGTTTTTTGAGTTGTGGGCTGATTCAGAAATGAAAAACCCTTTCAGGCACAGGGAGAACATGCAAACTCAAAACAGAGGCTCCACCAGGCATTAGATTTAAACCACAAACCTTATTGCAGTAACCACTGTGCCGTCCTCCTGCTCCAAATGAGTTAAATTGACATAGTTCGTAGAATTACTTGAATGTGATTTTCATAGAAAGGAAAAAAATAAATACATAAGAAAAAATAAAACACTGTCAAGCATCCTTGCCTCACACCTAATCATGTCTGATAGGGAAATTCAATCGAACAATTTCTGGTCACAAACATTATGAAATGGATTGAAATGAAGAGACTGCATTTTTTTTTTTTTATGTGTAGATATGTGGTAAGTGGAATTAGGAACTAATTAAAAGTTATGTGAATTTTCAAACGTGCTTTGGATGACCTGGATGTTTTTGAATGCACAAAGTTTTTGTGTATTCACTTCAAACAAACAAACAAACAAACAAACAAACCGACCTCTTGAGACTAAAAACAACTGGACTGCAAGGGAAACGAGAAATTGGCATATTTCTGATTTCAAAGCAGTCAAATAAAGAGAATTTGTGTTTCATTTTGACATATCTCCTGCAGTAATATTTATTCAGGAGGTTTAGCAGCAGTTTCGATAATCTCGATGGAATTGTCTCGTTCTCAGACTATTAAAATTCAACTTAGACAGAAACCAAGATGTCACATTTTTATAATTTTTTTCGACTTTGTTGGCCTTTTTCTGCACCTGATGTTGATCCGGTTTCTGATGACCTCTTTCAAAAAAGAGAGGAGATCCTTTAAAGTCACCTTCAGTGCTGCGTATTCATGGATACGTTCCCACCCCAACAAATTGTGACCGTTCTCAAAAAGACCCACATATGAGTCACTCATGTAAACTGTGTCTCTGACTTTTTCCTCTCTGTTCTTTTTCTCCTTTGCTGCAAGCCTCCACACTTTTACACATTGTTCTTTAAACCTTCCACAAACACTGAAGCCAGCTGCAGCAGAAAACTGTGGGCTGTGATGTTACAGGGACCGATGCACAAAAAGCAGCACATCTCCCCAAATGAGCTGGAAGTGCATCCAATCAACTTGATGCGTTCAAGCTGCAAAGCCACAATGAGTCACTGCTCCTTGCACGATGCATCGCCTTCTTATTTCATTTACTGTGAAAAGAGCATTGCAACTCATCAAGTGAAATAATCCAAGGGATACTCAGCTTATGTTTTTATTCATGCAGGGTGAAGGAATAAGTGGTGGAAAGGATTGTTTGTTTTTTTGTTTTTTTTTAAGTGTTGTCCTTTTCATGTTCTTTATCCTCAGCGACATCCTGAACGGTTCAGCGGTGTGCGTTTACCGAATGGAGGATGTGGTTCGAGCTTTCAAAGGGAACTTCCTTCACAAGGAGGGACCTCAGTATAAGTGGGCAGAGTTTACGGGCAAGGTGCCCTATCCACGTCCAGGAACTGTGAGTTAATGCTCAAAACCTCCAGCAGACGTTACTTTTAATCCTTAAGTAAAAAAACATTTGTGTGCTGTACATATGCTAACGTATAATCCGATCCTGATGTGGAGCAACTATTACTGCACAGCCTTCATCCTCCAACAAATCCCATTGAAATTTAAATTCTTTTTTTCATCATTGGTTATTTCTTGCAGTGTAATGTCTTATTTATTGTCCTAAAATAATTTCCCCATGTTCCTAATGTGTTTAACTTTCCAACTACTATTACTGGCAACTGTTTTTGAGTCTCAACCAAAAAATACCAAGATAACATCCTAGATACAAATAGAAATAGACAAAAAGGTAAAAAAATAAAAAAGAAAGAAATGCATTCCGATGTTTCATAAAATAAATAACAATTTTACCCTTATTTCCTGCCCCCAGTGTCCCAGCAGCACATATGGAAGCTACAGCTCCACCCGAGAGTATCCGGACGACGTCATTTTCTTCAGCAGGACTCACCCGCTGCTGCAGGTTCAGCTGTTTTCTCACTTTATTGAATTAGACCAACTTAATGTAATTAGACTGCAGCCTGTTGACCAGTGGGTCAAGTAATCTTTCTCTCCATTTTTACTCAAACTCTAAAGTGAAAATAAGAAATTAAATCAGCAGACGGTCCTCACTAACGGAGCGCCGCCTCCGAGCATGAACCCTCCATCATATTAATGAGGCTCTTGCAGAGAAAAATACCCTGAAATACTGTCATCTTATATATCACACTTTAATATGGTGCATTCCTCTAATTACAATCCTGGCCTCTTTTCTCAGGAAAATGTTCTGCCTCTAGGAGAGCGGCCGCTTCTGGTCAGAGTGGGCGTTCACTACAAGTTCAGCAAACTGTTGGTGGACAGGGTGGAGGCTGTGGACGGCACTTATGACGTCCTCTTCATCGGCACAGGTAATCTGGAATTTCAAAACCCAAATCCGTTCATTTTCTTATGAGGAATTTTAAAGGATCTCAAATGGATGTTTCTGGACTGTGAAGAAACCAGAGTACACTGAGAAATCTCAGACACGTACACAGGGAGAACATGCAAACTCTGGATACTAAATGAGAATATTCTTGCTGTGAGGCGAACTCCTGCACCAGTGAGCGGACCAAAAACCTCAATCGATTCTAATGAAATGTTTTGTTTTTTCAGACTCGGGACTCGTGCTGAAGGCCGTCCATTTGCCCCGAGAGCACAGTCAGAGCCAGGAAGTCACTCTGGAGCAGCTTCAGGTCTTTCAGGTACAGAAAACATCACAGTCCTGCACCACCTTCCCAACCTCATTATCCTGAAAATCAAGTCTTCTACAATATATTTGTCATTTTTTGCATGTGTCTCTTCATTGTTCCCCTGCAAATTATTAATCCACTGGAAACGTTCCCCCGGCTAAATCTAGACATTATTATTAAAAATAAGATGCAGCACAGACTTTTCATATCAGTGCACATGAGAAGAATAAATGCAGACCTGATGTGACAAATTCTCTTCGTGTCACATGGAAATTAATTGAAAGCATCGACTTAAACATCCGCACACGCACTGCTGACACTGAGAAAATGTAAAGCGTGCATGATTTTCAACAGATGCAGAAAGAGTGCCGAGCTCTGTGAAATGTGAGCACACAGAATACACACCAAAAATAAATCACCATTACATCAGTTTTTTGGGTGTTCTTTCAGCTATGTTGACTACTGACGCTGTGCTTCCACAATACCCTCTGCTGTAAACACCTTATTAGTTACAGCAGCTGCAGTCAGCTGCCATATTATGTTTTAAAGAAAAGTCAAAAAAGTTTTATAAGTTCAATTCACAATTATTTCCACTGGAGGCTCAAACTCCCAAAGAATAAAAAAAAAAAAAAAATGCGTTGAGTGATGTGGCGTAGACACATTGTTGGGTAAGTGTGGTCGAGCCTGAGTTTGTTTGTTCTGCTCTGTGCTGTAAACTTTACACAACTGAGAGCAGTTCAGTGAACGGCTAGAAATGGCTGTGGCCTACAGCCGCACCCAAAGACAAACACCTCTCTGCCCTTTTTTACTTAACATTCAGTCATTTTTCTCTATCTGTCTGTCTGTCTGTCTATCTGTCTGTCTGTCTGTCTGTCTGTCTGTCTGTCTGTCTGTGACTTGGTATATGCCTGGAATGTTTCTCACTTTTTTCTCCCCTCCTCACAGCATAAATCACCAGTGACAGCCATGACACTCTCAAAGAAAAAGGTAATAATAGAGAGAGAGAGCCAGTCTCAAACTTTCAAACTCTCTCACTCTCACACACGACGTTGCACTCATCACTTATCTCTCCACCTTGCATCTCCAAGGACGACTTCATCACCAGTTGCCATGGTTACCCCACCTCACTCAGCACAATAATGAAGAGATGCCACACACACTCTCACACACACACACACACACACACACACACACACACACACACACACACACACACACACACACACACACACACACACACACTGTGGCCATTGCTCTGACATTGTTACAGTGTGAGTTGCATGTGTGACTCAGTGAAGACACATCGGGTGTTGCTGGTGATTGCCCATGTGTGTCAACGATTGTGAACTTGATGCCCTTTTTTTCCCTTCCATCACACCCTACATTACTCTCCCTACCCCTCCCTGCTTCCTTTACCATCCTTTACTCATCGTTGTATTCCCACTCTCTATTTCTATCCCTCACCCATCCCGTATTCATCTCCTGCCTCTCATGCTTTCCTCCAGCAGTGGTTGTTTGTGGGCTCGAGGGAGGGTGTGTCCCAGCTTGGCCTGTACCAGTGTGAGCTGTACGGTCAGGCCTGCGCTGAGTGCTGCCTGGCCAGAGATCCCTACTGCACCTGGGATGGACATGCCTGCAGCCCCTACATGCCCACCGTACGCAGGTATAGACCCCCCTATATGACTGCAGTTAAAATACATTTTCACATCTTCTTCATAAGTTACATTCAAACGCAGCGGTAAGAAATCTTCTGAAATCAGATAGATGTGTTTACAGTGTGAGATGCTTCTTCAATTACAAAACATTTCATTTTGGAAACATTGTTCGCCTTGTTGTTCCGGCACCAACTGAAACAACATGGCAGACCTCTTCAAGAACGTACATGCTTTAATCCAGCGATGTTATAAACACTTAATTTTCATGACATTTCTGCAACGTCATCATCAGCAAAGAACTTGACTTTAATTAAACCGACATTGTGAATAAGATCATCACACTGTGGTTTGCTCAGTCTCAGATCCTGCAATGATCTCGAGGTTCTGTGATTCTGTGTTTACTGAAATGTCTGTTTCTCTGCAGGAGGAATGCCCGTCATTTAGGGGAGGATGAGGACCCACTAACTCAGTGTGTCAGGCAGGGAGGTGAGCAGCTGACTTCATTCAACCATTTAAAGACAGTTCCAGTTTCAGCTGTGATTTGCTTGCCACAAACTTCTTATTTGCACTGTAATAACTACATGCAGGCGGTATATGCAAAGCATCAGAATCCAAGATTATTTAATTTGTATAGCTCAACATAAGGCACATTCTATCTTCAGACTATTAATAAGAAGTCAGAAAAACTATTATGGAAAATATAGAAAACGGAATGGCTCAATGTACTTGTCTATTAAGAAATGCACTTTGTATGTATTTATTCATATGCATTCCAGCATCATGGAAAGCATGACCAACATTCCGTATTAAAATGAATATATTCAGCTATCACGTCTCTTTGAATAAATTGATCAATAAAGAGCAGTGGAATTAATTCAGCGCAACAATAGAAGTAATAGATTCAGAATGAAGAAGTCAGATGTGTGAGTCATCGCATGTTTCCTTGATTTGTTTCAGCCGGGCTGCAAGTGGAGGCCGAGCAGAGGGTGATGATGGTGGCAGAAGGTAACAGCACCTACCTGGAGTGTCTGCCTCGCTCCAGACATGCTGCAGTCACCTGGTACAAACAGGCCGGAGAGAACAGCCCCGAACTAAACCAGGTATGAACACCTGCTTTGTTCACTTGCTTTTAATATTCACATAAATCTTATAACTTTTTGTCATGAGTAAAGGTTTACTCAGCTGGACTTTTCAGGTTGTTTAAAGTATTTTTTTACTGCAACTACTTACATTGGAGTACAATTATCTGTACTTTGACCGACTTCCATTCTTAAAACTGACTTACTTCTTTCAACCTCAGTCACAGTTAAAGGATTAAAGCATCTGATATATGAACAGTTATCCATGATGGAGCTACAGAAGGTAACAAATTTATTGGTGATAACGGAATGTTCATAATGGTTGATTTGCCAAGACTTCCTGTTTTTATCTCAAATGTTTTAAATATAATTCATTATGTTTCATGTGAAGGCCCATCAGGTTGAAATCACTTTTTGTTTTCTTTTAGAATAAAGATTAATTTCTGGTTGAATCATGATCAGTGACACTCCCAGTGTGTAAAGGTTGCAATGTTTCTCTTTGTGCTTCGTCATTAATTCCTCACCTCCACTTTCTGAACATCTTCAGTGTTACTCTGATGCTTATCCCCTCTGCTCTCTCTGCAGGTGGTCACAGGTGACCAGCTGGTGGTGATTGAGCGGGGCGTCCTGATTCGCCGAGCTGAGCTGTCTCACGGCGGTGTGTACCACTGCCAGGTGGAGGAGCATGGCTACCACTGGACTGCGGTGACCGTCCGCCTCGCCATCTGGAGCCCCTCCACCAATCGCCTCCTGGCCTCCTGGTCCAGCTCGTCCTATCAGGGTGCCGGGAGTCAGCCCTGGTACGACGACGTGATGGCGCTCATCCACCCCGCCAACCTGGGCCAGCACTGCAAGGCTCTTGGGTACCGCCCCCCACGCAACCACCGTCGCCATGGCGACTTTCTGGTGGAGCTGAACAAGGAGAAAGAGAGGGGAGAGAAGCATAAGCACGGGGGAGGCAGAGGGGGAGGAGGAGGAGGTGGAGGAGGTGGAGGAGGAGGAAGAGCAGCGGGGAGGAAGAGCAGGAGCAAGCCGCAGCAGCGGGCGCCACGAAGCGCCTGAATGCATCGCAGAACAGGAGGGCAGATTTCCAGACTTACACACACACACACACACACACACACACACACACACACACACACACACACACACACACACACACACACACACACACACACTTAACTTATACACTGACACACATACTGTATGTACAGAGACTTCATGCGCATGCACTTATCTACAAAAAAAAAAAAAAGCGTCCTTTCATGAAAGCGAGAAACTTTGAAGCTACACTGAAGTATGTACAGGACGATGTGGACTGCAGAGACTGTTTCTCCAAGACAAAGGACTTTGTGAATTAAAAAAAAAAAAGGAAAAGGAAAAAACAAGAGCAGAAGAAGAATAGCTTAGGTTGCATCGCATGTTGAATGAAGGATGATCGGCTCAGTCTGTCTGACTCTGTCGTGACGGGGACATTTAAGTGGATGTTTTGGATTTGGAGCCTGTACAGACAAAAGAATATTGGTCTCGTTCCAACAGCCGAGACCCGAAATCACCAAACTCTTATGAAATGATTACTGCATGCGAGGAGCATGCTGGTGACTTTGAATGTTTTTGCCCATTAATTAGACATCACATATATACTCCAAATTCTCCAAAAGAGAACAGATGTTTCTAGATTGATTTCCTACCTCCCAGGCAAAAAACTGGTTTCCATTAGGTGCAGTACGCTGCTAAGTTCATCAGGCAGGAATTCTGGAGAGTCCTTGGCTTTATTGTCAAAGTTATTGTAGTTGTGAAAAGAAATTTCCAAAGTTTTTCAAGGACATCCCCTCCTCAGATGTTGCCAGCTGCTCAAAAACATTTAAAAGACGAGCTTTGTTGTTTCAAAGTGAAAAATGACAGAGAAAAAAAAAAAGAAGCAAAACGTGTGTAAAACATCAGATGTTCCAGAGTCTTTGAACACATCAGCAGGTAGTGGTCACCCAGCTGAAACAAAAGCATGAATAATCTATATGGAGGGGGGGATTTTTTTTCCTAAACCTTTGGATAATTATCAGTACTTATTCATAATTAAAGGGCTGATACATTCAAAACCACGTTGCCATCTTCACAAGTAATTTTGCCACTCAGCAGAAGCTTTAAGAGTGTGTTCAGTTTGCGAGTAGCTGTAAATAGCACTGATGGATTCCTACTTTGGAGCTTTAAGACATCAAACAATCCTACACACCTCCAGTGAGCCCGTCAAGGCTCTTTTCACATAGGTGGAGTCTGACCGCAAAGAGACTGCCTGTGACCGCAAAGATGAAAGACATGAGGGAAAGGCACCACAGCGGCTTTGATGAGGTTACAGATCAACTTTCCCAGGACGTTAGTGCCCTGTGCTGCAGGAGATGTTTCCATTATGTTCTCCCCAAAGTTCAGTCCTGTGATGTTAGCTGGTCAGGTTTAGTGCCACGCTACAGAGGCCGGTTTGGTTTTCAGTGTGGGAACGAAGTGAACAAAGGAAGGTGGGTTTCCTTTGCTAGAAGAGAAGCAATATTTCCTATTTTAGATGTTGGAAAGGAAAGAAAAGCTTTGTGACATCCATAATTCACTGTCTATTGATTAACGCAATGTGATCAGAGGCAATGAATATGGTCATTAACTAATTGGATTTCAAATGGAAGCAGGCGTCCATATGATTCATAAACATCAACTGACCCAACAACTTGTGTGCAAGCAATTTTTATTTTCCCACTCTATAAAAATATATTTCAGATATTTCATAAATGCATTCCCTGTGTATATGTGGGCTTCTTTTCCTTCCTGCACTCCAAGAACATATATTTGAGGATAATTGGTGACTCTAAATTGATAGTAAGTGAGTGTGTCCGGGGTGTACTCAGTCAGCTGGGATCGACTCCAGCACCCTGCGACCCTGAGCTGGATAAAGCAGTTTTGAAAATGCATCATAAAGTTATATTATTGGCTCAGCAATGCAGTTCATGTCTGTAAGAAGTCATGATTTCTGAGTTATGAGGCATTTCAAAAGAAACAATTCCATACCTATTTAAGTACATACTACCCATGTATAACAAAATCTATTGGCAAAAAAAAGGAAGCTATAAACCACAAGGCAGCAAATATGCAATTGTGGGATTTTTAGAGTCAAAGACATCAAATAATGTTGGAGAATTGAAGGATCAAGAATGCATTGTTGAATGAAAAGTGGAATGTCAATATTTTTCACCAGCATTACATTTTAGGCAGATAATGACCCACTCGTAAAGCCTCCATATGTCCGAAAAAGAAGAAAGGGTAAAACCTTGCACACAGTGGTTGACTACATTGGAAGTATGAATGGAAATAAATTCCTAGATAAGTAAACACAAACAAACTCAAGACGATCAGCTAGGGATTTGCAACTTTGACACACAATGAACCGAAACAAAGCGTTTTCATTCGGTACAAGAACATCTGACATACTGTCAGACTTCCACAAGAGGAAATAGTTTTTGCTCTGACTTTGGAAATGATGATGAACTCGGTACACTGAACCGCGTAAAATATAAAGATGCAATAAAAAGATTTTCCAACATCGTTGCACATGGAAGCTCGACTGATCGAGGACTGAGACGCTGTACAGAACCTGCATGTTTCTCAAGCTATGAGCCTTTAGTGACTGGGAGTGAGTAACGCACCGCTGGTTCAGCAGCTCCAGCTGGTAATGACATCGGACTGTAAATTACAAAGCAAGTCCAGCGTATAATAAAGAAGCCTTTCTTGTGAAAAGCTGGACCTGGAGAAAGCGCTAAACAGGACCGGCGTCAAGTGGCCAGCGGGATTCCAGTGACTTCAGTGACTTCACAAGGCTGTAAATCCTGATTTGTTCTCAATGTTAAATATGTTCTGCCAGCACAGCTTCCTCCACCTCCATGTAACTGCTCTCAGTGGTATTTATTATTTTCATCTGGAGAGGGACTGTTTGATTCATGAACCGGCGTTTGAAATGAGTTTGTTGGTCTTTCTGTTGCTTCTGTTGGAAATTGCCCACTTCCACTTGTTGAAATGTTTTATTATTATTGTTGGAGAATCACACATCTCTTCATTTGCATGTAGAAGTGAGGCAGCCGGATCTGAAACTGACTTGTTCCAGAGCTGTGGATCCAAACCAAAAGAGTCACACAGCTGTTTGTTCACAGCTCAAACTGCATTAACGGACAACAATATTAAGTTAAACACACATGAGAGTTGAATTTACTAACTGACGCCGAGGCAGAGCTAAAACTTAACTTCATTTTTGTGATTCACCCAGAAAACTGCATTACTGAGTCCAAAGATGTTTTTTTGAAATGTATCCTATTGTTTGTATCATGGCTGACTTAACAAATTATCTCTGTGCATGTGTGTGCACTTGGTTTGTGTTTGACATTAGTGAGGTCAGAGTGGGAAGAGCTCAAGCATAAGTCCAGAGGTTAAGTCAGTAAATCTGCCGTATGGAGAAAACAGCCAAAGATCGAAAGAAACTTTTGATGTTGTCAGAATATATATATAAAAAAAGCACCCTGGAGAAAATGACTCTGGGGTTGACGTCTTGGCTTCTTGGCCACATGAAAGTATTCGCTCGCACTGAGCTACTTCTGAACATGTGTTTGAGCACAGAAGAAAAGCAGTTTATGAGGGAGTGTGTGACTCTTGAGTTTGGTGAAGCTGTTTAAGTGTCAGCCCCTTCTTTAAAAAAGTCACGCTTGAGTGAGTGTGAAGCAGAAACCAACATCCAGTGTGTTCTCATTAGAAACCACATATCTTGTAGACAAGGGCCCATACAGTCTTAATTGTCACTGAAGCTGCTGACTGCTATTGTTATTGTTGCTGTATTGTTGGTGACATAACTTCTGGTTGTTTATTTTCTGTGTACATTTTGTTGATTGTTATGCACATTTTAAAGGCTCCATTATTTACATTTTGCTGATTTAAAAAAAACTAAACTGTTTTGATCACTTTTGTTTAAGCTTTGTCTGCAGCCCTACTGGTTTTGTATCTGTGTCTTAACAAGGCTTTGATTTCAACATCTCTTCCATCCATTGCTGACTGTCTTTCTTCCACATGAAAGGTTTGCACTTTGGGCCTGATTGAACATCAGAAACCTGATTTGTTTCATGAGTTAGCAAATATGCAGCTTTGTGTAGACCAGGTACTTTGAAATTTGATTGTTCAGGGTCAAAGGTTAACATATTGCAGTCAGCTAATCCCATGATTGTATGGATGTCCAAAACCTTTGGCATTGCCTGTTAGGATCAGATAATGACCGATCACTGAGGGCCTACAAATAATCTTTATGTTAAAAATGTGGCAAAAAATCCAACAAACTTCATTTTTGACACATTTTTGCAATACTGGCTTTTTTTTATTTGTCTTGTAGACTGGACATGTTAATATTTCCACAGTATTTATTGCATATAGATTTTTTTTATTAGCTGTAGGGGTATTTAAAATAAATAGCTCTCCTTAGCTGTGATAAAATGTAGAATCTGTTTGTTAACCAAGAAGAAATAACACTTTGTCACTATATAAATCAGCTGTGGCATACCTCTGGCTACCACCGGGACCCAGTTGGCTTAGCTTAGCTTCTAGATTTGAAACAGGCGAAAAGTATACTGTTAAACCACAGGGATTCAAAAACTGAAAAAATCCCAAACTATAATAAAGAAACTAGTGGCAGAGGATGCTTGCAGGCAAAAATCTGTTGGAGAGTGGAAATTCAAGCTGAATATCTGCCTGCCAATGCGTACACCCTCAGGCAAACAAAAACAAAGTGTGTGTCTTCTTTTAGGCATCTCTACTTTGCCTGCAAAAACTTTGATTCCTTTTAAACGGCCCTGCCAGTTTGCTAAGTATGCATCACATCCAACAGGCGAAAATATGAAAATAATCCTGCTTGTATTGACCTCGGCATGTGGATACCGTGCGCGCATGAGTGTGTGACTTGTGTATATTTGCGTCGGATCCAAACAGCACACAAGTGGGAGGCAGAACTCCTACGAGACGTTTTTATGGCAAACCGCTTTAAACATTCAGTGTTTCCCTGAAAGA
The DNA here is from genome assembly GCF_963383615.2 of Lipophrys pholis. NCBI lineage: Eukaryota > Metazoa > Chordata > Actinopteri > Blenniiformes > Blenniidae > Lipophrys > Lipophrys pholis. Next base: position 12,463,584 of record NC_137630.1, on the reverse strand, counting down.
TGTGATGCAGAACAGCTCCTCATTCATTACAACAGCCTCATGTGTTTCTCTCTGCTGCGCTGTATTTACATCTCGGTGCCAATCTCCTGCTCTTGTGATTTTCCAGAGCGACTTTTCCACAGACGGAATGAAAATGTCAGCCCATGATCTCCTCCAATACATGGAGACTTTGTTTTATTTCTTCATGTAAATATGTATAAAGGTCGGCTTTTAAATGAGGACGTCTGTGTTTCGTGTGTCTGTATGAAATCGAGCCAGATTCTGAACACTGCACGCTGACATACATTAGAAAGAGTTCGGTACAGCACTAAAGTGAGAACCGAAACACTGAACCTCATTTACAGCGCCATAAACACATTCTTCACATCATTCTTCGACTTTCAAATGATAAAGAACAGATTCTTCTAACCCCACACATTTTGATGCTCGGTGAGGATATTTAGAACCCCCACAGTTCTCAGGGTCGAAACAAAACCTCTGTCTATAGAAAAAATACACTATAATCAACACAGTAACTCTATTAAACTACACAATTACACCGATACCTGTTCTTCCATTCTCCCTCTCATTCTATCCTTTCTGTTTTTTCTTCTTTTATTGAAATAAAGGTAATAAAAACAGCTAAAATCTAGTGTTTAATGGAAGGCCTAATGAAGTTTTAAGTCCAGATTTAAAAGAAGTGTGTGTCAGCAGTCCTCAGGTGTTCAGGAGGTTTGTTCCACCGGAGTAGGAACTAATAGCTGCTTCACCTTTTTAATTGTGACTTTTAGTAAACCTCTTCCTGAGGCCCTCAGGGGTCTGGATGTTTTATATTCTACGAGTAAATCTGAGACGTATTTAGGCCCAAGACCATTCAAAAGCTCTATAGACAAGAAGTCAGATTGAAGTTGATCTTCTGACACATAGACAGTGCAGAGATAGAAGATCAGGTGTGTTGCACTCCGCTCTCTTTCTATTGGTGTTGACTTGATGAGCTGCAGCTGACAGACTTTTTACTGAGTAAGTATCGTTCCTGCACTGCACTCATGGTCAGTTTTTTTTCTCCGCCATGTGAATATTTGCACACATATTTGACTACATTCATACATTAAATACAGTTTTTAGTGTGGATATTAGCAAAATAACTTAAATGGGACGGCTTTCAGACTCCGGTGTGAACAGTATGAAGTGGGTGTGCTGAAGAAGGGCACACTGCATCAATATGGATGCCCCGCATGTCAGCGTGTGTGCATCAAGTTCCAAGTTGATGTGCAATCGGACTGGTCTCGGTCTGTAGAGCAGTGGATTCTTCCTCTGCACAGTAGTTATGTCTCGATATGGAGTTTGTCCATCGTTTGAATGGGAGTTTGCTGTGGTCATGTCCTCCAAGGCAGAATTATTATAGTTGTCTTATTTCAATGATGTAAGAGAATGAAATGCAACATGGTCATTCAGACTGAGGTTGAAAAATATTGTACACTGTTCAATTTAGAGCTACATATGGAAGTCGCTTGAATGTGACTTAAAACACTTGGACGTGTGCTGCTCAGACAGTGATTAAAAAAATTAGATATGTGCAAAAAAAATTGATTTGAATCACCTTTATGAGCAGTGTGATGGTAGCGTCTGCCAACTTGCAGTAAATATATGAAAGACACCATTGATGATCACATATTGCTGCGAAATATGAGTTTGACGAGATGTGAAACTGAGGTGTCTAAAAGAAAAAAAGGAATGATGTAGTTTGACAGTGGTGAATATTTAACTGAAAGTAATCCCAAATCATTACAACAAGCCCAAGGGCTGTTTTTCTTCTCAACAAAATATGGCAGCATTTCAAACGTGGACACCTTTTAGCAAAGTAAGCAGATTTACATTGCAGGCATTCATTCCTTTCCAACCACGTTTTGTTTCATGTAAGCAGTCCATCACTGGCTTCACTCTAAAACGGTCACATACCATTCAATCCCAACCCCCGGCTGCCTCTGCCAAACTGACCACATAGAGCACTTTCTCATTTAATGCCAAACAACTGGTATGCAGAGCGATCCAGAGGCTGAATTATTCGCTCCGGTCTTAACGGAAACCTGACGGCCTTCAGTTTGTCTGCTGGACCTCGAGGTAACAAGTGTGGGCCAGCAGCACCTCATCGTAGACAACTGTTTGTTTATGCAGTATTATTGTATGAATGCTGCTTTTTTTTATTTTTTTTTTATAACTTCACAGCCTCTGGTCAAACACATGCAACTGTGGCTTTCCCCTTCTTTTTTTTCAATTTTTCAGTTTTCGTGAGCAAAATCATGGAGGAGAATCTCAGAGGAAACATGTCCTTCAGTCTGAGAAAGAGGATATCACAGCTAAACAGACAGCCTCGCATCCAGAGTAAATTAAAGCATTGTGGTGCTGCATTATGCTAACAAGAAGACTTTTTTCCCCAAGAGTTTTTCCTACAAGCGTCTCCTGCCTCACCAAGTTGTGATACCATAATTATACAGTATTGGCTTCCTCATCATACTGTGGAACAGATCAAAGGTAGAATTTCAGCCTCAGTCAAATAATCCTCTTGACTGGATCGTGTCATTTACTCACATCATGCCATAAATAAACTTTAATTACCTTAGAAAAACATTTACTGTTTCCCCCAAAATTGTTATTTTTGTGCAAGGATTTCAGGAAGTCGGGCTCATTATAACTCAGTGTGGCGTATTATTTCACATGAAGTGATAAAATGATAATAAATGACATTGGTTTGTGGTGTTTTGTCAGGTTTGCATATTAAACAGCTTTGAGTATAAATATTACCTCTGTGAATCAGAGGAGTGGTATGTCTGTACATCTCTCATGAAGTATTACTTTAAAAAAAAGAAAGAAATGTCTGTATACTGAGAGCAGAGATACCACAATGGTTAAAAAAAAAAAAGAAAAAAAAAAGATGTTTTCATAAACACATAGCAATGTTATCATTGTGATTACCTTCAGTGTGGCTGCAAGTTTTCTTCGCTTAAAGGTCAAACTGCCAGTTGAGTTCAGACTGAAATATGCCAATAAATATGCTATGAATGCCCTATATCCACAGAATAAATCTTAATAATTTCAATCATTTCAACCGTCTGTACTTCAACATGCCAGTGGCCACAGTTTTAGCTACAATCACATTGTGCAAGACTTCTTTTTTCCTTTTATCCTTGTGGTGAAATGGTGTTTCAACTCACATTCATGGACATCGTGCTTGTCAGTTGATGTTTTTCCGTGCTGTTTTTAGCCGGGCGCTGCTCTTACTGTGTTTGTCATTTTCATTGTTTTCTGTGTTTTTGTGTTTTATTTTCTTCCTCTATTTCAGGAGTTGTGTGGCTTCACACTATTGTCATCTGTCTGAGATAAGAGCAGCTCCATCACCTTGACTGTGCCCACCTGTGTTGCTTTTCCTCCCTACTGCCTCCATGTTTTCTATATTCAATTCACTTGTTGAAGCTTGCCTTCAACCTCTTGTCCCTGCTTTTCATGTCTGCGCTGTCTGTCTGCTTGGTTTTGCCATGTTTCCGGTCACGGTCCCTGTCTGCTTCTTTTTTTTTCGGAAACCGTCACAGATGTGACTGCCTCATTGTTGCTTAAACTTGTGTTGATTCTGAATAAACTGGCTGTGTGCATCAGTCTGTGTCTGTGAGCCTCGTGTTTGAGTCCTGCTGTGAGTCATGTGAGTGGTGTACCCAGGGTGTGATCTGTGCAGAAACCAGATGATGGGGTGAATGTTTCCCACGATATGGCTTTTTTTTTTTTTCTTTTTAAACAAATGAAATAAAAATGATAAGAAAAGAATAAGTTGATTTCAAAGCTTTCTATTATTGAATAAAACAGACTTTAAAAAAAACAACAACAACTATATAAGGTCAGTATTATGAAGATAAACTAAATTAGAAGAAATAAGCTTTCAAACTATAAGTGAACAAGTGTCATGGTTACAGGCCTCCAAACAAGAAGAGGGAGATACTGACTTTACATTTTCTAATTACAATCCTTTAACTAATGCGCCTTAAAAAATGCTTTTTGTTGCCTATTTCAGGTTAATTAGTGACTTTAAAACTGCCCAGATGGATCCACGGATGGAATGCAGGAATGTTTCCCACACTGTGCAAAAGGCCATGGTTCATGTTTTAGTTCTTTTGAAATTCTAACTCTGTCTTTTGTTTCAGGCTCCTTAACTTCCCCTCCTCGGGTCTGATTGCTGTTCCCTGCCCTCATGTGTTTCACCTGTGCCTGAGTGTGACTGTTTTCACCTGGTGGCTTTGTCGCATATTGGGCATTTCCTGTGTGTCTTGTTTACCAGTTCAGCTGTGTTTCAGCATTGGTTGTGTTCCTGTGATATCTATGTTCCTTGTGCTTTTCTCTGTTTGGATTTTTGTCTCGACAACATGGTTTATTGTTGGCTGCTTCCTCCATCTTCCCTTTTCCCCAGCAAGCGCCTGTGATTCCTTCCCCAATCAGCAATCCTTGACACAAATATCAGAGTTCAGAGATCGTTTGTCCAAAAGACAGACAACCATCCACACTCAACATCACACTACAAAAATTGGAACAGACTTCCAACAAAAAAGAATTACAAACTTTGTTGGACTGATCTTTGGAAATTTAGGTGAAAAGTCAGAGACAAATAAGCGTGCTTATTGCTTGGGTTTCTACTCCCGTCGATCCCCTTTTGTAGACTGCGAGGCATTCAGTGCACAAACGGAACCAGATTTGACAATAAAACCCATGGGGCCAACATTGACAATTTCACAGCCATCTGTGGCTGCAATTTCACCGCAGCAGACTTCCGTCACGTCTTCCTGACAATGACAGAAACACTTTACGAAAACCGCTTCTGAAATGATCTGTTCCGGGAGATGTGCAAAATTAACAAAAGGAGCTCAATACCAACTCGATGACAAGTTGTTGTAGAGAAACTGTTTTTATAGAGATGGTGACTCAAAATGGTTTTATATTTATTGGTATTGTCTGTTCCCTTTAAAGTATTCAATAAAAAACACACAGCGGAGTTGGGAAATACAATGAACACTTTGGTCGATAAAACGAGCGCTCAGGAGGGGAGGATTTTGGCATTTGCCGCACAGAATGACTCACATATCCGCTTGACTTCTTTCTCCACCACTCAGCCAACCAGAAAGGCCCCTTCTTACCCTTTTGCTCATAAATGTGCCTTTTCGGTGTAATGAGCGGTTCGTACACTTCACCACAATATCCCTTTCAGAAAAGTTTTCAAGCTGAATAAAACTGTGTGTTCATGCTGAAGATTGAATTTTACAGTTTAATGCCTCAGACAGTCCTCTGCCACTCTGGGACTAATTCCGGGCGAGATTTAAGGACATTGTGGCTGTTGATGGTGCCCTCTCCTCTTGCTGGTAACCACAAGACCTCCTGTCCAAACATTTTCGATAACTTCATCAATCATCTTCTCCAGTGATGAAAACTTTTGAGAAAGTCAAAGAGACACTCCTCCAAGGATCATTTCCCCCATGACAATAAACAAAACAGAAGAAAGAGCATACCTAATGCCAGCCGACCACTTTCCTATGGTATGCAAATTTGCAACCACAACCACTCTATAGTGTATGTCTGGATGTCATTTAATATTAATGAAATGATGTCTGGCTAAAGTCCACTGGCATCCATGGGTGGATTACAGGTTCAACTGAACCAAGGGGCTGTAAACGACTATGAACGAGGGTGAATGGGTTCTTCCAAATTCTCCTACAGCTGGACTGGTAGTTTCTCAGTTGACAGATGTGATAGGTTTGTCCCGAGAAATGACAGCGGGTGGAGTATTGCTCATGTTCTCAGGCTATTGGCGGCAGTACGATGATCTAACAGCACTTCTTTTAGGCGAGTAACCCTAACCGTTACTGAGTAGCAACTCGTGGGCTGTAGGGAAAATATACTGAAATATAAACTCGTGGTTTTCACTGATGACAAATAAACCACATCGAAAACATCACCTCATTTGCCAAAGATCCACCCATCTGTCTTTTACACCTAATTAATTCAGTTTAAGGCTGCAGGGGCTGGAGTCTATGCCAACTAGCACTGGGCAAAGAGCAATTTATATCCAGGAGAGTTTGCCAGTCACTTCACATTTGATCTGGTACTGACTAATGTTTTCCATCAAAAACAACATTTTGTTTTAACCAGTAATAGCTTTCTATAACCGAGACGAAATCTATTTGGCATGAGACAAACCATGTAGGGAGTGAGATTTGAGATATCGGTTGAGTTTGATACGGGACGGATGAGAGGTAATATGCAGCTCTGCTTTGCTTAGATTTCAAAGTAGAGTTATTTGATGTGTTTTGTGTGGTCCACTGAAAGACGGTTTGATAACTATCAGGTGGATACATTTTAAAATAGGTAAGAAGATGGCAGAGCTGAGCAAACTGGTCTGCCCATTCAATAGATGAAGTCAAAGTGTATCAAAATGTGAATCTGTAGATTCACAGTCAATAACAACAACAAACAAAATAATAACAGCATTAGAAAGGTGCAACTCTTCTTCTTCTGAGCATGTTAAAGATGTTTCCTCAGAAATATCCCACCTAAAATGTTTGTATATGTCAGTTGTGGGTATCTGACATGACGCATGTGACTGTTGTTTTGGCAGTGAGTGTTTAAACATTCTGTCTCCAATTTCAATTATGCAAAAACCACGTTAGTATCAGGACACGTGCTTCCAGTTTGGATTGTATCCATCATTTTCCCAAATCCTGCCTTTCTTGTGGCACTTATATGTCTGGGTAAAAACGCTTCTCTCTGAGAGTAATGTCCTCAAAGAGGAAAGGTAACTGGGACGTTTTGGGTAAAGGCTTATTTCTGAAGTCTAATTGTATAATTAGGTAATATTTTTTTTCAGACTTTGATGTTCGTCAAATAAGGAGATGCAACAAATGGGATGAGGCAGCTGGATCTCCACTGAGAGCGAGGGCGCAGCTGGTTTGAATGCAAGGGGTTAGATTAGAAATTTTACAAGATCTTCAGATGTGGTGGCAGTGCGGTTTTGAGCCCTCTCTCCTCTTGTGCAGCGGTGTCTGTCATTTGTGACCACATTCAAGGTTTTAAAAGCCACAAACACGGGCTTGATTTCCACTGCAGAGACAAACAGGCCAAATCAAGGTATTCTCATTATTCCAGCCTCTGTCAAGGTCACTTCATTATAAGCTTAAACAATTTAAAGGCCATTTCTGGAAGAGATCACTATGAGAGAAAAGATAAACACCACCTGCTTGGTGTCTAAATGGTATTTATTGTCTTGAATACCTCTGATAAGAGCTGTTTTGTAATACAGTCCTGGGCTTATGAGGCAACCAGAATGAAAATGGATGTTTTTGGCAATGTTGTTGAATGACTTTAAGCTGAAAACACTACAACTATATTGATGGTTGACATTATTTACTTGTGTGTCCATCATTTTGGTATATAAAACCTCTTTTCTATTGAAATTTGTTTTCTGATGACTGAGATTTAAAGAGATTCACCAAAGTGAAGGAATGAGATCAGATCAAGGGTGAAAATGCCATTTTCATAGCTTGAATCTAATATACTTTACAGCTTGACATATACAACATTTCATGTATACAATTGGAACAATTGTTCCCAGTTCTTTGAATTAATATATACTTTAAAATTATAGCAATAACTTGTTCAGTATCTGTTTATCCCAGAACCCAAGAATCTTGGAAATGGAAGAGGAGGAGAATTTGGTGGCATGCACACTTGGAGTCTTCTGCTTTCCGTGATCAGCTCCAGACCTCTGAGGGTTTTGAGCCTGCATAACGTCCAGGGAGGAAACCAACTGAGGCATGGACTCCAGTTTCCTTCCCCAAGTCTGTAAAACAGGGCTTTGCTGGCAGCCAAGCAGGCATGATGTCGCTTAGGATGATTTTATACATCTCGAAAACTAAAAGACCAAACAACACTTTGTTCCTCGAGAATTGAGCGAGGTGTCTTGTCAAAGAGGCAACGCAGAGAAACCTGCCGTGACCACATTTTGGTCCTTATATGGAATTTAGCTCACATGATATGTATAATCTTAACCTGTACACTCTTTTGCAGAGTTTTCCAGAAACCACAACATTTCCAAGTCAGGGTTCAAAGCACAGATATTCTCAATGTCATTTTTTTTTTCACATTTACTAATTCACTGAAGACAAGCATGGAGCCAATTAAACTAAACATTAACAACTTTTTTTCAAAATAGCTTTCTTCAAATTGTGTTTTATATAACAATGAAATACATCCTCACTTCAAAGAATTGTAAAATTTTTAAAATCTAAGAAAATACTTTATTATTGCGAAAGAGATGGCAATTCAACTCAACTCAGTGGAACTCAACTGCTGTACCTAAATTGTCATAAAAACAAAAGACACAAGAACAAAGTCTCATGCTGTTAAAAAACAACAACAAAATAGCCAAGGAATAAAAATTGGTTTTAAGAGCAGATGTAAAGACAAACTGTGAAGCAAACTGTATAATTTGCAAAAGTAAGTCGTTTCGTAGTTTTGGAGCATCGTCAGAGAAGGTTGTGTTTTCTTCTGAGCTTCCTCTTTGTTCTCGGTACTTCCAGGAGCCGCTGATCACTTGACTGGAGGTACCAACTGGGAGTGTAGGAATGAAGCAGCTCAGCAAGGTAAGACAGGACAAGACCATTAAAAGATTTTTAAAAAAAACAACCAAAAAAACCAAAACAACCTTATAATGAACTCTAACGTGTGCAGGTTAAATGTCAGTGGCTCTGTTATTCCTAGAAATGACAGACAACCTGGATGACCCTTTAATCTGCCTTGACTCCTCATTTCTTAGTGCTCTAATACTAAAACCCTAGGCAGGATAAAATCTCCATAACACACTGTACTGTTCTTGTAGCCCTCAGGCAGAGAGCCTGTGGTGTTTGTCTCCATCTGTTGGGATAACATCGATGCATGCAGAATGGACCGTGGAGATTCGAAAGGAAACTAATTTTGCTAATTTTGCTTCAGTATTAATGGGCTATATTTTATACTTAATTACTATTATACATGCAACATAAAATAATCCTTAATAGAGACAAATATCAGCTTTAAAAGCTAAAGAACTATTCAAGTTTCAAAGATTAATGTCATATGCACATCAATAAAATAATGCTCCCCTGTACAATGAAATTTGTTCTCTGCTGTTCACAGAGAATGCCAGCTGTAAATTAGAAGGTAAAAGAAAACAATGCAAGATAGGTCAAAATTATGTACAATACCTAAACAAAAGAAGTGCAAAACGTGGGAAAGAAATGTATACATACAAAAAATAAGTGTAGTATGAAGCAGCATGAAAATGTGCACTCATTTGCGTACTAAAGCTATATTACTGATTTAGACTCACTAACAGGAATGGCACTGGGGAACGAGGTGATTTGGAACTAAAATAACTTATTGTCGAAATGTAGAACAAACTCGAATAAAAGCATATCAAATTTGATTAATATTTTTAAATATTGTTTGGAAGTAGTGGTCGTTGTTATCTCTTTTACTATTGTCAAGCGTAGTTTTGTGAGGCGGAACGTTTGTTTGTTAACAACTTTGAGGGGAGGATTATTTCGGTCGGACTCGGTGGTGGCTTACATCTTCCAGGTTTAAACTGCTCTGGTGAGTGATTACTTTACCTAAATGCACTTTACAGACACTGCGTGAACACATCGACACATAACTATCGATGATGAAGTTTAATTGCCTTCATTGTGAAAGCGTGTCAGATAATAGAAGGAGAGCAGTGGAGATGTTGTGGTTCAGAGGCCCCGGGACAGCTAATGTTAGCCGCACTGCGCTAACAGCGTTTAACAAGGCGACACAGCCACTTCCTCATCCACGAGCGCAGGCTTGCACTTCTCTATTTCTGTGTTTTTTTAGCAAACAACCTACTCTGCAAGTTGCCCCGTGGAAGTCTTGAAGGAGCAGGTTAACAATGAGTGTAGCTGTGGGGTTAAAGCCAACGTCGTGATATTACGTCATTTATTGTAAAATGGTACCGAGCACCGCACATTATCTGCAGACTGACCCTCCAGAACCAGACTGACCCTCCAGAACCAGACTGATCCTCCAGAACCAGACTGATCCTCTAGAACCAGACTGATCCGCTAGAACCAGACTGATCCTCCACAACCAGCCTGTTCTGAAAATACCAGGGTCAGAGCTGTTTCATGATCACACATTACATCTTTAGGATGGTCAGTCTTCCATCCACACAACCAGGACATGAATGTCAGCTGCGTGACAGTAAATCAGTATCACACCAACACTCCTAACCTGTGAAATGTCTATGGATATTTGATCTAATTTTCACACAGGCCACATCCCTCTACTGCATTATTCATCTACAATGCTTCAACTTGATAGAACTGCTCTACTGCCAACAACTGTTTTACTTCATTGTTTTGGTGATGCTCTGCAGAAAAGTCTGATGTTTATATTACCTTGTTTATAGTTTACTTTCCAAAGTACTGGTTCATTGGCTTTTCCTCAGAAAAAGTCAGAAGAAAGGTTACCCTTCATCACTCTCTAGTTTCATCCTCCTTCTATACCACTTTGTCCTGTACAGATTGCCAGTCCATCACAAAATAACTGACAACCACACACACTCGCATTCACACATGGGGCAATTTAACGTCATCAATTAACCTTACATGCATGTTTGTGGACTGTGGGAAGAAACCGGAGTGCCCGAAGGAAATCCACGCACATACTGGCAGAACACGCAAACTCCACACAGTAAGGCCAGCCCGGTATTTGCACCCACGACATTCTTGCTTTGAGCCGAGAGGGCTGCTCCACTGTGCAGTCTCCTTTCTAGTTCACTCAGGAGGGATTCTGAAAACTAAGACTGTAATGGTGTTTTTGGCAGCTGTAACTGGAACATATTTATTCACATTGAGTGAAGCTGGCTTAATATTATTGTATAAACAACCAAAGACACAAATGAAAGGCCTATTCTATATTTTTCACTCTCTAAAACCTAAAAACTCTCTCGACACCAACCGACTCACAGTTCCAGGCTATTTCAACTGATCTCTTTTTTGATAACTAATGTAATATTTTTTTTCCACTTCTATTACTTGAGTCTTCCTTCAAACTCAGAGATGATTGGGTTAGTTGATCATAAGACTGAGTGGGAGAGGACTTCAAACCAGTAAAACTGAATCAGCAAAACTGAATCAACAATATTCAATAAGGGCGATATAATTACATAGTAAAACACATATTGCATTAAGTGTAATGTGAGCTGGAAAACCTTATTGTTCATTTGTAAACCTGCTACACAATGATAAGTTGGTTAGCAGGAACATCTGGTTCGAATTGGGTCTGGGGGACCTTTCTGTGTGGAGTCTCCATGTTCTCTCTGTGCATCGATGGGTTTTCTTTGGGGTTCCGGGTTTTATTCAACAGCTTGCAGACATCTATGTGAGGCTAGTTGTGCCTTGTAGATGTGGATGTGTGGTTATCTTACTGTGTTTGCCGTAGTCAGCTGGTATGGGTTCGGCTACCCTGCTGACTCGCCTCAAAACTGCGGATCCAAGCAGTATAGAACATAAGTGAATAAAATCTGTAGCTACATTTGCTGACGTGTCCTTATTTTGTTTCCAGTTGCTATATCCTGTAAAATACCTTGCAAGCGGTCTAGAAGATTAACGGATGGATAAACAGGTGGTGGACTTAAAACTTAGTGTGCTGTAAGGGAAGAATTCACCCACATTGTCTAATCCTTTAGCATTGAACATCAACTCATATTCACAAGGTAATATTAGATGGAGTTGGCATTCAAAGATTGGGGAAGCAAGCTTGTGACCAGAAGTTCACTGGTTTGAGCTGCACTGCCTACAGATCGCCACTGTAGGTCTGTGTGCAAGGCTGTTAACTTTCAACTGCTCACGCTGTTTCTGTAAGAGTTTCAGTCGTTGCTCGTGGATGATGGTTTACCTGCTTGTGATCTGCAAGGATCTTTGCACTGATGATGAAGCACAAAAAAAATGTCAGAAGCATAGTATTGTTTCTGAAAAACTAGTGTTTAGACCTGCCATGGTATTGACAGAATTATTCAAAAAGCAGTAGTACTCGGTCAACATGGTAAAACCTGCTAATATAGTCACGAAACGGGAGTCATGTGCATTGTATTACAGTGACATGCTTTCTCTTTTCTCCAGCAGGTGGAGGGATGAGTCTCTCCCCTGTGACTGGCACTGGAGTGCCAGAAACACCTAACGGGGTTGTGACTCCTGTTGCTCTGGAGAACGGCCCCCACGGAGCCGTGTCGGTGCACTGTGGGGGGAGCACATTGCCCGATCCCGGAGAGGATTCAGCAGACAGGCCCATTGTACACACAGGGAACCATGTTGACGCGGAGAACAGAGTGAATGATGGCAAAGGCCATTTGGACACAGAGATGGACATTGGCGGGAGGATGTCTGGTTTATCGTTACTCAGTTCTCAGACGGCACATTCGTCTGTCTCTGCTTCCACAAGCACGGAAGACACTGACTCGGCACCCAAAAACTCAAACATTTGTCAGACCACTGAGACTGTGTATCATCCCGATGGTCTGTGGGAATCGGCACAGCTTGGACAGTCCAAAGAGTCGTCTCAGCGAGGAGGCGCCATGACTGCGGACAGACAGCAGACAGAGGCGGAGACGTTAGATGAAGGTGCTGATTGCCCAGAAGAGGAGGATGAGGAGGAGGAAGATGGAGAGAAAGAGAAACAAGATGAGGAGGACGATGAGAAAAATGAAAGCAAATGGAGAAATCAGCATGCAGGAAAGAGAGCAGAGGCTGAGGTGAGCTCTGGGATTTTTCTTTTGACGTTTCAGCTAAAGCAGAAGGGCCGCAGGTTATCGTGAGAGAGAATGAGAGTTAAGAGATGAATCGAGAACAATGTCAACAAAGTGCCAGTGCAGAGGAAAGTTGGTGAGCCTTCAGATCTCGGTTCCTTTTCAGCAGAGTCCACAGAGATTTTGGTATGCTTGAAATGAAGTACAGCCGGCTGACTGACAGGAAGGTAATTATAGATTTTCCACTGGATAAACTTTAAAGCGAGAACAGAAGCTGTCTATCAAAGAGAAGGGTAGAGTTTTAAATAGCAGTAGACATGTCTATGATGTGTTCTTAATTAATAAGCAGTGATTTAACTCGGCCTCTCCATCTCACCCATCTTCTTCTGGATTCCACCTCTTCACCTATGTTCGCAGTCCTCGAGACATTACTCCTCCTCAGCTCCTGGCCCCAGCACCTCGTCCTCTTCGTCTCCTCAAACTCCGCTCCTCCCCTCAGATGACGCCCCCTGTCCTCCTCACATCATGGCCCAGGTGTGGGTTCGCAATGTCCGGGGGATGCAGGATAGCAAGAGCCTGGATGAAATCAGCCAAGCGTGCGGAGGTAGATGCCTGTCGGAGAGCTTTGACCTTGTTAACTGGAGTTTGAACCTTCGAAGCTAAATATGACATCTTTTTGTCCATATGATTCCACCTTTTTAAAGACCCATTGCAAAATCAAATCGGTCATCATCGGCAGCAAAAGACTTTATCTTCTTTTTATGTGTAGGTTTTCGTTAACCAGGGTGTCCCATTGAGGTTAAAAATCAGTTTTTCATGAGAATCAGTGCTAAAATAGAAGGAGATATTATCGAACGGTTACTAATTCACACATTTAAAACACAAGTAAGACAATGTTAGGTTAAAATTAAATCAGCACATCATGAAAAAAAACTATTGCCTCACGTGGAACTAAAATTCAGGGCCTCATGGTGGTACAGTGGTTAGCGCTCTCGCCTCACAGCGAGAAGGTCATGGGTTTAAATACCAGCCGGGCTTTTCTGTGTGTATGCGGGTTTCCTCTCACAGTCTGAAAACATGCACCTGAGGTTAATTGGCGACACTAAATTGCCCCGAGGTGTGTGTGTTTGTGGTTGTGTCACTGTGTTTGTCCTGTGATAGATGAGCGACCTGTCCAGGGTGTACCCTTCCCTCGCCCACAGTTAGCTGGGAATGAACAGAATGGAAGCGGTATAGAAGCTGGATAGAACCATGTTCAAGTGCTCTCAGTTTAGATTTAAAAGCACTCAGTGTGAGTATCTAAGTCTCTCGTCTTTCTGCAACATATTCCATGTAAGGAATGCAACAAATAGAGAGAATATAGTTAGAGAATGAAAACAATGACAGCCACCACTTCTCTCTGTACAACAAGCTCACATAAGTAGGAAGGCAGGGGCCTGGGAATTACCTTGTATTTGAAGGTGAACCAATGAGTCAGTCTTCAGGTGGCCAGTAGAGGCCAACTCACCCAAACATACAACTCAGAGTGGTGTGTCAGTGATTTGCTATTAGGGTTAAACCTCAGAGGAGAATTGTAGTCGGATCCAAACCTTCAAACACCCTTAACAGAGGCAGTCGTATACAAAAGATCTACATAGGTTGAAAACAGGCTTTTAAAAAAATGGCAGCATCAAGTTGCATTTTTATATTAAAAGAAAAAAAGCCCATCTTGATATTCATACACATTAACCACCTCCATTTGATCATTTTCAGCTCTCAAGAGGAATAAAAGATTGTAAACAAGTATTGAGGTGTTGACTCAAGCGTTTCCCCGGTTCTTAGCGAGTTAAGCCAGCGGCTGGTATTTGTGTGTCTCGCAGGTGGCTCAGGGGCCCGAGGCGGCGGCAGAAGTGGGCAGTCGGAGGGCCGGCGGGCCACCATCTCCTCTGCTCTGGAGCTGGAGGGGACCGTTAGCCACGAGGGAGACCTGACCAACTTCATCACCAAGAACCTGGAGCAGAAGATCAAAATGAGCTCCAAGCCCAGTCTGGACTGCAGCGACTGTGAGTACAGAGCTGAACCCAACTTATTCCATTCAGGCAGATCTTTCTTTTTGTAATCTTTGTAACTCATGACCAGATTAGTGGAAATGCACACAGTTTTCCCCTTTGGCCCAGTCAGCTTTCATTCAATTATTTATTTATTCATAGCTTCGGTCATTTACAAACCACGAGAGGTAAAGAGGAGCTGAAGCACTCGACTCACTTCAGCAAATTAATTGCCGTGTTTGTTGACTTGTCATGAACGGGATCATCGGATGTTCTCCAGTGTTTATGCAAGCAGTCATGTGATTTGTCCCGAATCACTTTTTAAATATATTTTAGATACATTTACATATTTTTTGATGTCCATCTTAACTTAAAATAGCAGTTATTAGATGACATTCGGTACAACACGGTTTAGCTATTCATGTATTAATACATGTAGTCTCCTCACTAAATACTATCGGTAAAAGAGCCAAACATGTAAAGCTAAAATTGACTGGTTGGGTTAGAAAATGCTGCTGTGTTTTCAGAAATGTGTAAACAGGGATAATGTCTAAACACCTTGTTCAGGTTTCTGAAAAAAATCTCCTCGTTGCTCAGGAATCATGTAAACACAAGGTCAGTTAACCTTTTCTTATAGACACACACACACACACACACACACACACACACACACACACACACACACACACACACACAGAAAACATGTATATGTGGTTCAGCAGCCTTTCTGATAGCGATCAAATCATCTTACTTTACTTACTCTTATCGAGGTTTGATTTGATAACATTAGAACTGTTGCATCACTGTAATGGCAAAATCCTGTTTGCGTGTGTTTGGATAACTTTTCATCTTATGAAACGCAGTGCAGCTGGGGTGACATGGTAAAGGGGAACTCGTGGTTACAGAAAGCTTCATACACATCACAGACTGGCTCTCAGGATCCATTCCAGTCTTTCTCTCCTCACTGGGGAAGATGTTTAGCTGAATAATTCAAAGGTGAAGAAGACTCGCACTCTCTCCTCTGCTCTCGCCGTCCCTCTCCTTTCTCCCAGCAGAATAAATTAGCCTCAGACCATGTAAGAAGGAGACTGCAGAGAGTCAGATGGAAACCGATATATTTTCTTAAAGGTCATACACGCATACTATATATTCTGTCATTTGGCGAATCTCCCAAAGTCCAGCAGCTCGAGTCTGTGGGGTTTGTCCATTACCAGCCGTCTGTCTTGTCAGGTTTTTTCAGGGAGGAAGCCGCCGAAGCACTGCCCTTCACTCAGAAGCCCCTCTGGATGGGAGTGTCAGCTAAACTGGCCACTCAATTTAAACACAGGAACACGGTCAATATGCCCTCTGTGGCAGCTCATTCCCGCTACCTGCTGATTCAATTAAGATGGATGACTCACAGACGTTGTTTAGACTGGAGGGATTTATTACTGAGTTCCTGCCACTGCCTGACAGGAAACTCTTTCACGGATGAAAACGCCTTTTTTAAAACTCCATCAGCCACCTGTGTGTTGCGTGCTTCAAGATTTAATGACTCCAGGCACGAGTGCCCTTTTGGTTAAGTGCATAATTTGTAAAAATATGTGTCGAGTGGCTTTTGTGAGAGCAGGTGTTTCTTCAAATGAGGATAATTCTTCAGTTTCGCTTGAGCTGGGTTTGTGTTTTGTTTACTCTGTTTGTCTCTTTAAGCGGTGTTGTACCTGCGGTTGGTGTGTGTCAGCATCGGTCACTTCACATTCATAACACAATCTTTCCCTCCCCCCCAGCGGACTGTTCGGGCCCCATCTACCGAAGCCGGGGGTTATCGCGAAGACCAGCCGATATTCCTCCCATCGATCCCACCGTCCTATTGGACCTTCAGAAGCACACACAGGAAGTGGCGCACAGTGTGGAGATGATGATGCGGAGCCTCAATGGAACCATCCAGAATGTGAGTCTCAAATATCGGCAGTTGCCTCAAGAAGTTTTTAGACTATTTTTCGTCGTGTAATTCATCACAAAAGTCTGAATCTGTACCAAGACCCTGAGTCGTAAATCAAGTAGTTCTGGGAAAACTCATCAATAAAACTGTTTGCCAATGTTGCATTCAATTTAGCCGAATTGTATCAAGAAAAGTAAAAGTACTTTAAACTATTACAGGAGCAATTTTATGCACACGACTGATCGTTTATTCGGTGTCGGTGATGGATCTCTCTTGTTTGTCCATTAGATGACAGCCCTGAGTGTGGGCTACATCCAGACCTACAGAGACTCGGTGGACAGCCTGGGAGAGTCTGTAGACATGAGCATAAAGGTGAGATACACTGTCTCTTCATTTTTATTTTATTGCCCCATTAGATGCAGTATCACAGCTCTTTGACATTCCCCGTGTTCTTTGCGTCCACAGGGCATGTACACGCTGATGGCTCGCTGCGAGGAGCTGGACCGCTCCATGCAACCCATACACACCCTGGCGGCACAAATCCGCGACATCAAACGTACCCTGGACACTCTGGAAACCATTTGCAAGTAACTCCACCTGCCCGTTGCGATCGCACACATCCCCGCTTCAAAGATCCGACTCAGCACGTCCCCGGCGAGGACGTCTGTAAGCAGCTCGCTCGTCTGCAGGTAGCACACACACTGAGGCATCGTGCACCTCCCGAGTCCTGGAACCATTGCTACTAGGCATGATGGATGATTGGCACTCATAGTTTCTCTGTCCCTTCGTTTGGAGAAGACCATGTCTGTGTCGTGAGCTCTCGAATGAATCGTGCTTAATTTGCTCTCGTGGCTCAGCTTTTTCTCCCTTTTTTTTTTTTTTGTCGTCACTCATTTCCGCTAATCAAGTTGTCAAGAAACCAAATCTCACAAATTAAGACACGTGTGGAACAGCAAACACAAATAAATCCTGGGATATGTTGGGAGAGACGACCTCTTTTACAAGTTTACGGTGTCGGCAGTGGGATTTCCTCCGTCCAGCCTGCTTGGTTCAGATTGCACTAACCTCTCCTCGCCACACGGGGTCGACGTTTCCCTCTTTGTCTGTGGAGAGGCGAGAATAAACTGCTGAGAAGACAGTGACTTTTGCACAGGAACTGAAAGTCTATTTTTTATCTTATGCAACAAAGATCCGATTCTTTCACTGCAGGCTGAAATAGGGAAAAGGAGCATCTTGTCTGTCTGTTTTTATATGTTTGTTTATTTATTCACTTTGTCAGCATGCACGTGTGATCAAATCTGTTTGTGTCATTGGGAAGTAGAAGAGTCAGTACTGAGTACTGTGTATTAAGCTCCACCAGTACTGTTTCACTCCATCATCCACTCACATCTGTGCAGAAGAAGCTTTTAACATGTAAATCACAGATCCGCTGCTCTCAAGCCTCCACAGTTTTCTGAAATGATCAGAGCAGTTTAACCCTTCTGGAGCCTTCACACTGGCTTTTAACGTTATTTCTGAAATGCTCCGTCATCCAAAAGCTTTCAGTACTCAGAATGAGTTTGATTTGAAGGATGGATGTCAATCCACAAAATCCAGGATTACCTGGAGTGTAACTGAAATACTTCAAGTCTTATTTGTTTCGGATGAAAAACAAAAATTTAACTGGACACTCAAAACTATTTAGTTATGAGTAATGAAATAACTGGACAAACAATGGACATTTTAATGATAAATTTGAGATTCGCCTTTACAAGATGTCATCATACTGGACAAATGGGCAACATTTTCATTTTCCATCACTGGTTCTAGACCATCATATATGCAAGGTCATTTCATGTGTTTCTGGAGGAAATTAAATGCAGAAAATGTGTCTGTGTTGTTGAGATGTCCGCCTGGTGTCTGAGGACAAGTGGATCACTTTCATTCCCCTGCTGGGACGCGGTTAATAAAGTAAAACGGAGACATTTTATCAAGACAAACGGAGGCCTCAGATCTGCTCCATCAGTGAGTATTTTCTTCAGTCTGTTACTCATTTGGCTCATGATTGTGGTCATGGCTCATAATGGATATTTATGTTTTAAATAAATAACACGAAGAGGCTTTAATAACTTAATTCCCTTTTAACATCAACTACCAATCACAAGAAGTATGGACAGAAAACGCAAAGCTTGATTTCAAGATTAGGAATTCTTCATTAGTGCAACCAAATGAAACTACTTTTCATTTCCAGGAATACAAGTAGCTCACAGTCTGCTTAATGTCTTTAAATAGGATGGTGTTTGTGCGGAAACAGCTAAGCCAAGTTGTAGGACTTTAATCTTGAGGTTTTTGCTCAAGCTTCAGGTTTTACTTTATGTCTTCGATGTCGGCCGTTCATTGACCGCACCCATTAAATACGACTGTTTAAGTAGCGGCCAACAAAAAATCTAGTTCAAAAATTTAAGCAGCCGTCACTCCAACTTCTCTGCAGAACCTTTTCATCGTCATAGCAAAGACTCTGCATTGTTTTCTTTGAACAAAGAAGAGTTAAACTTGGGAAACAGGCTGTTTGGAGTCAGTCGTCGGCCTTTGGACGTCGACTAAGACGGACTTCCACCAAAAGGTAGTGTTTTGTTATTTTACTGAATGGTGATTTATTTTTTTCTCATGAACCATGACACTTGATTTTAAGAGACTCTGGTACTTCTGTTTTTGCACTGGTGGGACTTGTGTAGTAGATCATGGTACGTGTACTAGATTTTTAAGCTAATACTCGTACGTGTCCCTAATTACTGATTATTAGTGTAATGCGATGAATGGTGGGGGTATCGGCTCGCCTCAACTGGACACCTTTATAGGTTACTCAAGCCAGCCACTGAAGAGCAATACTACAAGAGACGAACGTCAGACTTGATATAAATGCTTGAAATGTGTTAAATGGGCCGTATTGGGAAAGATCGTTTCACTGGCTCCACGTAGACGACGCCTATTCAGACATAAATAAAGTTTTTCTTCTTGTTTTCAACTTTGTGAAGAAATAAAAGGTAGAAAGCGAATCAAAGAAACATTTGGAGTGATAGATTCTTCTGGAAAAATGTACGTAAAGATATGATCATCATCTTGTACTAAAAGACTGCTGTAAAGATGTCAATGCTCTTTTGTAGGTGAAGGGGAAAGTGTCACAGAGAAAAGCCTTTTTGAAGCCTCCGTAGTATTGTGTGAAAGCGAGAAAGGATCCAATGACGAGGAAAGAGGGAAATGTCATTTGCCTGTTCATAATATATGTGTTAATGTTTGATCCATGACTTCTCTGTGTTACAATCAGATGCATCTGTGTACATACGACCTCTTTCTGTAACAAATGATTTCGATACCCTTGGTCTTGAGTGTATATTTTAATGAAAAGCAAATAAATTTACATGAGCAGCAAAAGCGGTCTGATGTGATTTACAAGGAGGGATGCAGGTTTCTTGTGACCGCCGACCGTAATCCCGAGAGTGATGGAGTCACCTTCGTTTCATTATTTACAATCGAGCTCCTTCGAAGGCCCAGGAGGTCGGCGTTGAGATGTGTAGTTTCTCTGGATCTCAGGCAGAGGAGGCCAGAGAGCTCAGTCGGAGTGTAGGGGGGTTCACAGAAGTCAGTGTCACATTGGTGAAACGTAAAGGTGGTTGTTTTAGAGTTGTAATTAAAAAAAAAAAAAATTCTATTAAGAGGAGGCAAAGTGAATGAGTCGGTATACTAAAAACAAACTTCTTCTACAATCCTTGCCCGAAGCCAGACTCATTCATACGCCACAAACGCCTTATCCCACGTCATATAGTCACACTGTCAATGAGACTTTCTAATATGATTTACATGAACAATATTCGTGTTAACTTTTGTCTTACATCAATGCCTCTCTTCAAGCCCTCCTAAGATTTAAATTATGATATTTATGACCTCGGGTTGAAATAAGAAATTGGAAAATCATTGATCTTATAAAGTATTGTCATATTTTAAGGTACTGTATTTTTGATCCCCATTACATATAAAGGTAAAAATAGATCGAAGATAAAAACATTTTTAAACAAAAGATACTGAAAATTGTATGAAGTTTCATTGTTTGAATTCAACTTTTTTGAAGAATCGGTCTAATAGTCTGCATCCTTTCACTTTTGGTTTTGTGTTATTGGAGCAGAGGTGGAGCTTATAGGTTAGATAAGAATGCTTGAAGTTCCCTGGTTTGATTGTCGGAGCCGACGGGTCACCACTGTGTGGGTCCCTGAGGAAGACCTTAACCCTCCAAACTCCTCAGGTTGAGGAAAGAAGAAGACATCCAGGTGACGTGATCCACTGTGACGACTCTGTAGTGCAGCTGAATCACCTTGGTAGTAATTTCAATTCATTCAAGTTCGTCCTGAAAACTGTGGATTTGATGCTTCTCCAGGGAAGTGAAGATAAAGGTAACGCTGTCTCTTAAAGTCTGAAGATTAAATGACTTGCGCAGTGTTTGAATTTAAGAAACGACAAGCGTGTCTCATTGAATTACCACAAGTCTAAGAATCTCTACTCTCTAATCATATTAAAATACATTATAATGACATATTAACAAGCTCAATATTGACAAAAAAAAAAGCATTTTTAAACCTTTCCTTAAATGCCTGGTGTGGTAATGAAATTTGAGCCAAATAATAAATCATCAATGGCCAATAATATATATTTTTTAAGGCATATTAAAGGTTCAGTTTACCCAAAAAAACATAGTTTGGCTTCAATTGTCGAGAATGTAACATGTTTCCGCTTTGACCATCCATCGTTTCAGGTGAATGTTCCAACTGAAAAGCAATGAACCAAACGACCAAGCTGTCAGAGGATAATATGGTATTATCCCTATCCAATTACTTTACAGCACTTGCCCCTTGATCTCTCCAGTGAAAGTAGAACCCTGAGTATTGTAGGCCTCAGAATGAAAAATTGAGTTCCAGATAACGTTTACCTACATGTATATGTAACAACAAGCGGTTGAGTTATTAGCTGATGAGCACAATGCTAAATCTATCTAAATAATACAGTTATGATTCCAACATATTTGTGTGTGTTCTTTTTTTAAGGGAGCCATCTTTCATCCATGATTTCTGTCATGTAGATGATATATTAAAGTTTGCCAAAACTTAAAAGAGGTAAGCACTGATTTTCACATGGAGGTGGATTGTTGCAAGATTTTTCTTCCACAGATTTTGCTCAGATTACATCCTTGCTTAAAAGTATTTGGTAGAATATATAAGAATTCATCATATGTGACCAATTGCCTTGCAGCAAAACATTTTGAGATATTTTGTTTTGTGTTTTCACCTTTTTCCTGAAAGATTCAGTCACCACCTTGATGTAGCTAAACTGAAAACGTTTGCTTTTTTTATTTATTTTTTTTTTAAATCTGTCACAGATGTTCAGCCTTTCAAATTTTGTCATTCCTAGAATAATTAAATCTGTCGATTGAAATCTTTGGTTTTCGAAGCCTTTGCTTTTTCCAGCCTATCAGATGTAGGCAGGCTTTCAGGCCGTCTCAAAGAAACTGAAGCTAAAACAACTTTTACATGAAGGGACATTCCTTGATGAATTATTGTAAGCGTTAATAATTCAAAACTACGTTGATGAGTTCCTGAATACAGTAAAAACCATGGAAATGAGTATAGTAATACGCCCCGTCTGAAAGCCTCAAACCAGCCAGTAGAAAAATGAGAAAAAGTGCTTGGATCACTGTCTCTTGGCACATGTAGTGATAGTTTTGAATTCCACATCCTGCTATAGTTTGTCCTCTTATTATTTCCTACTGTGTTCAGATTATGTTCCGCTACAAAGCAGCAAACCTGCATCTTGCAGGGATTTGTTGTCAAGGGCACTTAAGACGAGTTTGGACTTGCAGTTTTCACGCTGAGCCCCCGGGGGAAGGTCGGTTCACATTTTAAGGTACCAGGCAAAGGCTTCCAGCCGCCAGCAACAGCAGAACAGTCAAGTCGGGTGCAATCCGGGGGTTGGTTCCCCCATCTGCAGGTACTTCCAGCGAAGGCATCGGACTTCCTGTTCCAGGCGAAGTGCCTCCTCTAAACTCGGTCACAGAGGCACGTTTTGTCACGGGGCCTGTGGTGGAGGCTATCGTGGGCCTAACTACATCTCCAGGACTGTCCTTTCCTGTTCCCCGAACAGATACTCCATCTTTAGGGGACTGCTGGTCTGACACGTCCCTGTCTGCAGTCTTGTACCACTGGCATTGGAAGTCTTTCTTCCAGATCTCGGCTGGATCCGGTTCGGCTGCTTTAGCGTCTGTGTCTGGCTGCTCTGTGGCCTTTGTCACCTCTTCCTGAGAGGGAAGACGGAAAATAATGCAAACAGTCACTTTTACATTCAGAGGAAATAAGCTCACATTATACTGTATCAGTTTGATTCTGCTCCGGTCTAAAAATACCCCAATGTAACATTTTTCATAGCGTTCTGCAGACATGTTCAGATTTCATATTGGAATACTTCTTTTTGACATCTGAGGTTTTTCAGAAACTGATACATAGCAGTGCTCCAGTGTTTTGAAGTATGAAACTCCACCCGATCATCTTCTGTTGTGTCTCCACTATAGTTTTCCTCTTTCTGTCAGTGGGATCCTCAGGCGACTGGACTCCCTGCTGTGCCCCCCCCCCCCCCCCCCCCTTTAAATACAGCGTGACTGCTTGTCTTTATTAGTCCTGACTCAAAATTTGTTTTTCTGTTCCCAACTTTTCTTGCATAACTTGAGAACTTAGTTATCTTTGCATGTGCCTTTCTCCATGTACACACAGACTGGACTGTGAGTAGCACAAGAGTTAATCAGAGCCATTCTAAAGAAACATTTTCGAAAAAAGTTTCTTCAACATTTTGAGATTTTCATTCCTAATCACGGCTGTTTTGTTAGACTCCGGCGGTTCTGTCTGAGTGCAGCTAATTAACTGGAAACTCATTTCAGATTTAACAAGTTTCATCTGTCAGAGGACTTGGTCACCACTTGTCCTGGAGTTTGTCATCCTTTTGCACAATAGCTGCTTTGACAAGGCTTCCAGTGTTCGACTAGGCTTTGTATCTGAAGATCATTAAACGGGCATCTCTGAGCATTCACTAATGGCTTATTTTAGCTGTTAGAGTCAGGGTCTTGCACACAATTAATAATAACCGGAGTACAACACATCAGCAAGCTCTGTTATCCACACTTACTTCTTAAGATCGACTTTAAGAGACATTGTCTCACCTTTTCAGTGACTTTTTCTGCTGCTGTGGGAGGGGGTGGCAGATGGAGATAGGCTGAGCTATCTGGATTTTGACGGACGCACCGACCCCTTCCCTGGCAAAGGGAGGCCGAACAGAGCCGCGTTGCCGTGGTTACGTTGATAGAGTAGGGTCCCAATACCTTGCGGACAAACTCTGCCAAGTCCTGGCACTCTCTCTGGGATGAAATAGAGGTGGATAGTTTTATTTCAGTATACAGCAAGGTCACCTGTGCAGTTATAAGGACTTCAATTCATTTATCCGATAACCCATCCATCTTCTGTACGGCTTTATTAAACTCTCCCGCTGGAGATGATTCCAGCTGGCTAGACAGGGTGCATCCTGGCCAGGTCACTAGTCCATCACAACACACACTTAAATTTACACCTGCGTGTGATTTAGGGTCACAAATGAGCCTTAAATGAATGTGAATATACAACAACTACCTCAGTCTTGGTCTCACTTCTCTCCCAGATGACGACTCCCGCTGCTCCCATGGCTGCGCTTTCTCCTATTGTGCTGACCAGGTCAGCCTGAAAACATAAATATACAATGAAATAAATGACAAACAGCGACTTTCCATCATTTTCTATGTCGATTAAAATAAAATATAAATTGTATGTGTTTGTTTAATGATTTCATTTAACCTCAAATTGAAAACGCAGGAGCATAAATCTCTTAGAAAGCATCTACAAAACAGATCAATGATACTTTAATCTGCATTATGATTTACTTTATTTACTTTATTTGTCCAAATTATCATCTGTTTGTAGCCCACCTGCATCAAAATAGTGGACAAATAAGTTATATCCCACCTGTGATAGAAACGTATTCGTTGAGACGTAGACACTTTTGACCAGCGGGAACACGGGCAGATCAAACTCCGCCCCAGTCAGCGATGATACTCGGAGAGCTTCTTTAATTTGACTGGATAGAAAAAGCTTGGCTCCAGTGGTCCCTCCCTAAAGAAAGAGGAGCATATTGAACAGTGAGTATCTACAAACCATGAAAAACCTCGTCAGACCGTTTTTTTGTTGTTGTTTTTTTTAAATCGCTTTAACTGTAAAACACTTTTAATTGCCTCATTTGTTAAAATGATCACTTCAGCTTTAGACAAAACATTTACTGATCAGCTTTTAAAGGTAAAATTAGATTGTATCCACTTTGTACTACATAGCATTAATCTTAATTTCAGTTTCATTCCCAGTCTCCTCCATAATCTTCACCTCAAAGTTAGTTTTCAGGTAATTACAATTTGTATTCACTTTCTCATTCTAGTTTTCATTTTTATGTCCATTCCTTTTTTTAATGGTCAGTTTGTCACTGAACTCACTGTTACTCTCATTATCAATCTCACTCTCCCTCAACCTCGCTCAATATCAGTCTGATAATAATTAACATAACTCTTAGTCTTACTGTCAATCTTATTCTCAATCAAAATATCATTGTCAGTCTCATTTGCGTGCCCAGTCTCAATCTGACTCTCATTACCTGTTTAAATCCCACTTGTAATCTTATTCTCAGTCTCATTCTTGATCTCATTCAGAAAATACTTTTCATTCTAAGGATAAGCGCGCTTTTAATCCCAGTCTTTCTCTGGTACCCACACACACTAATTCTCATCCTAAATCACATTCATAATGTCACCATCTCATTAGCTCTCATTCTCATCTCTGTCTCTCTCACTCCGATATGTTCCAGAAACTCACTCCTAATCTCACTTGATTCTATTTTCATTGCTCGCCTCTTTTACTTTGCAGATTCTCATTCTGATATCACTCTCCTTCATTCTCATTGTAAGTCTTGATTAAAGTGTCTTCCGCACTCTCAGTATCATTATCAATCTATTGATCGTTCTGGATCTCACTACTTATCTTAATATTCATCTCAGATAACAGTATTGACACAACCACTTTTCATTTTTCTGACTCCTGCAGGTCCATTTTAGGTTAAAGTGGGTGTGGACAAAAACAAATGAGTTTTTTTTTTTTTTTAATGAAGATAAATGTGAAAAATTGTTCACCTGCAGCTTCTCCAGGCCGAGGGAAGGGTAGAGGGCGGAGCTTCGTTTCCAGAGCCATAACAGATCGTCATTGAGGGACACCTCTGACGTGGGGCACCTGCCAGTGTAATTGGCTAACATAGTTTGGGCGGGGTCACCATTGTAGCAGCTGGGGTAAGGAGAGACGCCCCACAACGCTTTGGGCCTGAGCCTCCTGGCCTCTCGGAGAGTTTCTGTGATGACCGACTGAGCCGCTGCTTCAAAGTCCACCTGTGACAAGATGAGAAATTCACTCAGCCTCCCACTGATATTTCACAGGATGCTGATAAAAGGCTCAATCGTTTCGCACCTGATTTGATCACTGAACTATCTGTATCAAGAGATAACCGATTGAAAAATAAGATTACTTTCGCAGACCGTCAATCCAAATCACAACTGTTTCAATTCAGGTTTTATGATGCATATGTAACACACACCTCATAAAACTTATGCTCATGCATGATTCAAACTGAGCTACGTGAGAGCAATATCGATCAAATTCTTTGAGAAAGCGGATTAAATGTAGAATTTTGTCAGTGTTTTTCACCTCTACTTCATTAAAAAATGCTCCAGTAAACAACAAATCGACTAGTTCTGCCATGGCTGCTTTTCATTATTCCTAATTTCTTCGTTTGATCTTAATAGAAGCCATAGTTCCAGTTATTGATGAGTCTGAATGGCCTCATTAGATATAAACAGGAATTCATTTTTTTTAAAAGCAACTTCTAATTAAATTTCTGGTTTTGAATCCAAGTGCAGTCTTTGTTTCATTCTCCAGAGCAGCTCTGTAGCTCTTCAGAGGATCATGCCTTTGTGCTGGCGGCTTATCTCTTAAAGTACAGCAACGAGTGAAGCACTTGTGTTCATCCTGCTGCATCCTCACTTTTCCCTTCCTCGTATCTGGTCCCTCTTTAAAGGTACTCACATCCTCACTTTGAAATGTTGCCAGCTTATTTCCGATACTTTGGTTTGATGACCAAAAGCGAAGAAGTCCAAACTCCTTGTCTAATTAAGCGGCACAGGATTCCTCTTGAGAGGAAATTGCACCCTACCCCTCATCTGCCAGCGACTCTTTCGTGTCTTCTCTCTCTTTCTGTCCTCATTACATCAAACCTTTAAAG
This sequence comes from Lipophrys pholis, assembly GCF_963383615.2. Taxonomy (NCBI): domain Eukaryota; kingdom Metazoa; phylum Chordata; class Actinopteri; order Blenniiformes; family Blenniidae; genus Lipophrys; species Lipophrys pholis. The sequence goes on along the minus strand of NC_137630.1, from coordinate 12,436,415 downwards.
TTCCATTTCTATATATTTTATATTGTTTTCTTTTTTAACTGACTTGTTTTCTGTCTTTTCTATTTCCATCTTTTGTTCCCACTCTTTTTAAAAAGCCATTTTTTCCATGAACTTGTCTCACCTTTGACCACTTCTCCAGCTCCTCCGGGGTCCAGTTAGGAAAGAAAGCTTGCAGAAGCTTCCTTGACGCCTCTCGATACATCTCTTGCTTCTCTCGGTTCCTGGACCACTGGGGAACCCACTCCGCCCAGCGCAGCACCCCCAGCCCAAGGTACCTCGGCGCTGGTAAAGCTGCGTCCAGATCCAGCTGTGTCTTCTGCAGATGATTGTCCAGGCGCATGTGCTGTGGTAGCCCCCCGTTTACGGGAGTGTCTCTGTCAATAAAGTAGGGGTAGTTTCCCAGGGTGTCTTCATAAAAGACGGCTACGCGACCGGCCCGTTCCATCCCAAAAGATCTGGGATCCGTCCGTCCCGAGCAGGTGGAGTCAGGGATCCCCCAAAAGATAATAAAAGGCTGACCAGACAGGAGAGGGGGGCGGGCCGGCTTGGGAGGACCAGCCGTACAGAGGCCTGCGAAGGCAGCAAACAAGAGGAGGAGGAGGAGGACAGCTGATGATGAAGCTGCGTGAGTCCCGAGATTGAAAATTGTCTGTTTTGGTTGTGGCTTTGGGTCTGGGTGGGACTGTCGGTCAGTCCACGCCATTGAAGCAACAGCCTCAGACTTTCACCCTTTCAGCCTGTCGTCAGCACTCATGTTCCTACAAAAACACACAAGAAGACGTCGAGCATTCGTCAGTCTGGAAAAGGATTTGATCACGAAACAAGGTCACTGTTCAAGCAACGGGCTGCAAGTCTGAGGCAAAGTAATACTGTTTTCATTTGTGGTTTGATGTCCTTTTAACAAAGCTCGCAGTAGAACATCTGTCCACATAATAACACAAACACATGGTCTTACTTTGCTCTAATTAGTGCCACATTAAACAGAATAATGTCAATGTAAAATATTTAGAATGATTTTAGTGGAATGTCCTCCGCTCCCAGGATTTCACAATGTAGGACGTAAACAAAATAAGTTTTGTGATTTTGTTTGTCATTGCGATACTGTTTTTATTTCAGTCCGTGTTGCTGTATCCCAGGAAAGACGGGGACGCAGAGGACTGCAAACATGTAAACAGATTTTTGTGGCTGGAAGAGCACGATACGTGTTTTGTCAGAGCAAGGGTGCAGACGCTGCAGTGAATGTGAACAAGTTTTGTTTGTTTAGAAAGTAAAATCCACAAGGCTCCCTAAGCCAAACACATCCATTGTCCACCCGCATAGTTGTACTTGCTTTTGTTGATATTTGTGAACTTTCTGACCAGTTTGATGAACATCTACCTCCAGCGATTGTTCAGTGTTGTTGCAGCAGTTACAGTATAATGCCTCTCCTTGTGCGTTCAGTTTGGAAAATCATATAAATCCCAGCACTGCTGCACCTGCATTTCACTTCATCTGGTGTCCAAACAGCCGGAGTAACTTTTAAATTTGATTCATCCCCATCACCCATCTCTTATATACTGATTTCACATGATTGATTTTTCAATTCATATATACTCTGTCCAGTTTCCACTTTAAAAAACACAACAGTAACTTTCGGTATTGATAATATGCAGCTCTACACATCACACCAATTGTGGATAACCTTCACTTTTAACATTCATCAGTAGGCTACTTTTCTCCGTACTCTCTTCAAAAATCTGTGACCAAAATTATTTTCTTTAGAATTCAAAGATGATTCTTTATTCCTCCTTCCTGTCAGTGTTGACTTGACGAAAGCGAGTGGTTCCGTCTCTTCACTGATCCTCAGAGAGCGGTTCAATAAGGACACAAAAAACAAACACACATTGTTTTTAACCATCGGTCGAGACAAGTACAAGAATATTGAAATAAAGTAATGGTCTTTCCAACTAAGGAAGCAGAGCATGATACACAGTGTTGTGTTACAACCCAGATTTTCTAACTAGGGATGCATGTGATTAGTTAGCAAAACAATTTTAATGATTACCCCCCCCCCCCCCCCCCCCCCCCCCCCCCCAGTTGAAAATATAAGTATTAGTTGGTTAGAGCGGTGAGCGTTTCACTGCAAGGCTGCTGAGCTGTCAAGTCGCTGCCAGCCACTAGTTAGAGCTGTAGCACAGTGGGAAACTGGAGAAACTGGTTTGGCAGCATCTTTCATCTTAAGAATGAAAACAAGGTAGCATGGAGGCTGTGCCAGGAGAAAAAGGCCATCAAGCACTCCACTCGAGCAATGTGCAAACACGTTCAACTTAAACATTTGTGTATCAGCATCTACAGAATGACAGCTGCTGCCAGTTTGATATTGTTTATCGGGAGACATTTTAAAACCACAAAGCTCGTCACTACACTGACTGTGCAAGAAATACCTCTACTTAAGTTAAATGCTTTAGAAAGTTCTTGTCAATCCATGAATGTTGTAATTTCTGCTTTTTCATCTCCAGCCAGTGAGCTATTTTGGGATGTCGGGTGATCAAGGTCCAATCTTGAAAGGCTATTAGAGAGTTTGACCCTTGTCACCCACTCAAAGGAGGGAATAGCGTCGCTGCCACATTTATAACGTTTTCTTTTCCCTGTAATTAACTTGATGAATCGGGTTTTAATATCCATTTTAGAGTTTTCATCACATCCAGCACATCTGAATTATGATGAATTTCTTAATCAGTGAGCTTAAACTGCGAGGGAAAACTGAACAACAGAGTTTATGCGCTGAAATTCACTGTTAAGCATCGAACCACCAAGCTTCTGTTGTCTTTGCATTCTCGGTGCTTTATGATTCCTTTTCTGTGAATGCTGTTCCTTTAGCTGTCGTTCAGAAATTCCTTTAGTTTGGTCACCAAACGTCAGTGTTTTGTCTCAACATGACAACCGCGTCGGCAAGTTCTCACTGGGATTAATGAGCATTTTGCAATTACACAGTACGACCTTTTAAGTAATCATCATCATGTTTCCTCTGTCTTCTCTTCAGACTCGACCTCCTTTCTTACTGTAAATAATACTCATTGATTCTGCCTCGATGTAAAGGTGACGTTTACTCAGCAGATGATTGGAGTTACTCCCCTCACTTTGAAAATCACTGCGTTATATGATTATATGCTATTGACAGCAAACAATTGCATGGGATAGTTTTACTCTGGAGTATTACCTTATATATTCTGAATGCTCACAGCTCTTTTTGAAAGGTCACATTTCTGGAGAAGAGGACACAGATTCATCATTTCCTGCAGCTTTTTTTTTATTTTATTTTTTTCATATTGAAGAAATCCTCCTTGGAAGATGTTTCTTTTCTGAATCAGAGTTGGACAGTTTTGTCACATTTGCTTATGTGTTTTTCTTTGTTGCCCCAAAAAAACTACCTGTAGAAGATGTATCGGTTCTGTGTTAGGAAAGTAGACGTCGTTACTAGGTCTGATTAGGGAAACATGGGGCAAACTGGAAGGGGTACCGTACACTGTGCCTTTCCACAGTTACAGTGGAGGACTGAGCTCTAGTTAAGCAGGGAGCACGCCATAGAGATAATGAGAAGTAGAAACAGCTCTATGACTGATTCTTTTTTTTTGTTTGTTTGTTTCAATAATGTGTGGTGCAGAGTTGTTTTGTGTGGGCGGTAGAAATTGAGTGTGTGATGGGAGACTCTTGGTCGCGCAGCAAAGGAATTCATTGTTCAAATGAAAAAGTTGTTAAAAGAAAAAGAAACAATGACTTTGTTAACATTGTGAACTGACAAACAGAGACCCTTGTTTCATCATCATCATCATCATCAGAGGGTAATTTAAACAGAGCAGGCTCAAAAAATTCAGCATCTTTATGGTGTAACTTTGTGCAACCTATGAAACATTAACATAATTCCCTTTGTACTCATTTATTTGATGAAATTTACATATAAATAAGTTTGATTTCAATTGGAATTTTCTCGCCTGTTTTTTGGAGATATGTAATATCATGTATTTAAAAGTTGCATATTTACTATATTTTTGAGTGAACTTGAGCCGGCCGTTCAACATGAATATGTGACGTATCAAAGCGAGGCTGCTGATTGGCCATGTAAATGGAAATTGATGTCAGTACTGAAAGCTTCATCTGTTCAAGTCCAGACTCTCATTTCAGATTACTTAATAAGAATATAAACTCATCACGTGTAGAGACTCGATTAGCTGCGTTTACGTCATCCCTTTTCTTCAAACTGACTTAATTCTTGAGAATTGAGGGATGAAATTGCCCCGTTTACACGAGCACTTAATAAAGTGACTGATGATTTATTTGCACCAAAAGACTCATTGAATGCGTAGTGGATCAATTCCATAGCACTTTGTTTAGTATTGCAGATTGATTTGTTAGCACGACTAATCAAGCTTGTTGGGAAACATTGTCCTTGTTCAGAGTGCTACCAGCAACAGATGGCAACATGTTGAAGAGCAGCGCTGGGTCTTGAATCGACCTGTTGTGTCGCTCTCCAATCACTGTGCATGTGGTGTCACATGGTGGCATGAATTAACAAACGTGTGTACAAAGCTCTGACAGTGAGAAAACAGTCACATGTGCTGTTTACATGGAGTCTGATCAGCAGTGTTGCACCACTTGCTCCAATCCAATCAAATAGGGCCAATTTATTCAGAAAGAAATCTCTACTTAAATCGGATTGATGTTTGATAGATTTTGCGTGACTCCTATTTAATTTTGAAGTCTCGCACTGTCTCTCATTTCTGTCTCCTTGACTTCTTCTCCTCATGTCTGATTGTCGCTCTCTGTCCTGATGTGTTTCACCTGGTGACTGCGCTACAGGTTGGGATTCAGTTCTGTGTCTTGTTGCCAGTTCATCCGTGTTGTTTCACCAGTCGCTCCAGTTTTCTTCTATTGTTCCAAGTCTCAAGATTTTGACCTTTTTGGGTCCGACCAAGATTCCCGTCCAGCCCTCGACTGACATTCAAGATTTTTGACCTTCGCCTGCACGACCGCGGCTCTGCTACGCCGCTCTCCACCTTTCCTTTTCCCCTAAGAAGGAAGAAAGAGAACACTTTTCTCTTTGCTCACTTCCTGCTGTGTCTGGCCTTTGAGTCTCCGCTCCTCCCATGGCATAATTATGGTCCGTGTTGCAGCAGCTCACCGTGTTTGCTGATGTGAAATATATACGTATAGTTATCTTCACGTAGCGGCACATTACAAAGTAACCTGGCTAACAGCATCGAACCTGAACTCTGTGCAGCGAAGAACAACAATAAACTCGTCAAACTAAATTCAGGCAGCTTCAATGACGTGTTATAAAGGAAATGACAAGTAAACTGTACTGTGATCTCTAGACTGTACATTCCTAGATGATCTGACCAGATTAAATCTTATCCTGGTTAACAGTATGCTGATAAAATCCGATCAGTAGACATTTTCAGATATTGTGTTTTTTCACTATCAACTGCTTAATGCTTTAGAAAGTATAGAACTTTACTAATTGTTCTCTTAAACGAGCAAAACACAAATTAAATGTGTGTTTGAATACAAAAACACTCTCTCCGTGCATACCCAGACTAAGTAATGCTTGCTCTTTATATTTGTCACTAGAATGTTTTAATTTTGTATTTATCTTTCTTTGTCACTGCCCTTGTGTTTGCAAGTCTGTAATCAGAAGCATTGAAATGTTTCAGACGTGCTGACCAATGACAGTGAGAGCCAAAGTACCACATCATACCTACAATCTGCTACTGTACTGGAACTTAGTGCTGCACTTTTATACTGCAAATAACCGCCTGAAGCAATAAGTCTTTCCTCAAAATAGATTTATGATATATGCATCATTCCTGTGTCACAGAATTTTGCATGTACAAAAGCATATGCAAACATGGCCATTGAATTGAAGGACGTACTGTTGTTGTACTGACAAACATTTAATGTGCTACCTCGCCACAACTTTTATTTGTCCACTTTGTTTAAAGATATTTTGTGTGTTTGACCTCAAACTTTGATTTTGAGACCAGTCATCTTCTATATTGCTTTTTTAGTTTGCAGTTATTTGCTGTAAAGCTCCTATGAGTTTGACAACTTCCTCCACCAACACGTATCGCATTTTACTTTACGCTTGAGGCGACAATACGCACGAAACAATTATTTGCTATTCTATTTGCATGGGTGGGCCATTTAGCACTGTTTGGGAAGAATGGTAGTAAATCAGACCTTTGTGTTCAAAACTGGCTGTGCTGTCCAAAAAGATAGAAAGAGAGTATTGTTCTTTGCACTTCTTTATATGGAGAATGTCCCCTGTTTGATTATGACTTTAGGGACATTTCTATGTGGCGATTGCATGTTCTCTCTCCCTCTGGATACTTCAGTTTTCTTCCTGTGTTTGAGGTTGGTTAAATTGCCTGTAAGTGTAAATGTTTATGTAGTTGTGTGTCCATCTGTGTTTGTCCTGTGATGGACTGCTGATCTGTCCAGGATGTACTCAGCCCTTTGCCCATAATCAGCCTGGATTTGCTCCGACACCCTGCTGCCTCAAGTTGGATACAGCAGTAGACTAGATGATGTATTGGGAGTTAGTTTTTTTGGGGGAAATGTGGGAATGTGTCATCAATCTTTTTTTTTTTAAACAGAGAACATGTAGAGATATCTCACGTTGACTTGTGGCATTTTGGAGGAGATCACGGCACCTCTGCAAGTGTGTGTCCCTATTACTTTGACAGAACATCACATTATCTGTGTGTCATTAGCTGGAAATGGAGATGTACCTCGGATTTGAGAAAGGCTGGTCCATATTTTCCAGCTGTATGAACCCTTCCTGAGGAGAGGCATCATTTGTCTCTAACATATTCCCTCATTAGGTGTTCAGATGACAAGAGAGCAGCGTTTTGTTGAATCACTTTTGGAGAGTTCAGGTGACAGTGAATTCACTGCTATACCATTCACAGTGTGTCCATATACTGTATCACAACATTCAGTGATCCCTTGTTCTCTGTGTGCGAGCATCTGTGCTTGTTATGTCCCTTTCTTTTCTTTTCTTTTCTTTTCTTTTTTTTTTTTGCTTTTGTTTCTTGTGTGTTTGGATTGATGGCAGTCGTACTCGGCTCTACTGTATCACATTGTGACCTGTCCCTCTGGTGTTTTTAAGGGGCTGCGGTATTTTTATGTTTTCCGGCTTATTTTTGTTCACCAGGATCTTGTCACATTTCGGCGAGAGAGTTCCAGGAATTGCTTGTTAGCAGTGGCAACTCTTCTCAGGGCTGCACAATTCTGCACGCTTCTCTAACAAGCCATTAAAACGAAAATGTTCCACTTCATGTGATGAGTGTCTGCTGGAGGCAAAGTACATTTCTAAATGCCATAGGCATCCCCCTTACATCTTATATACTACTCACACTTGCATACAGAGGGGGAGGCGTTACAGAAATGCATGAACACGACCACATACATTTTATTTTACATTGCTTTAAGTTTGTTGCATCATCAGGATGGAGATAAAGTGTTCATTTCATGTCACTGAATAAAATAAAAAAAAAAGAATGTATATAAAATTACAATAGTAACAAAAGTAAAATATGTCTGTCAATCATGTACTTTCTGAAGAAATGTGCCTCTTGAAGCAAAAATCTTTACTAAATAACATTTAAAAGAATGACAGATAATAAAACACCCAAACAACTGCTGAATTAATTCCAAAATACCAAAATCCATATACTAATTTCATCAACCCACAATTTAAACTTTAAGCTACACACACAAACTATACAACAAATGAAAGCAGAGACTCCACAGATTATGAAAATATAAATAGTACATTGTTTTTCTGCAGAAGCCTAAAAGCCTGGCTGGTCTTTCAAGGGTTAATACTCGGCAGCACCCAACTGGCTGACCACAGCAGGGCTTCAGTGTTGGAGGTTAAATAGAAACGTGAGATGTGTTTGAAAACTTGTAAAATACCTGTTAGCATTCCAGAAATCACCTCCCGGAGGAGGCGTCCTCGCCTATCAACCGCGCACATGTAATTATTTGCTTCAACAGGTTAAGGACTTCTTTTGTGGACAGCAGGTGAATCCGCTGTCTAATTGCGAACATTATAAGCTTCTCAGGAGGTCAGAGGTCGCACAGCATCCTGCAGCCAGAATATGAAATAAGATGAGTCGTTGATTTGGTTTCAGTCTGATTCTGTCTTTTATTACTGAACGGGCTCAATCTGTACTGTTGTTCTTTTTCTTTTATCTGTCATAATTGAATTGGGCTGCTTGAAGAAAGAAAACTATGTGAGAGAGGTGAAGGTGGAAGTATTTATTTTCTAAAGCATATCAATGTGACCTATTCATTACTGAGTACAGAAGGACAGCTGCCTTCACCATTGAGGTTAGTTTTATGAAACAAGACAATATTTACCATAAACCTTGAAGGTTGTACTGCATAGTTCTTTTTTTTTTTTTTTTTTTTTTTTTTGTGATAATCATGTATTATTCCAAGAACTATTTAGGAGATACTTGAATAAACGGACTCTTGTTTCTGATATCATCATTCACCTGCACCTTCAAGAAACGTCTCAAAATATCACTTATCACTTCTCCTGCCTCGTCTCACCGTCTCTATGAATCTTCCCCTTCTCCTTCTAACTGGAAGCTGTGAATGCGCTTTGCCTGATAAAGCCACTATCTCTCCTCGGTGTATGTCCAAATGTCTCCAGCCACGATTTAAGATTATTGATCCAGTGGTTCCCCTAAAGTAACTTTACACTGGCTTAAGTTCACCCGAATGAAGTATTTCCATGTAGCAGCTGTTGTGAAAGACGCAGCATTGTGATGTGCCTTGATCAACTGAGTGCTGACAAAGTGATTCAGATGATAAACTCACATTTTTGTCGTCTTTCTTCATGATTCTTCATTTCCAACTGCACTCTACTTATACGGAGCTATCAAACACATGGCTCTCAGGCCAAATCATGGCACACTTCAAGTGTCCAAACTGGCCAACAGGTTAACATTGCAAAGTGAAAAAATCTCCGTGAAGACTTTAATACTACTGCTCTTAATTGTTATTCCCCTGTGGCTCAAATTCTTTGACTGAGATTAGCAGAACTGATCAAGATGATGTGGAAGCGAGCGTTTTGTAATTGAAATCACATTGCATCAAACCCACACAGAGAGAGAGAGGATTTGTAGAACCATTCACACTGGTCGCACACAGCCTGAGGCTTTGCCATGGCAAGTCTGAAGAGAATCACTGCAGCAAACAGGATTTCAGACTTTAAAAAAGGTTGTTTATGGTTTTTGTTGAAAAGTGCATTAGTGCACACGTGAACATGCACCAAGAGATAGAAATATGTGGAGTTACAGTTACTTCTGGAGTTACAGTCTGGGTCAATTTAGATCGATGGAAGATTATCAAATCTCCTGAGCGGACTTATAGTATATCAACATATTATTTACAACAGCTATATTGTTTCCCTGTAACGTGTTTTGAAACATGGTTACCAAAGTGAGGAACGGAGAGCAGTCGAGGTCGTGTATAATTGTGCATGTCCTCTTGCTGAGTGTTTAACTCTAATTTTCTACAACCATGAGCCAGACAATCACATTTTATTACATCCAGTCATTACAATCAGCTCCTGCTGTTTCCAAAGTGCCACAAATCTGCTCTCCAGCTCTCTTTTATTTTTTATTTTTTTCAGATATTTCTTTTCCCCATAGTAATCCCCTCACACAGTATGTAATCCCTCCCGTACTGGTAGTAGTGAGTGGTAAACGTGATAACTGGCTAATCTCTTCAGACTAAGCTCCTGGTCTGTGTTTACTTTTGTGTCTGGGCGAGGCTAAAGCTGAAGATCCACAACTCAAACAGCGGCTCCTACTGTAGGCCGTCTTTATTTCACTCGGTATTTAATGAGTCAAAGTTAGTTATCTTAGGAATTCCGATGTTTTTGATGACGATAAGTAAACTTCTTTATTGCTAATTCTTTTGAGAGGAAATACATCAATAACTTTCATGCCCTTTAGGGAAGAAACAATTAATAAGCTTATTAATTTCCCTTCTTTTTTTTTTTTGTCTGGTGTTTTTCTCCTCTTGATTTCCATCTCACAGTTGATGTGTCTGCTCCTCTGTCATGAAAGCCACCATGCTGTGCAAATTACACCAGGAAACTTGTTATTTTAACCTGCTGAGAGCCTGATTTGATCTTGTCATCATCAAATATTGCTTTATTTAAAAAAGACAAAAAACAGAGTCTGTGCTAGAAGAAATAAAATGGGAAGAAAAAAAGTCAGATGTAAGACAACCCTGATTATGCTGATAAATTTAGACCTCCAGGTGCCTTTTAAAAACTTGGCACTGGACTGGACGCTGCAGGCTTACAGCCACTCCGTCACGGAGGTTAACTATAAAAACACACTATACCACAAACAGGCCTTAATCACAGGTTAGTTATATTTGTACATTAAAAACTAATCAGGAGCATAATCAGGTTGTCTTCAATAAAAAAATATGTTATTACTCGTATGTATGTTAATATGATGGTTTTTTTTTTAACTTCTTGTAATTTCTAGCCTCGTAACACAAAGAGCAGAAAATGAAATCAGACGAGATTAAGGCGATAAATGCGTCACGCAAACCTGATGCCCAGAAAAGATCCAGTGTGGCTACGCCTCCAGCTCGTCAGTTTTAACGCACGGTCCAAGTGTTTGAGTGGTCAGTTTGAAGTTATCCTACAAGTGCGTCTTTTAAAAAAAAAAATAGAATATCATTAAAGAATTTATGTTTTTAATTCTAATTTAAAAATAGGTTACTGTGTTAAATAGAACTCTGATTGAAAGAATAATCTGATCTTGTGAAATATTGTAATATTTGAGATATGAGGTGCTGCATTTTTCTATTTTCATTACTTCTAACCAAATATAAAGAAGTACATGGACAATTCTGGGAATATATGAGTTTAATAGAGAAATTTCATATATTCATAGCACTGATTAAAATAAGAAAAACATAGTAACTACAAGCAGATGTACATATAATATCTTTAAGATTTCTAAGCAGTATTGCTGAAAGTGAGTAGATAAATATGTACTCATTTACTCTACAGAAGCTAGCAGATTTTTTACTTCACGTATAAATATTACGTTTGAACTGGATGTTTTAAATCTAATAGAACATTCACAGTTCACTTTCAACTCTTTGTTGTATTTTTTAATATACTTTCTTTGTTCTGTTCTCCTCAGATTAAAACCCCCAGTATGTGGAACATCTGGAATAATTCAGTGCAATCATTTTCCCACTTTTGTTAATTGAACCTCCGATTTTACATTTTGAGACTCCCAAGCACATTTTGATTCACTCTCAGGTCAAAATTGACCCATCCTTCCCCTTTAAAACTCTTCCTCTACTGTTTCCTAAGTATAAAGCTTTCTTCGTATCTTAGACGAGATCAGCCTGTTCTGTAACTGTTTAAAGAAAGTTTGAAATCTCCATAGAAATGAGCACAAACAGTATTTTGTTCTCTGAGGATAATTAAATCACTGAATGTTTTTAGGGGGAAAGCAGGTGGATATCGACGAGTAAAATCACCTCCAGAGATAATATTGTCTCAGCAGTCAGCATCTTATAACATCGAAACTCTGACAGGCACTTTTGCCAGATTTAGGAAGTGACTCCGACAACATGACTGTAAATAACTTCACAGTCCGACCAGAATCTACTTTGTTGGTTTGTGAATGTGATTAACAATGTAACGCGCTTTTGGGACTGCTCGAGCAGCGTAAAAGCGCTATATAAGTGAAATCCATTTACCATTAGGTTTCATGCATTTGACTTCATTTTCAAGGCGTCAGATTCGTGTTAATTATGTGGACAAACTTGAATTTTTGATCAGTTGCTCTTTGAGTTAATAAAACTATCATTTCTTGGAGCCGCACCAAGACTTTAGCATATCTTCAAATATCGCCTCTGGAATTCAATGATGGCAAAATCAAAAAGCATTTATTTCCTTTCTTATCCCCCGAAACATGCGTAAAGTTGTCTTATTGTGTTGCTCTATAACATCTACACTTGTTCCACAATGCTGAACTGGCGCGAACATCTCAAACATCTTCGCCGGCCGAGGCAGAACCATTGACAGACCAGGTATTTTCCTGTGATTGAGCCAAACTAATGATCAACAGCAGAAGAACCTGTGTGCTGGGATTGTGTATGGTCCATGTGTGTTAAACAAGTCGATTTTCGGCTTTGAACAGCAATTTGTTGATTAATATCTCAACATATTTTAGTCGAGCAGACGACCAAAATCGATTCAAGTCAAACTCACCAAGGCCGGTGTTGTTCCTGTGATTTGTCCTCACAGTCTGGACATCGTCGGAGTTTCTTCTCCTGGTGCTGAAATAGTGAACTCCCCCGTCTTCAGTTCTATTCTTTACTCTCAGTGATAGCGCAACCGGTGAATCCAGCTGGATTTGCGCGGGCATGGATGAACTGGGCATGTATGACAGGCAACCAAAAGGAGCCTAACATCCGGAAGAGAGAGATAAAGGAAGAGAGGGAGGGAGATAAGGAGACCAAAATAGAGCGAATTAAAAAAGGGAAGCGAGGTGTCGGGAGAGGAAGAGAGTGTGAGGAAATGAGAAGGAAAAGGTAGAAAAAGTTTGAAGGACGGAAGAAAAGTAAAAACAGTGAGAAAGAGGAGGCTTCGGAGGTCTGTCCAGGAGATTGAAAGATGCGTGGGCGGGTGTGTGTGCATGTGTGTGCATGTGTGTGGATGTGTGTGTGTGTGTGTGTGTATGTGTGCACTCACCTTCACAGCCAAGCTAAGCTTCCTTACTGAGAGAAGGTAAGCAGGGTCACTGTCGACTGTGCCGACTCACATGACCAGCGACACTGATTGTAATCCCATAATCCCCTGCTCTACCACTGCTGCTCCTGGCTAAACAAACACCTAAGCTGTGAAGGATCACACCTGTCTTCCGCCTCCTCCTGCTTCCTCTTCATCTTTTGTCTCTCCCCATCCTTGTCTTCCCCTCACTCGTCGTCCTCCATGGAACCCCCCTCCCACCTCGCATCGCCCCCTTTCCGGTCACCTGCAAGTTTCATTTCACATTTCTTTAACTTCCCTCTGACGCTTCTTATCGTCCTCCCCCTCCGGCACCTTCCCTTCCTTCCAAATCCCTCTTTCCTTAATCTCGTTTCTTCCACACTTGACTCTCTGTTGTTACTCGTTGACCTTTCTTTCTGTTATTCAGCGGCCAATAAAATCAGTGCCACCGTTGTCTGGGCTTGGTGTCACACTACAACAAACACCTCTGTCCACATTGCTATGCCTCTTGTGTCCCACTGTTCTGAACTGGTGTGTCCTTACGTGCAGTATTTTGGTATTTTAAGTCTTTCAATTCAGCAGGAATATAACCGTATATTAATACTGAGTGCTTCGTTTGGTATAAAAAAGTGTTTTGTTGTTGACAAAATTACACATACCGTGGTTTCAGAAAGGTTACACTCCATCGGAAGTGTTTTGATCGACGTTAAAACTATGACACACAAAAGCAATACTTTTCTATTTTCCAATTCAGTTTTTAAAAAGAAAAGGGAAAGAAAACAAGTGAAATGCATTTATCAAACCTGAAAATTCCCACTTCCTAAATGGGTACCAGTGGTCAGATCCCAGGTCGTTGATGAAAGGTGAAAACGGGTCCTATTTAACCTGCTGACAATCAGACTCTGCTCATCTCTTTGTGTTGACGTCAATGGTCATGGTCAATGGTCAATGGTTTACAATTCATATAACAACCGTTTCTTTTCTACCGAGAATAACCTCTCCAACCAATTCAAGCCAAAATCAAAGTGTTTGAAATAAAAGAGAGCGAGAAAACTCTGTATCAACAGTTGATTTCAAAATATGTTTCAGAGCAAGAGGGAGATGATGAAAATGTTTCATTGTCACAGCAGGAAGAAAAAAACAAAACCAGATGGTCTTTGAATTGACAAATTATTTCTGACTCAAAACTGTGATAAGAGAACATACTGTACAGATTATCCTTGTGCCGTTTTGAATAATGTGGTCTGAAAAGAAGAATCACAAGTGGAATGCTTTTGGTTCGGAGACAGTAGACATGCTGTGGGAAGAGGTCAGAGAAGAAGACGATGGTGGTGGAGGAGAAGTTGTGGGTTGAGTTGTGTTGGACTGTTTTTTTTTTTTCCCTCCAGGTACTGGTCAGCTTGGACTGATTAAAGAAAGCTTAAAGGTAATGCGAGGACACCTGTCCCACACTTAAACCGAACAGGAACCTTTTCACAGGTCACTAAGCCTAAGTGAATTATGGATTATTTCTTCAGGAAAACCCCCTTTTATATTGTGTAGTAATATAGTGAGTACTTTAAATGAAGCTCGGTCTCGACAGGTCTGGGTAACATGATTCATCAGAAAGCCGCCGATGATCCAGAGTCCAGACTATCAGAGAAGACACTGGTCAAAGGCTACACTTTATAGCAGTGTTCCTTGTGTTTATGGCCACATGTTGTGTTGGTGAGACTTCTCGCCTTACTGGAAGAGATTCCTGCATCTTGCAGGTTTAGAGTGTACAAAGAAATTCTCCGGATTTAAGGTTAATTGGTGAATCTACAAACACAGATAGGTGTGAATGTGCGTCTCTGTGATGACCTGAGTGGATGGATGGAGATGGATACTATTTCACTGACAATATTGTGTGTGCCCGGTTTAGTCTGAAGAGCTACAAGTAATCTCACTCCATTGGAACTAACTTGAGCTCAAACTTTTGTTCAACTTTTTAATGTTTTAAGTTCCAACTTAATATAGTCATTTTAATGGAGAGATCTCCCAGAAATGTGTTGTTCGATATACCCACTGCAGTTCGTTTAATCCAGAAATACCACATAACTTCCTGTTTTCAAAGCTTTATCTCCAAAATATGAACTTCATAAACTGATATGAAAATTAAATGAACAGTTTTCAAGTTCCCGGATCCTTTTGATCAGTCCATGATTTACTGCAGCTTGCCATTGGAGAAGATATGTAACTTATTGTTCGGGTTATCTGCACCTTTTGGTTCTCAATTTATCAATTATTGCTTTGGCTTTATGGTTGTTGTTTTTTCTTTAAAGCCTTCTTAAGACATTTCGATCTTTATCCAATTGGCCAAATACATTTTTGGTGTTTTTTTTATATTGCATTATTTGAAAACCAAATCCCACCATTTTTATTTCCTCATGACAAAGTATGTAGACATGAATCACAATACATAATTTCTTTCACTAAATATCTCTAAATCCTTTTCACTTAATGTTCGTGAAAAAAAATAAAAAAAGGCTACATGATAATAAATACCACGGTCCTACTCCATAATGTAACATTTGCATATAAAGTACTGCACAATTTCTATGTGTGAAAAAGTTCTGCTCGAAGTTTTCCATAGTTTAAATTTGCCTTCCCGTAACAAAAATAAAACATCTCCAATAGATTATTTCTGTCAGGCGAGGCTTGCTTTTGACAATATCTTAGCTTTTCACTGACAAATATAATATTTTTGTCAAATAGATTATTGAAATCTTTCTGGTAGTGGTGTTTGTGCACATCAGATTTAATATCAGGAACTTCTGAAAAGATGGTGAAACAGTCTGTACAGTCTGTAAATGTTTTAACATGTCCAGCTGTCTCTTATGTCATGCTGACTGTCAATAGTCTGTGATGTTTTCTACATGAGTGACATTCCTGTTGAGGCCCATTACACTTCCACAGAATATGAAAAGCTGCTTGTCCTGCCCGTCTGGCTTCTGCACAACAAATCCCATGTTTATATTCTCCAATTTTCCACATTCATCTCGGCCTATCTTCTCTCCTTCACCACATCACATTTTCTTTCATTGTTTTTGTCTTTTTTCCCCACTGTGCCCCTTAGATTCCCATCCAGGTCTTTTATTTAGGCTCCATACCTTTCACATTTCATCTCTCTCTTTTAAGTTTCCTGTCATTTTTTTCTATTAGAGCTGTCACTGCACACAATAACTAATAACCTGGTCAGAGAATAACACCTGTGGTCTCAGGCTTCTTCTATAAATTCTCTTTTTCTTCATCCTAAGGCTTCAAGCCTTTTTATTTTAACTCTCCCGATGCCTTATGTAACGTGTTTATTAAAATTAATGATTATTTTCTCAATCCCAACTGGACATTTTTATTTTATTTTTTATCCCACACCTGCTCTAGTTTGCCTGAGCTGTTTGAGATCAAGGACATTCCCTGTGCTTGTTGTGAATCTATACATCTCTGTTTCAGTTCACTACATCATTTACAGTGTCTAATACACATCCGCTGTTACATTTTACAACCACTTCCTTTTAGAATTCCCTCTGAGAGCTTCAGTGCTAAAAATAGACACATCACACCACAGGGAGTTGAAGATAAAAGCATCCACCACATGCCATGCGTACCGTGTATCTTTATGTCAGTTTCTGCAGCATATCGTGCGCTTGTGCTTTTTGCCAGTTCTCCAGCTGTTATTTGAGTGCTGCCTGCTCTGTATGCATCTGTGGTTGTGTATATTACGAATATAGAATCGGTATCCAGATGCAATGCATTGATTGCTTTTCCTTTGCAGACACATGTAATTCATGTGCAGCTACATGTATTCAGCTGAATGTAAAAGTGTCGGTGCTCTTACCATGAAACACTACACTGATTGTATTTGTTCATATATGAAAGTCACTTTTAATAGTCAATTTCACTTTTTGTTTCAATGTTGAACTCAAGAACACAATGGAAACAAATTTTCTTTGCTACATATTTTCATGTAAATACTTGTATATCGTGTATTCGGTTCAACTCACTGTAAATTTCACATAGTAGGATCTAGTCCTGCCTACTCAATGGCTCTTTATTAAAGGGGTCATATTATGCAAAAAAATCATTTTCTAATGGTTTTCCAACAGTAAAATGCATACCCATTCCTGGGAATGACGCCCCAGAGGTGAACTAAGTTTGTAATCTCTCTCCCTGGCTTGTTTCAATTTTTAAAAGAAGTGTGCTCCGACGAGCGAATCAGCAATCAAACCCTATATAGTGTCATCGGGGGTTGAGCCAATCCCAATCAAGGTAGCCCCTTCCTTTGACCCTCCCACAATTAGGCAGCTCTGCTCTGGCACATGGCACCACGAGAGGACGTACTCCCTCCTTTTCCCAAGATGGTCATGTGTGGAGAGAGAGAGTCCAGCTCGCACAGACACAGCAGATTTTGCATGCAGCTCTTATGATCCAATATTCAAATGGCTGAAAATCAAGGAAAGGTTGAATTTGGGGCAGTAAACTTTGAATCCAATATTTTTGCATGTGAAAGTGATGAAAAGCTGTATCATGTGACCCCTTTAGAACAAAACAACTATCAACTCGGAGAAATAAAATGACTTGAATTGACATACAGGGATTTCTTACTTATTGCTATGATAATGACATGAAAAAAACAAATTCAATCTTAAAATTGTTATTCATTTTTAGACACTGAAGGTCCTCATTTAGGTTTAGGAAAAGCATGCATATTTGTTCCATCAAGTACATCACACAGTCAATATTGTGCATTACTTTTTTATATACCTTAATAAAACTCCTGTTTTGATTAATATGGTCAAATATTATGGGTTGATGAATAATTAGTTTGTCTATTCTGATAGAAAAAGTATTTATTTTGTCATATTTTGAATATCTTTCCATAATAATGAGCATACCTGCTTTTTTAAAAATAATTTAATTGTATATAATTATTTTAACAATGCATATATCTATATCTATATATATAGATATATATATAAGATAAGATAAGATATCCCTTTATTTATCTCACATGTGGAGAAATTTGCAATGAAATTTGCAATGAATATAATATTATATAAAATGAAATGATACTGTCAAAGTTTTGTACATTTGCTTCTTAACTTTTTCCCTCATTGTTCTCATTATGTAATAATTATTACAGCCACTAGAGCTCAGGGTCAACCTTTCAATTTGGGTTAAATCAGTGCACTACTACCCCATATCTATGGGTCTAATAGAAATAATAAAACCATTCAGTTGTAATAGGAAACATTTAATTAAGCCAAAGCACCTCAGAAGCACAAATGGAAAATGAAACTGTTCTGAACCTGAAAATTTGCAGAAGCCTCAAAAGCTCGAGTTCAATTCATATCATTTTTCAGGATAGAATATTGTTCCTCTTTATACAAAAGAATGAGGGACAAAATGTTTTTGATTGATTGGTTTATATTTATTCAAAATATGTTTATTTTACAAAATAGTGACAAAAACATCCAAGAATGAGATATATGGTAGTCACCAGTTGTATTATGTCTGTAAACATCCTTTGAAACATGACATTTGCAAATCAACGTTTCGTGAATTTACAATAAGGTAATATTGTAGAGGTTTTATACATACAGTCCCGTGAAAAAGTATTTGCCTCATTCTCGAATCCTTATTATTTGGAATGTTTCCTCCACTTCAGTGTTTAAGACCATCAAGCAGATTTAAATATTCAACAAAGATAACCAATGTTAACACAAAATGCAGTTTTTAAATGGTGATTTAATGTTTTAAGGGAAAAAAGCTGTTCAAAACTACATGGCTCTTTGTGAAAAAGTAATTGCCCCTTTCAACAAATCATGAATTAACTAAGGCTGTTTTTTGGAAAGGTAAGTTCAGTTTCACTGACCACACCCAAACCTGATTATCTCCAGACCTGTTCAATTAAGAAATCTATTTAATAGAATCCGTCTGACAAAATAAAACATCTCAAAAAGCTGCAACAAAATGCTGTGCTCCAAAGAAATTCAAGAACAGAATGAAATTACCCCAAGAGCACAGAGGCGACTTATCCAGGAGGTCACCAATGAACCAGGACAACATCTAAAGGACGGCAGGCCTCCCTGGCCTCAGTTTGGGTCAGAGTTCATGACTCAACAATAAGGAAGACAATGGACAAAAATGGCCGGCATGGCAGAGTTCCAAGACGAAGCCCACTGCTGACCAAAAAGAACATAAAGGCTTGTCTTACTTTTGCAAACAAACATCTGAATAATCCCTCAGACTTTTAGGAGAATGTTCTATGGACTAATGAGACAAAAGTTGAACTTTTTGGAAGGTCTGTGTCTCATCACATCTGGCATAAAAGTAACACAGCATTTCATCATACCAACAATCAAACATGGTGGCGGTCGTGTGACGGTCTGGAGCTGATTTGCTGCTTCAGGGCCTGGATGATTTGCTGTGATTGACGGAACTATGAATTCCTGAAGGAGAATGATCGGCCATCAGTTCAAGACCTCAAGTTGAAGCGCACTTTGGTTCTGCAGCAGGACAATGATCCAAAACACACCAGCAAGTCGACCTCTGAATGGTCCACACAAAACAAAATGAAGGTTTAGGAGCGGCCAAGTCAAAGTCCGGACTTGAATTCAATTGAAATGCTGTGGCGTGACCTTAAAAAGGCAGTTCAGGCACAGAAACCCTCCAGTGTTGCTGAATTGAAACAATTCTGCAAAAAAGAATGGGACCAAATATCTCCACAGAGATGTTAAAGACTCATTGCCAGTTATAGAAAATGCTTGATTTGGGTTGTTGCTTTAGGGGGGCCCCCAACCAGTTATTATGTTTAAGGGGCAATTACTTTTTCACACAGGACCCAGTAGCTTTGAATATTTTTTTTCCCCTAAAAAATAAAATCATCATTTAAAAACTGTATTGTGTGTTTACTTGGGTTAGCTTTGTCTGATATGTACATCTTTTTAATGAGCTTAATCAATAAAGTGGGGGAAATATGTAAAAAAGGAAAAAGAGTGATAAATGAATGTGGGACTCAATTATCTAGCTTTATGTTCTCCTCTCCTTGTGTGTGGTCTGTGAAATAACAGTATCAGTGAGAACTTGACCCGAGAGCCCCCAAAGGGATCAGTGTAACCCAGTAATTCCTGTCAGTCTTTTACCTTTCTCTGTTTATACTAAGTGTCCATCCATCTTAAATACCGCTTTATCTTGTTCAGGGTTCCAGGGTGCTGAAGCCAATCCCAGCTTACTATGGACGAGGGCAGGATACGGAGGGTATGCAACATTTAGCGCATGAAAATCCCAGGTTTCACATCCATCCATCTCTGTGTTACCCAGAGTGGCCATTTTTGTTTTTGTGTTTTTACAAGTAGAGTGATCATTTGTGAAATATTTAAATAGCACGAGCACCCAAAGAGAACGTGTCTCACACAAGAAATATCTAGTGGCTTTCCCATAACTTCAAACTGGTCTCACAAGTGAATCCAAACAGAGCCCATGTTTCTGAGCATGCTCCATTCAACATTTGAGTTTTTATTTCCACCAAATCTTTGCATGTAATTTCTGTTGCGTGCATTACCATTGGTTAGCCTTCATATGCACAAAGATTTGAAGTCATTCGCTCCTGTCGCCGCGCTGATCGCCAGCACATGTCTTTCTGTTGTGCAGCAGGTTGCATGGGCCCATGGCACGTTTTCGTGAAGAGGTCTCGTGCCCTCTTCAAGTCAGATCAGATGGCGCACCGAGAGGACTTGGATTATGGGGAGGTCGCCAACAATACCTTCAGGTTAAGCACACATGGGCAATCATAGACCCACATACACACCGCTCCGGCAGTCAGATTATATGTATTCAATACCCTCGGGTCAGCCGCTTTGCTCTGAGGCCGTGTTTCCCTGGAAACAGATCAGCGAGGGGCTGAAGATGATGATGGTGATCTCAAAAGCTGCTGTGTTTTGGACAGAAATAGGATACAATGGGGGCAGATAAGGCGAAAAGGATGAGATAAGAAGGAAGTAGATAAGACGCGGAGCAGCTTGAAGGTGGATTTCCACAGAGAGTTTTGGACAATGTAATCAGTTCACAAATGGACAAATGATGACACGTTTAGATTGTATTGTCACACTTGGCTCTCGTTGCTGTCCCTAACATGCAGTACAGGCTTTACAGATTTGTCAGCCGGTGCTGCTCAGCTGCAGTCGGCTTGCTGAGTACTCTCTCTGAAGCATTTGAACACCCCTGGAAGCCAGACACAGACTGAGTTACTCATCAGTTTCTGGCATCTGTTTTGCCCTCTGCATGTCATTGATAAAGCGCTGATGTCATTAGTAGTCTCGCCATACGATGCAGAGAGTTGCTTCGAGAGCCGTGTAGACTGTAGGGGCTGAAGAGAATGTCACATTGTTTTGGTGACATCTCAGCATGCACAGTGTCAGGAAAACACTTGTTAACCTCCAGCCATGACAGAGGAACTGTTCTTAGTCTGTATTTGTGAGCACACGAGAAGATTCTTGTTACTATAATAATGTCTTTACCTCCTCAATAGCATATCGTACTTACTTGGATCCCAAGAAACACTCAATCATGCATGAGTTACTAATGCTGACATCTATTGCATAGTGATCCTCACTACTGCTTTCGTTCGATTGCTGTGCGCTCCTCTCTTGGAAGCTGCATAAACCGAGCATCCAATTATCTGCTTGCTCCATTTTCAGTGACCTTGTCATTTGCAAGTGGCTTCATCATTTCAAGTGTTTGTTAAAGAAATTAGTAACTTGGTTAATTGGATAATTGCTGCAGTAATGAAACTAAATAGAGCTGAAAATATGGTATCCGGCTGAGAGAGCGAGCCCCATTAAGCTGCATGTTGTTGTAGCGTGTAGCAATCCTGCCTCACAGTAAGAATATCAGCAGTTTGAGTCTGGCTGTTGGCTGCCGTGTGGAGTGTACATGTACAGGCATTGGTTTTCTCCAGGTATGCCAGTTTCCGCAACCAAAAAGCATGCATTCAAGGTCAATTTGTGTCTCTCAATTGCCCGTAGGTGTAACTGTCTGTTTCACTGTATTTGCCCGTGATGGACTGGCGATCTGTCCAGGGTGTTTGCTCACAGTCGTCTGGGATTGGCTCCAGCCGCCATGACCCTGAATTGGATAAACCACTATAGAAGATGGATGGACGAAGACTTTATACACAATAAAAACACTTTTGTCAGCTTCACAATGCCCAGTGGAATCGAATTCAATTATATCTCAAAGTAAATCTTGCCGCCTCAACCTGGGATAGTTACTAGGTGGGAAGGTCACATTCTCCAGATTACAATGTTCACCTGATGAAAACAAATGGGCAACAGAACACTGTGCTGTCAGACCTCAGAAAAGACAAAAA